>NC_090929.1:586703996-587318996 GCF_040938575.1 Ambystoma mexicanum
GATTGTCGGTTATGTATGTGCAAAACCAAGACTGAAAATAAGTCTCTTCAATTGAGGTACGTGTATTGGAAATTATATCTAAGCAGCAGGAGTGGTAGTTGTACACACTTTTCCGACACTCAACTGCAGTGGTACTACCCACATAGGTTCATATAACCACTTCAACAGTGCTACATTGAGAGTGAAGATGGGCTTTGTGTGTGAAGAGGAGCTTCGTATCCCAAAAACAGGAATTTAGCCTTTCCCTGCTCACACAAAAGCTAAAAACCGAGGGGAAACATGGAGTTGTGTCTTCAAGAGTAAAAACACTGATACTGTTGCTTTTATTTCAGCACAGACCCATTTTGCAAGGTCACATTAATCTTCCGTAAGAGCATCTTACCTACTAATACATGTGGGACATATTAGGAATGTCTTCAAGAAAACCGTTTGCTTTTGTGGAGAGGAAGATTTTTCACCACTCTTACAAGCGGGTGCGATTTTTGCTGGATTCCCAGCCAAATAACGCTTGGAGGTAATCAGGGAATATTGCCCTAATACATGACAACTGAGTAAGTGCATATAGCAGCATTTCAGGGAATCCATATGCACCAATTAAAAAGAAGAAGATTGCAAATGGAACATGTACAGCAGCGAATTTTGTCACATACAGTTATTTTTTTTTAACACAAAATGGTCAATCTGACCACCATAGGCATCAGGTAGAGGTTTTTAAGAGGGTTGCCATCAGAAATCATACTTTTTGACACTGATCCAATGTAGAATAGCAACCAGTGTTATAGTCGTAACATCATACCTGAAATTATGCTCTTACTGTGCTTTGGTAATGGGGTGCTTGAGACAAACATTGTTTGGCATCAAATGAAAGTTTGGACTATTTACCGTTTCCCAGCCGCCTTGAACTCTTGGGTCTATTTTAGAGCATGACTATATATATCAAACAAATACTATTTTTTTTTTAAAGGCGTTTCACAATGATAATGCTTGCATAATTTCATGGGAACACTAAACCCTGCTCTGCATGTTAAAGACTACGGTCCTGGGTCCTCGACATTTTTAGATAGTGCAAGCATGGTTATATTGAGGGGATGAAGAACTCATTTAAATTAATTAGGTTTGCAAATTACATTTTCAAGAGCGTGTGCGTGTACCATGCCAGTCTCCATATGGGGTAAGGGTTTTGCTTCTTTAAAGAAAAATCATAACTGGCGACTAAGAGTGTATAGTACTGCAGCAAGGTGGGAAACAGGCCATTTAGAAGGGTCTTGCCCAGCATTCATATCCGTTGCCCAGAGATCTCTAGTTATGCAATTTCATGGGTGACGAGCATCTCGGGTCAGCCGTTTTGTATTTTGGAACCTTTAAAGACAGAACTACAAGAATTAAAACACACAACCAGGACTGAACTTAATACTCACATAAAAGCGCCAGCTTGAAATTAGGACTGTGCCAACGATGCAAAGAGTATTGTTATGGAGAACAGATGAGCAGACTAATTTTTATAAAACACAGTCAGTTTTATTCATTTAAGACAATTAAATGCAGCAAAATAGTCCAAATTGTAGGCTCTTATTACGTGAGCCAAGGATGGAACTAGAGTGGGGCGAGGAATTCCAGAACGAGCGATATTGCGTGCTTGCACTCCCTTATATTCCCAGAAACAATACACTGCAATGCCAAGTTCAAAGACAATCTTCATGGCAGAAGGCATGGGTGATGAGATGTTTGGCTAATTGGGTGGGGAGGTAAAGTCGAATCCACCTCCTAGCACCTGGGTATGTGCTTACGTGCTGCTAAGTGAACCGAATGTCCAAACATGCGACAAGCGTGCCAACCAATTATAAAGGGGCGTATAACAAAGGGCCTTATAGTTTGAGAGCCAATAATATGCTGTGTACTTAATGATGATGATGACTTGCACGAGGAGGGCATACCCAATCACAACCCAAACCCTTAAAGAAAATATACTTCCATGTTCCCCTTGACCCAATCACAATCCCTCATAGGTTTCTTGTTTTTGCCACGTAGTAGGCCGTCACGTATGACATATTACTATAAATTACGATTTTTAATGAAAAGTACGAGAGCTTGCGCGACGTCCGTTGTAACTCCCTGTTTCAATCGATATTAAAACAGAAATACATACTTTGCCATCTTCCTGAGTTGGTTCGATTATTTGGTGTCCGAGTTATTCTGCATCCCATCCATGCACGAGTGTTGCCAAAAGGGCTCCAAGCTCATGTGGTAGCACTGCGGGTGGTTCAAAAAGATCCAAACTAGTTCAGCTCCAGTATTTCGGACGATCGGACATCCTCTGCCACCTAGCTGGAAGATCGCAGCATTTACTTTGAAGAGCGGCCGAATAGAAATCTTGCAAGAACCACCAAGACGGTGGGCAGTTCCCCCCTTTGACGAAATCCCTGCCTGGTTTACACTGGCGCTCTGTGAACGAAAGACTAAGCGTGGAGGAGGAGACAATACCGAAGGCCTCGAGACAATTAACGAACAAATGGTGAGTAGACCAAGGGGAATGGCAAATTAAGGGAGATGGGGTTGTAGTAATTTTGCGTCACTGGACATTGTGTGAAGAGAGAAGATCGCCTGGCTCAAGGGAGCTTCAGAATGAGACATTTAAAACTCCAGCAAGGGTAGAGCAGAAATTTATAACATGCAAACAGGTTTGCATAAGGTGATGTCTCAAACCCTTTACAGGGTATAAGAAAAGGCGAAGAGAAGGAAAAAGAGTGTTTATTTAATGTGTTAAGTCGACTAGTCTTTGTGTTGGTTGCCAAGAAGAGATATTGAATAAAATAATAGAAGAAGATGTAAAGTCGTTGAGAAAAGAATCAAGGAGCTATAAGTAACTACCTAGTGAAGAAGTTGGTACCAACCCAGAGGTAGAGATAGCGGATTAAGAAATTAGAGGCTTGAGCGGAGATTGTTGGTGCACGCTCATATCCGTTGCTTTAGAACGTTGGAAAAGTGGTGATTTGAGTAAAAAAAAAAATATAAAAGGTTAATTCATAAGTCTAGTAGGTATTGGCAGTCAATTGAGACTTGGCATCCTGGGAGACGCTACTCTTATGCACTTGTTTAAGACATTACCAAAGCACATGCCCAAGCGTTAACAGTGTAGTCCAGAATGGGTGAAAGGCACGGGAGATAAGATGTTCATGCCGTAGCTACAAGGGGGAAATTGCTGTCAAAAGCAGTATTGCAACACATGACCACATACTTGCACACTGTGTACACGGGGAAGAAATTAGAGAAAAGATGAGCTATTCTACAGCTCTGGAAGGTGACCAGGAAGAGCGCATCTGCCACCTGTGCTTAATCAGCGAAAAGAGGAAGCAGTTGAGCCTTCAGCTCCCCTTACCTTACCTAATGTAAAAGAGGATAGTATGGACGAAGCAGGGTTGTATCCTTTAAAAGAAAAGCAGCAACAGGATATAGTTGACCAATATATGAACCTCCCGCTTACAGCAGTGACAATAGCCCAGAGGATAATAAGAGAAAAAGAGGAATTCTTTAAGATCCTGCACGACAAAAAGAGTGAGCGGTTGAACTTATCGACGGAAGTAGAAAGGGAAAGGAGAGAAGGATAAAGCTGACGAGGTACCGCTCGTGCAGAACAAATAGATGGGTAGACAGATTACTTGAGCTAGAAGGTAAAAGCATTGAGGAAATTAGGCAGAGAGACGATACGGACAATAAAAAAGGGACGGAGAACGGGAGAAGAGAGTGAAAGGGGAGCATAAAAGGAAGAGCAGGGAGTGACGAGAGCAGATGTATCGAGAGGAGCAAGAGAAAAAGGACAAACTGCCAGAAGAGCAAAGAAAGTACGACAGGGTGATAGAGAAAAAAAAAAGGAGAAAAAGAGGAAGAGGAAGCACAAAGATTAAAAGAACAAAAGAACAGAGGTGAAGAGGGCAGGAGTAAGGAGAGAAGAACGAAGGCAAGAGGAACACAGAATCAGAAGGGAGGCAAGAAAACGAAGAATTAGATGAAGAGCTAGAGCCAAGGAGGAGACAGCAGGATCTGGATATTAGCCTTGTTCGAAAGTAGCCGGTACGGCCAAGCACAGCAATATGATGGGATAAAACAGAAGAGTTCCTTCCGATAAAAGGAAGCAACATCAGGGGCATCTGGAATAGTATTGGAAGAAGAAAATGTTGATATAGGAAGCATTGGAGATAGGCTTTTATCTATCGATCCTATTAAGAATTAAAGGAAGGTAGCAGCTATGGCAATCAAGGGAGGAGGGATCAATCCCTAGCATTTCAGTCATAAAGTTAAGAGAATCTGTTCCGTCTCGAGCATAGAGCATTGTCCTTAAGTAGACTGAATTTAGATCAGGGTGAAGGGGAGGATAGCCATACTAGTTGGGGACAAGATATGTCCGATGAGGAGGGAGAGAGTCCTCCCTTGGGGGGGCGGGGGGGCGTAACGCTCACCTGATTCCCACGGAGGCGCAGGTCTGGCTTCGAGTGCTGATGCTTCTTCAATGGTGAAGCGCAGGACTCTGAAGATGGACAGGAAGGGCCCTCTACTCTGGCTTTTCCGGCTCGCAGGAATATTCCCCTGTGCGTGAAAAGGGAGTATTACCTACTGACTGAGTTATGCTCAAGCTTCCCACTCTCTTCCAACCCTCCACGATACCCTTCCACGATTCCCCGTGAAGTCTCACCTTAGGGTCTGAAAGGACGAGCTCTCCATCCTGCTTCTGACGCAGGGGCGCGTTGAACCCAGTTACTTCACTGGATTGAGGTTGGATGGGAGTTCAGGTAAGCTTGATTATACTGGTAAGGCGCTGTAAAAGTTCTGTTGCAAGTTCAAAAGTTCAAGCTTTAAATAATAATGTTCATTGTCTTTTTTCATGTGATGAATGAAGATTCCTTTGGAGACTTCTTGCAACAAAGCGCTGATGTTGATGTCTTTTCCCCATAGGGGCCGGGGTTCGGAATGCCGGAGATATGGCGCCGACGAAAAGTGAAACGTGCAGTTCCAGTAAAGATCTGATAAGTCCCAGATGAGCGCTCAGGTAATGTTTTTGCATTCGCTCATCTAATGTCTTTGTCTTTTTTCCCCATAGGGGCCGGGATCCTGCTTGGAAGCAGCAAGACCCGAAATGAAATGGGAATGACCCAACAGGTAAGTCTTAGAAGGAAACTGAGCTTTTCCTATTCCCTTCCTTCTCTCACCTCTTATTCTTGTCTTTTTCTCTAGGCTCTGGGAAGTGGCTGTGTATCCGGATGATCGCTGCTGAAGATGGAGGAACCCAGGAAAGGTGAGTGAAATGCAGCGCTGCAGCGATCGTAACGAAATGCTTTTAAAAATGATGTCTCCCCTTTCAGGATCGTCGGTGATGTCTCCGTGGTGCAGATTAGCTGGTAGGTCTCTTGTCTCCCTTTGCAGGTGACCCAGGATGCCGACAGGCGTGGCTGAAGTCCAGATGCAGGAGCTGACACGGTGAGCGTCCAGCTGCGAGGAGCAGAACAACGCGAAGCGTGAGTTGCTGATCGGGTGTGGTTTAAATAGCTTTGGAAGAAGTTCCAAGTGTGTATCCTTCCTCCGATCAGGTATGTATCCTTCCCCGACCACACCCGGGTGGAAAGTAGTCCCACAGGTAAAGTAGTTCCTATTCAGGCCTCAAGAGGGCCTGGATGTGGCAGCATGGTCTGCATCAGGTAAGTGCACATTAAAACACTTGAACACATGTCTAGCTTTATGAGCCTGGCGCCTAAGGCGCCAGGACAGAGGTCCAACATGAGCCTGGCGCCCTAGGCGCCAGGACTGAGTCCAAAGGGCCCCAGCTTGGGCCCGCTGGCACTCCTCTGGGGGAAATGATGCCTGCCTCTGGGGTTGCTGGGTCGGACCTGGCTCCTTGGAGGTAGGCATCATGACAGGGGGGGGGATAAAGAGGAAGAGCATGCCCTCTCAGCCCCCCAAAGAAAGCTTGCAGTTTTGAAGTGAGATGGTCAGATTTGGAGCAACCTAAGCATACGCCAGAGCCCACATCCTATCCAGAGCCCACATCCTATCCAGAGCTTCTGAGGGAGATGGTTTAGGGAGAATCGCCACCATATGTAGCAGAATAATATCGCTACCGTCAAGGAGATGGTCGGAGACGATCATCCCTGTCATGGATAGGCCGATGGTGGGAGCTGACTGTGGGTTGGGGTTTACGCAATTTGCCTCATTAAAGAAATGTTTAACATTATAGAAATGAGAAACCCACCAGGCTGTGACAACACCCAACCCCCTCGGAGAAACTATGCAACGACCTGGCAGACCACTTCAAGAAAAAAAACCAATGACACCCGACAAACCATTCAACAGAGGCCAACCAACCACAACATACAACCAAACGAACCTAACTCAGAACCACAGCACAAACTCAAAAACGTTCCTGATATACCAGCAGAGGCATTCGGATTGCTGTAAAACAGAGCAAGAAAGCGAGTTCACCCATGGATCCCTGTCCCCCGGACATCTACAAATCAATCCTCGCACAAGGAACGCCAGCAGAATATTACAGAAAGCTTTTAAATCTATCACTAGCAACAGGAACTGTACCGAGGACCTTCAAATCAGCATACATCAAACCACTTCTGAAAAACAAGCAGCGACGTAGATGACCTCTCCAACTACAGACCACTCTCAAACATCCCCTACCTGGCAAAACTCCTGGAAACCTACGTATACAAACTAACCCAAGAACACGTTGAAAAACACCACCTGCTAGACCAAGCTCAAGTCGGCTTCAGATCCACACTACTATCCACCTGGGATGACCTAAAAACAAACGTCGACTCAAACACAACCTCAGCCCTTATTCTGCTCGACCTCTCCGCAGCCTTCGACACAGTTAGCCATGACACCCTAACAAAAAAACTAGAAGACATAGGGATAACAGGCACAACTTGAGAACCAGCTGCGGTTCTGGAAGCACAAGTCCTTCCTCTTTGCTTCTGCCTTTGCCCCCCCCCTCCCCTCTCCCTCTGCACCATACACCTGGCCACCCTCTTTCCTGCAGGCCCAGGTACCTGCTCCTCTTGCCACCCGCACGCACTGCCTCCGGGCCACCCCTTTCACTGGGGTCTATCTGTACCCATACAGCCCCCAACCCTTTCTTCCTGCACTTATCAGACCTAGCCAGCCTGCTGCCTTAAACCCAGTACTTGCCGGCTGCACTCCCTCTGTTAGTTGCCTTTTTATTTATTCATTTATTATGTTTTTTTTCCTCCTTGTTCCGCACTCTCCTTTTGTTCCCCCTTCCATGCACTTCTTCCTCTCCCCCTCTCCCATGCACTTGCGCGTTCTCAATGTCACTGGGCCTAGTAAGATTGTTGTTTTTGTTTCTCCTCTGTTCCCCTTGCCTTGCCGTGCTCTGAAACACTGGTGTATGAGCACAGAAGAAATAAAATATCAATACGCTGGACTAAATCATTCCTAGCAGACCGAACAGAAACCATATTGATTAAACCCTTCAAATCCACCCCACGAGTTAATGACTGGAGTGCCACAAGGATCCTCACCATCACCACTTCACTTCAACTCAACATCTACCAGACCCCAGTTATCAGAATCTTCAAGAAATACAACGTTACATTCTACAACTATGCAGATGATACTCAAATCATCTACAAAATCAAAGACACCCAAACTTAACAGACTGTCTAAAAGATGTCCTCAACTGGATGAATGCCAACAACCTGAATCAACACAGGAAAAACAGAAATCATGATCATATCCAAAGACCAAGAGAACGAAAAAACGCCATCCCGTGGCCAACTGAAATGAGAAGCGCACCATCACCATCTAAGGTTTAATTTATCATTTAATTTTTTTGGCTGGGGTCCTGATGGACAACTCCCTAACCTTAGAACCACAAATAAACGCAACAGTCAAGAAATGTTTCTTCCTCCTCGACACAGCAAGAAGAATCCTACCTTTTGTCTCCTTCACGCACAAAACACTCCCTATCGTCGCCCTCATCATGTTAAGAATCGACTATGCAAACAGCCTCTACCTCGGAATACCAGAATACCTCCTGAAGACACTAAAACTGATCCAAAATACAGCAGCCAGACTACTCCTCAAACTATCCAGAAGAGACCACATCACCCCAGACCTACAAACACTGTACTGGCTCCCAGTAAAACATTGCATCACCTTCAAAACAATGTGCATAATGCACTGGGCAATCTGTGGACAAGGAGCAGACCCTCAGGTCAAGCAACAAAATCCGCCTGGAAATAAAACCATACATTAAGAAAAAACTCGGAGGCACTGCCTTCTCCCACTTAGCCGCAAAAACCTGGAACATCCCAAAAGAAATAAGAAACACCGAAGATCACCTAAAATTCAGAAAATTACTAAAATCCTGGCTTCAACACCACAGACAAACTGAAACCCGAAACAGAAAGGAAAGAATGGACTAAACCGGAAACACCGACAAGCTCCCAGAACCGACAGAAGCACCCACGGCACCTGGACGGGTGACATCGGGCAGAGTGGAACACAGGTGACACCCAAGGAGACGGAGTCAACAACCCCAGCCAATCCCATCCAACATCTTCACCTGCCCCATAGCTGCTACTAGGTACCACCGGGTTGTGGAATTGTCAAGACACTACATTAGTTGGGGACACTGGCAGATGCACTGGCCATGTAGGTAGGGAGGCTAGTGGAGGTGGCAGCAAGACGTGAAAGGGACCTCGAAGGGCCCAGACCGAACCAGAGGCACAGGATGCCCTGCACCCCATCTGTAGAGATTACGCAAGCCCAAACCGTCAATTTCAGGATAGAGATGCCAACTAACTAATTCCACTAACAATTTCCTCCTCTGCTTACACCTCTCAAACCAAACACAACCACAGATCTACAGCACAACAAATAGCACAAACTTCACTACACCAAAACAACAAAACAAACACTCGAACAGCACCCAACGACTACTGGCCGCAAACACCCCAGGCCCAGCCAACGGAGCTACCAGGCTGAGGCCGCCAATAGCACTCACATTTTTCCAGCCTCCTCCCACTAACTCACCCTCCCTCCCTCTTTCAGAGCGCCAGGGGACCACTCCGGTGGTGATTGTACCGTGCACTAACGTCCTTTATCATTAACATTATTGAAAAAAAGAGGGACCAAGACAACAGTATATTCCATGGCAGCAGATGGATAAGGATAAATTAAGGTTAAGCTTCACAGTTGGAGTTCGGGCGCTGGAAAATGGTTTAGAAAAATGAAACATGCTGGCCATATGGGAAATTAAGGGGCCTCCTC
Source organism: Ambystoma mexicanum (assembly GCF_040938575.1). NCBI lineage: Eukaryota > Metazoa > Chordata > Amphibia > Caudata > Ambystomatidae > Ambystoma > Ambystoma mexicanum. The sequence continues at coordinate 586,713,288 of NC_090929.1, forward strand.
CTGGCAGCTATTCTTGGGGAAAGCTATTCTTGGGAAAGAGCTGATGACATATGGAGGATAGCAGGGTATTCAAGTGTGACAGACCAAAACAGCGCATAGCGGAGCGCCATTTAATAATTGCAATGCAGATGTTTGGAGGGCTTTTAAGGGTACAGTATCCAGATAAGTGAGATATGGGTGCAATTAGGAGACGTAAGATGAAGAAAGATGAAGACCCGCGATGGCAGCTTGAAAAATGGGACCCCTGGGAGGAGGAAATTAAATTAATAAAAAAATGTGTGGCATTATTTCCCACATTTTGTGTCAGGGGTTACCCTGAGCCAGTACAGAGGCAGATGAAGAAACAAGTGGGGGTGGAAGCAAAACCGTGGCCTAAGATACAGTTGACAATAGTGCACCACTGTTGGCTATTGCAGAGAAAAACAGGAAGGAAGAGGTTAGAAAAAATAAATAAATAGCGCAAGCCAAGTTAGTCCAGAAATAAATTGTCTAAATATTCCATAGAAGGGGCAGTATTGACGAGTCAAGAAGGATTGGGAGTACAGACATCACAGGCAAATAATCAGCGTCCAATGGACCAACGTGGGTATGGGTTCGTGCCACGAGGCAGGAGGTATGGGCTACAGAGGAAGATTCCAAAATAATCAAGGTGGGTTTCAGAATGCAGAGAATGAGAACCAGAGCACCCAGCGAGGATATAACCCAGGCAGACTTATCAGATGAGTACACCCAGTATGTTGGACTTGTGGGATGACAGGGCACATTGCACGCATATCTGGGAGTCAAGGGAATGTACAGTTCTCAAGAGGAGGGGGACAGCTTATCCTCCACAATTTAGCACACAAACTAGGGAAGGGTCTGCCCAAGATCAGACAGTGTACAGCAACCATAGCAAGTGCAAATGAATCCACCACAAGGACAGTCACAGCAAGCCCCCATGCAGACAGTACGCAAACACAGGACAAGTGCTCACACCCAGAATAGGAGGTGCCACTGTGGTAGGAGGAAATCCTTTCATAGGAACAGGAGTATGCCTGTACCCACAAGAGGACACGAGACCTCCCACGCCCCCTCCATCCCAAAGAGGAACCAAGGGTCAATGTGACGAAAGAAGGCAAATCTATCTTTTCTAGTAGACACTGGAGCTACTCGTTCATGTAAACGAGGGGAAAAATCTAATGTCAGGAATTGCCATGAATGCGCAAGGGTTCGAGAGTTACAAGTAGAGTTCCTTTTACTGATGAATTACCAGTCTCTATAGGACTGTGTGACAGGTCTGTTCCTTTGTAATATTCGAGACAGACAACAGTTAACATTTTGGGAAGGATGGCAAACCTTAACATGACAATTCCATTTACTCATCAAGGGATAGTGTGCTCCACTCCAGGAATACACTATTTAAACATGGGCAAATTTATACTGGCATTCACAGGGCAAGTGGCTCTGCGAGGTGTCCAGTGGATCCAGAGGATTTTCTGTATGGAGTGTTCATTCTACTAACATGGCTACCTGGTTTAGTCAGAAAAAACGATACCTGATGAGTTTTTGTTCAGACCGCAGATACCTACGGATGAAGAGGGGTACAGACAATCCTTATAGAATTGGAGTCAGCCACAGACCAGAGGCAAATTACTATGCTAGAAGGAATGGATGTTGAGGGTAGACCAAGGAGAACAGTAATAGCTCTCGAAGAAGGGTATAGGTTGACTGACATCACTGAAGACGATATGTTTAGGGAAAACCCAAAACAGACGATTAGGTAGTATTCTTTATGAGCATTACATATTGGATATGAATAGCGAAAAAGGGAAGTCCCACAGCAAATGGCGATAATGCGGCAGCGGCCAGCATTTTTCCAGGAAGACTTGGAGGTGCCAAGCATCCTGTGGACCACAGGCCCTTATGATGTAGGTCTATTAAAAAGGGAATGGGGGGTCAAAATAAAACTGAAGCCAGGGTTTTACCCTCAAGCAACACAGCACCTGGACCAACTCTCACCAAACTTGGCAAGAACTTATATGACCGGCTCTGAATTTTCCCGCAAAGTTGGGTGAGGTGTCGTGTGGGGGGTGAAGTTATAGGGTGATCCCAAAACTTTTCCCCCCCCCCCCCATAAACTGTATGGGCTACAGCCCGAACAGCTAGACGGATTTTTACCACATTTGCAGCAGGAGCGGGGGATTTGGCTAGAAAGTGTGCTTTTGTGCATTTGGTGGAAATACGACCAGTACTTTTGTTGCAAATCACAGAAATGTACATCACAAACAATGCGTGATATCTGGGTCCGCTCAGCGGACCGCAGTCTGATTGGCGTGCGGCACACCGTGATGTCAGCGAAAATTGGACGCTGCCAGTGGTTGGCTGGAGGGAAGCGTGCTGTGCGTCGAAGTTTTCCAGAAACGCTGCCAGAGAGGCTGATGAGGATATATTCCAGACCGTTAAGGCATTGATGAAACAAGGTATTCTGGTGCCATCAGAATCATTGTGCGATACTGCGGTGTAGCTGATGATATAAAAATAAAAAAAATAAAAAAGGGGGGGAGGGTTGTGGTGACTTCTACAAGATACGAGACCGGTCAGCCAGAGTCCCCATCAATATTTAATAGAGTCTTGCCGATGGACTTAGGCCATATTGATCTTAAGAGTGCGGTGACACAGTAAGTAGATGTCATTTAATTTGTAACACCACAGAAGAGGAGTGCAGACAAGATTCTATTAAGTTGATGATTATTCTAGCTGAAAAAGGATCCAAGGTATATAAAGAGAAGTTACAATACTGCCAAGAAGAGGTGTTCTACATAGGGCAGTTGATCTCACATGAAGGAAAGAAGGCGACACCTGAAAGGGCTGAAGCAATTATGAAAACCGCAAAGCCAAATACAGTAAAACAGATGCAACAGTTTCTGGGGCTATGCAACTATGTTAGGACCTGGGTGTTTCATTACAGATCATACACGAGACCCCTTTTACAAGCTTTAAAGAAAGCACAAGTGGATAAGGTAAAAATAGAGTGGACTGAAGAAATGGAGGAAGGGTTTGAGGAATTTGACCCTTTCACACAAATGGGACAGTCATGACAGCAGTACTGACACAGAACTACGTTGGGGTACAAGCCTTTAGCATTTACAGTGGAATTTTAGACCCGGTTATGAAGGGACACTTCCCCCTGCGAACAGTGATTGGCAGCCGCTGCGTTCGCAACTGAGAAGACTACAAGTATTGTTATGGACTGCTCTATGACTCTTCGTGGTGCATGCTCAGTTTTCCATTTTAGAGAAACGCAAGGGTACATGGACATCCCAGAGAGCTTCAGCCTATGAGGTAATAATTTCGAGACAGACAAAAATTGTCAGATGTAAAATAGTGAATCCTGTCACGTAATAGCTGGCTGCGATCATGTACGTGACACTGCTAATTATGTTGTATTTTATGACGATTACCCCGTTTGAAAGAAAATGCTTTGTCAGGAGAGGAAAATTCTCTTTATTGATGGTTCTTTGAAAATTGATCAAACTGGTGGGGAAAGGCATTCAGGCGCAGGGGTAGCAAGGCACAAGTTAAATGGGGAATTTTAAGTTGTAGCAAGTGCAAGGCTACCATGTAACGCCCACCTGGTATCCACGGGGACGTCACTTAGCCTGTTCTGACCTTTTATGACCTCAAACCCTTCCCTGGAGTCTACTCGACTGGAGACTGGGCCTGAAACACATGATTGGTAGAGTTTAACTCCCTATTGTCTGTGTGCTTGAACTCCTTCTTCCCCGGGGTCCAACCCTTCCCTTTGATCCACAGCTCACCTTGTTTTCTTGGAAAGTGTGCTCTCCGTCCTGCTTTCAGTACAGGGGCGCGTTGATTGATGCGGGCACGCTGCTGCCTAGTTACTTCACTGGCAAGAGTCCAACAGGTAAGTATATTGAGTCTTTTGAACAGTTCTCCAACTTCGTTCCTTTTCTTCCTTAGATGCTGGCCGGCGTCCGGGGATGGTGACATGCTGCTGAGATGAGTAGCGCTGAAGGTGAGAGAGAGCGATGCAACCCTTTCGTATTTGTATTGAACTGAGTTCTTTTTCTGTGTCTTTTAGGTGCCGCAACGTTTTCAGCGTGGATGGCGGTTATGAAGAAGAAATGCGGTGAGTATGCAGCGCCTCTAGATATTTCCACGCTAACCTGGAGTGTCTTTTCCCTCTTGCAGATGGGTGAGAAGTTCCGGAGACAGAGATCCCCCAGAGCAGCTGGGATTCAGGTAAGCGTTTGAAGCTTGTACAGTCTTTAAAAATAAGCAAAGGTTTGCTGAATGCTTACTAATGCCTTTTTTCTGTTCTTATCCCTTTTCCTTAAGAAGCGGCGTGCTGGGATGGGAATGACACCGCCGAAGACGCCTGCAGAACAGAAGAAGCGATGAACGATGGGCAGAAGCGCTGCAAGGTAAGACTGTTCCTAACTGTGTTCTTGCAGCAGCTGAACGCAAAAGATAGATGCAGGCCTACTGGAGACTGATCCGAACACGGGGAGTGTCACACGCTGCAGGTGCAGAAAACACAAAGCATGTTTCTCAGCCTGGGCGTGGCTTAAATAGTCTCTGGGTATCCCAGGTGTCTCTGGGCTGAACCACACCCAAAAGACTAGACTGCATATGCAGTTCTGGGAACCGAAATATGTGGGGGCATCCATCTTGTCCCCATCAATGCACTACAAGTCCAATCCCCAATGTTATCCTATGGGAGCGAGTGAGTCTGGTGCCACAAGCGCCAAGTCTGACTCCAAGTGGGTCTTTGGAGGGATGGAGAGGCCCTTGAGGGCCATGTAGGTGATCGTGGCCTGGCTCCAGCCTGACATCTTGGAGGGCTGGGACATGAGGGGCAGGAATCATGACAGCAGTCTCACTTAATTGGTGGCACTTGTCGCGCTCGAAAAACACGAAGGCAGGAAGTGACTGTGTACAGTGACTCGCCTATGTGACGTCAACCGTACATGCAGGGCTAGCATGTTGGAAAAGGACGGGCTACCTCTATGCGGACAGCACTCCAGTGCAGCACCTTATTGGACAGGTTTATTAAGGCACAAACTCCCAGTGGCCACAGTGGTTGTTAAATGCGCAGCTCACACTAAGCAAACAGATTTTCTCTTGAGGGAACGAAGCTGCAGAAGCGAAAATGGTTGAATATTCGCCAGACATTGAGTTTTTATACTGCAAATGTTGAGGAAAATGTAATGACGACTGTGGCAGTACAAGGGTCTAATAAATTGTCAATGATCCAATTAATGGAGATTCAAGGGAGTGCATCGCAGGAAGAGCAGGAATTGCGGAAATGAAGGGGGTGTTCTTTATCGCCCACTGAAGCATTGTGGCAACAAGATAGCACTGGAAAGCCGGTGATGCCAGTAGCATTGTTAAAAGTTGCGCTTGAACCCCATTACCCCACACATGTAACTAGGGAGAGCCTTGCTGCAACGACTCTGGAAGACTCGTTCAGTCTGAATTTGCTAGCACATGTTGCATTCTTTATAGTGAATGGCATCACGTGTCAAAAGTTTACTGCTTGGCATTCACTGAGAACAATTACAGGGGTAATACCTCGATCAAATGGTCCGTTTCAGCATTTACATATTGACTGTCGATATCCTGTGTGTGTGGAATGGATACAGGTATCTGATAGTGGTGATGTGTCCCTTCTCTAGGTGGATCGAGGCAGGTCCGTGTACACACCCTGATGCCACTTGCGCAGTGACGTTTTTAGTGCGCAAAGTCTTTGCAAGATGGGGGATGTGTGCGAAATTCTGAGATCCGACAATGGGCCACTTTGTCAATAAGATGTTTGAACAGATAGGGCTCCCATTGAATATAAAGCACACGTTTCCTTCTGCTCATCACCCGCAAGCGAACGGGATATGAGAGGCAACAGCCTCCTTAAAGAAAGGATTGCCAAGATCAAGTTAACATTGAAAAAGGGGTGGCTAGATTGCCTACCCCAAGCTTCATATGCCCGATGGAATCAGCCTGGTTCAGACCATCACCTCACCCCCCACAAACTAGTTACAGGGTGTCGAATGAGCACACCACTTACTACTCCGTCTAGAAGTAGGCGCGATGCCCAGAGTGCAGCTAAGATTTTAGGTGATGAACTGCATGGTTATTGGACATGTATGATCTCTAGCATCTCTCTCATTTGAGATCAAATCAAGCGTCTATGCAGGGGGGGGGGGGTCTCAGAACACAAATGAAGACAATTCAACAACCGGATTAAATTAACTTTTATCGACACCCAAGTTGTTTGTTGGAGATTCTGTATTAGTGAAAAACTTTACCAGGAAGTGGCATGAGCCAGGATTTCATGGGGCCTTTTGCGCCGAAAATATAACTCACCCCTACCCTCTCAGCTGTAAAGGTCCAAGAAAGACAAGCGTGGCTCCACTTGGGCGATACAGAGGCAAGACCTACCCTCCAACCGTTGCCGATCCAGAAGCAAGACAAGAAAAATCAGCGTGTGCAGACTCGACCAAGAACGAGGAGGATCGGCAACCAGTTGATAAAATGTAGATTTTGCATTTGGACTAAAACCCGTACGTACACTCCTTATAGATAATTTAGTAGAAGTGCAAACCCTTGCTGAGAATCTCAGAAATCTTGAAAAATTAACTTTGGAATTACAGAGACATATCCAAGTTATGCCTAAATGACAGTTCTTGATAAAGAATTGGAAACAAGCTCAATATCCAGATTCATTTCTCAGTGCATATTTGTTCCAAGTAGCTAACCTCTATGCTCCTTACAGACAGTGATGGGCTTGCGATTACTGTTTCTGTATTCATCCTTATATTCACATTATAGAAAGCTCATTAGAATACAGCTGGGAGCGCGCTGCGCCATCACACACACACACACACACACACACACACACACACACACACACACACACGGCCAATAAAGGAAATCAGCAATAACCACACCCATAGGAATACAAATTAAATGGAACAAGATGTACTAGAACCAGGATACAGACCCCACTTCAAATCTCTGCATACCTAACCCTCCCGGAAATTCACACAACCATCTCTCGCCCAGCAAACCGCATGCACTTTACCCCACTGCATCAACAACAAACACATAAAACAGCACTAACAGCGTCTCACCTAGTCCGATACGCACACCAAAGTTCAGCGCAAAGTGTATACCGAACTGAAGCCGCCGACAGCACACCACTTCTCCCACTGTCCTACTCCCCCTCCACCCGAATAACCCTACCCGTCCTCCTTAAGATCCAACAGAGCGCCTGGGGACTAACTCCGATGGTGAGCTATATAAATACATTTAACACTAATATCCTTCAAGCTTATCCTGCTCTTATCAGAAGAGATGTTGATATACGCACTTTTTACAGGATCCTAAAAATGGCCTTGTGATTAGAAAGCTGCTAATTGCGATCATTGAACAGATACTGCAAGTGAAAAATAAATTGGTAAAGTGCATCAAAAATGAGAAGGATAGAAGTTGACATGGTTCTAGAGAATGGACATGTGCAACCAGCGCCAGGATGGTGCAAGAGGTGGATGTCGATGGTCTTGTGCATAGTATATCTGTACGATTACTCATTTTGTCTATTTCTCCTCTTTCACACCTTCTACTACACTGGTACTTCTGCTGAGACAAAGGCCCCTACGGTTCTCCCCACTATAAAAACTGCTTTTGATTCACTTAGAGGGCAGTATACAAATCTTGTGTATGGGATATATAGGTGAAATGCAGAGGAAGATAGTGAGGGGAAAAATACATATCTAGACAATGCAGCACACTAAGGAGAGTTGCTACGTCTGCACTCTCATACCCTATGCCTTGAATACAGTACAAACTAATTTCTAGAGAAGTTTCAGAAAACGATGCCAGGTGCCTTCCAAGGAATTTTGGCTACTCGACCATGGAGATTGAAATGGTGGTTTCCGTTCCAGGATGATTATATCAAGACTACACAGATGGAAAAAACCTGCATGGAAGAGCAAGATAGTTACGTATCCAGCGACAGAACAGGAAGAGATAGTCATTAAAGATATGAAGAGGATGGACTACCCTGGTGAAACAAATAACTGAATCACCTGGAGGTTGGGAACGAACACAAGTCTTAGACTATGGACGAGTGAAATCAAAGAAGGGATGGGAAGAGGGACTGTTGTCCTGTGCAGCTCATTTACTAAAGCCAGAACATGTGCAAGAGGTACAGAGAGTAAACGATGGGCGTTTGAAATCACGGGCCAAGTATGCCAAGCTGCTAACATGGGTAGAAGATGAATCGGGTCCTATGGTTGTGATCCCATTGGCTAATGCGACATTGTGCTTCCGGAGACATGGAAAGAATCATGTGGCAGATAACAAAGGTTGCAAAACTACAGTAGACGTTACCAGAATGGGAGTAGGAACAGCTGCTCTGATGGAAGAATATATGGCTTGTGGGCCTAGAGCCTACATGAAACTGCCCAAGGATTGGGGAGGGATGTGTTCCTTGGTGTAAATTCCAGCGTTAGTGATTCCTCGGAGTTACTTGAACACTGGAGAATTTCCAAAGGTGGATGCCCATTTGAGAAGATCACTTGAATTTCTCAATCGAACAAAGCAAGAGAACGACTTTTCAGCCAAATCAATAGAAGCATCCGACTATTCCGTATGAACATAGGTTTTTCAGCAAGACTGCTTTAATCTCCACGACTATCTTCATGCCTGGGACCCAGACAATGGCTAATGCCAAATGGTTGCAGATTACCAGATGGGAGTTTCTGCAGACAATCAACACCACTATAAAGGGATTCAATGCCATCAAGGAAGAGATGAGGGCCATACGACTTATGACCCTGCAGAACAGATACGTCCTTGACATGATCACAAAGATGGAAGGAGGAGTTTGCGCCAAAAATCGGCCATCATGTTGCACATTCATACCTTCTCAAGATGACCAGAATGGGACCTTGACAGAGGCCATAACACTGTTAATGAACCTGCAGAACAAAATGGAAGATGTCAGTTGGTTTGCGTCCATACGATCATGGATTCCACAGTCAATGGCGAACATCTTCAAGTTTCTTGGAGCAGTGTTGGTAATGTTTGGATTATTTGTGATCAGGATAATAATTACAGTGTACGAAGACAGCAAAGAATGTATTAGGAATGAAGATCATGATCGATTTCTAATCAGGGTTTGGACCCAAGGAATTGACTGATGAAGGTCAGAAAATATACAGAGGCAAGCGCCTGAAGGAACAAAGTTCCTATATCCGAAGAATCGTAAGTAGTATGTGGGACAATGGGTCTATTGCAATCCAAATGGACAGTGCAGTTACATGACCTGGAGTGTGGATGAACATGTTAAATCAGCCGGGTCCCTGAAGGGAGTAATGAAGAGCTGAACTCCAAAAAAGCACTACTTTAGGAGGAAGTATCAAGATGTGGAGACCGGTGAAGCTGTGGTCAATGACTCGACCAGAGGGAGGAGTGTAGATGAGCAGTCGTATGCCTCTTCAGGAAGTCCCGCCCCACCCTCCCACCTGTATGTTGGAGACCCGAGATTGTGCAATGCTTGACACCAGCAGTTGTGACCATTTTGCAGCAAATCTTTGTGAAAAGGTATCCATTAAGAAAAGCCCATCAGATGACAATCTAATGGAGGAACTCCCCAAAGGAATGTCAACAGACCAAGAAAAGGAGCTGGCGACGTCACAAGAACTGAAGTATGACGCACAGAAAAGACTGGCTGAAGATGCATGACCTTTATAGAAGCCGATGACGAAATTAAGAATAGAGTAAACTTCACATGCACGAAGATTGCATGTGTGTGATGCACTGAAGAAAATGCAAGCCATTTAATAACTGTACAGATGCAGCAATGCAAGTAAGCTGGATATACATAGCGAATGGACTGCAGGCGGAGCCGGCATTATATAGAAGCTGGACATCAGTGCCATCATTTTTGTAAGTAGATCTGATGCAAGGACGTCATGGGGCGCGAGGGGGTCACCATGGGCCGCAGAGGTCTCCCTCGCTACCCCCAAAATAAAAAAGTTTTAAATTATTTATTTTTTAATGTAAGCTCCTGGGCTGTGGCCAGTGCCATGTGGCTCTTTGCTTCTGGAGAGGCTGGCTTTCTTGCTCAAGCGTAAAAAAAATAAAAATAATGGGGTTCCAAAAGTGTAACACTTTGAACAGCGACCGTAAATAAGAAAGAATAGGAATAACAACAACAAATAATTGGCCCGATTCACAGAACGTTTTCCCATGGGATTGTGCCATTATAAAATGCTTCTGTGATTCATGCCCAATGTGTCTTTCTGGAATTCTATAAAATAATTGCTAGACTCATTAAAGGTTTGTTTCCAGCACACTTCAGGGGGTGAGTCACTGATTTAGTCCGTTCTTAACCACTTCAACACAGCCCTTCATTCTTCTGTAGTCACTAAATGGGTACCAACACAGGTTGGGTGATATTGTAGGTTTATTTGTTCTATATAAAGCGCTTATATAAAGTGCTATATAACACCACATCATTTGGCCTTGGATGGCTGCTTGCATGCACAGTAATTTGGTAATATGGGCCTATAAAAACACACACACTGATATTAACGATACATATGGTGACCCATTCTTGTATGAAATGTCCATCACATTATAGTGACATTGTAACCATATTTGTCGTAGTGTTCTTAGGAACAATGCTATGGGTTGCCACTTCCTGTTTCGTCAAGGGGTGAAAGGTCATGTTCCATCGCTTCCTGTGATGTCACTTTGGGGTGGCGTCAAATGACATCACTTCCTGGGATGTCACCAGTGGTCAAGGGTCATGTGATGTCAATTACACTACGCCTCGCACTTGGCAAAATGACGTCCCTGGATCGAGGGCTGTCTCGCAGCAAAGAAGTAGATGAGATCGCAAACTTGGATGATGAAGCTGTCTGGCCTGGTATCAAGGCTGAAGCAGCCAAGACTGAATATCTATTCATGAAGGCGAGGAACGTGGGAGGCTGAATCATTCTTTGTTAAGGTGCAAGAAAGAACACCATGTGTGCCAAGCTTTATTCATTTAAGACAATTAAATGCAGCAAAATAGTCCATATGGTAGTCCGTCACGTGAGCCAAGGATGCAAATGTGGCGCGAGGAGTTAGAGAACGAGCGAAAGTGTGTGCTCGCACTCCCCTATATTCCCAAAGACAAGAATACACTGCAAGGCAAAGTTCAAAGAATCTTCATGGCAGAAAGCATGGGTGATGAGAAGTTGGGCTAATTGGGTGGGGAGTTAAAGTCAAGTCCACCTCCTAGCACCTGGGTAAGTGCTTACATGCTGCTAAGTGAACCAAATGTTCACACATTGCACGAGTGTGCCAACCAATTAGAGGGCTGTATAACAAAGGTCCTTATAGTTTGAGAGCCACTAATATGCTGTGTACGTAATAATAATGAAGATTACTTGCACTAGAGGTGGGCAAAAGATGTACATCTGACAGTAGAAATCCAATCACAACCCAACCCCTTATAGAAAATATACTTAGATGTTCTCCTTGACACAATCCCTCGTAGGTTTCTTGTATTTGCAACGTAGTATGACGTCACGTATGACACATATTTACTATACAATTGATTTTTTATTAAATGTACGAGAGAGCTTGTGCAACGTCTGTTGCAATTCCATTTTAGATCATTGATATTAAAACAGAAACACTCTGCCATCTTCCTGAGCAGGTTTAATTATTTGGTGTTGGAGTTATTCTGCATCCCATCCATGCACGTGTGTTGTCAAAAGGGCTCTAAACTCATGAAATGTAAAAGATGGCTACAGATTTAGAAGATCTGAGTAGAGAGAACATGCACTCTGAGCATTGTGGAGGAAGGGAATGAGGGGGAAGATGGTTTACATGATCACCTATTGCCAGGATAATAGGATTGGCCCTCCACTATCATTTAAAACAACAGAAGTATACAATTCAGCTTAGCAAGAATAGACCCATACAACATATTCTGTGTACCGAGACACAGGCATAAAGAGCGAGGAAGTCACAGAAAGCAATCCTTTTACATTTTAAGGGGCATAAAATCTACAGCTCTCAAGGTTACTCTAAAGCAGTGGTATTAAAAATGTTTTATACCAAGCCCCCCACCCAGCTTATATTTTATATAGAAAAATAGTAATCTTAAACCCTTCTTAAAAGGAGTCTGGGAACCCCCCACCCCAGACATCCATTGCGCCCCCGCAGTTTGAAGACCACTGCGCTAGAGCAACAAAGGAAAGTGGGAGCAATTCTTGGCTGTCCAATCAAACTTTAAGAAAATGTTATTTACATATTGGGTTAATAGTCCAAACCAGGATGTTCATCACCAAAGTGTTGTGTGATAAGTTCTGTATATAAAGTTCAGCCGCAGTGGACGGCATTGACAGCTCATTTAATTCAGTTCAGTTCCACCGGGCTGTCTGTACCATGCTTCACAACTGTTTTGGGTGCAATCAATTTGTGTCACTTTTTGCGTTGGGTATGCTCCTTTTTTTTAAATTTATTTGTTCCAGTGATTACTTTTACCGGAGGTCCCCTGGTACATTGTGGAGAAGGGGAGATCCTCAGTTCCCACAGCAAGCTGGTATTCTTGCTGCACTCCTGGGAGCACGGGGCAGGCGGGCTAAGACCAGTTCCAAGTGCAATAACGAGGAGGCACAGCAGACGTTGAGTTTGCAAAGGTTGGCCTGGTCCCCAACGCCACCTGCGCTCAGGTGGAGGTGCAGGCTGCGTGGAGAAGACTCGGCACCAAGAGGACTCGTGTATCTCTAGAGCATGTGAGTGTACCCTGGCATGAACATGCAGCACCGTGCATGCAGTGTTTTTTTTTTTTTAAATGATGTATCGGACACAGGGGAGAGGACGATCGGCCGTAGTAGGCATAAATATTAGTTCCACCTCTGCGATAGGGAGAGGTTATGTGGCGGGCACATCTGTGGTAGAACAGATGTGTGTAGACAGTGGCAGACTTCCATTAGATGGGAGTGGTGTGTACTGGAGGCGATTACCATTCTTTATGGGGATTGAGAGAAGTTAAGCGCCAATTTATTGGTGTGAAGCATGCACAGTAGAGTAGAAATGTTGTGGCAGTTTGTGTTAGCCGGGGTGGAAGAGCTGGTGCTGGAGTGTTGCTGTAAATAGTAGTGCTTAGTGGATTGTTGAAGTAGCTTAGTGGCCACAGGAGGAGAAGGTATTTGTATATTAATGGAGTAGCTGGGAGTTAGAATTGAGTGAGCCTTTGGAGAGGGCCATACAGTTTGATAAAGAATAATTGGGCGGGCCTGTGGAGAAAGCCATTGATCGTTTTTTGTGGGTGTGATTGATGTGAATAAAAGGTGTGGAAGAGTGAAGGAAGGGGAGTGTTGAGTAAAGGTATAAGGGTGTGTGTATAAGATATCCAAAAACATCAGACACGGAGGCCATTTGGCATGCAAAATGAAACCAGATGAATACCTCGCAGAACAGATACAGGAGAGGTAGACATTTGAGACGCAAAAATCATGGGACGTAAACATACCCAGATTCTATCACATACTAGTTCAAGGGTTTCCCACAGATGTGCAGACACCCCTAGAAAAGGTGGATGGGATTGAAGCAAAGGGATGGCCAGAAATACAGCCCACTACAGTACACTTTTGTACGAGGAAATAAAAGCGAGAAGGACATGGCAGACAATGCAATTAAGGCAAAGGCAAAATTGGTGCAAAAGAAATTAGCAAACATATCCATGGAAGGGGCCATTGGCCCAGGAAAGCTCAAAGTTTCCCCTGTTCAGCAAAGGGGGTACCCCACGGGGGTCATGCCACAGGGAGGAAATTATCCACAGCAAGAGGTTTCCAGCAGCAGGGAGGGTATCCCCAACAGGGAGAGTATCAGCAATAGGGATATTGCCAGCAAGGGGATGTGGGGATTACCCAAAGGAGGGATACTATGAACGCTGTAGAGGATACTCACACAGAGGGAGGGGGTTTGGATATGGTGGAGCAGGACCCAGATTTAGAGGACCATATGTGGGCAGAGGGGACACTTTGCATGTAGGTTTCCATATGGACAACAGCAATAATATGGCTAAGAGGGCCTGCAGGGATATGTGCAACCCATGCAGTCACAGGGCCAGCCTATACAAGCACAGATGCAGCCACCAAGCACAAATGCCACCACCGCAAGTGCAGGCACCCTTCACACAGACAACGCAACCTGTAGGGCCTGCAGTTCCCTCCACCCCACACCGCAGGTAAACATCCAGCAGCCGGCAACAGTACCACAGAACGCAATACAGGCTCAAGTACAAATATACTTTGCTATCCCAGAATACAGTACCACATTATACGGCAATTCTTGGAGGCAACCCATTTCCAGGGCAAGGCCTAATAGGCCATCCCACAGAAGACACGTGTGCCCCCAATTCTTTCAGTAACTGAGGACATTGATGAGGAATCGAGGTAGCAGCAAAGAGTGGACAAAAACAATTCTCAGTTTTGGTCGACACTTGTGCCACCAAATCCAGCATCAAGGAGGGTGTCTTTTCCCTAATGGAATACATAATGGATACAGGGATTTTCTGGAGCCACTGTAATGCAGGGTTTGAATTGAGGGGTGCTGGGAGCTATTTAGCTTCTGCTTCTAGTATGGTAGAGCCTGGTCAGCTTGAAATCAGCTACCAGGAGCTACTTTTGGCTTGCAGGGCCAAATGGTATCTTCCAAACATAAGTGTGAGTATTTGAGAATGTTCATAAACAAGAATTAGAACACAACTAATATACATTTAAACACAATGGTTCATACAAAATAGACAAAAGTTAAAAAGGAGCATCCGTGGTAGCTCCTAATTAACCTGCGGTAGCTCCTGCCTACTGGGTGATGCCGACACCCAGGAGCTTGTTTTAGCTCCTCCTCATCCAATCTCAATTTCAAACCCTGTAACGATTACTATAATCGAGGAATTATCACTCACAATAGGCACACAGCAAATAGTAGTGCCCCTATTGTATTCAAATGACACTCCCATCAACATATTGGAAGGACATATAGAGCAAGTTAAATACGGCAATTTCATTTTTAGAGAAGGGCAAAGTATGCTCGACACCTGGTATCTTCAGACAAGCATTCTGCGCAAAAATCACTTTAAGCGGGTCACCACCCTGATCTATTCCTTTATGGGATACAAGATTCTTTAGGGTGGGTACCCAGAATGACAGACAATGCATTCAGATTTTTATTCAGACCAGCAGTACATAAAGAAATAGTACCAAGAACAACACTCACCATACGATTCGAAGCACCACTTACAAGGAAGGACATGGTAATTTCATGTGGGACATATGAAGATGAAAGTGTTGCAGTCCTCTGCATTCACCAGACACATGGCCCAACCGACTTGACTGACAAACAGCTGTTTTCAGGAGGAGTAGGGGGAAATGGTATTTCAGGTATGCATCCCAGGTCAAGTAGACAGAGGAGAGACAGGTACCCCACAGGATGCAGATAGTGAGCATGGCAGCCACTCACCAGCAGGAAGATTTGTAAAAAGTACCAGAGCCCCCCCCATTTGTAAGGTAATTGAAGGGAACAACAACACTTTGCCAACGATCCATTTAAGGAGTGAAAGTCCCTCAGCATCAAGCACAAGCTGTGCTCAGCATACCATCCTCAAGCTAACGGACTTGTTGAGCGTCTCAATTACTTGCTTAAAGAGCACACTGCCAAACCGTCAGCGACACTTGGCAAAAATTGGCTCTATTGTCGTCTGCACCATTTCACTCTGCACAAAATTGTTACTGACGGGAGAATGCTTGCACTTCCCTCTCCTACCTGTGCAATTTCGGACGCCAACAGCTCTGCCCAACTCGGTGGTGATGAGTCAAAGTATATGTGAGTGAGCTCATAAAAATAATCTATCACCTATATATCACGCCAGGTGCGACCATGTCAAGGCAGGCCTGTTGACCCAGCAAACACAGACATCGCATCAGCACAAGACGAAGAGACATTCGGAGCACCGCCTCCCCACTATTGGGGGAAAAAGTTCCATCAAGAATTTCACAAGATCTTTCACGTCAAGTACTGCAACCCTACAGCGGTGAAGGTGGCTGCGAGGCACCCAAAGATTCATCTTTCAGACGTCTGCCAGGACAAGACCGCCGCTCCTCTCTCAAGAGAATGGGCTGGGGGGGGGGGTGGTGGCAGCTGCTGACCCAATCGTAGAACTTGGAGAATTCACAGGGACAGTCATTATTGGTCATCGGGCCAACTGGCTGCCATAACACTACATCATTGACAGATTAATAAAGCATCAACTTTTTTTGCATCCCTCTAGCTTCTAGGTGTCCAAAATGCAGCAAGTGACAGATTATAAGGTATTTCAATTGGCAAAATCAATGGAGAAAGGACTAAACGTTGTGAGGGAAGCATTGAGGACAGTCAGGTTAGTTGCCCTCCAGGTTGGAGGACAGATCATATTTAAAATAGATGGACAGATAAAATACAATGACAACGTTAAGGCTTTAGAAAGAGGATGAGCATGCGAGAAGGAGGGAGGCTAATGCTAGCATTAATAGAAGAGCGACGGAGGACAGAAGGAGACAAGAGCATGAGGTAGGTCACTGGCAACGTCTGCAGAAACAAAAATAGATGATAGAAAGAGGAGTGTATGTGAGGGAAGGTCTTGGAGGTGCCAGCAACAAAATGCTGGAAGAGGAGTAGGAAGAGGAGTGGGAGGATGAAGGGGAGGAAGAGGTAGAAGAGGCAACAAAAGCTCCTCGAACAAGTGCGCCTGAAACACAAGAGTATACACTGATAGATTGGCAGGATGACAAGTTATTACTGAGCGTGGGGCCTTCGCTCCGGGAGTTTCTCCCAATAATTTCAGGAAGGAAAACATATGTGAACAGATTAAGGAATTGACAGGCAGAACAAGCTGCATGGCGATAGGTTCAAAATGGACAAAGGGTGTGGTGGTTGTGCCCGTCCGCAAAGCAGGGATGACGCAGTTACCAATGCTGCAAAAAGGGGAGGGGAATGGCTCAGTATATAACGTGTCCAAAAACAATGTAATGGCTAATTTATATCGTTGACCACAGGGGCAGTAAAGTGGAT
Organism: Ambystoma mexicanum; assembly: GCF_040938575.1. Lineage (NCBI taxonomy): Eukaryota > Metazoa > Chordata > Amphibia > Caudata > Ambystomatidae > Ambystoma > Ambystoma mexicanum. The sequence continues at coordinate 586,730,403 of NC_090929.1, forward strand.
TAATAAGCTAGAAAAAAAAAGAAAAAAAGACGGCAGGAATGACATTGGTGTTAGGGGCGAGAAGCATTTAATTGCTTCAATATTGGGAGAGCAATCAGATGATGTATAGAAAAGGCTGGTTATCCCAATGTGACAGCATAAAACACACATGACAGTACAATGTTTAACAATGGCAGAATGGACGTTAGGGGGACAATTAAGGGTGCAATATAATTATGACATGCAACGAGGATAGATGAGGATCCAGCTGCATATATCCAAGAAATACAAAATAAGTGGCGTTTAGAAGCCAGGGAGTGCTCGGACGAAATACATACCTATATTTTGATCACATCTTATATCAAGGTCTTCCCGATGAAGTGCAGCAACAGTTAAATTGCAGGGATCGGGATAAAACAATGGCCCCCGAAATACAGTTTAATATTGTCCATTATTGTCGAATGAGACAAGAAAAGCAAAGCAACCAGGCAAAAAGAGAAGCAGCTAAATGTGTTCAAAAGAAATTGTCAAAGATGACGGTAGAGGGAGCAATGATCACAAATTTTGGGGCAGAGAATTATGAGCAGGAATATCAACAAGAGGCGAGTAGATATTCGGGATGAAGAGGAGAAGGTGAATTACCCCGGAGCAGGGTTCACCAACCTTTCCGTTAGCTAGAGATATTATTAGTGGAGAGCTACTAACGGGCGATATCGGGGTGGGGATAAACTTCGGAAATGTTACTAATATTTTTTTGCTCTGTTTATTTCCCTCTATAAATAGATGGAATAACATACGCATTCACGATTTTATTAACTTCAAAAACCTCTTGGTCACATTTTTTTATTAGTAGCTGCTCATAAAAAACGATCACAATGTATGAAAACGATGGGACATTCAATGCTAAGGCTGATAACGAGCCAATGATGAAACACAGACATTCAGCTATCAAACTTAATGTCAGTTTCATGACGGATACGTTTTCAGGTCAGAGGAGCCACACTGAGGGGTGCACCAAGGTTAACATTTCATAGGGAGGGAGGACATTCAAATGCTGGGAGAGGCGCCAAGTGCAGAGACTGGACAACAGATTTACTTGTACAGGGGCATCCAACTACTTTATGCATTGTAAAGAGACTATTCTGGTGAAGTTTCAATGTTACATGCAGTTAAATCTCTCCTGCTCATTTCTCAAGTTTGCCAGACTGCATCGGTGATCAATGGGCCAGCTCTGACACCCAGCATATTTGCCCAGGCCTTGGCACCTGGCCTAGCAACTCATTGAAATAATCTGCTCTATGCAGCGCACACAGTAGAATACAATACCGAGCCCCCAGTGGGAACATATGCGAAGCTGAGGGCTCCTGAACTATGCCAGCATTGGTCAATGGCCGCAACATCGGATGCCGGATCTTAGACCTGGCCTGCCTCAGCCCTGACAAAGCTTTACCAAGACCTCATGTTCACCAACAGGTTCGCCAAGAGAAGCTGGGGGCTCGGTGATCCAATCTGCTCTGTGCTTCTTTCCCCAGCCTTCATTCGCAGGCTATATTTGCTCCTCCTGTTTTCCCTCTTCCGCCGTGAAAGGGCTACCATGGGAATCAATGAGCCATTACTATCCCTGGGGTGGGTGGTGGGGGGAATCAATGTTAAAAGCAGGCTTTCAACATGCTGAGCACACTATTGTTGTGCATTTTCATAGAAAAATAAAAGTAACTGCCAAACTCAAAAATGCTTCTTAAACTTGCATTCACTAGTTTACTTGGAAAAAATAAATGGTTGGACTAACACAAATATCCTGTACATTCTGTGCCCCTTGCTTTGCCTTTTATCACAGGTTATATTTATAAAGATGTTAAAGGTTTGTCATACTGATTAATCACACATAATTGCTACTGTTGTGCTGCATTAGGAAATACAACTGTGGGTTCATGGGTCTAACTTTTGATTTTCACTACAGGAGCAGAAATATCCCCACCTCTGCCTTGAGTATAAACAAGCGACCAACCCAAACCAAACACATTTCATAGCACTTATAAGGAATTGCAAAAAGTCATACTATTAACAAGTTTTCAATATGTAACACCTCAGCAACCATCTCACAACTGCAGAGCATCTCTATGGATCCCTTAATGTACTAGTATTTTGGGTGCACCACTGCCATGGAATTGATTCAAAGTGGAATTGATGAGTACACTGGAGTTTGGAAAGAAGTAGAATGAAAGAAATTGCTGCACAAGGACACCTTCACAGCCAGGCACACTTGAAAAATGAGCAGGTCTTGCTCGCTGGAGCCCTGCCATTTCTAGAAGTAGCTTGTATGGCTGAAAACAAACCCAGGACGAAACAGAGACATGATAGGTCCATGTCTCAGTTTCGTCGTAGCCTCATTTCTCAAGTGCGCAACATCAACCGAGTTGCTGCCAAGCTGGAGCCCCTCCTCCCACAGTGCAAACAGCTGTGTGCATGGTGAAAGTTGGAGGGTCTGCAGGAGCTCAGCAGCAGAAAATAATAAACCACCACCTCTCCCGACCCAGCTTACCTGCAGTAGCAACTTACACGAGCCTCCTCTCCTCCAACCACGTTGCCCGAGCGCAGCTCCAATCCAAAGAGATATTCTGGCAGTGTGTTTTATGCAACAACATAGTGGTTTAAAAGGGGAAAGCCTGGGATAACAGAGCACAATGGGCTCCACCATGGCCAATGGGGGCACAGCTTTGAGCAAGGAACTTGCTCTGGCAAATGACAGGACTCCTATATGCTAGAGAGATGTGCAACTCAGGGATTGGTCAGAACACTTCCTTGTATCAAACGTCTTTTTCTCCCCCTTTTCCTGAATGTGTAGCGTGAGCTACTGGTCTCTCGTGATCGACCATTTGGTGACCCTTGCCACAGAGGAAGGGGGTAGGCACAGAGGCTAAGGATTTGGAGGAGGTTTTGGTGGAACGCGACACCGATTTGGAAATTTTGGAGTGCTTGAATTACAGTGTTGACATGTGGAAAGATCAGGCATTACGCACAGACGTGTAGGAGCAGAGGGGGCAATGAACAGAGGATGGCAGCAACCCAACCCAAGAAGAGTGCCTGCATTTCCCCTGCAATATTCTACACAGACACAGCTAGAGCAGGGCACATTTCAATTTACACAAGGTTGTATACCTTTATTTTTAAAGGAACTTTCTCAAAAGAAAGTGCAAGGGCATAACAAGGTTTCTTTGAGTAGATGAGGTGAGCAAAGGACTGGGATTTTGGTTTAAGTAACACTGAGCTAGAGACAGTTTGCCAGATTCACTTCTATGGCTTGCAGACCATTGGGCAGGATTTCAACTGGTCTTGAAGGCTGCAACTATTTGTCGGTCACTGGTATAGGACTGCAAGCAAAGTTAATGCTTATGCTGTAGGTTCATGAAATGCCTGTGTTGAAAGAGACAGAGCAATCAGGTAATCTAAACTGCATGGGTGTGGACCGGATCAGAGTAAGATTACATGGTCTATTTAGTAAGATACATAAAATTGGAATACACAAGCAGCGAGAAGTCACAATGTTCATACTTGTAAAGTTGCAAGGGTTATCTTATACACCAGAACATAGGAACACCTTACGAGGGATATATCACAAGCGCAAGTCAGACATCATGCCAAGACATGGAAAGCTAAAAAAAAAAAAAAAAGGAAGCCCTACAAGACTTGATATAGTGAATTGTGTGTTTTTACTAGTTAATCTTGTTGCTATATTTGTTTCTATGTAGGGGTGGGGGGCTGTCACCGGCTTCTCTCTGTAAACCATCTTCGGGCATCACATACTGCCAACAGCATATGGCAGTCACTGCAGTCAGTTAAGTGTACAATGCAAGATAGGAGTTCATCTATTGAGTGTTACTACTTGCTGCGTCATCATGGCAACACTATTCCTACTTCCGTCTCACAAAAAGCAGAGCGTGAAGCAAAGAAATGCTCGAGGCAAATGTGTAAAATGGGCATTACTTTGGATGTCAATCCCTCAAAAAAAGTGTCTTTTTCAACAGCACCAGACTAAGGACTAATCTCAATGGACGTAGACAGCAACTCAAAGTAATATTCTACTGTAATGCCAGCCCAAATGCTGGCTACCCACACCCTGTACACGGTCCCATTTAAGACATTCAATTATTTCCACCATGTGTGGCAAAGCTTTGTGAGGGAGCGGCGGGGTGGGAGTGAGGAGACCGTGTTAGTGATTTCAATCCAGCACTCCAACTAAGTCAATGCCTAGGATGGGATGCCCAATGGAAACCCTTATTTATATATTTTTATGTCAAAGTTCGTTTAATCCTGGATGATGTACCATTATATAACGCCTCTCTTTGAATTCCCCCGGTCTCACTGAACCAAGAAATAGGTTTGTTTTGCAAATTAAAAGATTTGAAGAATTAAACTATATATATATATATATATATATATATATATATATATATATATATATATATATATATATATATATATATATATTACACTTATGAATAATATCGGAATATCACACTTATGAATCTGAACAATGATCAGCAATGGGTAATATTACTGTATCAACAATCTCTAATCAATTAGGAGTAGGAATAGGAAGAATAATCTAGCAGAGAATACTTTGTATGGGTTTAAGAACATGCAATGATAGGAAAGAAGGCACCACAGAAATAACTTGATGACTTCAATAAAAAGACAATATGATCACTCTTTCCCCCCGTTACTCACTCCCCCCAGTATGCAATATGAAGAGGGCACACAGGTTTTAGGAATAAAAATCAATGCAGTTCAATCCCACTTCCCCCCCCAGCAAGCTTAGAGAGACACAGGAATGATTTAAAACAGGTCAAAATACTTTTGAATGTGATATGTAATGTATGGAAAAATGCTAAAATTGACTTTAATTCGCTAACTAAGATTCAGAACTAGTGAGAGTGGTTTTGGATTGGTCCAGGTCAACACGAGCAATGATTTATGAATGATTATCAGATTGAAAACAGAATTCAGCAGTTGAAAACAAGAAACAACTATTTTGACATGTGGTGAAATTGAGCCAAATTGCAAATCGCAGCAACTTTCCCGCATGCGGGAAACGCGATTACAGCAAAACTATCAGGAATTGGAATGTCGTTTTGGGTTCGTTGGAAAGCTGAGGATGTTAGATTCAAAATGATGGTTCAAAAGTTAGAGGTTTTAGTGAAGGTAGATTTTTCAGAAACAGAGTCAAGATTTCAAAATGAAAGATTGCGCTTTAAAGATTTAACAACAAGGATAGGCTTATACTAAGGGGCTATGAAGAAGCAAGACACTCAACAGGCAGCCACCAGAACAGCGGCGCCTCCGCACTGACTTCTGTCCCGTCAAAACACTTGTCCCTCTTCAGAAAAATATATCAGCGCAAAGATGAGTGATGCTACAATTATCATGGATTATGTGGAGGAGAGAAGAATTTAGGATAGACAGAGATTCAATAATGCAGTTATGAGAATGGTTTCATTGGGTTATTTAAGACTAAGAGGTTGGTTATGGACAGTTCTACACTAAATACTTACAACTATGGCTTTGGAATGGAATGGGCCCCGTCAAAGATCTGGTCAACGGTTTGGACTTTCTCTCGCCACCGGACAGGATCGGGGCACTGGGTTCTACTCTCAGCACGGCACTCTGGTCTGCGCGGCCTCTTGGACTGGATCCGACAGGTTCTGGTTTACAGCTCTGCGGGCCTGGAACTCAGTTCTAGCATGGGGTTCTTAGCTAGAACAGCAAAGCAGCACAGCCAGCGCTGTTGGATTTTGTGGGGTGCCCCTTGGAAGTTTAGGGGTTACAATCAGGTTGCAAAAGATTCTGAGGCCTGCTGAAAAAGGGTTCAGCTGCCTGGGGTAGGCCTCTCTGCTTCAAAGTTCTAGAGTTTGGTTCTAGAGTCTTGTCTCTGGATCTCTGTCTGGAGCCTGGATCTTCATGCAGGGTGCTTCGCCAGGAAATGAGTTGAGTAGTGAAAAAGTGTGCGTCTCTGGGTCCTCAGAAGTCCCCATTTATGTATTTGCAAAGTGGGTGGGGAGGCTGATTCTCTATGCCCAACCCTCTAAGGATCGGATAGGTCAGAGAATTTCCTGTCCCCTGATTTGAGAAAGGAGCAGTGTGTCATCATGTGTCATGTTTATGGCTTAGGGAAAAACCCTCCCCTTTGTCTCTGTACAGTATCTTATTTTTCATAAAAAAAACATTTACAATATGCCCAACTTGTTATTACATATACACATCACAGATTAATTAAGGCACGTCTCCGTTCAAGTCCCATGTTCCTATGAGCTTTGGTTCGTAAATGACAACTTTTCGCGCTTTTGGTGGGTTTTTCAATGTTAGTTCTGCACCAATTTGTATACATGCATGCATATCCCATCTGGGCACATTTCTGTAATTACATGTTCCTAACAAACACCATTGCTACAATATGAATAAATTCCGGTGTTCAGCATCAGAACATCGCACCGATTCCAGTTTAGTCTTAAACTGTGAGCAAATTTTTCATTTTAATAATCCCTAAATTTCATATTTTTGTCAGTTCAGTACACTTTGCTATACACATCTTTATAAAACATACATTTAATCCAATGTCCAATCAACAATTTCAGTCTGGCCCGCCTCCAGAGCTGGGCTGATTCAGAGGGTCACATAACCTTCTTCCTGCCAGAGCAGTTTGTTGTCAGTCACATCCAAATTAGCATTCCTATTCAGCTCCATTGTCTGCACTCGGAGCAACAGGCCAGGGTGCCACTCCCAGTTCCTTCTGACACCAGCCTGCCATTCTCTTAGCCCAGGGCAGGGGGAAGTTTCCTTTGTTCAGGGAGAAGGTGTGGAATTTGTTTGAAGCGCAGTGGGAAACTTAAACTCTTAAACCCAATGTCTGAAATTGCCTCGTCTTAAAATATACCTCACATTTTTCACAAATACATCAACCAATTTCTTACTTCAAGTCTTTTCAGAATATAGTTTTGAATTGTATCCACCTCTTAGGCTTCTGATAGCAAGTCTTTCTTTGGCATAGTTGGAGTTCAATGTTCAACTTTACAGAAGATTGTTTTAAATCACTGGCTTCTGACAGAGGTGAGTAACTGTATTACACCCATTTTTGACAGATTTCTTCCAGCAAGCAATCCTCAAAAGTGGACTTTGTACATATACTTCTGTGGACATTATATCTATGTGGATTCTTGCAGTATAATGATGTAGAACACCCAACAAGGATGTTGGATCTTTTAGGTGGTGTATGAGCCATGATTTTGCAAATTTTTGACAATCAAGAAAACAGATTTCCAAACAGCTCTGTTTCTTTTTGGCAATTAGCATTGCTTTTTCAAGTGATTTCAGGCTACTTTGTGGGTAGCCCAATGGTGGGTTTTGGCAGTGATCTCCTGTGCTCACTAAGAGGCAAAAGTGGATGGCGGCCTTTTTTTCAGATTTGTACTGCGCATGGGTGATTTTTAGCGAGCAGCATGCTTTCCAGTGGCCATTTCTGAGGTTTCTGCTGCCAGCAACGCACAGTAATGTTGCAGGGCCTGGACCAGTGGCTTGAGACATCCCACAACAGCGTGCAGGGGAGCGGGGGTGAGGAGACAGCACTCAGGGGGGGAGGGACAGGGGGGGGGTCGGACAGCGTGAGGGCAAAAGAGCGAGAGCAAAGTCAGAGATATGCTACCAGAAAAGATCATAAAATATTATCTGAAGGGCTATTTAAACCTGCAGTGGTAGGAATTCAGCAGGGCCCAGACATGTATATGCTGTTCCAAAAGGCACCATCCTACAGTTTACAGTAGGTATGTGAAATATTTTACCTAAACCTGACAACATACAATGACACATTAAGTAAGCTGCAGACTTTCCACCATATGATGAACGCCAGATTAATTTAAACAATCGTAAAAGCACAAATGACTACTCACCATCCAAAATGTTTCCAATGAGATTGCGAAAAGCTTATCAGCAAGCCACATCCAAAGGCAAAACCAAGGAAGCATGCTCGCACAGCTACCTGAATAAAAAAAAAGACAAAAGTAAAAATAAAATCATGCCACATCTGGCAAGTAAACTGGAACGTTGGATAGCTAACCAGCGTAATCGCTAAAGCTACTTGTAAAGGACAATCAGCGGAAGCACTGCAATGTCTGAAAGGGGAGCAGAGGGGGTGACCAGGGCTCTAGATAAGATTGTGAGGTAGGATAATTTTACGGTCTACATTTTGGAGTTGAAAGTAAAATTATATTTAGAGAGTACACACATTTTATTTTTAGGAAAGGAATATATTTTTATCTTAGAAGCCCTCTTCAAAATCAGGTAAAACAATAAGCCAGGCCTGAAAAGGTGCATGCACCACTGGTAAGTGATAATTGATGTTTGGCAAGAAAAAGGTGTGCAGATGGCAGATTGGCTTCAGAAAGGGGATGGGCACCCAACTGAATTGTCTATTGTTTAAGTGCATCCAGGGGCAGACTTGGGCAAAGCAGCAGCATTCGGTGTAGTTGATCGCTCACTGTTTTGGGCCAAACTTAAGAAATGGGATATTCCAGCAGGACTGCTTAATCTACTATCAACACTTCACACTAATTCAATGATAAGAGTAACATTAAACCAGGAAGGGCATCTGTCATGCCCGTTTAAAACATATAGAGGGGTTAGGCACGGGTGTATCTTGGCCCCCTTTCAGAAACCTTTTTGCAATCTAGGGCATTGGCAACTCCCAGAATTGCTAACATAAGATTGTTATGGACAGATATGCCGACGACTTCATTATGTTTGATAATATTCCCATTGGTTGCCAAAGACTTTTGAATGGTTTTCTGGCCTTTGCAAAGGAACATTCTTTAACTATCAATGCAGCAAAGATAAAAGGTCATGCATTTGACAAATGGTTCAAAACAGACTGTCTTTAAATGGAATGTGGATTTAAATCCGGTGCAGAGGATTGACTCATATATATATATATATATGCTTAAAGATCTTTTCCAAACCTACATCCACTCTAGTAAGATCATGGCAATTTTCAAAAACAACAAAGCTATTATCAACTATATAGGGTGGATTCAAAATTTGGGAAATGTTCCTTATTGCCATGCAAAACACTTCTATGAAGGTAAAGTGGTACCAAAACTACTTTTATGGGATAGAGATGTGTGATCCGACTGTGGATTATCTCCCATTTCTTGAAGCCTTCATGTGGAGAATAATCCCTTTGTCTCCCCTCCTCAAAGGCAATTATACAGTATGAATTGGGTGTAATCTCCCTTAAGGCGCGAGCACTTGAAAATCTCTTTATGGGAAAATGCTGACACTGCTGCCAAATTCAGTGTGGTGCGATTTTGCATAGGCTTGTGAAAAGGGGGGTATTCGAGTGGTGGGTGAAATCAAGAACATTGCACAGGTACTTTTGAAGGAATTGTGATGTACTGAGGGTGACTTGGTGGGCAATGCAGATAAAGTAAAGAAAGATCTGTATGTGTTAGATCGAGCACAGTGGACGAGTTCCATGCTTATCCATCCCCATTTAAAGGATCATAACATTTTGGCACCTTGTCATTTTATGCCAGCAGATCTACGTGCTCCATTTTTTATAAGATTTCGTCTGAATCTATTATGTACAACGGAAATTCTTTTGAGATATGGTCATGTTGAGCTGGAAGATGTCAACTGTGGATTCTGTACCCAAGTCAAAGAAACTAGTAAGCATTCACTGATAAGTGTCGAGCTCTTGAAACAAAAAAAAGAGTAAGAGCACACATTAAGTGTTTAACTTTTTATCAAGCAATACATTTTGGAATTGTCAGGTTCTGCATATATTCTGAGTCACTTCTTCAATGTAATGGATCATAGTAATATTTGTCGATGTATACGTGGTACTAAGGAAGGAGATTACTTTATCATTGGTCAATTTTGAACTTCGTGGGTGCAGTTTAACTCAGGTTTTCCTTTTGCATTTTTCTTGCCGATTGTGTTATTATAAATTAATTCTGTGGATGTGATTGTTTAAATGTGAATGTGTTAAAGGTTGGATTAAGTTTTAACCAATAAAACAAAACAGTAAACAAAACAAAAAAAAAAATTGTGCATGCCAAGAATTGATAGGGGCGTGGGGGTGGTAGGGGAAGAGTGATTTATGAAGGCTGTCAAGTAGCTTGCAACATGAAAAACACATACCCCACCGCTCAGAGTAAGCTCTTGACATGGCATGAGCTGCCAATGGCTTTGGTCTTGAACACATAAATAAGTAGTGCAGGCGGCAACATGGCGGAGACAGACCTGCCCATCTGCTGCTCTGTTTATTGTTTTAGGCAATTGCCTAATTTAAGGCAATAAAGCAATAGAGTTAGGTTATGTTATTGTGATTTATAACGTGCACTGCTGCCATTTTCATTAGATGCTCTGGCAGATGTGAAAGGGAAGGAGCGCTGGGAAGGCTTAGTGGGATTGAGAGGGGAAAAGCACAAGAGAGCTTTGATGTACTTTTGGTAGCTTCAGTACAGGAAAACGGTCACAGTGTGAGGTTAGTTTTTAGTTGGTAGACGTGGTGGCGTTGGTGAATTAGTGTGTATTGGTGACCAGTGTAATTAGTTTAATTTCCTGTTGGGTGGAGTGTGTGCAGTTTGTGGTCGTTTTCGTTTTTTCTGCAGTGGAGGTGCGAGTGTGTTTTGTTCAGTGTTTGAAGGCAAGTAGGCAGGATACTGGAGAGTTTTTAGTAGGGTTAGTGGAGGTTCATGTTTGGCATTGTGCGCCATAGTTCAGGTTCATACTATTCTATGGTTATTTGTAGTGGACTCGTGGTCTTGTTTGATCAATTTTCGTTTGTTTTGGTGTAGCCATTGCGTATCAGTTTTCCTTTGTGGATTGCTCCTGTTCAGCTCGGTGAGTTAAAGAGAGATGTATTTAGCCATTTTCTGAACTTTAGGTGATCTTCTGTTCCAATTTCCTTTGGGAATCGAGTTTTAAAGTTTTGCTGCAATGCAGCAGAACGATGTTCCCCCAAATTTCTGTCTGAAGTATTGTTTAGTCTGTAGGCAAATGTCACTGCTGGACCTTAGAGTTTGGCTTGGTTCGTAGAAGGACATTTTTTCCTCTTTGAATTCTGCTCCTTGGCTTTGGGTTGCTCTGTGCGAGTTACGCCAAGCGTTTTGCAGAAATATTGTTTTTTTTACCAGGCGCCAATGTAGGATTCTCTCAAGGCATAAAATAATCATTGTTGCATAGCAATTTGCTATGCAATTCAGTAGGTTTGCAAATTAGATTGACACGAGTGTAGCCCAACTAGCTATTTAAAAATTGGTAAATTGTCCCAAAAAAAATTTGCTTTAGAAAGACTGCTCTGAGAACCCTCAGTGTGGTCTTTCTAAAGCCAACTGTCACCCCAGCCACACACGAGTACGTGCAGGGGCTGACAGGCATGTTGATGCCAGGCGTAAGCCATGGAAGCAGCAGAGGGGCAGGGGTGTGTGTGTGTGTGTGTGTGTTGGTGCTAATGTGTGTATTTCTGAGGGAAGTGGATGGTTGGTTAAAAAAAAAAAAAGAGGGGGGCGGGTGAGCAACTATGGATGGGGAGTGATACACTCCCTAGTTAAAGAGTAAGGGCATGGGTATGTTGTAAGGGAGGGGTCAGGGGAAAATGACATTTCAGAATATTCAAGGCTGCACAAAAGTTTATGTGAGCAGCCTTCATTATTCAGACTTTTCACATAGGACCTTTAAACTGCCTGTTCTATGAAAGCACAGGTCACCCAACATTCATCTCTAGCCATCGGGGCTCTCTCCATCCTCTTATCTATACACTGCAAGTCCAAAGAGGCTATTGGAGGGAGAGCAGCAGTAATCCTCTTCACCCTAAAATTGTCAAATGCATGTGTGGGAGTGCTTGGCAAGAAACAATCATCTCTTTTTCAAATAATTGCAAACCAGAAGTAAATTGCGACAATATTGTTAGAACTATCCGATCTGGCAAAGACCAGTATGTGTTTACATTATTTTTAAAGACAATCCTGCAATTCCCTTCCTCAAAATAACAATGAATAATGACAGTATTGGTACTGTAAAACCCTTCATGTCTCCATGTTCTTCAGTATTAAAGCATCTACAACTCATAGTATAAACTATAGTTCATTTTGTTAGGAAAAGTGAAATATTGATGAGTGAACACTTGAAAACATACATGATCACACGGCCAAATGCTTTTGATGGCAACCCTAGTTCTGTGAATTTCTGGCTGCAAATATCTAGGCGGCGGGTGCTCAACCAATGAGCTGATCCCAAACTTGACATTCCATCTGATCACCCAGTTGATGTATACTAGGTACCATGAAAGTCAGATGGCTGAAAAAATTACAATAATCCACCTAGTTTTCCCAGTTCTCTGCTATGCCATCCACTCTGCTTCCTCTTACATAAGGAACACACAAAGCTAATTAGATTTGTACTCACGGTAGTGATCAATAGTTCCATGCAGTCAGCACGTTTACAGATATACTGCAATACCCATACCTTGTAGTTATAATCCAGAGCTTGATTTGCTCTAGGATTAGGATTCCATTATATATTAGCACCTGTAGGAGAAACTGTCCAATCTGGAGGATGGGAACGCAAGTGGAATCTGTAAATAGCTTTAGGATTATGATTCCATTATATATTAGCACCTGTAGGCGAGGGCTGGCCAATCTGGAGGCTGGGAACACAAGTGGAATCTGTAAGTAGCTGCCCGCATGCCATGTCTGCCCGCTGCGCCTCTGCCCAGCCTACACTGTCCTTGAACATGGTGCCCCATGCCAAGTCTCCAATGGTGTGCCACACCTTGACCACACACCACCACCCACCCACTTGTATACTGGATTACTTATTTCCAATAGCGAATGTATGGTACATTCTTTTTTAAAAGGAAACATCAATTGAGCAAAGTCAGCATCCCAGATGTTTCTAAGCGCCAAATACCATATTCATAGATAAGGGGGGGGAATGGAATGCTGCACTTGTGTTTACCCGACTCGCCCTCGAGAACCGGTGGTGGCATTGCCCTCCGGTCAAAAATGGTAATTAACGCTGCTATATTGAAAACCGGAGATAACAATAACAGGCAAGGGCCATCTTGTCCATCTGAAGTTGACAAGTACCCTGCCTGCCGCAAATCCATACTACGTACTTCATCTCAGGCTATGACTTTCCTTGGTTTTAAGATATTTCTGAACATCTCCTTGCGCAGCAAATGCTTGGTGAAGCACACAGGACACTGTCCTGTGCAACAAGGACTGTACCCAGCTGCCACCATGTGGCGCCCAAGACTTAAATCCATTACAGAAATGGTTTACACCAGCTTTGGCAATACAAAAAGAAAAAAAAAACAAAAAAAAAAAAAAGGACAGCAGAAAGAATCTGGGTCAAAAGGCAAACGCAAGAGAGTAAGGACAAGCAGAAGGCCCTACAGAAAGTGTATCGGAGGGAAATGTTTAGGACATAGCAAGATTACTTTAATACACAAATAATGAATTCAGAGAATGACTCAGAAGCTTTTTGAAATTCCTAGGAATTTGGAGAAACCGCAAGTTCAAGTAAATAAGCTGAACCCTACAGATGAGATTTGCGAAGCAGTACATAGGGCATTTGCAGATAAAATTAAAACAGCACAGGTCAGCGCAAACAATCTGGATAACTATCTGCTTGCCCTTACGTCAATAGCTACTCCCCTGACCTTTCCCCTCCCCCCCCCCCCCCCCCCAAGCCTCAACATTCCCTCTTTCTTCAAAGACCATTTCTAGGGATTTTATGGATAAAGTCCATTAGAAAAATGCACCCCACTACTTGCTTTGGGGACGTTATTCTTTCTAAAATTGTTTTGAACATGTGGGGATTTTTGCCCCTTCATTGGTTAGTTTCGCCAATGCTACATTTGCAACCAACCATGTGCCAGATATTCTAAAAAGGTAATAGTCAGCCCCTGGATAATAAAAACCAGGGCAGGATCATAATGTATGATCCATATCAAATGTGCCTTTCTTGCTGAAAACGATTAGCCACTATACACCTCCAGGAACATGTAAAGTAAGAGGATCCTACATTTTAGACAGGTTGGTTTCAGGCCCTCCCATGGTACAGAAAGTGCTCTATTGGACCTACAAGCCGGAATGCTTGATATCATGGGCAAGAGCAAATCGGGCTGCTGATGCCATTAGATCCATCAGCAGCCTTTGATCTTGTGGATCAAGAGAAATTGCTCAGTAGGCTTGTGGACCAGGGAGGGTGCACTAGTGGAGCTGTAGACTGAATTAGATACTCTCCCAAGGACAGAAAATGTGCTAATTGTGGTGCACTGCTAGGGGCCTGCCTTTCCCCGGCACATTCAATATATTCTGTCACCCCCTATGTGACCTGTGTGCGATTTACGAAATATGACAACACTCAGCTCCTTATGTAGGGACACACAGAAGCATGTGCTAAACTATAGACACTATATGAGGGATTCACGATAGATGGGTACTATATTCAGGCAGTGTCCAAGGTGAAGAAACTCAGGGTGATATTTTAACCATCTCTCGGTTTTGAAGCTCATGTTAATAGTGTAATTAACAAATCTCAATATCATCTGAGACTGCTCAGATTGGTGAAGCCTTATGCCTCTCTGGCGAATAGCACTATGCTAGTTCGAGCTGTTATAATGCCCAGGCTCGACTATTCTAGTGCATTGCTGGTTGGAGTGTCAAATAGTTGCAGATTCTTCAAAACTATGCTGTGCGGATTATCAAAAGGCATGGCAAGACCAGATTTCTGTACACAGAGAGCTGCACTGGCTCCCAGTTGAAGCTAGAATATGCTTCAAGAGGAGTACAATTGTTCATAGGTGTTTATATGGACAAGCGCTGAGTACCTAAAAGAACCTCTGATTCTTGACAACTTACCAGAGTTACTCCCTCTAGGCACTTGAGGTTATTGATCCAGCCTAGAAGTAAATGAGTTAGAGGCAATGGCCGCCCGTTTACGGAACAAGTTGCGTTGGTTTGGAACAAGCTTCCCCCAGAGTTGCGCATGTAAGAAAACATGCTCACTTTTAGGAAGTCTCGAAACTTTTGTTTAATTGAAAGCCTGTTCTACCTGTATGTGTTAAATATGTTGCACCCTGATGTCTGCGGGCTCTGGGGCATAATAAATAAAAAAAATGAATTTCAGAGCTTTGCATTGAAAAATGTTTTGAGAGCCTTCTTAAAAGAGAAATTTAAAAAGAATATTTAAAAAGATTTTTTTTTAAAAATCTGTTTTATTTGTGTCCATTCATGCAGCTAAGAAAAAAGACAAAAATGGTGAATTGGAAAAATAACCAAAGTCCTATAACGATTATCAAGAGGAGCAGGGGTGTCCCCTGCTTCCATGAGAGGGGTCATGTAGATGTTAAATAGCAGTCATGAGACGGATGAGCCTTGTGGGGCTGGGCAAGGGGGTGTGTGAGGTTCTGTTGAAGGGGGAAGGGGGTTAGGCAAGGTGGTTTCCTTTCTTTCTGCCATGAAGGATTTTAGCCAAAGAAACCATGTGTTGCCGAATCCTAGATCTTTGAATCTTTTGTCGAGCATTGCGTGGTGGACTGTGTAGAAGGCTGCCAATAGAATAATACTTGACGGGCATCTGCATTGGTTTTTAGGTAATCCCATATCGATAATAATGCAGTTTGTGTTCCTCTCTTCGGTCTGAAGCAGATTTGTGCGTGGTCTAGTATCCAATTGTTTTCTACATGTTCCAGGACCTGGTCGTACATGTAGCTTTCTAGGAGTTTTCTGCAGGTATGGGATGTTTCCTCCATTCTTGCACCAGTTTCCTGTCAGTTTTCTTCAGTGCTCCGAGGTAGGGTGTGCCATCATTTTCTTTGGTGCGGGAGAATGGTTTTTCAGGTGCAGTGTCATCTAGCGTTTTCGTGATCCATTTTTGGATAGTCTCAGTTCTTTCTTCGATGCTTTATAATTCCAAGTTGGTGATTGATAGTTTTGTGGCTCCATTCTCGTGTTTAGGTCTGCAATGTTTATGGATTTCTAGTTTCTTTACTGAATTGGTAAGTATTCACGTTTGCGGGTGAATCATGAAAGTTATTGTGAGGTGGTCGCTGCAGAGGATTTGCATTAGGCATGCACTGGTGACCAGGTTTTTGTTGCACAAGTTTGCATCTAGGGTGTGGCCTGCTGTGTGTCGATGCCTTCACCAATTGTAGACGCATCATTGTTAGCTTATTTGTTGGGTGCAACAATGTTTTCTTCATCAAACCATATGCTGAAATCGCCCCATATGATCAGGCGATCATGTTTTACGGTGATGTTGGGCATGGCGTCCACAGGTGTGTTTCTGAAAGTAGGGTTGTATGTTTGTGGTCTGTATGAATGATATCTAAGGCGAAGAGCAAGTGGAGTGATTCAGAGTTTGGGGCATTAAGTGGTAGTGGTGGTGCTGTTAGCTGGTCCTTGTATACAAAAGGTGAAACAACCTCCTGTCTCAGTCGGCTTGTTTCAATTCGAAGCTGTTGGGTAAGGAATTGTGTCCCATTATCATGAGCTTTTCAGCACGCCAGGTTTTGGTGAGGAATAGATATGTCCCCCCATCACTTAGTAGTTCATATAGGTCTGTTGTGTGTTTTGACATTGATCTGGCATTGTCAAGGTTGCAGTGTATTGGTTTTGTTTTCTTCGGGTGACGGTTTGTCTTTTGGCGGTGGTAATTTGAGGTGAAATTGATTGTTTTTCCATTAGATTGGGTCTCTGGTTTTGTTGTTTCTGTTTCTTCGTTTAGTAGGTCAAGGTGGTTGCGTTTTGGGTTGATGTTTTCTTCCAGGTCGCCCGTTTGCTTGCCTTGATCATTCTTTGTGTCATGTCAATTTTCTCTGGTGTTTTATTTATTTTCCCGCTCAGTTGTGCTTCAGTGGATTTCAAGTCTGTAGGTTGCGTTTCCAGCCATCCTCATTTGTTTACGGTTGGTTCTTCAAGTGGGTGGTAGGTTGATAGGTAGCGCGCTAAATAGAGCAATGTTGGTCTTGGTCCAGCAAAGGGGCACTGTTCCATTGGGCGGTAGGTGAGTTATTTTTTGGTGTTGGTTGGTTCCCGAGGGGGCACAGGGGTGTTTTGAGATGGTTGGCCTTGTTCCATTTGGTTTGTTCTGTTTCTTTGGGAGTAGTTCTTTCCTGGTACAGTGCATTTTGCGGTGTGAGCTTGTTGCTTGGGGGTTGGGTTTGCTGGTTTCTGGATATTTCCCTGATCCGGTTGGTTGTTCCAATTTTTTCCTGGTGGATTGTCCGTTTCTCCTCAGTTTTTCTCTTTGCTTGGGCAGTTGAACTGTTTGTCCTATTTCAGCATGGAAAGGAGGTGTCACGGGTGTAGTTTGTAGGATATTATAGGGCTATCCTAGTGGTAGAGCTGTTTAAGGTGTCAAAACTGTCCCCGAGAACTAGCCTTACCTCGAATGGTAGCCTTATCCCAGGGCCAGAAACACGATCCTTGGGGTGTGCCTGGCCCAGGGGCGGGGCTGTGTCTCCCCCTGTGTGGTTTTCCAGTGATGCAGGCCTTAGCGCTAGTAGCTTATGATTGGCAAGGGTCTCCCAATGGCAGGATCTCAGAGTGGCAAGTCATTACTTTGTTAGGGCTTCCCGGTCGCAAGTCCCCATAACGATGGTGCATTGCATTGGCGAATGGAATTCATGTGGCTTTAGCTTCCAGATGGTTTGGGCTCACATTTGTTAAGTGGTATCAAGTTCACAGTGGCAAAAGCCTCTCTGTGATGGTTGTATCTCAGTTTCAAAATACAAACATTAGCCAGAAAAAGTAGGAATCTGAACTGGGAAACCTGGTAAGGCAAAACGTCAGTGCGATACCAACAGCAGCAAACTTTAAAGTAGAAGCCTAGATTAAGAGTTCTAGCCAGGTCAATGCAAGCGTGGCATAGCAACAATCAGTGAGGCTCTTCACAGCAGTAATTTAAAATGGGAGACAGTCTGGCAAAAGTTGCAAAATATAAATTATGGCGAGATCCAAAGCAGCAATCTCAACTGGGTACCTCGTCAGGCAGTGCTGGTGTGGCAAAGTACAAAAAATGCTGAGATTCCAAGCAGCAGTCTAAATCAGAAGCCCTAGTCAGGCAAAAGTGAACGTGGCAAAATACAAATAGTAGCAGGATTTACAGAAGCAATCTAACCAAGGAAACTTAGTCTGGTAAAAAGCCAAAGTGGCGTGGTGTAAACAGCGGGGAGATTTAAAGCAGCAGGCTAAATAGTCAAGCAAAGGTGAATGTGGCAAAATACAAACAGTGGCGTGCTTTGAAACAGCAATAAAGGTTAGGAGCCCTATTCAGGTCAATCACAAGCCCATCACTACACAATCAGGGACAATCTTCACATTGTTAGACTAAACTGTGAAAAGTAAGTCTTGCAAAAAGCAGTGGTGGCAAAATACAAACAGAGGGAAGATTTAGAGCAGCAATCTAAGTTGGGAAACCTAGTCATGCAGTGCAAGTGTGGGAAGACAGACAACAGTGTGGAGATTCAATGCAACAAACCCCCAGTTGGAACACCTTGGGATGCACTATGCAGGTTTGGTAATATACAGTAGTGGTGGATTCTACAAAGATAATCAACCCCTGGAAACCCGAGTAAAGAGAAAATGCAAGAGTGGCGGCAGGTAGTAGTGGCGAGATTCAAAACAGCATAACCCATACCCGGAAACCAGGAGGTAAGAGTAACGCAAGTGTACCAGAGCCCTACAGTAGTGAAATTCAAGACTGCAAACCAACTCCTGGAAGCATTGTGGGAGGAGAAAATGCCTATGTATGCCAAGGACTCCAAATAAAAGTTAGTTAGGTAGAAGTATTTTACTCTCCATAAGTTAAAGCTGGTAGTAACATTTCTATTTAGGGAGTAAAACAGTTAAGAGTTCAAATAAGTTTTTGCTCACTCAAAACAGATACAGTTTCGTAATTGATAGTTTAGCTTAGATGTGCATCTTAATGTCAAATCAGGAACTAATAGGAGAACTCCCCCACGTGGCACTGCTCTGCTGGTACAACTGATAAATATCCTTGGAGCGGTTTAAGTGTAGGTTTGTTGTGGAGAGGGTAAGACAGGCTCCAAGTGTCAGAGGTTTCTGTTTTCTATGGAATATTTTGACTCCCCATTTTTCATTCGGTAGAAAGTACCTGTTTTTAGGGAGTAAAGGTAGCTGGTACGTTTCTTATTGGTGCAATTCGTTCGACTGCTTATCTGGAGGGCGGAGCCAGGAATGTGAACAGAACACTACATTTCCTGGAAGGAAAATCACAGAAGTACAAGGACACCAACCCTTTGTTAGCCTACTAAATTCTATACCAAAGGTACCAATGCAAAGACGTTAAGGGGAGGGGTCAGGCCTATCACTGCTGCTGGTCCCAGAAAGTCAGATAAGTTATTGACCCAGGGGGGAAAAATGTGGGCCAGAAGGAGCAATTTGTCGGAACCCCTAGACTGATTTTAGAGTGTCGGGTAACAAGTTATTAAGAGTGCTGAACTGAGGACACGTCAAAACACTGCCATTATCTTTAAATGGAGTAGTTGTTGGAAGCCCACATTGGGCATTTATGTTACGAAAATGTGCACTATGAATTCCCCACAAAAGACCATTACCAGTTAATAAAAGTTAAAACCACCTAGCATGGATTTGGGCTCAATGCAGAATAGAACGCTAACTGGCAACTATCACCTCACTTTCTAGAGAAAATGCTCCATTGTTTGTTATTTGGCAAGCAGTGTGGTACAAACCTACACCCCAGTGCACCTCCATCTCCACTCCGTTCCTCCCCGTAGTGGCCCTCCCAGTCTCCACCGGCACCAAATATTCTTCCTTCCACAACAAGAAAACCACCCTTCTGCCACCACCTTTACAAATATTCTTACAATCAGCACAGCAATGGGAGCAACTACTATGAGAAGATCAACAATGTGGACTTGCGCCTCGTAGTGCGTCCACTTTCAGAAGCAAAAAGAGCAAGGCTCTGTGTCCCATTCCAAATTAGGCAGCACAGCCAGAGCACGCTAGGGTGATCGGTAACAAGCATGTTAGCTGTAAAGCAGGAGTGGTTAACACCTACAATCCGGCCACAGAGCACACCAACAGTCAACATACAATTATTCAAATGAATTGTTGATGCCTACACCAATGGGATCTATTGCATGGTAGGGGACATCTGCCCAGGTTAGTGGTGCTGAGCCAAAGAAGATGCTCCCTAACCTGGGCAAAGGTTGCATAGCACACAATAGAACCATGTCAAAATGGCGTAAAACGATATTAGAGTTTGTGCAGGAGAAAACATGTTTCCCGTGACACAGCTGGTGCAGACCCACTTGACCAGTACACATGGTGTTAACATTACAATGGGTAGCTTATAGTACAACATGTACAGGCAATTGGACCCTCCCACTCCAAGCTTGCTAATTGGCTGAATTTGTGAAAACAAAGTAGAAGGATAGAATGCAGGCATCTAGTGTGGTCGGAGCCTGGATTCCAAACTTCCGGGTTGTCTAAAGAGAAGAAAACATTATCTATGGTAAATATATTACAAAAGAAAACATGCACAAACTTTCAAAGGTTTAAAGTAATACCAAACAGATCATATTATACATAAGACATAACACATCAATAAACTCAGAATGCAGAGAAATATTTTACAGCATACTCATGGATGATCTATTCCAAAAATAGGACACCATATTCTTGACAGACAGTCCATCTTCAATTCCTGCAAAGACACAAAAATGAACGGAGGACAAGCCACAGATAGGAGGAAGGCAGTAACTAAAAAGTACGCAAAGCTTTCTTAATATAAGGTCTAGCCCACAGAGGTCTACGGAACTTTGGCTTTGAATAGGTAGTCAGCTGAACTTCATTGATACAATGCTACGTCCTTGCTACTTGGTGACAAACCAGATACTTCGTCTTCCGGTTTCAAGTCAGTATATTCGATCCGAGGAGCATACTGCAACAGAGAATGTAAGCGTATATTGACCAATCGCATTCTTTACTGAATACAAAACTTAAATGCTGGGATGAAATGTCCTTTTGCAAAGTACTTGCCAGGCATCAAAAGTCCCTTTTGGCTGTACTCCCTGTCTAGATCTCAACATGCTCTGCTACATTATGCTTGCACGGCTGTGACCGCGAGCAGGTACAAACGTATCCCTTGCACGAATAGAATACCTCAGCTGCTCCTACTGTTTTAGCCCGTGCGCATACCAGCACTGCATTACTGATGCACATTGATGTATAACCATGACTTGACTTATCGTTAATAAATCACTCTGGCTACATATTTTATGTACTTCATTACAGCCCGTTGCACCAGTGCTGACCAGACTTGGCCAGATGCTCAGTCCCGCTTACTGCTACTGTCTAGATGTCAAGTTGCCTGATATACTCTACTGCGTCTGTATTGATTAAGTGACTACTATGATTTGTACCATTGTCTTGATGCACCACCTTGACCCATTTCGGCCATTTAATTGTGCTTAGGCCCAAGTGACTACCCAACCCTTAGGAACTGCACCTCGCACCTTATAGTGTTTAACTGACTACTCTGTCACCTAGCTGTGACCGCGCCCCCTTTGTGCTGTGCCATCCTCCGATATTGGAAATGGAAAGATGTTAAAATTAGTAATACTGTTTTGCACTATGGCTGCCGTCATGTATGTTAACTCTAGAAACCAAGAACCCTTCGCTCAGTCTCTAGTATCTATCCTAGACCTTAGCCCGCCTACCCTAACATATTGTTACCACAAATCTATCCATATACCACAGGGCCCTAGAGATGTATCCTACGCCTCTCTACCCTGTGCCACGTCCAATAGAAATGACAGACTCGTACTAGATTAACTAAATTATATGAACCTCTGAGAAGATCCCTTCCGGCCACTAACCTTAAAACTAACCACAAGCATAGCTTGATACCTAGTCATTTAAAGCTGTCTCCACCACTGTCCATCTCAAATATAATGCCCATCAGATCAATAACTATAAGCACAAGTCATGCAATAATAACTGACAAATCTATCCTAGTCAACAAAGTAACTGAGGTTCCCCATCCCCTCAAAGGAGCGCTTCTCAATGCAAGATCGCTTGTCGTCCACGCCACCGATATTGCCGACCTAATCACAGAAGGCAATTTGGATTTCCTTGGAATTACGGAAACATGGCTCCATAATGCAGCAGGACCTGCACTTATGCTAGCTATCTCTGATGGCTACATTATAGTTAGACAAGACCGAGACAACGCCCGAGGTGGCGGAATTGCCATTATTTCTAAAATATGTCTCTGCCTTAGACTAGCCCCCACCCATCTGTCACAATCATGTGAAGTTCTCTCTGCCAATTTTCAGATAAATAATTCACAATCACTCACTATTCACCCAATATATAGACTGCCTGGTCCTCTTGGTACCTTTGAGGTGGATCTGCATAACAATCACGAATAACCTTAAACCTTCCCCGCAACTACTCCTATTAGGAAACTTTAACTTAGGTTTCAATGACCAAATGGATAGAAATGCAACAGATATAGTCAATAAAAGCACTAGGTCTATCGTAAACAGTCAACAAACCTACTCACCTAAAAGGGAGAACACTGGATTGGATAGTGGATTATAACTGCTCAGTTACTATCTCATCCACCCTGCCATTATTGTGGACAGACCACTCTTGGTGTCCTTCCACCCATCTACTATAAGACCCACTCCATTGGCTCAGCCACTAGCGCCACCATGCTCAACTAGAAGTAAAAATAAAGTATCACAGCAGAGAAAGTTATCCCTGCTATCCAGCCCACCCTTAATGCACTGCCAGAAAATCTTGATCCTAGCATCCTAGTTCAGGAATTTAGCAATATTATGCTCACCACTCTGGACAGGATTGCCCCTGTTCAACTCAGACCTAGTAAACCAATAGCCCATCTAAACAAATGGTTCACACCACAACTTAAAGACCTTCGTATCCTATATAAGCGAAACCAGTTGGAGACTTTGCCCTTCCAGCGAGAACAAAGCTAAATTACCCTCACTTTCCTCACATTACAAGAAGGAAATCTGCCGGGCAAAACGCAACTCCAATGATGAGCGCATTGCTAAATCCAATTCTAGTATGAAGGTTTAAAACAGGAATTGTCCCTGACAACCTTAAAGATGCATGGGTGATCCCCTTGCTCAAAAAACCTTCCCTTGACCCTAGCATACCTACCAATTACCGACCCATTACGACCGTCTCGTTCCTGCCAAAAATTTTAGCCTGTGCAGCATACTTGAAAATCCAAGAGTACTTGGAAGCCAATAATCTTCCAGGTCAGACAATCCGGTTTCCACCCCAAAAAAACGTGAACAGACAGCTTTACTTGACTTAAAAACTCAAATTGAAGTTCTAAAAGACAACAACAAACTTGCCTTGCTACTTCTACTTGACCTCTCTGCGGCCTTCGATTTGGTCAATCATCAAATCTTATGCAAGCATCTTCACTCCGCCGCCCACTTCTCGCCATCTGCTACGGCCTGGATCAAATCATTCTTGAGTAATAGATCTATGCGGGTCTTTTCTCAATCTGCAGCTGCAGATCCTTCTCCCATTCTCTGCGGCGTCCCCCAGGGCTCTTGTGTGTCGCCAACACGCTATAATGTTTTTACAAAACCGCTCTTTGATGTACTTGACTATATGGGTGTCTCCTATACGAATTACGCTGACAACCAGATACTCATTCCTATCACTGGAGACTACTTGGCTGACACTAAAGCCCTGAACGAGGTCTACCTGCTCATCCAAGCCTGGATGGCTCAACACCAGCTATGCCTCTACGATGACAAGACTGAGCTCCTCATCTTGGGCACTACGCAACATCTTAGTAAACTTGAGCCGTCCTACCAATCATTTATCATTGATGGCAACACCATCCAAGTTTCAAAAGACACCAAAACTTTAGGCGTCTACCTCGACGACACCCTATCCCGACAAACTAATGCAGTCAGATCGGCCTCAGCATACACCTGCAAACTCATTGCAGCTTGCAGGCCATTTCTGACAACCCCAAATACGGTCACATTGGCCAGAACTCTCATGGCCAAAATCGCCTACTGGAGCGCCCTTTACCTAGGAACTAGCCAAGAGAACATGAACAAACTGTAAATCGCCCATAATAACGCCGTCAGAGCGGCCTTAAAAAAAACCCACGAAACCACCACATCTCGGAATCTAGATCCAACCTACACTGGCTACCGGTCAAACAGAGAATTCCATTGAAAGCCTTAGATTTTACCCACAAATGCCTAGCTAACCAAGCCCGCCCCATACCTCTGCAGCCGGATATCCCACCACACGTTTACCCGCTCTCAAAGAACTGCCAGACCCACTGTCTAACCATCCCCAGGATCAAACTACAAAAAGCGGGTGGATCTAGCTTCCCCGTCCTAGCTTCCAAACTCTGGAATGCCCACCCCCTTACCATCAGATCTGAAGAATGTTTTACTGCCTTCAAATCCAAAACGAAACCCTGGCTCTTCAACCAGCCTTGAAACCCGGACCTCTTACGCTCCTGGGAGCCCGTCCCAGGAATACACCTGCCCCAACTTCCACGTTGTAAATATGTATATTACTGTATGTCTTGTATACTTGCACTGTCTTAAAATCTGAACATATGTATGCATGCATATGTAGCCATGTCTAAAGTTGCGCCCGGATGCCTTTGGACCTGAAGGTGCACGTTACTAATAAAACAAATACAAAGAACTCTTCTCCATACTCAAAGAACTAGAGTCCCCAATAGCTATACCCGATGTTTGTACCAAGGACAAATCCTGGTGTACAGACATCCAACACGCTCTAGCTAATAAAATTAACAACGCTCCAAAATAAAATTCAGCAAAAAAAAAAATAAATAAATAAAGTACTGAACCTACAGCACTCGCCCAATATCCTCTTGCCTAGTGTTTCACCACCGGCACACAATACCACCTTCCATTTTTCTAAAATTTCTACCTTGGAAATAGAAAAAATTATCCTGTAACTGAAGCCTTCAAACTGCAAAGGCGATATTTGCCAAGCACAACTAATAAAAGATACTGCCAGAGAACTATCCCCATTCATCACCAAACTGATAAATGCCTCCTTTGCCACAGGCACCATCCCTGCTAACATCAAACAATCATGGATGGTCCCTCTCCTCAAGAAACAGACGTTAGATCCTCTTACCCCTACTAATTACCTGCCCATTACCACGGTCCCATTTCTACTCAAATTACTGGATAAAGCCGCCTATATCAAACTCCTAGGTAATAGACAATCTGGCTTCCGTCCACTACACGGAACAGAGACAGCCTTAATCGACCTAAAATCCCAAATAGACAAGCAGAGACACAAAGGTAAGACAGTTCTCCTGCTCCTACTTGATCTCTCTGCCACATTTGATCTGGTCAATCACAAGGTCCAATGCCGACACCTTGATTCTGGGGCCTACTTCTCCCCGGGAGCCATCAAATGGATTGAGTCCTTCCTGAGTGAGAGAACTATGAGAGTCCTCCCTCCCTCGGCAGCCGCAGACCCGACACCTATCCTATGTGGTGTTCCTGAAGGCTCTTATGTCTCGCCAACCCTATACAATATCTTCACCAAGCTCTTGTTTGATGATCTGGACCATCTGGGTATCACCCAGACCAATTACGCAGACGATACTCAGATTCTCCTCCCGCTTTCTGGGGATCACAGTATGGACACGGGATTGGTGAACAAAGTATATCATCCAAGCATGGATGGCCACTCATGACCTGTGCTTGAACAATGATTAGACTGAGTTGATAATTCTGGGCTCACAGGCCAACATTAAAAAATTATGCCAAGAATTTTCCTCATTTAATATTGACGGGAACACCATCTAAATCTCTAAAGAGGTAAAAACCCTTGGATTCTACTTGGACTCCACATCGTCTTTTGATAAACAGGTCAAATCCCTTACCTCCTCTATGGCTTACATCTGCAAGCTACTCAGAACTGGTAAGCCATTCCTCCGACGACAGCTGCCCGATCTTGGCCAGAGCCTTTATACTCTCTAGAATTCACTACTGTAATGCCCTATACAGTGGTGCTACTAAATCTACCATCCAAAAGCTCCAAAACATATCAGAACAATGCCCCAAGAGCAGCCATAGGCATGAATAAAAAAGAAAAAAAAAAAAACATCTACCTCAGACGCCATCATAAATGGTTATCCACGTCCAATAAAATACAATTAAAAACGCTTTCTTTGACTCACAAAGCCCTCAATAACGCAGCCCCCAGCTACCTTACAGATAATAACTTCTCTCAGACCTACCACAATTGGGAATGTTAACTGTCTGACCACACCCAAATATAAGATCACCACTATCGCTGGTAATAGCTTCCCTGTACAGACAGCTAAATTCTGGGCGCAGTCTCAACCTGGGATTTCTTTCTTGCTTTAAATTCTGGAACTCACTGCCTCAAAATCAGAGCCGACGAACCCTATCTACACTTCAGAAAAAATGCAATAAAATACATCATCGCTACTGACCCCTAGTACCCGTTTTGGACCTGTCCACATCTGAAGAAACCTACTCACCCTGCACTAATATTGTAATATTGTGTTCATACTTGAAGACCATGTGTAATCTAGCCTACCTGTGAGCCTAAGTGATATACGAAGGGCATCACTTTTGTAACATATTTTTGTACATTGTTTACTGTTTATTTCTGTAATTACATAGGCCATTTTTAGTTTTCGCTCCTATTTTGTAAGCATGTAATTATTGTATCTGGTGTATATTTTGCAACTTTGTAAGCTTTGCATCTTCATACTGCTGCGCCCTTTTACTTACGAGTCTGGTGCGCATAACAAATGAATAAACAAACAAACTTGCCCTTTCAATTCGACATGCACACAGCAAACCATTTCTTACTTGCCAAGAGAATTATCACCCACCAATGGCTACTGGCAAATGTACATTTTGAGGCCTGCTGAAGTGTGTTTTTATGGTGCAAAGACATAGGGATGAAAAGTAGTGTGTTAAGTGTACTTTTTTTTTTTTACTGTGGGACAAGTCTTTGCAACATATGTAGAGACTAGTTGGGAGGCGGTAAAGTGGTTTACATGTCCGCAAGGAAACGTGGCCAACTCTGCAACACCAATTCAGCCCCTCACAAGAAATCATGTTGGAAATCCCTCCAATTCACCAAGCGGTCAGTCTGCCATAGTGAACAGGAAGCGAGACAGATACATGCTCTTTTGGTGCAATTTGAAGCAGGAGAGATAATGAGAAGTGGACTGGTGCATTGCCAAATTACTTTATAAGGCATGAAGAAGCATCAGTTACATGCCGGGCGAGTGCCATCTGGCTGACTTCATCCCACCCCTAGAAGCTGAACTGGTCTGTGGGGAAATCTATTGACTTCAAAACCAGGCAGGCTGGCATGTATGGGAGGAGGGGCGGGTAAAGAGGACACCATCTGTGTGCGACAGGGAGATAGAGTTCTGTGTGGTTTTGGAGGGATGGAAGCATAGGAAATGCATTAGAGCCCCACAACTTCGAGTGTCATGTGGAGGAAGAATGATAAACAGGGGTGAAGTGGCCTACCAGGAAATTGAAAAACTTCCCAAGAGAAAGGTACCTTTGAGAAATCTGTATGGCTGTGCAAACAGGTTATAGGCTGCTCAACACGTGACAGGTACTACCCTAACTTCACCATGTCACCTCTACTGTGCTGCTCAGCAATGATTGCAGGTACGAAGACCTGCAAGACACAGCAATGCCTGCATCAACAGCACTGACAACGTTTCGGCAAACTTTCTCAAAAGCGATGTACAGTCTCCCACGAATCTCCAAGTGAGATTCGGATAGGTTTGCTGGTTCCTATGGAATTTCCTTCCAGCCGAAATCTCCTCTAAGAGCAACACATCTCCAGAGTAGTTCAGGTTGCTTCTTGGGTAAAGAAAGAACCCAAAAATCACTTCAAAATGATGGAGGTGGGGGCAAAACAAATGTACAGTGGGAAAGGGGTTCTCTTGGGTAAATAGGATGATTTCCAGGTAGGACAGCACATTAAACTCAGTAAAATGTCACAGTAGGTTAATACACTCACTGCAGAGATGAGTAAGCTGCAGGTGGCAGGTTTGAATATGGGTAAAACTCCCTTCTGAATTTCATAAAATTGATACATTCCAAGTGGGCAGCTGTATGATTTCATGTCCGACCTGCAGAGCCAGCTATATAACAAGGCATCAATTAGTTTTCCAAAATTGATTAACAGTCTAATTAAAATGTTCTTGATTAGCAAACAAACCCATTTGATTAGCAATGTTGTACTAATATTTGGAATGCCACCAGAAGTTAAATGTACCATACAGATGAACAACAATGCAGCAGATGTGTGTACCACTGAATAAGTCAGACCTTGTGAGTTCTTTAGATTTTCACTACACCTTCAGGTCGAATAACTTAGTTTACCCATTCAACTGAAGAGAAATGCATTAGACCCATGGCAACGGACAAGTATAAATGCGCTTTCTGTAAAATGGTGCATATCACTACAATCCAGCGTTAGTCTGGCACACTGTTGCCACCTAGAGGCCAACCCTGCACAGTGAAACTTATTTGACACTTGTGCAAGTAAAGTTTAAATGAAAGATTCAAACATGGCCCTCCTTAAAATCTACTGGACTACGAGAGGACGAAAAATGCTTTGCAAGCCCTGGAAGAGTGTCTGTAAGAGGTACACTGCATGAATGGACACAAAGAGATAAGATAAAAAGGCTCTGAAACAGTTTGGCCAGCTCTCTACTGAAGGTGCCAATATATAATTTAATAGAGCAAGGCCAACTACAGTGATGATAGTGCAGTGGATCTATAGATGTACATACTGGATGAAACTATTGATCTCTGCTATGTGCAATCATCTTGTCAGCTTTGTCTACTCATTATGTAAGGGGAAAGAAAGTAATAGACTAAGATTGGATTGTGTAGCAGGCAGAAAACTGGGCCAACTCAGTTGAATATTGCAAGCTGCATGCAACCAACATGTTACAGAACTAGGTTTGCCATCAAAAGCATTTGGCTCTTTGATCATGCATATTTTCAATGTCCACTCATCAATATGATGCATCTTCCGAAAAAAATGAACGCTAGTTGACACAATATTTAGCTACACTAACCTACACTTTACTGTAAAGCAGGGAGACAATGCATAGTTTTACAGTAGCAATATTGTAATTATGCATGATATAACCAATTACACTTTTAGAAATGGAATTTGGAAGACAGGATACAGTTAGCTTAATGGTATTATCGCACTTACTTCTGGTTTGCAATTATTTGAAAAAGATAACTAAATTCTTGCTTGCATACTCACACAGGCCTTTGGTATGGGGGGCCCTGATGGCAAGTGAGGAATGCAATCTGTCCTTTCTTTGACTAGGGTCACTTAAATAACTAGGTTTGCTACCCATGTACCAATTTAATTAGCAAACCTACAGAATTGCATAGCAAATTGCTACACAACACTGCTTATTTTCTGCCTTGTATTATATAGGGAGTTCATTAGACATGGACCCCTGAAAAGCCTAACCGTGGGTACAGTCTTACATGCAGTTCCATCCTGTCGGGACATCTTTCACGAGAACTAGGGTTAGTCATTCCATGATGGGGCAAATCCAGAGGTGCAAGCCAATAATCTCTGAAAAGCCATTAGGGCCAATGCAGTCACATGTCAAGCATTAATGTTGCAGACTATCATGCCTCTGAACATTGCTGAAACGAGGACCATTTAGTCAAGTACCATTTCCAAATTACGAGCTCTCTACTTTGGGCATCTCTGGCAGGAAATGTTCTCACCTCTACATCCCACTGCTCAAAGCATGATTTGCTAAGCAGTGAACCACAAATACAATGAACATTCGTACGATTCAGGATTAGCCTGAATGTATTCGTCCAGCAGAACTGCAACATCCTAATTTCTTGAAGCAATGAGGACAGCAAGGAACACTATATTGTAGAGTACCTGGTGCAGGCAGTGGTCTGATGGACGTTGCTTTTTGCAAAGGGGAATTATGGCATGGTTACTATTAGTGAGTGATCATGCTAAAGCTCCCATTGTGTGACTGGTTACAGCTTGACAAAGGCAGAAAGAGCCATTCAATGTGCTGTGGGGAAATAAGCAGCCAGAAACCACGGACACGTTTTCTTCGGAGTTGCAAGGAGAGGAATCCACTATGTCACTTGGCGAAAAGTTGCAATGTGGCCATGTAAATTAGCAAAACATTGCTTTGGGTATTTTGGAAATGGTCACCACAAGGTAGCACTGCTTTGTGTGTGGATTAAAGTAACGTGAAGAACAACAAACAAGGTAAAACAACGAGTATTTTATTTGCAATGTGATGTATACAGAAAAATACAACAACAAAAAAAAAATAAACATCCTATTCAGCAATACAGTTAATCTAGTTTGCATTCGGCTTGCAGTGTTGTGATGAACTCGGCCGCTGTCTTGGATTCGTCTTACAAGAGTATGTATGGGGATAGCATTTACTCTTTACCAGCTCACACCAAAAATAAAGCATGGACTACGCGTTAAAGAGTAATCCTAGTTAACACTGTCCCTAAAGTTGACTTAAAAAGCAGTATATTGTGAGCAGTGTATACATGAGAGTACGTTGCACCATGGGGACGCGTTAAAAGAAAAGTTAAGCAATGAGAATGTTTGGGCGGTCTGTGTTGCCATTCTGAAATTGCAGCTCCTGCGAGGGAAATTCAGTTTCACCACAATCACTCAGCATACATATCTTGAGCAATTCTGAACGCCATTGTACGTATAGTGCGGTTCAGCCGTTTAATGTAGCAAATGGGAGGCATGGCATGTCCGAGTCGGGGTTTTACTTAACGGAGTGAATAATGAATACATAAATAAGGATGGGCCTTCTGTTAACTAAAACAAGTTTATTTTCTTCCGAGTTTCCGTTTTTCTGAAGACTATGGAGCCGTTACATCTGTCAAAAGATATGAATTAGTCTTACCAGAAGGGAAAGGTGCAAATTCTAAGAAGCAGAAGGTGGATCATAAACCAACTTTTCAATAAGGTGAACAGGGCTACCTCAAAAAGATGGAGCAGAGTAATTGGGTAGTAGGTAATGCAACTAGTGTTCGTGTTAAAACGCCTAGGGTGGGGTTAAACATACAGACCCATAGCAGGTACCTGGTAGAGCAGCGCCCTGTAGAGCAGCAGCAGTAACCCGTTCAGCCCAGCAATGTAGATAGCAAGTGCCAGCCGACCCGTTGTTCCGCCCAACAGCGGCTCCAAGCCGGGAACCAGCGGCAGCAACAGTACAGACAAACCTAGCATGAAACTGAGTAAGCTGACCCGACCCTCCAACAACAGCCGTGCCGCAGCCATATCGAAAACTGCTGGCAATGAATCTAAGTATCGCGAGCCCTGCCAAACGAAACAAAAGAAAGAGAAGAAACACTGAAAAGGATCTCCGTGGAACGGCCACACGAACACCATCTAAGATTAGACATAAAGGAAAGGCTACAGCATCACGTTCATGCAAACAAAAAAAGGACTACAAAATATACCTTACATTTGGAATACTATTTCTATGCCATCTTGAAACAGTAAATACGCAACTGAATATAGCCATTTTTCATTCGCTATTTATTCGAGTGGCAGTCCTATAAGAAATCCGCAAGTTAGGTTTTAAGTAATTTTATGACATAAAAAAATGTAAATTTTGTATTGGTTTTAACAAAGCAGGCAGTAACAAACATATGCAGGTGTTTACAAGGGTATGGAGTGATATAATTCAGATTGTCAATACATGCGTTCCAGAATATAATAATTCTATTAAATATACTAAGACAAAGGATTATGCTTTCTCTTTCATTTTACTACTCAAGCAGCATAAACAAAACCAATAATATAACAGTAACAAAGATCAAACTACAAATCCCAGCTTCCGTAGAGATTTGGCAGGTCAAAATATTATTGAGCTCTGAAATAACCATGTGACAAATGTAACTAATCCTTAACTGTCCATGTCCATACACACTGTAAACATAGCTCTCAACCATTTCTGCATAGCTCTCAACCATTTGTGTTGCAAAGACGGGTGAAAACACTCGATTTTATTTTTGACAGGTGAGATGCCCATTAATACGAATCGGTGTGCAGGAGGCTTGGTGGGTGAGTCAGCTGTTTACAAGGCTGGTGACACCCACCAGAAGTGTGTGAATTGAGAGCTATGCATTTCTGTGGCAAAGGCGGGTGAAAACACCCGATTTTATTTTTGGCGGGTGAGAGCCCAACGAAATGAATGGGCGTGCAGGAGGCTTGGCAGATGAGTCAGCTCTTTACGAGGCGGGTGACACCGCCAAAAGCGTGTGAGTTGAGAGCTATGCCGTAAATCCTCCATAACTTTCTCTTTCTTTGCGCCATCGAAACTGTGTCCAACTGGGGCGCGTGGCCAAGCGGCACCTAAAATGGTGGCATAGTTGTGGAGCTCCTCCTGACAGGATGATAATTTCATAATTACAGACATCATTTGGTAACCTCAACCAAACTATGGTCAAGGTACAAGAAAGTAATGGATTGTAAATTATAACTTGGCAATAATCTGTTATATAGAGTTAACCTTGTATGTCATTTATGGTGGCCTTGAATGACAGACGCTGCACGATACGCAGATTACAGTCTCTGTCCTCTGTACCTTGGCTGCAGAGTCCAGCAGGTGACACTTGCCAGATTATGTGCATGAAGATGAGTGATGGTCCCCTCTAATTCAAAAGGCAAAAGAACGAGGATAGACCTACGTTCACGGTGAAAATGCCATTTGTAGACCATTTCCCTCTCTTGAGAATGCTGGAATACCTTCCTTTAATTCCTGCCATAGTGCGCTACGCTACTCCCCGGGCTCTGGAAGTCCGCTGCAGCCTACTCAGCACCGACATCTGGGACTCAAGCCCTATACCGCAAGCCGACTAAGCTGTGGTAATTCTTTTATTGCTCATCTGAAGGCTTAAATTCATTACTAATAATAAAAAAAGAGAATGAGGATAACCCTACATTGCTGGTAAGAGCACTATTTGTTACTTTTTCTCCTCTTCTGAGGTAAATATATTACGTCTCTCAGCGCACTAACGTACAACTTTTTCCCTTCTTTCACAAAACTTTGGCTTTTCGCAAGAGATGGTCACATCTAGCAATTTGACCTTTTTCCTTCTAGATCGTTGTTTCTTACTGGTAACCACAGGGGCGCCTTCTCTCCTTTCCTGTCGCATTGCTTCACGCTCCTTCCTGGCATCAGGAGGACCATCACGGCCTACACAACACTGACATCTGGTGCTCAAACTATATACGGTGTGCTCACTAATATGGCTAACACCGCAAATACTGCCTTATCCTTTGATAACCCCTCAGTAAACTCGTGTACGGAGACAATCCTAGAAGAATTAACATTTATACGTTCCTCAACCACTACCCTGGACTCTAATTCCTCTGATATTCAAGAAGAAATACAAAAATGTTAAACATGATAAAAAAATGTTCTCAGGAAGACTAATAAAAAGCTGAAGAAATAATTTCCTGTGTAGAAGACAGAGTAGAAGGCCTTGAAGGAATCCAACAAATATATTTTCAATTGGAAAAAGATGTCACAGAATTAGAAGATAGAAACAGTTGTGATAACTTGCATTTTTATGGAATTCCAGAGAAAATTGAATCATACAATCATATTCGGTTACTCACTGACTGGATACCTGCAAAATTAGTTATCACTTTTTCTCCACCACTGGAACTACAGCGAGCTCATCATATAAGACCTAGATTCTCCCCCAATAATTCAACACCAAGACCATTTATTGCTTGCTTCCTCTGGCTGTCATGATCCGCAGAACACGCCCCTTTTGGACCTCATGGTCCTTGCCACAAAGGGCTTGCACTCCTTGATACTCCCAACATGGCCGTCTAACGTGCAACATCTTCCTTGTCCTTACGTCAGACGTAGTGTATTTACAAATAGGACGCGCCCAAGCGGGCCCGCGCGTCTCAATGCTACTGCAAGCAGCGACTAGACGTGTGCTCCGTAGTTCGCTTCACTATTGTCCTTGTTCCTGGACCTCCTAATTCCATTCCCATTACCCTCTTCCTTCCTCCTTGTTTCCCGGACTTGTGTACTGTGTGCTTCCTCTCTTGGTTCCTGGATCCCGGAGTGTCTGAATCCTGGAGCTCTGAATGCACGCTGGAGCCAGAAGAGGCTCGCGCGGTTTTATACAAGACCAGGTCCGTGCGTAAGAAGACACCGCCCAAGAAATCCTACAAGCATCGCTCCCAGGTGAGAAAGGGGGAATTCCGTGACACTGGCACCAACAATCATGTCAAACTTTATTGGCTGCCACGAAAAAATTCCCCTATTATATTTCAAAGACATTAAATCTTAATTTCCATTGATTTTTTGAAATCCACCCAAGCCAGAAGCAAATTATTTTTAGATTTATGAAAACTCTAGGCATTAGATATGGCTTGCTTGATCCTGCGAGAATGATTATCACTATTCCGGATGGCCTAACCAAGGAATTCACAGAACCCAGCAAACTTTACAATCTACTCCAGTCACTTCAATCAACACCAATGGATACTTCTGTGCTCTCTGATCATACATACCAAGCCTCTAACTCGGATCCCCATTCATTGCAACCCATGGTCAAAAGATCTAAGAGCAAACAACCCAAATGTAGTGCCTCTCGAAATAGACCTACTCCATCAGCTCTTCTAGATTCCTCTCGCAACTCTAATTGCTCCAGAAACAAGTCCAGATCACCTATTGAAAATATAGATCCTACTCTCGCTACCTTACAAAAGTGACCTTATTATTCACCTTCTGATGTAATCCACTTTGATCTTATATGTTTGCATCCTGCTCAACTCATCATATTTACATTTCACTGTTTTGGCTCTAATAGTGACTGTGATGCCCTTTTTATTATATAGTGTTGATAGATCTTATTATCTTCTGTGGGATGGCTCTTACCTACTATGCTTGACCGCGGTTGTGCTCTTGAAACCCTCATGTGAAACCTGCATGGTATTTTATGTGGATATTACTCAATTAATTTTTCTTCTATTTTTATCACATCAACTATCCACATTACCTTTTTTGTAATCACTACTATTTGTCTATTTATCCCTATCCCACTTTGTTTATTTACACCATATTGTGTTTTTCTTATTGTCCCTACACCATTGCAATGCTTGAAAGTTGATGTTTTGCTCATGCATCGTTCCTTGTTTTGCATTCTACTATTTCGTATGCTTCTACAAACTCTCCCCCTTTATTATACTCTATAGATATTTTATTTACAATTACAATATAACCATATCTATTAAGCTTATCACATGGAATGTTAAGGGAATGACTCACCCCATCAAACACAGCAAAGTTATCTCCCAACTGAATAGATCCAAAGTAGACATTGCCTGTTTTAAAAATCTCACCTCAGTTCAGACATTGAAAATTTAGCAAAGTTAAAGCATCTTGGATCAGCCATACCTTGTTCTGAAATGCTTTAGAAGAGAAAGGAGGAATTTCAATTCTGATTAATAAACATATTAACTTTTCTCTGATAAATGAAGAAAAAGATCCCGATGGTCGCTGGATCATTCTGGAAAGCGACTATCAATAATGTAGCAGTGTCTATTGTCAATGTATATGGCCCTAATATTCCCGACCCATCGTTTGGGTCTAATCTTGAATTGTAATTGATACAGAAAACCTTAACCGTCTTATTTTATGGGAAGATGTCAATCAAGTCCTAGACTTCAGTATGGACCGGAAAAACCCTTGGCCAACTTTGTTAATTCCAAATCTCGCAAGAGTTTTCTAAATATGTTAAATAATCTGAATTTAATTGATTCATGGCACTTCTGTCACCCTGATGTTAGAGATTATACGTTTTTCTCTTCCCACCACCAACCCTTCTCGAGATTAGACTACATTGTGGTCAACTCATCATTAGCCTCCACCTTGATTAATTCTGATATAAGCCCCATAACCATTTAGGACCATGCCCCATCCTTAACACCCTTGAATGGATGCTGCTATCCAAACTATCCCCTAGATGTAAATTTAATTCTTTTCTCCTACATGACAACTCTTTCATTGAAAAAAACAAAACTTTTATTGTTCCTTATGAAGAACAAAATTCTTCCTTATGATTCGCCCAGAGCATATGTCTATCCACAACAACTGGGAGGCTTTCAAAGCAACTCTACATTGATTTATTATTACATTTTCAGTTCATAAAAAAGGACAATCGGATCATATTTATAATGACTTGCTAACTTCCATTAAAGACCTTGCAAAATGCTATTATAACAATCCTAATTCTCTTACAGTTAAAACCCTTATGAACAAACGTATCGAATGTAATAAAATAAGTACTAACAAAGCTGCAAACTCAGTCCTTCGTCCTAAATATAAATGATATAATGAGGAAAACCCCCACGCTACCACAGGTCTCTCTCCCTTTGAATTGCTCTATGGGAGAGAGCTGAGAGTTGTCCTGGGCATGCTCCCGGAAACCTGGGAAGAATGAGAGGAGGCCGTTATTCCCACCTCGTAAACAGCCACCCGAATGCGAGAACATATGAGGTTTGTCCACAACTTAGTTTGTAGTCAGATGAAAAAAGCTCAGAGCCAACAAAAGTCCTCTTACCAACCTCAGAAAACAAGCTGGTCTCTAAGTGGCATTGACCTTATGAAGTAGTAGAAAGAACAGGAACATGTACTTATAGAATAGCCCAGCCGGATAGAAAACAGAAAATCCAATTATACCACGCAACTCTCTTGAAAAAGTGGAAAGAGAACCCGTCAGCACCCGTGCCAGAGTACTAGCCTGTTTCGTTCCTGAAGACATAGATAACTTTGATTTAATTCCCTCTGAGTTATCTACTCAACACCAACAAGGCTTAAAGGATGTAGTAATTTCAGTTCCCGATGTATTCTCGGAAATACCAGGAACAGTAAAAGGTAGATACCACTACATTAGAACGGTTACAGGTCATTTGGTCGAAAATAAATGGTCGACAGGACAAATGTCTTTGGACCATTTGTCTGTCGACCATTTGTCTGTCGACCAAATGACTGGACACCCATTAGAACACCTGAATGTAAGGTGGTACACTTTAAACCATATCGACTCCCAGAAGCTCGTAAGCAGATAGCGATTGAGGAAGTTAACAAAATGTTGAAAGCCAACATTATTGAGCCATCCCTAAGTCTGTGGTCCTCTCCTATTGTGATGGTCACTAAACCTGACCGTTCCTGCTGATTCCGTATCGACATCTGTCAAGTTAATAGCATATCGGATTTCGATGCCTATCCCATGCCACGCAACAACGACCTAATTGATAAACTCAGAGACGCCACCTTCCCGTATATGGACCAGATAAGGAAAAGACTGTGTTTTCAATGTCGCTAGCATTATTCCAATTTAAAGTCCTACCTTTCGGACTACACAGTACACCAGCCACTTTCCAACATCTCATGGATCAAATACTACAACCCTATTCTGATTTCTGCGGGGTGTATATTGACGATATCGTCATTTATAGTAAGACTTGGGAGGATCATCTCTTCCATCTTTATACCATCAGGAAAGTCCTCAGAAATGCTGGCCTAACTGCTAATGCAGCTAAGTTCAGATAGGCCCAAATCAGCTGTAAAATATCTGGGCTTTTTCGTAGGGAACAGGAATGTACAACCACAACATGAGAAGGTAAAAGCTGTCTTAGATACACCAACTCCCAAGACAAAAAGAGATCGTGGAGCTTTTCTCAGGTTAATAGGATAATACCGAAGGTTTATCCCTAACTTTTCAGACAAAACAGCCTGGCTGACAGATAAACTTAAGAATGCCGAACCCCAGAAACTTCACTGGAATAACGAAGATGAGATATGTTATAACACCTTGAAGCAGACACTATGTCAGAACCCAATTGTAAAAGTAATCAATTTCTATAAGGAGTTTGTTTTACAGACAGATGCCTCCCTTAGAGGGCTAGGAGCCGTCCTGTCCCAGGTTTGTGATGGATTGGAACATCCCATCCTATTCACCTGCCCAAGCTGTTGCCACATGAAAGAAAATTACTTTGTGTTGGAACCCGAGGCCCTGGCCATGAAGTGGGCCATTATCCATCTTAGGTACTACCTATTGGGACAACACTACACACTCGTTACAGACCACTCTCCCCTAGTTTGGATTAGCCAACACAAAGACTACAACCGTAGGGTCATGCAATGGTTTCTAGACCTACAACCTTATTGTTTCACTGTGGAACACCGAAAAGGAAAAGACCAGGGAAATGTGGATTTTCTTTCCCGGTTCCCCCTTGAAACAAATGTGGCTATATCACAAGGAAGAAGGGTATGTGAGAAACCTGACGGTGTCTCACTAGCTAGTCCTCAGGGATCTGTCAGCCAGGTGGCCAGGACATGGCCATTGCTGTTGGATCCAGTTCCTGGGGGTGGACAAGTGAGGGAGGATCACCAGGATGGAGGGTCCTTGGGGAGTGGGACACCGACGAGTGAGATGTGGTATCCCCCTTCTTTCAACACCTTTTCCCCATCCTAGCACCTAGGATATTCTAAAACAGTGCCCCCCTGTAAAGACTGGAGGGTGTTTCTGTACTCCTGCCCTCTATATGGCAGAGTAGAAGCACAGAGCACCCCCGCCTAGATTCTCTATAGGGTAGCTATGGATGAGCAATCAAGGCTTAAGCTCTCATGGGGTGATGCAGGCTGGTTCTTAAGTACAGTGTAGTCCCCAAGCCCCACAAAGGAATGTCCACACACTATGTTATGTGATAACACAGTTCTTTATATAAATAAGGTTAAAGTTATATACACAATCAATAACACACTTTCTGCTTTGACAATACTAATACAATAAATATGTACAGTGTCTATGTGGTACCACAGTTAAGTCTTCACTCCTTTAAAATGCACCAACTGCTGATAGTCTCAATGGCATACAAATCAAATAGTAAAGTTAATCGACAATAGACATGGGAAGGAAGTTGGGTTAAACAATGGCAGAATACTGGGTCCCTACCACCAGACACAGTTCTGTGTGAGGATCCCCCCACCTGGGCAACCTGTAAATAAAGTGTATCAACAAGCCCAGTCCATATATGTTTAAATTAGTCTTGTTTCCTGTAAAATGTTCTATTACCTCAATGTACCTGAGTTTAGCAGAGTTCTTCGATGGTTCATTGACGGATCCCTCTTGAGTGGCTCTCTTTAAGGCAGGAGCCACGGGTCGTCGAGATTTCTCGAAGAAAAGGTTAACAATAATGTCGACGCCACAGCTTCGGCCTTTGCGGTGCTCGTCGATGATCAGTCGTGGATGTCCTGCGAAGATGAGGCCTGCAGAGCACCACAATGACAAGAGTTTATTGCCGCAAAGAGTACTTGATAAAGAACATAGGCCCGGCAAAGGCATTCGGTTTTCTCCCTCTAACAGAATTCTTATCGATAACTCTCTTACTCCTTCTTTTCAAATAACGAGATGCACTCGCCAAGGTTGCCCTCTCTCCCCTCTATTAATTAACCTAGCACTAGAACCCCTTCTGCACGGTATAAGATACAATCCTAATATAAAAGGTATTTTCATTAAAGACATAGAAGTGAAACTATCTGCCTATGCATCCAAGCCTGCCTTTTCTATTCAGCACCTAATTACTACTATAAATCAGTTTTCTAGCGTGTCAGGATATAAACTAAACCTTGACAAATCTGAAGTTATGTCTCTCACCAACTCATGCACTCAAATCAATTCTCCCTTATTTGGCATGACCTGGCCACCTTCACATATTAAACCCCTGATTCATGGAATTATTTGTGTGTGAAATGCAGATTTGCTCACCATTCTGCCCGAAAATCCCTGTTTGAGGTATCCCCATGGGTAATCCCCATACCTCAAACAGGGATTTTCAGGCAGAATGGCGCGCAAATCTGCATTTTACGCACAGATAATTACATGAATCAGGCTGTAAATATCTTAGACTACACATTGCCAAAGACATTCATACCACTGTAGCCCTTAACACTAATCGCATGGTTGAAAAAGTTGTAAATGTAACCTCTAATTGGTCGCCACTCTTCTTGTCCTAGTGGGGATGGCGTGACTCTATAAAAACGATAATTAGCTCTCCTAACAATGATGCCAGTAACTATTCCTATTAATTTATTTTTTTTAAAATAGACTCTATACTTCTTAAATTCCTTTGGAACCAGACAGAAAACCCCTAGAATTGCCATAACTAAACTAAAACGTTCTAAACAGGACGAGTCAAATTTCCTAACTTTCAGCTATACCATAAAGCATTTATATTAAAGCAATTGAGTTCATTCATCCATTATGAATATCATCTTCATGATGCCCCCACTCGGATCAAAGTGGAGGCTAATATTATCGCTCCTCTATCTCTCTGTCACTTTCTATGTACCTCATCCTGGCCTAATGTTACTTCTTACCCTTCTTTACATTTTCTTAAATCCACTTGGAATAAACTTCCAGCCAATGCCTTCTCCTTAGTAAATATTCAAGATATTTTCTTTTGGTTTAAAAAATCTGTGCCAATCAAATCCAACCTTAATCATTTAAATAGATGGTATATTGCAGGCATCACACTTATTACACATGTATTCCTTTACTTTACAGAAATCCCTTTTTCACAACTTTCTCACTAATGCAATATTCCAGAATCTGATTGTAGATTTCACATATCCTTCATCAATTCTCTAATCAAATTTCTATCTTCACTAACTCAAAAATCACCCTCACCACTTTTAATCTCCTTAATGTACAAGCTTTGCATAAAGGCGGCCAAGTGGTATAATTACCTAAAGTTTAGTTTAGTTTAGTTTATTTATTTATAATGTGCACCAGACCCAGGGGCATCAGGGCGCAAAAGATAAGGATATGTTCAACTTAGTTACAGGGTACATGGGTACATGAAATGCAGGAAGAAATATACAAAAGAACATCATACATCATACATTATACAAGTATGTACAGTGTAAATTACAAGATCAAGTAGCATAGAATTAAAGTGAGCGCAATACATCAGGAAAGGAGTCCAAGTGGACTAGCACATAGTAAGCAAATCAGTAAGCAGAAGGGTAGGCGTCAAGAGGGTGTTAGTCAGAGTGATTATTTATCATTTTCTTTTAGCCAGTTGGTCAGATTCTGTCTGAATTTAGAGAAAGGCTGGGGTTCTCTAATACCAGGAGGTAGGGAGTTCCACAATTGCGCAGCCTTAACTGGGAAACTGTGTCCTCCTATAGTAGAGAGTCTGAATCGTGGAACTTGGAGACAGTTAGAGCTGGCTGTTCTCGTCGGTCTGGACGAGGTTTTTTACAAATTCTGTTCGTAAGGTATGGCGGTGCATTATTATTAAGGCACTTGTGAATAAGGGCGGCAATCTTAAATTGGATTTTATAAAAGGTGGATAGCCATTTTTGTTCTCTTCTTGCAGAGGAGATATGCTAATTTCTATTGATTTTAAGAGCTGCTCTCAGGGCATTGTTCTGGAGAACCTGTATTTTATGGATAGTCTGTTTATTCGCTCCAATGTAAAGTGTGTTACAGTAATCCAATTTGGAAAGTATGAGGGCTCTGGTGAGCGTGAGGCATCTGCAGGTGGAGAGGAATTGTTTACTGGCTCTGATAAGTTTGCATGTGTATGCGGTAGCAGAGGCTAGGGAGTTGACTTGTTTAGAGAAGTTCAGGGTGGCGTCTAGGTAAAAGCCTAAGTTCTTCACTTCCTTTGCTACTTTTATGTCATTGCCATCAATAGTAAAGTTGG
Source organism: Ambystoma mexicanum (assembly GCF_040938575.1). Classification (NCBI taxonomy): domain Eukaryota; kingdom Metazoa; phylum Chordata; class Amphibia; order Caudata; family Ambystomatidae; genus Ambystoma; species Ambystoma mexicanum. The sequence continues at coordinate 586,772,288 of NC_090929.1, forward strand.
CATAATCTGGGCTAAGTTTGGATATGTAGGTCGGGGTGCCTGAGATAATAAACTCAGCTTTGTCGTCGTTCAGGCATAGTCCATGGGTGGCACTCCATGCCTGAACGATGCTGTAAATTCTATTCACCAAAGCCAGATCCACGGCGTAATCTCCTGAAAGCAGAAGGAGGATTTGGGTATCGTCTGCATAGTTCTTGTAGGCGATACCCAAATGGTCCATTTCATCGACGAGGGGATTAGTGAATACGTTGTAGAGTGTGGGTGACACACAGGATCCCTGTGGTACACCGCAGGTTATAGGGATCGGGTCTGCTGAGGCTGATGGAAAGAAGACTCTCATGGTCCGGTTGCTCAGAAAAGACTCAATCCAGGTTATAGCCTCCTTAGAGACATGAGCTGCGGAGTCTAGTCGAATGCAGCCAAGAGGTCTAGAAGGAGGAGTAAGGCTGCTTGGTCTTCATCTCTAAACTCATCTATTTGTGCTTTAAGATCAATTAAGGCTGTCTCCGTGCCATGTTGAGGGTGGAATCTGGATTGATGAGATCCTAGTAGGAGGTTAGATTCCAGGAAGTTCTGTATTTGAATATAGGCCACTTTATCTAAAGTTTTTAGAAGAAAAGGCACAGTCGTGATCGGCCTGAAGTTCGTGGGAATAGCAGCGTCAAGGTTTTGCTTCTTCAGTAATGGCAGTACCCAGGATTCTTTCAGGTTGTTCGGGACAGTACCGGTGGTGAATGAGGAGTTGATAAGTTTAGTTATAAAGGGCGAGAGTTCTCTTGCAGCATCCTTAATAAGTTGTGCCGGGCATTGGTCACCTTTGCAATTGGATGGTTTAAGTCCCAGTATGACCTTCTCCACCTCAATGGTCGATACTTTAGAGAAGCCAAAGCGTGTTTCTTGTTTATGATGTGGTGGGGGAGCTATGCTCTTAGGAGTTTGAGGTGTTAGAGAGGCTTTCTTGTGGGCAATTTCGGTTTGTAAATTGGTGACTTTGTTAGTTAAGGCAAGTTGGATACTGGAGCACCACTTTCTGTCTTTGGTGCAGTTTTCTTGTGATACAATGGGTGTTTCCAGTTCTTTCCGAATACTGAACAATTCTTTGACACTAGATTTGGATTGAGATATTCTGTTATTATAAGTTTCCTGTTTGGCTAAGAGGATGTCTTTCTTATATTGGGTTGAGACCTTAGTAAGGTTTAGTTTGTTTTGTACTGATGGGGAGAGTCTCCAAGCAGTTTCAAGCTTTCTTTTAAGTAGTCTAAGTTTTTTTAAGTGAGGGGTGACGCAAGAGTTAAGGTGTTTTTTAGGTTTGCTGTTCCTTAGTTTGAGTGGTGCGATATTGTCGAGGTCTGAGTTCATGGCTTCGTTGTACTGTTCGACTAGAGAGTGTGGGTCCATATTGTCCGGTACAGAATTACGTTTAGGTATTATGTGGGGCAGCATGAATAATAGGAGATGGTGGTCTGTCCAGATCTGAGGAACAATAGATGTGATATTTACCTCACAGTTATATTCTGCTATCCAGTCGAGGATTCGACCGTTGTTATGCGTGGGTGAGTTAACTTTCTGTGAGAACCCAAGCTCTTTCAAAGTCATAGCAATGGCAGTGGAGTGGGTATCCTTAGTATCATTGTAACCTAGATTAAAGTCCCCTAACACTAATGTTTGGGAGGTGTTTTTTTAGATTATTGGACAAGGTCGTAGAAATATCTTCCGAGAAGGTTCCAATGGGACCTGGTGGTCTGTAGATAAGAAAGATATTTAGTGTTTGTGAGTTGGCAGTGGCAATTTTGACCGTGAGGCATTCATAGGATTTCATAGTGGGTGTTGTGACAATTCTAATGTCTAAGTTGGTCTTGGCTATAAATGCTATTCCTCCACCTCGAGAGATATGTCTATCTGCTCGCAGGATAGGATAGTTATCGCGGACTGCCAGCGATAGGGCAGGGCCTGCCGCATCATGTAACCAAGATTCTGAGATGACCAAGAAGTCCAGGTTGTCTGTTAGTATAATATCTGATATCTCGGTTGCATGGGCCACTAGAGACCTAGCATTTATGAGGCCTCCTTTAAGGTTAGGTCAGTGGCTTTCTAATTGGGGGTGGTGCTAGGACTATCTTTGGTTGTCCGTTTAGTACGGTTCAGTGTGGGTCTTTTGTAATTGGTAAGACTCGTATTGGGCTCTGCAGTTACTTTCTGGAATGACAACCAATGTCTAAATGACAACCAATGCAATAACTTAACGAACTCCAATATTATTAGACAATGGGAATTAGAATGGAATTTCCAACCATCCCCAGATTTGTGAACTGAAATTTGGAAAATGTTCAATTCCACATCTGTAGCTGACATTCAAACCCAAACATATGTCTTTATTTTACACCATGCATTTCTCACTTTTCAAGAATGACAAAAATCAATATTATTTCATCCAGTAATTGTTAGTCCTGTCATAACTCCAATGCAGATTTCATTCATTTGATTTATAATTGCAAATTTGTCTAATCATTCTGGATCAAAATATGGATAGGGTTGCAAAGGAATTCTCATTTTAAAGAGTCGCTATCACTTTGTAATATCATACTTGGACGAGTTGTTAACCCATACCTTCCACTAATTGACTCATCATGTTTATTTAACCTATTTGTTTGTATTGCATTTCACATTATTTCTTCGAATTGGAAGGACACTTCCAAACTGTGGTTTTCTGTTTGGTGACATTTCATATGCTCTATTCACCGTATTGAAAAATGCCATGCCTGTTCCTCTAATACCTTACACAAGTTTGATTAAAAAAAAAATAGGATACTTTTATTGCTTATCTCAACAATGTTGAGTAATATTACTATGACTATGACTTTCCCGCTATCACGTATCCCCCTCATCTGTCCTATTGTGTCTGTCCAGTTTGCACCACTATTTGTCCGACTTACATATTGATACATGACTTCTTAATTATCTTGATTTCTTTTATTTTCTGTATAAGCGATATAAGGTATGTATCTTCATGCTATATTTACATTGTTCTTGCAATTTACCGAATAAAAATGCATTAAAAAGGGAAACTGCATCCAACTGTTAACCACAATCCCAATGCATGACCAGCTCTGTTTCTCAACTCCCAGTTGGCTTGGAATCCACCACGGTACCTAGCAAGATAAAATTATTCTCGGTGAAATTGAAAATCAGAGTGTGGGACAATTGTAACATCACAGCATTTCAAATTATTTAAGCATATAAGTATAATACATCATCAATATCAATGCATCAAAGAACATTATGATTGTAAGGGTGGTATAATCCTTTGCCTATATTTCTTTAATAGAATTATGACTTTCTGGAACGAATGTGTTGAAAATCTGAATTCTATGTCAAAACCGGAGGCTCTGATTATGCTTGATCAAAGCTTACTCACCAACAATGATGATGCCATACTCTCCATCGGTTTAAAATAGAAGGTCTTAAGGTAGATTCATTTGACCAATCTGCTGAACTCATGATGTCTTCTAGTCTAACACCTATATGAAAGGCCTGTGTAGCCATCGCCCCCTCACGGAATGAGCACCGTTACTGACTACTTCAATGCCCTCTTGCACCATCACCCATCTTAACCATCTGGCTATTTTCACCAGCGCCGCAGCCTTATAGGGCTTGAATAATTGAGAAATCCCTGGGGGTCTCACTTCCCTCATAATATCCTAGTATGCCGTCAGACAACTAACTGGGCATAGTGTGGGTTGGTCGGGCAAAGATTCATTTGATATGGACTTCCATCCTGTCTTAGTCCTTCTCGAAATAAAAAACATCAACCCATTCAGTGATATACATTTCTTGTTGACCTCCAATGCTCTAACCTCTTAGGTTCTCTTACATGATTAAAGACACAGAAGCATGGAGAGTTCGGCCGATATGGCCTTCCTGGATAACTCATGGTTGTCCGGCCATGACAGAATGTTTTTCAATACTGAATCTATGTCCCACAGTTGAGAATATTTCTCCTTGGGAGGCCTGGACATTCTCACTCCTCTTAGAAGCCTGCAGATCAAAGGGTGTTCACCCATGGCAACCCCTTCAATCCTAGGATGGCCTGCCAATATCACAGATCGAGCAGCATTACTGGTCCTATACGCCTTCCCTTGGGCTGCCACCTGGGCTAAAAAGTTGGCTACGTGGACCACATCTGTTCCATTGGGATGAATGTCCCTCTCCATACACCAGCTGCTCCATGTTTCCAATGCAGATTTATATGCTCTGTGGGTTCCTGGTGCCCGGGATTCGTGTCATGCTGTGCCCTTGGAAGGTATGGCAAAGATGGAAGTACTCATAAAATGGTGGCTGGTGTCCTTTTTGACAGTCTAGTCTTTTTTTCCAACATGGCCGCTGCCACTATATCCCTGGGCGGAGTCTTCTCCTCTGTGCGTTGTTTCTGTTTCCTGGTAGACGCTCCGAGACTCTGTCCACAGCAGCTTCGTTTTCTCGCGTTCACCTTTGCTTACACTTCTGCAGATCTCTACCGGTCCCTAGCTTGTTTACATTTTCTTCGTGCCTGTTTGCTCCTTTAGGTCCCTATCCTCACGCGGCCTTTCTTTTCTCTGGTGTCGGGTAAGTGATTTCCACTTATTATTTCCTCTTATAATTCACTCGTAGTTTGATTTTGGTGACTCGCTCTATTTCTACTCTTTTCTGTCTCATCTACCGCCTTGCTCTTGCGGTACCGCTGCCTTCTGCCTTATCGCAGTTCCTACTTTTCTTAAGCCTCTTTATATACTTTTGCTTACCTGTCTTCCTGTTATTTCCTTTTCTGTAGATCTTACCTGACCTACCGTCTACCGTTTTCTTACGGTCCCATCCGACGGTCTTCTTCTTCCTACGCCCTGTCCTCGCGGATCCTCCCGCGCTTCTGGTTTTTCCTATTTTGCCCTTTGTGTAGTAGGCTCTTCTTAATTCTCCTTTAAGTACACCTCCTTTCCTCAGTCTTGCGGTCCGCCTTCCAGACACAGGACGTTCTTCCTTCTACATGTTCAGCCAATCTTCAACGAGGTTGTCATCCTCCATCATTTTTCTTACCATCTGTATTATCTTCAAGAACTTCGTTGGGCATCAAGGCTCTTCCTGTTGATGACTATTGATACAAGTACAAGAGACTTTGTTCCGCACTAGATTGAATGTGCCATCTTTCCAAGACACAAATAAGAAAAACTCAGGACTCATCAATCTCGGGGTTTTTTACGCCGAGGAGGTTTTTTCCTTGAGAATTTGGGGCTTGCTCCTCAGGGTTCCCCTGATCCTGGTTCGCATTTCAGGTCAAGGTGGCCTCCGAGGGAGCTCGCCCTTATCTTCATCAAAAGAAGGAAAGGAAGCCCAAGGAAGTACTGAAGATTCATCGAAAGAAGGTGTCAGAGACCCACGACAGTACAATCAACAGGTGAGGAGTAGGATCGGGAGGGTTAACCGGAATTTGACAGCATACAACGCCAAATAGAACCAATGGCCTCCCTTGAACAGTACCAAGAACTCTGCAATGCCATACAGGGATTGAATGTAGAAGTACAGGATTTATGTGCCGAAAATGTAGCCCTGCGTCAGCGGGGTAGCAGTCCGAGATGAAGGACGAGGCGACTTACCATCTATGCCTTTTTCCTTTGAAAAGTTTGACGGCAATCCTAAGCAAGTGAAAGAATTCTTGGATGCATGCTTGATATATTTTGCCTTTCGACCAAAACTTATGAGACGGTTCGCACCAAGGTAGGGTTTTTGATCTCCAACCTGACTGGAAGTGCCCTGGCTTGGGCAACGCCTTTGGTTACAAATTCAGATCCCTCTGTACACGACTTTGATCTATTCGTACAGAATTTCAGGACAAGGTTTGAACGTCCAGAGGTACAATACTCTACCTATGAGGCTATGTTGGACGTACATCAAGGTACCCAAAATGTTCAGGCTTACATCTCTCGATTCGAACGCCTTTCCTCAGAAGCAGGGTGGCCAGACTCTGCTCAACTAACGATTTTTCGCAGAGGGCTCCATGAGGAGATACAGGATGAGCTAGCTTGAGTAGTAAGACCAGGCACCTTTCAAGAACTTGCTACGTTGGCCTTGCAGATTGAATTCCGAATGTCTGAGAGACGTCATGAGAAGAGGAGAGGTCGGAGTTTCCCTAGCCAGTCAAACATAACCCCATCTCCCAAGGAGAAGGAACCGATGGACGAACCTATGCAGATTGGAACCATGAGAGGGCCACTGACTTCAGAAGAACGGAAGAGATGATGTGAATTGAACCTATGTATGTACTGCGGTTCTGCTAAACATTTTCTGAGGAACCGTCCTGAAGTACCTCCAAGACGTCAGGGAAATGCCTGGCCCTGTTCCTATGCAGGGGAGTTAACAGGGAGACCAGTCCTAGTCCCTGCAACAACACCCAACCAAGAAGTGAAGAAGACCACCGACTAATGGTCTTCCTGATCACCTTCACTATACCCCCTGGTCCTACCTTAAACCTCCTCGCTATGCTAGATTGTGGTGCTGCTGGTAATTTTATAGATGTGAAATGGGCTGAAGAACATCAGATTCCGCTACAAGAAAACTAAGACCCATACCAGTGGAAGGTGTTGACAGCAAATCTTTGTCATCTGGGCCCATCGTGATGGAAACCAAACCTGTCCAGGTTTTGATGGGAGAACACCTGGAGACTATCACATTTGACGTGATTAGAGCAGCCCATTTTCCGGTGATTCTGGGTATACCCTGGCTCCGATAGCATAATCCGCAGATTGACTGGAGGGCCAACAGGTTGAAGTTCGATATGGCATATTGCAGTGAACACAACATGGGGATACCTGAGAATGAAACTCAGTCAGGCAAACTGGTAACCTTACTCCAGCCAACTGTGTCTACGGTACCAGTTCATTACCAAGCCTTTGCCAAAGTGTTTGAAGACAAGGTTCCTAAATTCCTCCCTCCGCATCATCCAGAGGACTGTGGTATCAAACGTAAGAGTGACTCCAAGATTCCCTTTGGAAGAATGTATCCTCTTTCCCTCACTGAAAAGAAGGTGTGGAAAGAGTACATAGAGGCTAACATGAAGAATGGGTTGATTAAGAAGTCTGAGTCTCCATGAGGGGCATCTCTTTTTTTTGTCTCCAAAAAAGGGTCGTCAGAGTTACGCCCCTGTATAGACTGCAAGGGTTTGAAACAACTGACGGTACGGGACAGATATCCAATGCCTTAAATAAGAGACATTCTTGAAGCAGTACAGAATTCCACCATTTATACCAAGCTGGATCTCCGTGGGGCCTATCATTTACTACGAATTAGGAAGGGTGATGAGTGGAAGACAGCCTTTCGGACTCCACTGGGCTTGTTTGAGTATTAAGTAATGCACTTTGGACTGATCAATGCCCCAGCGGTCTTTCAGAGATTCGTGGACAAGATCTTTTCTGATTTACTTTACATCTCTGTAGTAGTCTATCTTGACGACATCCTTGTATTCTCCCCCACCTTGGAAGAACATTGCAGACACGTCTATGAGGTATCCCAGCATCTTAAGGCTCATCAACTCTTTGCCAAACCTGAGAAATTTGTGTTTGAAGCTACAGAGGTATCCTACTTGGGTTCCATTCTATCCAAGGAAGCGGTGCTTATGGATCCTGAAAAGGTTAAGGCAATCCTACGTTGGCCAGAACCCACCACAGTCAAGGATATCCAAAAGTTTCTGGGTCTAGCCAAATTTATCAACGCTTTATCCACAATTTTTCTGAGATCGTACTACCCATAACCGCTCTCCTGAAAAAAGCCATCCCTTTCCAATGGAAGGATGAAGCTCAAGAAGCCTTTCATCAACTGAAGACTATGTTCACAACAACACCCATTCTTATCCAGGTCGATCATTCATTATCATTTATACTCGAGGCTGATGCCTCGGGGGGAGCCCTAGGGGCTGTCTTTTTGCAGGTTGGATCTGATCAGCTCGAACACCCTGTGGCATATTTTTCTAGGACAATCACCTCCAGTGACAGAAACTATTCCGTCCAGGAGAAGGAATTATTAGCCATTCGCCAAGCCTGTGAAGACTGGAGACACTTGCTACAGGGGGCCGCACATCCATTTGTTGTTCGTGCGGACCATCGAAATTTAAAAGTGTTGCAACTGATGGAATGCAAGAACTCAACTCTAGACATGCTAGATGGGCATACTACTTTTCCCACTTCAATTTCATAATTACCTACATACCTGGATCGCAGAATAATGTAGCCGATGTCTCGTAGTTGGGGAGATGATACAGGAACCTATCAAGGTAATGAAAAGATGCTTTTGGGAAAGAGATTTATATCTACTATCAGCACTTTTCTGATAGAGGTCCGAGTAGGAACCAAGAACAGCAGAACAGTAAATCTCCAACAATACAATCTCAAGGAAAGGGATGGATTACTGTTCTTTAATCAGGCTGTTTATCTCCTTACCAAGAGCCTACAGACACAGGCATTAAGGTGGTGTCATGATCTCCCACTAGCAGGCCATAGGGGTCAGAAGGGTCCTATAGAACTACTATCGAGGAGTTTCTGGTGGCCTTCGATACATCAAGATGTCAAGTCTTATGTCGCATCTTGTCCCACTTGTGCCGCCAATAAGACCTCTGGACAAAAACCTCTCAAACTCCTACAACAGAAGGAGCTACCATCCAGACCCTGGGAAAATGTTTTGATGGATTTTATAGTGGACTTGCCCCTTTCCAAAGGGATGTCATCCATACTAGTTAGTTGATACCTACAGCAAGTTGGCTCACGTTTTGGCTCTGGCCGGTACTCCTTCAGCCTCAGAGACTGCCACTGTATTTCTCAAAGATATTGTGTGCTTGCATGGCATTCCTCAGACCATAGTCACAGATCATGGCACACAATTTACTTCAAAGTTTTGGGCTTCTTTGGTGACTCGCTCTTTTTCTACTCTTTTCTGTCTCATCTACCGCTTTGCTCTTGTGGTACCGCTGCCTTCTGCCTTGTTGCAGTTCCTACTTTTCTTAAGCCTCTTTATATACTTTCGCTTACTGTCTTCCTGTTATTTCCGTTTCTGTAGATCTTACCTGACCTACCGTCTACCGTTTTCTTACAGTCCCATCCGACGGTCTTCTTTTTCCTACACCCTGTCCTCACGGATCCTCCCGCTCTTCTGGTTTTTCCTATTTCGCATTTTGTGTAGGAGGCTCTTCTTACCTCTCCTTTAAGTACTCCTCCTTTCCTCAGTTTGGCGGTCCGCCTTCCAGACACAGGACGTTCTTCCTTCTACATGTTCAGCCAATCTTCAACGAGGTTGTCATCCTCCATCTTTCTTCTTACCATCTGTATTATCTTCAAGAACTTCATTGGGCATCAAGGCTCTTCCTGTTGATGACTATTGATACAAGTACAAGAGACTTTGTTCTGGACTAGATTGAATGTGCCATCTTTCCAAGACATAAATAAGAAAAACTCTGAACTCATCAATCTCAGGGTTCTTTACGCCAAGGAGGCTTTTCCCTTGAGAATTAGGGTCGTGCTCCTTTGGGTTCCATTGATCCTAGTCACATTTCAGCTGGACTGCCCATGTGGGTGGGACAAAGACTGATATGCAAATGGGTATTTCCCATCTGTGAAAGGTACAGTGAGCAAAAAGCGTGTGCTGCAAACTCTCATCTCAGAACAGGTTATCATGCCATGTTCTTTCTGGAGAGGAGCGCCTGCTACCTTTTTTAAAATATTTGCAAGGAACTTGGGGTTGGTCACCCTAAGTTACCTGAGGCCAACCAGACGTGGAATCCCTGCTCACTGTGCTCAGAGAGACAAAGCTTCACCTCACTGATGAGGCCCAACAAGGCTGAAAGACATGTATGGGGTTGCTTTTGGTACTCTTGTTCAGAGAGGAATTGCCATAGCATTTCGGTGCTGGACTGCCCATGTGGGCGGGACAAAGACTGATATGCAAATGTGTATTTCCCATCTGTGAAAGGTACAGTGAGCAAAAAGCATGTGCTGCAAACTCTCATCTCAGAACAGGTTATCATGCCATGTTCTTTCTGGAGAGGAGCACCTGCTACCTTTTTTTAAATATTTGCAAGGAACTTGGGGTTGGTCACACTAAGTTACCTGGGGGCAACCAGACGTGGACTCCCTGCTCACTGTGCTCAGAGAGACAAAGCTTCACCTCACTGATGAGGCCCAACAAGGCTGAAACACGTGTATGGGGTTGCTTTTGGTACTCTTGTTCAGAGAGGAATTGCCATAGCATTTTGGTGCTGGACTGCCCATGTCGGCGGGACAAAGACTGATATGCAAATGAATATTTCCCGTCTGTGAATGGTACAGTGAGCAAAAAGCGTGTGCTGCAAACTCTCATCTCAGAACAGGTTATCATGCCATGTTCTTTCTGGAGAGGAGCGCTTACTACTTTTTAAAAAATATTTGCAAGGAACTTGGGGTTGGTCACCCTAAGTTTCCTGGGGGCAACCAGACGTGGACTTCCTGCTCACTGTGCTCAGAGAGACAAAGCTTCACCTCTCTGATGAGGGCCAACAATGCTGAAACACGTGTATGGGGTTGCTTTTGGTACTCTTGTTCAGAGAGGAATTGCCATAGCATTTCGGTGCTGGACTGCCCATGTCGGCGGGACAAAGACTGATATGCAAATGAATATTTCCCGTCTGTGAATGGTACAGTGAGCAAAAAGCGTGTGCTGCAAACTCTCATCTCAGAACAGGCTATCATGCCATGTTCTTTCTGGAGAGGAGCACCTGCTACCTTTTTTTAAATATTTGCAAGGAACCTGGGGTTGGTCACCCGAAGTTACCTGGGGGCAACCAGACGTGTACTCCCTGCTCACTGTGCTAAGAGAGACAAAGCTTCACTTCACTGATAAGGCCCAACAAGGCTGAAACACGTGTATGGGGTTGCTTTTGGTACTCTTGTTCCGAGAGGAATTGCCATAGCATTTCAGGTGCTGGACTGCCCATGTGGGCGGGACAAAGACTGATATGCAAATGTGTATTTCCCATCTGTGAAAGGTACAGTGAGCAAAAAGCATGTGCTGCAAACTCTCATCTCAGAACAGGTTATCATGCCATGTTCTTTCTAGAGAGGAGCACCTGCTACCTTTTTTTAAATATTTGCAAGGAACTTGGGGTTGGTCACACTAAGTTACCTGGGGGCAACCAGACGTGGACTCCCTGCTCACTGTGCTCAGAGAGACAAAGCTTCACCTCACTGATGAGGCCCAACAAGGCTGAAACACGTGTATGGGGTTGCTTTTGGTACTCTTGTTCAGAGAGGAATTGCCATAGCATTTTGGTGCTGGACTGCCCATGTCGGCGGGACAAAGACTGATATGCAAATGAATATTTCCCGTCTGTGAATGGTACAGTGAGCAAAAAGCGTGTGCTGCAAACTCTCATCTCAGAACAGGTTATCATGCCATGTTCTTTCTGGAGAGGAGCGCTTACTACTTTTTAAAAAATATTTGCAAGGAACTTGGGGTTGGTCATCCTAAGTTTCCTGGGGGCAACCAGACGTGGACTTCCTGCTCACTGTGCTCAGAGAGACAAAGCTTCACCTCTCTGATGAGGGCCAACAATGCTGAAACACGTGTATGGGGTTGCTTTTGGTACTCTTGTTCAGAGAGGAATTGCCATAGCATTTCGGTGCTGGACTGCCCATGTCGGCGGGACAAAGACTGATATGCAAATGAATATTTCCCGTCTGTGAATGGTACAGTGAGCAAAAAGCGTGTGCTGCAAACTCTCATCTCAGAACAGGCTATCATGCCATGTTCTTTCTGGAGAGGAGCACCTGCTACCTTTTTTTAAATATTTGCAAGGAACCTGGGGTTGGTCACCCGAAGTTACCTGGGGGCAACCAGACGTGTACTCCCTGCTCACTGTGCTAAGAGAGACAAAGCTTCACTTCACTGATAAGGCCCAACAAGGCTGAAACACGTGTATGGGGTTGCTTTTGGTACTCTTGTTCCGAGAGGAATTGCCATAGCATTTCAGGTGCTGGACTGCCCATGTGGGCGGGACAAAGACTGATATGCAAATGAATATTTCCCATCTGTGAAAGGTACAGTGAGCAAAAAGCATGTGCTGCAAACTCTCATCTCAGAACAGGTTATCATGCCATGTTCTTTCTGGAGAGGAGCGCCTGCTACCTTTTTTTAAATATTTGCAAGGAACCTGGGGTTGGTCACCATAAGTTACCTGGGGGCAACCAGACGTGGACTCCCTGCTCACTGTGCTCAGACAGACTAAGCTTCACCTCACTGATGAGGCCCAACAAGGCTGAAACACGTGTATGGGGTTGCTTTTGGTACTCTTGTTCAGAGAGGAATTGCCATAGCATTTCGGTGCTGGACTGCCCATGTGGGCGGGACAAAGACTGATATACAAATGGATATTTCCCATCTGTGAAAGGTACAGTGAGCAAAAAGCGTGTGCTGCAAACTCTCATCTCAGAACAGGTTATCATGCCATGTTCTTTCTGGAGAGGAGCGCTTACTACTTTTTAAAAAATATTTGCAAGGAACTTGGGGTTGGTCACCCTAAGTTTCCTGGGGGCAACCAGACGTGGACTCCCTGCTCACTGTGCTCAGAGAGACAAAGCTTCACCTCTCTGATGAGGCCCAACAATGCTGAAACACGTGTATGGGGTTGCTTTTGGTACTCTTGTTCAGAGAGGAATTGCCATAGCATTTCGGTGCTGGACTGCCCATGTGGGCGGGACAAAGACTGATATGCAAATGAATATTTCCCATCTGTGAATGGTACAGTGAGCAAAAAGCGTGAGCTGCAAACTCTCATCTCAGAACAGGCTATCATGCCATGTTCTTTCTGGAGAGGAGCGCCTGCTACCTTTTTTAAAATATTTGCAAGGAACCTGGGGTTGGTCACCCTAAGTTACCTGGGGGCAACCAGACGTGGGCTCCCTGCTCACTGTGCTAAGAGAGACAACGCTTCACTTCACTGATAAGGCCCAACAAGGCTGAAACACGTGTATGGGGTTGTTTTTGGTACTCTTGTTCCAAGAAGAATTGCCATAGCATTTCGGTGCTGGACTGCAAATGTGGCAGGGACAAAGACTGATATGCAAATGGATATTTCCCATCTATGAAAGGTACAGTGAGCAAAAAGCGTGTGCTGCAAACTCTCATCTCAGAACAGGTTATCATGCCATGTTCTTTCTGGAGAGGAGCACCTGCTACCTTTTTTTAAATATTTGCAAGGAACTTGGGGTTGGTCACCCTAAGTTTCCTGGGGGCAACCAGACGTGGACCCCCTGCTCACTGTGCTCAGAGAGACAAAGCTTCACTTCTCTGATGAGGCCCAACAATGCTGAAACACGTGTATGGGGTTGCTTTTGGTACTCTTGTTCAGAGAGGAATTGCCATAGCATTTCGGTGCTGGACTGCCCATGTGGGCGGGACAAAGACTGATATGCAAATTAATATTTCCCATCTGTGAAAGGTACAGTGAGCAAAAAGCGTGTGCTGCAAACTCTCATCTCAGAACAGGCTATCATGCCATGTTCTTTCTGGAGAGGAGCGCCTGCTACCTTTTTTTAAATATTTGCAAGGAACCTGGGGTTGGTCACCCTAAGTTACCTGGGGGCAACCAGACGTGGACTCCCTGCTCACTGTGCTCAGAGAGACAAAGCTTCACTTCACTGATAAGGCCCAACAAGGCTGAAACACGTGTATGGGGTTGCTTTTGGTACTCTTGTTCAGAGAGGAATTGCCATAGCATTTCGGTGCTGGACTGCCCATGTGGGCGGGACAAAGACTGATATGCAAATGAATATTTCCCATCTGTGAATGGTACAGTGAGCAAAAAGCGTGAGCTGCAAACTCTCATCTCAGAACAGGCTATCATGCCATGTTCTTTCTGGAGAGGAGCGCCTGCTACCTTTTTTAAAATATTTGCAAGGAACCTGGGGTTGGTCACCCTAAGTTACCTGGGGGCAACCAGACGTGGGCTCCCTGCTCACTGTGCTAAGAGAGACAAAGCTTCACTTCACTGATAAGGCCCAACAAGGCTGAAACACGTGTATGGGGTTGCTTTTGGTACTCTTGTTCCAAGAAGAATTGCCATAGCATTTCGGTGCTGGACTGCAAATGTGGGCGGGACAAAGACTGATATGCAAATGGATATTTCCCATCTGTGAAAGGTACAGTGAGCAAAAAGCGTGTGCTGCAAACTCTCATCTCAGAACAGGTTATCATGCCATGTTCTTTCTGGAGAGGAGCACCTGCTACCTTTTTTAAAATATTTGCAAGGAACTTGGGGTTGGTCACCCTAAGTTTCCTGGGGGCAACCAGACGTGGACTCCCTGCTCACTGTGCTCAGAGAGGCACAGCTTCACCTCACTGATGAGGCCTAACAAGGCTGAAACACGTGTATGGGGTTGCTTTTGGTACTCTTGTTCAGAGAGGAATTGCCATAGCATTTCGGTGCTGGACTGCCCATGTGGGCGGGACAAAGACTGATATGCAAATGAATATTTCCCATCTGTGAATGGTACAGTGAGCAAAAAGCGTGTGCTGCAAACTCTCATCTCAGAACAGGCTATCATGCCATGTTCTTTCTGGAGAGGAGCGCCTGCTACCTTTTTTTAAATATTTGCAAGGAACCTGGGGTTGGTCACTCTAAGTTACCTGGGGGCAACCAGACGTGGACTCCCTGCTCACTGTGCTAAGAGAGACAAAGCTTCACTTCACTGATAAGGCCCAAAAAGGCTGAAACACGTGTATGGGGTTGCTTTTGGTACTCTTGTTCCGAGAGGAATTGCCATAGCATTTCGGGTGCTGGACTGCCCATGTGGGCGGCACAAAGACTGATATGAAAATGGATATTTCCCATCTGTGAAAGGTACAGTGAGCAAAAAGCATGTGCTGCAAACTCTCATCCCAGAACAGGTTATCATGCCATGTTCTTTCTGGAGAGGAGCGCCTGCTACCTTTTTTCAAATATTTGCAAGGAACCTGGGGTTGGTCACCATAAGTTACCTGGGGGCAACCAGACGTGGACTCCCTGCTCACTGTGCTCAGAGAGACAAAGCTTCACCTCACTGATGAGGTCCAACAAGGCTGAAACACGTGTATGGGGTTGCTTTTGGTACTCTTGTTCAGAGAGGACTTGCCATAGCATTTCGGTGCTGGACTGCCCATGTGGGCGGGACAAAGACTGATATGCAAATGGATATTTCCCATCTGTGAAAGGTACAGTGAGCAAAAAGCGTGTGCTGCAAACTCTCATCTCAGAACAGGTTATCATGCCATGTTCTTTCTGGAGAGGAGCGCTTGCTACTTTTTTAAAAATAATTGCAAGAAACTTGGGGTTGGTCACCCTAAGTTTCCTGGGGGCAACCAGACGTGGACTCCCTGCTCACTGTGCTCAGAGAGACAAAGCTTCACTTCTCTGATGAGGCCCAACAATGCTGAAACACGTGTATGGGGTTGCTTTTGGTACTCTTGTTCAGAGAGGAATTGCCATAGCATTTCGGTGCTGGACTGCCCATGTGGGCGGGACAAAGACTGATATGCAAATTAATATTTCCCATCTGTGAAAGGTACAGTGAGCAAAAAGCGTGTGCTGCAAACTCTCATCTCAGAACAGGCTATCATGCCATGTTCTTTCTGGAGAGGAGCGCCTGCTACCTTTTTTTAAATATTTGCAAGGAACCTGGGGTTGGTCACCCTAAGTTACCTGGGGGCAACCAGACGTGGACTCCCTGCTCACTGTGCTCAGAGAGACAAAGCTTCACTTCACTGATAAGTGCCAACAAGGCTGAAACACGTGTATGGGGTTGCTTTTGGTACACTTGTTCCGAGAGGAATTTCCATAGCATTTCGGGTGCTGGACTGCCCATGTGGGCGGGACAAAGACTGATATGCAAATGGATATTTCCCATCTGTGAAAGGTACAGTGAGCAAAAAGCATATGCTGCAAACTCTCATCTCAGAACAGGTTATCATGCCATGTTCTTTCTGGAGAGGAGCGCCTGCTACCTTTTTTTAAATATTTTCAAGGAACCTGGGGTTGGTCACCCTAAGTTTCCTGGGGGCAACCAGACGTGGACTCCCTGCTCACTGTGCTCAGAGAGACAAAGCTTCACCTCTCTGATGAGGCCCAACAATGCTGAAACACGTGTATGGGGTTGCTTTTGGTACTCTTGTTCAGAGAGGAATTGCCATAGCATTTCGGTGCTGGACTACCCATGTGGGCAGGACAAAGACTGATATGCAAATGGATATTTCCCATCTCTGAAAGGTACAGTGAGCAAAAAGCATGTGCTGCAAACTCTCATCTCGGAACAGGTTATCATGCCATGTTCTTTCTGGAGAGGAGCGCCTGCTACCTTTTTTTAAATATTTGCAAGGAACCTGGGGTTGGTCACCCTAAATTACCTGGGGGCAACCACACGTGGACTCCCTGCTCACTGTGCTCAGAGTGACAAAGCTTCACCTCACTGATGAGGCCCAACAAGGCCGAAACACGTGTTTGGGGTTGCTTTTGGTACTCTTGTTCAGAGTGGAATTGCCATGGCATTTCGGTGCTGGACTGCCCATGTGGGCGGGACAAAGACTGATATGCAAATGGATATTTCCCATCTGTGAAAGGTACAGTGAGCAAAACGCGTGTGCTTCAAACTCTCATCTCAGAACATGTTATCATGCCATGTTCTTTCTGGGGAGGAGCGCCTGCTACCTTTTTTTAAACTGGTCGCATTTCAGGTCAACGTGGCCTCCGAGGAAGCTCGCCCTTATCTTCATCAAAAGAAGGAAAGGAAGCCCAAGGAAGTACTGAAGACTCGTCGAAAGAAGGTGGCAGAGACCCACGACAGCACAATCAAGGAAACAGGTGAGGAGGAGGAGGGAGAGGGTTTACCAGAATTTGACAATTTGTTAAAGATGAGTTCAGCTTTATTTGATAAGCCTGGCCTAACCCAAGCTCCCCCATAATTACCCACGTGATCAGGTTTAGTTTGCCTGTCCGCACTAGTGGGTGGCAGAGTCCCCTGGGATCTGGTACGATAAGATTGTGCTTGGGGAGAGCCACTAGATTGTGATGTGATAGTTCCAGGAGACTGGGGAACCACGCCTGTCCCCTCCAGTCCGGAGAAATCAGAATTATGGATGCTCTATACCTCCTCACTTGGGCTAGCACCCTTGTAATCATCAAGAAGGGGGGGAAGGCATAGTTTATGGTCTGACCTCATGACTGGAGGAATGCGTCCATTGCTTCCGCTTTCGGATCTGGCCTCCAGCTGAAATAAACAAGGCAGTTGGCTTTCAATCTCGATGTGAAAAGATTGATCTGACATGGTCCACACCGAACCATCCGATCTCAAAACACTTCCTGGTCCAGCCTCCAATCTCTGGAGTCGCTGAGATATCTGGAGTTCGAGTCGGCCATCTCATTCTGGAAGCCCGGCAGGTACTCTGCTGTCACCGAGACCTGTCTCTGAAGGCAATGTTTCCAGAATTCCTTTGCCATCTCTGCCAGCATCTTGGACCTCATGTCTCCCAGTCTGTTTATATATCTGACTGTCGACACGTTGTCCATCTTGAGTAGAACACAATACTGTGCCCTCTCCTGAGTCCAGCATCTCATCATAAAGGACCAGGCCAGTAGTTCCAGACAATTGATGTGTAAGGATGCTTGCCACAGTGTTTTTTGAAAATCTATGTGCAAGTCCTGAACTGTCCAAGAATCTTTGAATATGTCGCGCCAGCATTCTACATGTTCTGCTTAACTCCCCCTACTGCCGGGGTAATTATGTCTAAGGTGCGCTGGAGTTTGCTTGCTCTCACCTGTGGGATTCTGATGGCGGTCTCCTTGTTGCCACCCTCTGATCCTTCCTTTACCCCTGGAGGGGTAAAAGGGGTTCTGTCTCTGATCTTCCTGTTCTCTCCATTGTGATCTATCACCGTAGGGCCTGTTGTATGGGAAACAGCTAGCAGAGCGACCCCTTCCTCTGGCAGCATTCCAAAAAATTTGCCTCCCGAACACTCTCTTTTTTGCTTTTTTTGTAACACATTTTATTGGCTTTATTTTACATTACAAAACACATCTGGACTCCTAGGGAGTCAGACAACAACAACTAGCAGCAGTATTTGAATCCAAGAAACCATACATAGTGATCACAGTGTAATAATATTAGCAATATCACATCATTCAGATGGGTTATGGATTAATGAAGTTGATCATTTTATTGCGCATCTTCCCATTTCTGCCAGATTATTTGGGCTTTCCCGGGACATCCTCTGGTTCTGTATACCCGCTGTTCCATTGCTAAGCATATATTCACATCTGTAACCCATTGCTTGAAATGCGGTGTCATATCAGATCCCGACAGTTTCGCTGTATTCCTCTTGATCAATGCTGTAGTGGTAGAGATAAACACTTTTTCATATTGTGTCATTGCCCCTTCATCCTCCATCCCCAGTAACAGTAGTTTGGGTTCTCTGGGGACTACTCGTCCCAGGACTCTTGTTAGTTCATCACAACATTGCTGCCAGTATTATTCGACTTGGGGGCAGTCCCACAGTATGTGGAAGAAGGTGCCCTCTTCGTGTTAGCAACGCAGGCAATTTGGGTCTGCAACTCTGCCCCAGCGATAGAGAGCCATTCTCGGGTAGTATATTCTGTGTA
Source organism: Ambystoma mexicanum (assembly GCF_040938575.1). NCBI lineage: Eukaryota > Metazoa > Chordata > Amphibia > Caudata > Ambystomatidae > Ambystoma > Ambystoma mexicanum. Next base: position 586,790,958 of record NC_090929.1, read on the forward strand.
ATATTTTTTGCTGGATGAGCCAGAGTCTGGATGATATGGCAGTTTCGCGGGGGTGCATCAGAATTGTGACCCAGTCCTCTGGCAGAATGGTGCCCACATCGCTCTCCCATTTAGACTTTAGTGTAGCAAAGGAGGGTATCGCACTGTACATAAGAGGTGATTTTGGTGTCATTACAGTCTAGGACTATATTTCTCTGCATAGGAGTACATTCAGGCACGTCAGACAGGGTCTGAAGATGATTTTGTAGTGCATGTTGTAGTTGTGTTTAACGATATCGTTCAGTATCAGGGAGGTTGAACTTAGTTACTAAGTCTTCAAAGGGCATCAGTTTACCCTCTGCAATTACGTCACCCACTTTTGATATCCCTGATGACACCCAGTTCGGCCATCTAGGGAGTTTTTACACTTCAGGGAGATTTCTGTTTCCCCATAAGTGCTGTACTGTGATGATTTTCTTGTCCCAACCAATGTATTTATGGGTCTATGTACAGATTAGAGTCATATAAATTAGCATGTTCTGAGGGGGTACAACACTTACTCTTTGGTAGAGACATTCTAGCGGGGGCTGCCTTGGTCTTGCAGCAATCACTGCCCTTATATGCGGTAATGCTGCATCACCGTGTAACATATCGTTTACTACTGCCATCTGGCTTGATCAGTAGTAGGACTGCAGCCGAGGCAGCCCAATACCTCCCTCCCATATAGACCTTCAGTGAAGCCTGTGCCTTATTGAGTGCTGCATAGGAATTTGCGAACTCAAATAATTCCTTGATGAATGAATCCCTGAAGAGTTTTCCCTTTGTTGCGACAAGGCTAACTCACTCAGTTTGGGGTACATTTTGACCAGAAGTGACCTCCTCATTTCTGTGGTAATAGCGCAATTGGCATTACCCGACATACAAATGGCCCTTTGGGTCCACCCGATAAGCACCATCGGGTCCACCAGCTCGTTCTTTTTCCTGGGCCTTTTCACCCATTTGTAATATCTTAGTGAGTGGGCCTGCTATACCTAACATTTTGTCCTGGCAGGAGCACCAGGACCTACCCAGGCCCTTCCTCACATCCTTCACATATTTTCCCATAAATGTGACAATTTTCTCATCTGTTTCTGGCGTATCTGTGACCCTTTCAGGGAGGTGTGGTCTTGGGCATTCCGCCCCAATCTGCTCCTAACTTCTTTTCCCAATGGCGCCCTTGCGCGTTTTTTAAGATAGAAAGCTATCTTTTTTGGTGGTTCCCATTCGGAAGGCTAGTGGTGGATCAATGCTTCAGGGTAAAGTCATCACCCCCAACGTCCTCTTCGTTATCCACTTTCTTTTTCTTTGGTGCTTTCCGGCCTTCCTCATCTGAGGATGATATTGCGAATACCTCCTCCTCAGAATATTCATCCTCCCAACCGTCATCCTCCTCATCTGAGCTATAGGATGATCTATCTTGCCACCTGCTAGGCCGTGCCCTGGCTCTCACCTTCCTTCTCTTACCACCCTATTTTTTTGGTGGAGTGCCAGGGTGGTGCGGGGGGGTATGGGCCTCATCTGCCCTACAGGCTATTTTTCTGCCCACTTTTACTCTTCCCTGTGCTTTAATTCCTTTCAGTTCCTCTAGCGCCTGAGAAAACCTGAGCCAGTCCTCCATCAGAGCAATTTGTTTATGGCCCTGTCCCAAAGAATCTCCCAGGGCCTTCTGCAGCACTTGGGTCATGTCTGTGCAACTTCTCTTTTGGCTAATACTAGCCTTTCCCTCATCACTGGAGGAGCTCATCATTAGCACAAATACAGGGGATTATATCTTCTATAAAAGAGGGTGCTTGGGCCTGTCACCCGTCAAGTATGTAAATATATGACCTTGTTCCAGGTCAGCCAGGCTTATATCTATATAGCAGGTTTTACCTGGGACTGTGACCGTCAATATAAAGAGCTGCAGTGGCTCTTGTGGCCTGCAGTGGCGCCATTCTCACATGCCGCTATATACCTATCGTGTTGCTGGGAGCGTGTCAATGTGCTTGACAACACGTGTGTTATCTCACAAGCAGTTGTCTGGTGTCCCAAAAAGAGTTGCTGCTTCAAAATCCTACACGGTATGTATTGAGGGCTCAACCCGACACAGTCACAGATGAAGAGTGAAGCGCAAGAACTATGCTGTCTTGTCTCGCTTACCTCTTCCATGACCATGCGGACTTCTGTGGGCTCTCAACGTTGTTGCGGTCGCCAGAGCCACAGCCCCGTTACGGCCACAATCAAACTGTCAAACTCCTTACAGATATGGTCCGCCAACAACACTACGCTGCACGCACACGCTGAAATAAAAAAATAACAATAATTACAGTTTACACATACACTAAAACCATTCACACACAACATTACAAAAGTAATTGTGCACTTAACTCGCTGATGAGCAGAAAAGAAAGAAGAAGTTATGGAGATTTACAGTGTTTATGGACATGGTCAGTTAAGGATTGGTTACGTTTGTCACGTGGTTATTTCAGAGACCAGTACTATTTTGGACTATCAAAGGCTCAACCTAAGCTGGGATTTGTATTTTGATCTTTGTTACTTTTATATTATTGGTTTTGTTTATGTTGCTCGAGTAGTAAAATGAAAGAGAAAGCATAATCTGAGCCTTAAGTCTTGACATAGAATCACTGCAAATCACATTGAGGGTGATTCGATATTTATTTTTGCTGCCACTATCCAACACTTTCCACACATTTTCTAAGAATGGAGTTTGTTTAAAAGCACAAGTCCTAAAATATGTTAGGCATGGTGTTTAGTGCCTTTAAAAACAACCATTGGCAATGCTAATAGTTTGGGCTTTTGTTACCTGCCAAATGCCTAATGCATTTACACTAGCCAAAAGTATTGATGTTTGGCAATGTTTATGACAAGTATCCAGCGAAGGACATGCAGTGCTCATTAATTGCCTGGCTGAAGCAGACCTGGTTTTAGTACACCAACTGCAGGTTTACAACTCCACATAAAGCCATTAACTCTCACATGGCTGCTTTGAAAAAGCACTGGCAGGCACGTCACACACACAGTTTGATGGTAAGGCTGGATTAAAGCGAACACAAAGACTTAATGTGGAGGTGTTTTGGATGGGGAGGGGTAGGAACTGCATGGGTTTGGCTAGAGGGATTAGCATGTTGCAGGATGTTGGGGCAACGAGGGGAATGGATCAAAGAGGTGGATGGAGGGTGTCTCCACGTGTTTCGGCACCAGTAGCAGCTCCAATACGTCTATGGAGAGGAGACAGAGAGCAGGTCTGACCCTCCGATGCTGGAAGCCCAAATGTTAGTGTTGCACTAGGGTGCATGGCGTGGATCTTTGCTCTGCATTTGCCTGGAGCACAGCCATCATGGGCACGGAAGCCAAGGACAGTGCAAGGGTGCTTGAAAGTGGGTGCTCTATGAGGGGCAAGCTTTGGAGAAGAGGCAAGCAGAGAGTGGAATAAAATGAGGGAATGGAGCGCAGCTGTGTTGGAGCTTCAATGACATAGGCACATGTGAGTGTGCCATTGGACTCCAACCTTGTCAATCACAGGTGGGCTTTAGCATCCAGCCACTGTGTGAGGCGGGAATGTGCCTCGGTCTGAACATAGTGTAGTGTCTGCCCTGCTTTGCAAGCACGGGACAGCTTCTGAAGGATTTATTTTGGACAAATGTATTTTTGTGATTAAAGGCAGCACTTTCAGAGCCACCTAATAGCCCAAACTAACAATAATTATAACAAGGGGGCTGGGTAATGACCAACCGCTGTCCATACTTTAAAAAGATGAAATGGAAGGAGGTGCTACTCTGATCTATGTGGAACAAAGGTCCAGGAAGATGCATGGTATCTTTCCCATACAAAGATGACTGCTAGTTTTGCCTTGTTTCCAGAGAGCTTCTTTAGAGACAGTCATCCAAGATGACTGCTTTCATGAAAGACCTCACAGCCCAAAGAGTTGGCAGGAATGGATGGGATTAGCCATAGGGATGTGGGATACATTTACCCACTCAGCAGTACTCCCATCCATAACCAGGCTGAATTTCAGCAGAAACAGCAAAATGGCTGCGTTGGCTCCTATGAGCATCACTGCATCACACCAAATATGTTTTGCAACTACAAAAAGATGGCTGCACCATCTTCCCAAGCCCATATTGGGCAGGATGGAACAAGAGGGCACACTGAGAAAGCCTGCCAGTGGTTTGTACAAATAAGGGGAGTGACAAATCAGCGCTGCTTTGCTGCGAGCCCAAAGTAACCATTGAAAAAAAGGGAAATATTTACATTTATAAATGATGCCGCTCTGATGCTCTTTTCCTCTGATTCCTCATCACAACACTTTTATTAAGGAGACCCTGCCATGCCCATTCATGTTGTGCTCCAGCAGACAAGAACAATATCTCTAAATGACAGGCTGTTGTTCAGTTCTGAAGGAATCAAAAGAAGCTTTACTTCAGCTACACGGGAAATGCTTTACTTTTGGGATACAAAATATCAAAGATCAATGCGCCAAAAAGGCCCTGGCTCTCTGGGCCCAGGTCAATTTCAGTACATCTGTGTTTAAAGAAATTGCTGCCTACAAGAAACTAACTATGGCTACAAAACAATGTGGGAGTTCAAAGGGAAGAGAAAAACTAGAGTTGCAAAGAAAAATGCCAGGAGTTACCACATGTTGAAACGTACTTTTGCAAACTAAGAAAAATACTTGTTTAAGAGTGTATGTTGGATAAGGCCCTGCCATTATTTAGGAAGGTGAAGGGGTTTGTGCTGTGAAACATATATGATAGATCTTACTCTACAGGCTTTATTCTGATTTGTAACAAAAATAAATAAAATAAGGAATTAAACGGCTTTCGCTGCATGGGGGAAGTCAGCCCCAAACAGGTTTCTGCTTGGGGCGTGCCAGCAACAGAAGCCCCCTCACAGTAGGTGCTAGAACACACAAGTGCTAAGTACTACCTTAGCAGACTTTCGTCTGGGCTGAGGCCGCTTACAATGGAACTTCTGGGATACCAATCTATGAAGTGGAAGTGGCCATAAAACATTCAATCAAACTTTGAAGACGGGTTTTTTTGCAACAGAAATTTGCAGGAATGTAAAAAGTGAACAGTATGAATGTAATTTTGTGGGTTTTAATTTAAAACCTTGTAGACTTCATTGCCACCTCGGGAACAGAAATGGCAGAGAATTGGGTATTCCATGGAAAGTGTACATGATGCCAAGATAAAATTCAATACTGATATGCCTAATGATAATCCATACACCTGTATAAACGTATACAATTTTAGGCCGAATATTTCACACTAAAAAGGACTCAAAATTATTAGAAGGGAAAAACAATGGCCCTCATTACGACCCTGGCGGAAAGTGACTGACCGGACCGCCACAGCGCAAATAGCGTTTCCGCCATTGTACGAAGGAGCAAAGTGCGGCCCATTCCGACCCATCGGGCACGAGCACCACGGCATGGCGGAAGTGCAAAGTCCGCGATGGCGGAAAAGACCCCAAAACGGCCCACACCGCCGCTGTACGGCGCCCTAGGTGCAATACCGCCACCCACCACAGCGGACACCGCAGTGTGCGCCTACCGGAAAGTACGGTGACCGGAAATATACGGAAACGGAAGTTAAAACATGGGCCCGGAACGGGAAACATCCCGCGTACACCTATAAAACCACTAAAACCACACAACCACTAAAAACACTACCCTGAGACACACCCCAACCCGTCATCCACCCTAGCGAAACCAAGAAAAATGGGAAAAGTAGCGAAGAAAGCGTGCGACCGCAAGCGGCAGGTCCACTTCTCCCGTGAGGAACTCACCGTGCTAACAGAGACCCTCCAGGAGAATGCTGCCGTCGTCTTCTGCACGCAAATGACCAGGACGGCACTTGCAAACAAGAAGGCCATATGGGCTCTGGTGGCACAGCGGGTAAGTGCGGTGGGGACCGCACCCCGCACCCCACAGCAATGCCGAAAGCGATGGGACGACCTGCGGATACGCGTCCGCAGCATACTCTCTGCCAACCGCAACATTGCCACAGCCACCGGGGGAGGTCCTGAATCACCCATCAAGTTGACCCCCTGGGAAGAAATCTGTGCCTCCACCATCGGAATGGAGAGCATAGAGGGAGTCGGAGGGATGGAGAAAGGAGTGCAGACATCCGAAGATTCAGGTAGGTGGGCCAGATAAAACAATGCCAAATCCACAAAGTCCAACCATGTGAAGTACCACGTGTCCACATAGTGCAACAGAAACACATGTCCAGGAGAACGTCCACACACATCGGCCTGATAGCGCACGTTAAAACCCACAATAAATACATAAATAATTAAAAACCCCTAAAACACGCACTACACGTGCAGCAGGCACACCCTAACTGCAGGCTGCCAAACAACTGCACCCTCACTCCACACACAAATGAAAGCACCTCCAAGGCCCCGACCCAAATCACCCTCAGGTACCACCCCAATGCATGTGATACAATGCCATTCCAATTCCCACAGACCCATCAATAACCCTCGCCCTCCTTTACTCCACCACAGGGTCCGATCCAAACGACGAGCTACAGGACACCCGTACCAGCACACCTGCAAAGAGGGCCAAGACCAACGGCCAAAGACCCTCCACCTCAGCTGCACGCATCAAGACACGGCAGCAGCACAAATCAGGTGGCAGCACAGAGGAGGGAACATCAACAGGCACCCCAGCAGCCAGCATGCCCACACCACCACCACCACAGGTCCCCCCAACGGATGCCACATAAGGCACTGCCTCTGGTGGCAGCAGCACCATAGGTGACACCCCATTGATGGCAGCATGCTCCGACACAGAAGACGGGGATGTCGAAGACAGATCCATCCATGACCTGTCCCAATCCCCCTGTCTGTCCCATCCCGTACAACATGAGGATACCACGCAGGGGCACCCACAAGACGACGACTGGCCATCCCCCACAAGCCCTGTGGCAAGGCAACATGAGGTCAACAGCCCCTCTGTGACACCCCCGCAAATGGCCATGGCCCAGCAGAGGCAACAGTCCCTCGACCAGTTAATCGTGCAACAGCAGCAACTGGCCACGCTCCTCAAGGACCATGCCGATGAATGTGGGGGCACTAAGGCAGACATAGAAACATCAACTGAGACACTTAGGGCAGAAATGGAGAGAGGTACAGAGACACTAAGGGCACAAATGGAGAGTAGCACCGAGAGCCTGGGAGTCCAAATGGAGAGAAGCACCGAGAGCCTGAGGGGGGAACTGCATGCGACGTCCAAGGACGTATGTGCCGAACTTGCCGCAGTGCGCCGTGTGCTCACTGAGCTCTCGCAAACCCTTAGGGACATGCATGGACGTGAGCAGGCAGAGACATCATCCGTTGCAAGTTCCGTCCAGGGCAGCCCCCAACGTAGATCTGGGAGGAACCTGCGCTCCACAGGCAGGGGTGCCCCTGATACCCGCAGAGGGGGCTTGCAATAGCGACTGCCCACTGACAATGAGCATCTTTGGACACTGGTGTTCGGGGGGGAGGTAGGAGGGTGGAGGGGGTGTGTTGGGCTCACTTGGGTGGCGGGTCGATAGGGTGTTCAACATGATATCACATATGCCATAAACAGTGCACGATCAACCAATGAGATGTGTGGACATTGATCTTTGTGTACTAGGCCATCATAGGCGTACAGTCCATATTGTGCATGTCCCAGACACACACAGTGCCACGAGTCCCGTGTCCATGTATCAGCCACCAGGCGTGAGTGCTAGAAGCATACATCAATGAGATGCTGACGAATGTCACGGCCCTCCGGTGCCTCGCAGACTCCTTGAGGTGCTGCCACATCCCCGCCCTCATCATGACCATCATCAGGTGCTTGCAGTTCTGCGTCAGGGGGCATGGGCACATTTCTACGTACGCATATGTTGTGGAGCATGACACATGCCATCACCATCTTTGCAACCTTCTCATGGCGGTACAGGAGTGCCCCGCCAGACCTGCTGAGGCAGCGGAAACGACCCTTCAGTAGGCCGAATGCCTGTTCTATGACTACACGGGTACGTGAGTGGGCATGGTTGTAGTCCTCCTCATGCTGGTCCCGTGGGTTCCGGACTGGTGTGAGGAGTCATCTCTTCAGTGGATATCCAGCATCACCTGTATGTGGACGAGAAACGTATGATGTGGAATGCCATTGCTACGTACGCACACCCCCCCCCCCCTTCCTGCCAGGTCATTGCCGAATCACATACCCCACATTATCATGCATGTAATGAGACTCACCGAGTAGCCAGGATCTGTTCCCTGCGTGTCGCTCCATGTAGCGTGGTATAGTAGAGTTCCTCAAGACCATAGAATCATGGGTTGATCCAGGAAATCGGGCACAACAATGTGTAATGATCCTGTTGGAGTCACACACCATTTGTACATTCAGAGAATGAAATTGTTTTCGGTTGCGGTACTGGGCCTCCATGGCATGTGGGACGACCAATTCCACATGGGTGCAGTCGATGGCACCAATGCAACCCGGTATGCCGGCAAGTGCATGGAATCCCACTTTTGTGTTGGTAATTTCCTGCTCCGAGCGTGGTAGAGAGATGTAGTCGTCTGCGTGCTGCAGGAGGGCATCGAGCACTTGCAATAGTGTCCGTGAGAACAGTGGCTGAGAAATGCCATGCAACTGTCCGACTGTGTGCTGGTAGGTGCCTGTGGCCAGGAAGTGTAGTACAGACACCACCTTCAGTAGGGGTGGGATGGCGGTTGGGCTGTCTATCATGCTGACAAGGTCAGCCTGTGTCATGTCCACAATGGCGGCTATGGTGTCCCGGTCCAGACGGTAGAGGGTGTGGATCTGCTCATCAGTGAGGTTGAACGGATGTGCTCGTAGGCGTGGGATTGCGGGCTGCCTGCGTGGTGGTAGTGGCTGTGCTGGCGGCCCTTGCTGGCCATGCCTTGCCCTCCTCCTCCTCCTGCGTCTCCTCCGTGCGGCCGGTTGTAGTTGGTGTTCGTCTTCTTCCTGGAGTTGGAGTACTTGCAGTGCTATCAGGTCCCCCAGGGCCAACATCGCGAGTCCTGCCGGTAGCATTTCGGTGTGGTTGTGGGAGGAGACTGGGTGTGCAATTTATGTGTTTTCAGGCTGTATGGCCTCCACCTGTGGTGATTCATTCCACCTGTGCAAACTGCTCTCCCCTTTGGCCGAGCACGTCCCGCACACAACGCTGCAATTCGGGGAATGGCATCTTGCTATTGCAATCATGTATTTGTACCCGATGGCCGTGTAACATTGGTTGATATGTTCATTCTGCTATGGTCCCATTGTTTCACATACTATCTGTGCAGTCGCGAACAGACTTGTGAAGGGTCAGTGGTACGTAGTACTCGAGTAACGGTGGGCCCTCATGCATCACTGTACCGAGTTGCAACGACGGGCGGGGCGTCCCATTTGTGGGTGAAGGCAGTTGCCATTTTCACACACAGCCGCACTAGATGGATTAATTAGTGATTTCAAACGGCCACAGATGCTTCTTCGACGTGATGTTGCAAATGAGGAATTCGAAGGGCGGCGCTTTCGGTTTTCAGCTAGCGGCGGGGAAATGCCCACAGGTCTGACTGCAAATATAACGTACTATTGTTCAATGTCCTTCGGACAGGGGCCATGGCGAGGATGCAATGATTGATATGAATGGTTTGGGATGCGCAATAGCGACGTGGGCGATGAGGCCGGACGTTCCCAAATACATGTTACTTCACAACACTGGCATTACGGGCTGGGGCACTGTGGATTTTGCAGGCTGCATAACGCACAGACTCAATGGATATTTCTAATGTTATGTGAGTAAATATTCAGGCGTTTTAATCCCGGGATGAGGGAATGATGAATGGATGCATGGGCAGGTGATTTGATACAGAGTTTGCCATGTACAGGGCTTCTTGGAATCTATCCGCCTCCCCTGCGCTATGTGATGCAGGGCTGCCATAGTGGGACCATCGTCTATCTGGCCTTGTTGAGCCCTCCCTGTCTCGACGCGCCCTCAGACACTTGTGTCCATGCACGTTACCAATCCCATCTGATGGATTCTGTTTTGACAGACGCATGCACAGGTACACTCGTTTGTGATGGTGTTTACACCTCGATATAGATGGTTATGAGTCACAAGTGGTTTTTGGGTGCTGATGAACCTTTGGAGTGGGCTAGCATGCATATGGCTGTGGATTTAGTGTGATCATTGAAGTGAGTTGTTGGAATGTAGTTCTGATGGCCATTCTGTTCTTTTTCTTTTCTTTTGGTTGACAGGTATCTCCTCCCCTTTTGCCACTGCCATCTGTATGCCACTCCTGCAGATGGGTTTTACTCCCGACACCTGCTGCTTCGTGTTAATCAGTGGAGCAGCATTACGATCTTATGGGACGATCGCCAATGGGCCACATGCCCTTACGCAGTACTGGTGGCTCGGAGCAACATTTCGGCCTTTCAGCTGGACTAGTGCCTCCCCATTGGGACGGCCCTGCGGTTGTGTGCGCTTCCATGTTGCCTTTCCGTACGTGAATGTGGCTCTGTGTACCATGATGGAACAGGGCGTCACACAAGTAGTGGCTGGTCATTTCTTGCGGATGCAGCCCACAATGGTGAAATGTGTTTTGGAGTTCATGGCCTGATGGCTGTATGGGCTTGGTGATTTTGTTGTGCATTAAATTTCTATTCTGATTTGGCCCGTGTAGCGTTCTTCTTTGCAAGTGATGTGGCATATTCCTATTTGGGGAGCGATGTATTGTGAGGAGATCTGCATTGGGTTCCGGCTTCTGAGTATAGTTGCGTGGTACTGTACTGGGCGCGTTTGCCTACGAAGCCCAGTGAGGTCAGGGATGGGGGCTGCCAATATGACTGTTTGAATGTTGTCATGCTCAGGGGCGGGGGATTGGGTTTTGTGTAACAGATGCCGGTCAGCCAGGTGGACTGGTGGAATGATGTGATTTTCAGAATATTGCTGGTCACAGGTGCCTGTGTTTGCGTGCGTTTCTTGGTGGGGGACTGTGGTCATGTCCATTGGGATGGCTTCTGTATTCGTGCCATCTGTGCCCTGCAGCTCCCATTGGCCCCTCTTGTGTTTCATTTGTTCGTTGGCATGCATGGGTGACTTGTACATTTCAATGGTTGCATTGTGACTTCATTGCACCTACGGGGAGTTGTACTTTGTGGGCAGGGAGCGGTGTACAGGCACTCAGTGGGGCCGTTTACGGTTGATTCGCGATGCCGTACTTCTCACCATGGCGGAATGGTTCATTCCGCCATGCTTGATGGCGTTAGGTACATGTCCGCTAGGGTCGGAATTGGCATACCCTTGCGCCATGGTGGTGTTTACGGTTTGGCATGGCGCGCGCGCGCGTGCTTGGTGCAGTTAGCGTTGGCGTTCACTACGGTGTCGCTAATGGCTTCGTACTTTGCGGTGACGGGTCATAGTCGCACCGAGCGCTATTCGATGGCGGTATTGCATTTCCGCCATCGTTTTCCGAATTCCGCCAGGGTCGTAATGAGGGCCAATGTCTTACAAATTGTAGAGCTGGACTGCCATGTTGTAATTTGTTAAGCTGCCCCAACTGTACAAATGTGCCATTTATGGCAAAACTGTATTTTAGCTAAAGTAACTGTGGGAGGTTCTGGACATTGTAAAACTCACATCATAAATCTGACATCATGCTCTTGAAACCCAACCAGCTGATAGGAAGGAGGTTACTATCACCACTGACCAATCCAGTTGTTTAGAGGCGTGCTTAGCTAAGCCTGCCCTAACATATAATTCTATGATGTCACCATGCTCTATAAAAAGGGAGGCTGTCAGAACTCTAGAAAGACTCTTTCCTGAATTTCCTTTGCCTGCGTTCCTAATCTTCTACATTGATCCTGCCAGATTCCAGATCCCACTGCCAAGACAAAGCATAGCTGATCCAGATTCCACTGCAAGGTCAAAGCTTAGCTGATTCCTCTGCAAGGCCAACGCATTGCTGATCCTATCCCAGCAAGGCCTTTATCAAGAAAATTCCATCAACCAAAGGGAAAAGCTGTGGTATTCTTTTGGGAAGCATCCTGAGACCAAACTGGCTTTTTGCCCACTAACTGCATGCCCGCTGCAACCCTGCCATCCAGCTGTCCTTGTTATCCGGTGACCAGACAGGCCCAGCTGTTGTTCTGCTAGGAGAGGCCGCTGCTACCTGCTGACCCGAGCCCTGGAGTCCAGAACCCGGTTGACTGTTCCTAATCCCAAATTTAAGAGCGGACTGTGAGTATCCCACATCCCATAACACATAGTCTACCCCATCTTGACTTTTGTCTTTGTTCCACTCTCTAAGCAACCCTATCTATACCCTGATAACTTGTCTAGACTGTTCTAATTCTCTGTGCACCATGTTCTTGTTTTCTAGTGTTAGCGCCAATCTTTCATCCCTCTCATCAGGTAACTCCTTAGTCAAATTTGGAATATTTAAAATTAATTCCCACATAGATCAGAACCCGGCGGGAAAAGGTTGATATTGCAAATCAATCTTTGAATGTACCGTGTCTTTCTTTAACAATATAGTCTAAATAATTCAGTTTAAGCAAAATTGGCCTTTCATTTTTTAAAAATGATTTTCTCTTTTTTACTGCTCTATTTTCCTAAAAACGAACCTCATTCTACCTTACAAATATCTCTCAATTCTTCACCTATAGCCCTCCTTTCACTTCTATATTGTCCCAGTGCTGCACATCTATCCCCCTGCCCAAAAACTGCATTCCAATTAAGTGATTTTCACACGTTTTTTGAAAAAAACATTTGTCATTTAAAGCTGAAAAGGTGTAAATGCAATTTTCCATGTGTGAATTCGGCTGCACTGTGTTTTCAATTTCACTCTGCTTTCTGAACTTTATGCTTTTGTGGTAACTTACCTTATAGTTGCTAGTGATATAGCATCCCTAATACTGTGATAAAACGGTCAAAATCCGAGTGACATTTTAGGTCTTTGTGGATTATCATTCTGTTTGCTGCCTCTTATTCCTGACTACCTGCTGCTTCTTTCTATCCACTCAGAATGTGATTATTTGTGGGTTGAAGGAATATTGCAAGGGGGAACCTTAACTTGGGTGCTATCTATCCTAATTGAAAAAATGCTCCTATTCATTTGTGCTTTGGATATGTTCATGTGGAAGGTTAACCACGTGTAGTTCAGTAGTAGTTTTTATTGTAATTATCACCCCATTGGTGACTGCCCCAATATTAAAATTTGTGTGATTTTTGTGAATTCTAAAAATAAATAAATATTGTATTTTCACCAACCGGCCTGGTTCATGGTCCATTGTGACCTGGGGTATTTGTAAAAGGGGGTGTGAAACGTGTCGGGTACCGGCTCAAATGGAATTCATTGAAAATAAAGAAAAAGCATTCCTATTGAGCACCACCTCCCATGTTAAAACCAAGTGTCCTGGTCCAGTGTGTGACGCCCGATTGGAATCCTTAACAGGGATTAGCAAGGCTAGGGGCAGGGAATGGGAGGGATTCAATAACTGAACAACTGTATATCCCCCTATGGCACAATCTTTAAAGAGTCCAATAATTATGAACAATGTGAACAAAATTCACACAGCCCACGGGGTAGTCAGTCCCGATAAAAACCACCAGGCAAACAACGTGGACGCATTTATTTCTATCCTACCGGTAACTCCTAGTGGGGTATATATGACTGTCAAGGTCACCCAGGCATCCCCCTTAGCTTCTGGAAATAACGGGGAATGGCTAACTCCCACCATGTTAACACCCTCTCCTCGGTTGGAGAGGGCTGCTACATCCATCCGTGCTTCTCCCTCCGTTCCTTTGGCAGGCGTTGAGATGAATCCCATCCTCAAGAACTGGGGTTTATGGAAAGATACCCTTATAAAGGAATTGAATAGCTGTGACACTCCTGAGGACTTCGATGCATGGTTAGTGTTTCTTGACATTTCTGCAGAAAAATATCACGCTTTATTCTTTGAGAAAAGTGCACAAACAGCCAATGTTCCACCTGTGAGCCTGCTGCCCATTAGCAAAGAGAACCATTCTTCACAGATAGACTTGCCTTTAGAGGAAGCTGATATTCATGCATATTCAATTGGGGGCCTGTACGTGGGCATTAGTCCCGAGTTGCGGTCTCTTCGGAAAGAAGTTCCAATATCCTCCCCCAGCTAATAAGTCACTACAGAATCACAGCACTGTTCTGCCGGAGCCCATCATCGTTCCTGCGAAGGGACGTTTGGTTACCGGCTTGAGTCCATGAATTCGAGAATGGCAGATTTAAGGACTTTGCGCCTAAGAAAATCCAACATGTGTCACGGCTAATCGCGTTGCCCACAGTGCGATGCCTGACTTCGACATGGCGGGTTGCACGGACATGCCTGATTCCAACATGGCGGACCTCGCGGACCGCTACAGTGTGTGTAGCGGTCTAGTCGTTGCGCCCCATCATGCTTTGCGATGTCTCCGGGACGGAATGCCGACGGCTTATCAACCTGCTCATCCCGAACGAGGACGCGTTGCTACTCTCCAAGGAGCTGGCGAACGCTACGTGAGTTCGTGTTAGGGAATCTCTTACTCCCTCTCTTCAGCCTTGCCTTTGTTAGCTTATAATAATTACGACTGTGCTCCTTTTTGATCTTTACAGACCTTTGTTTTTGATGTGTGTTTGTGGTTTAGGACGTCTCGGTGCCTTTCAGTCTCGTGGGTTCTCAGCTACTAATCGTTGAAGAAGTTGTTTCCTGCCACCGTCTCCTACCGGCTTGGTTCCCTAGTGGTAGGCACTTGTTTAGTTTGGAGCATTAAGAGGGGTTTTGGTCTCTTCACCTGTGGATTCTTAGTTTAGTTTTTGTTTATAACTCAGATCCACCACCTTTTGACTTCATTCCTTCTGGACATCTGTTACCTCTAAATAAGGAGAGGGTTTCTGGTCATTCTCGGTAAGATTGCCTTCAGGTCTTATCCTTGATTACAGGTGGCTCCGAAGTTTCCTTTCGTTTGTGTGTTTACCATCCTTGTGCCTTGCTCTACTTTGTCTAGCGTGCCCAGTCTCTTGTTCCATCCCTGGTCATCTACTATTCACATTTCAAGGCCGTGTTACCAACGGATCCTTTGGTAAGATTCCTGCTTCAGGGGTAATCTATCTAATGTCTAGGCAACTTTAAGACTAATCATTCTGTCTCTCTATCTTTGATCAGCCGGCCTGGCATTGTTGCTCTGGCCCCGATCTTCTAAAGACACGACCAGTCATCTCCGAAACTCCCGGGATAGCTTCACCTACTCCACGGGACTTCTCAAGGAGTCTACGTTCTCTAGCAGCTCCACAGGGTTTTATTCCCCAAGAGGGTTTCCCTGGGAACCTTCCTCTGCCCTGGCCTTTGTGCCGGTTCACTGGGAGTTTCTCGGGGGGAATTCTATTTGTCATCGAACCTCATCATCCCTTGTTCCATTTCCCAGGTGAGAGACCTTTTTGTTTCTATGTAATCCTCACACGGGCTCTCTCTGAATGAGATTCAGTAAAGTTTTGTTTATAGTCATAACAGTTAGCAACGCCCGAAATAAGAAGTGACACTGTTTTCACTTGCCCCTGGTGAGGAATACATTTTGACTATAAGTCTAGGATGGATCCACAGCAGCAGCAGATTCAACAATTGATTGCTGCAGTGCAATCCCTGACTAACGAAGTTCAGCAATTGCAACAAGACAACACCTCCTTGAGACAGCAGCAGCAGCATGCGTCTCAACAGATTGCACAACAAGCTAATATATCTCGCATCCCCCATTGTTCCGAGGTTCCTCCCGGACCTCTTCCGGGTGGGCAATTCGATGGAAACCCGCATAGGGTGAAGGAGTTCCTTGAGGCATGTGCGGTGCAATTCGCATTTAAAGAACATTTCTTTCATACGGACCGGGATCGGGTTGGCTACATGGTATCTCAGATGGCAGGACCCGCATTGGCTTGGGTTACTCCTTTAGTTACAAATAATAACCCATTATTGGACTCCTACACAGCCTTCTGCAATAGCGTTCGTACTATGTTTGGGCGACAGGAGATCAGGGTTGCTTCACAAGAACATCTATTGGATCTCAAGCAGGGCAATTTGGACATACTGGCGTATATCACAAAATTTAAACAAATGGCCAGTGAGACCACATGGTCGGACGATGCGCAGGTCACATTATTTAGGAGGGGATTATCAGAAGATCTCAAGGACGAGGTCTCCAGAGTTCCACGTCCCACCACTCTCACAGAGTTCATCGCCCTAGTGATGCAGATCGATTATCGTATGAAGGAGAGGATGACTGAAAGGAGAAAGGGTAGGTTCGCAAGGACATCCTTTGTCCCCTCAGCCTCTAAACCCCCGCCAACAGAGGAACCTATGCAACTTGGTTCAGCGTCTCGTGGACCTTTGAGTCCAGAGGAGAGAAATCGCAGGCGAAGCCTGGGACTGTGTATGTAATGTGGCGCCAACTCCCACTCTGTCCAAGAATGTCCTATTGCTCCAGTTCGGCGGTCGGGAAACGCCAACGCCCGGTCGTAAGAGGAACCACGATCCGGGAACCTAAGTCTGATCAAGGTTCCTCATATACTTCACATTCTTTCTACTGCACCAACCTTTCAACCACCAATATGTTGGTATTAAAGGTTTCCTTCACGATAGGAAGTCTCATCTTACAGGACGTTCCGGCCCTAATTGATAGTGGGGCTGCGGGTAATTTCGTGGACGACCACTGGGCTGCTTCTTTAAAGATTCCACGTTTCCCTAAAGAGGAACCGATCCCTGTTGAAAGTGTGGATGGAAGCCCGCTGATCTCGGGTCCCATCAAAGATCAGACCGCAGCAATCCAAATGTCCATTTCTACCCATCAGGAGATTCTAACTCTAGATATCATACGAGCAGCTCACCATCCGGTAATCTTAGGATTACCTTGGCTCAGGAAACATAATCCGTTTATCAACTGGACCGCTGGGTCCTTCTTTCTTGGTTCGGAGTTCTGTCTGACACACTGCATAGGAAATCACCAAAGGTTCGCCATCGAATCTTCTCCTTCCTCGCACAATACAAAAGGGGTACATTCTCTCAATCAGATTGCAGGCCTCCCTGAAGTTTACGAGAGTTTTCAGGACGTATTTCTATCCTCGGAGTTTAACCAGTTGCCTCCCCACAGGAGAGACGACTGTGCTATAGATTTGATACCTGATCAACCGCTTCCCTTTGGCCGTATGTATATTCTGTCTAACACAGAAAAAGAGGGTCTACGTGAGTATCTTCGCTCCAATTTGATGAATGGACTGATAACAGAATCTACATCCCCAGCTGCCGCCTCTTTGTTCTTTATAGCCAAGAAGAATTCTAAGGAATTACGACCCTGCATAGACTTCCGCGGTTTGAACAAGATCACTGTGCACGACAAATACCCCATGCCACTCATCCCTGACATCCTTGAAGCAGTTAAAGGGGCTACTATATATACAAAGTTGGACTTAAAAGGAGCATACCACCTGATACGGATAAAGCCCGGGGACGAATGGAAGACGGCTTTTAGAACGCCGTTTGGGCATTATCAGTACAGGGTCATGCCGTTTGGGCTATCCAACGCCCCTGCTGTTTTCCAACGCTTTATGGATCATCTTTTTTCTGACCTTCTCTTACACAGTATGGTGGTGTACTTGGACGACATTTTGATTTTTTCCTCCTCCATACAAGACCACATACCGCACGTTCAAGAGGTGCTTCGACGTCTACAACAAAATCATTTGTTCTGCAACCCCGAGAAGTGTTCATTTCATCAACCCAAAGTTACTTACTTGGGATACGTTTTATCCGCCAAGGGGATAGAAATGGACCCAGAAAAAGTCTTGGCTGTACGAGACTGGCCTACACCCGCGTCTGTTAAAGAAATTCAACGCTTTATAGGGTTCGCGAATTTCTATCGGAGATTCATACCTGAATTCTCAAAACTGACTCAGCCACTTACCAATCTTCTTAAGAAAGGAGTCATGTTTGTCTGGTCGGCAGCTACCGATCAAGCCTTTGACAGACTTAAGAAGTTATTTACATCAGCACCGATTCTTCTAACGCCGAACCAAAACCGAAGATTCATCGTGGAGACTGATGCCTCCCAACATGCTTTAGGCGCCGTCCTACTACAACCGGACGACCTTGAGCAGGAGAGACCTGTTGCATTTCTTTCCAAAACTCTTTTGCCCTCTGAGATCAACTACACGGTCCTGGAGAAGGAACTTCTCGCCATCAAGCGAGCCTTTGAGGAATGGCGACATTTACTTTTAGGAGCCAAATTCTCGGTCGAAGTAAGGACAGACCATCATAATCTCCGAATTCTTCAATATGCTCAAACCTGTAACAGTCGTCAGGCAAGATGGGCTCATTTTTTTTCTCCTTTCAGGATTACGTTTTCGTTTATTCCTGGAAGGGAGAATCTAAGAGCTGATGCCTTGTCTCGCAAGGACCATCCTATTGACAGTCCTTTCAGATCAGAACCTATATTTCCACCATTAACCATGGGATTGGTGGCAGCTCCAGATTTCCTGTCTCGCCTTAGAGCTCAATCTGATTCCATTGCAAAGAAGTCACTTTCATTGTCTAACCGATCAGTTCTGGTAGAGGAGGATGGATGTTATTTCATGGAACAAAGGGCCTACATTCCGACTCGTCCTCTTCAGAAGGAGGTTTTGGACATGTGCCATAAATCCAAGATAGCAGGACATCGAGGCTTCACCTCCACATTGGATCTTGTTTCACGTTTCTTTTGGTGGCCTGCTGTTCGAAGGGACACCAAGGAATATGTGAGCTCATGTCCCACGTGCTTACAAAATAAGATACCCAGGCAAACACCCTTGGGAGAACTGGTCAGAATGCCCTTGCCTTCCCGTCCATGGCAAATAATAACCACAGACTTCATCGTAGATCTGCCCCAATCTCAGGGCTATACTACTATTATGGTCACTATTGACACCTTGACAAAACTGGCGCATTTTGTTCCCTTGATTGGGATTCCCTCTGCATCTCAAATGGCACGTATTTTCATCAGACATGTTTTTACCCTTCATGGCCTACCTGAAACAACCATATCGGACAGAGGTCCACAGTACACGTCCCAATATTGGAAACTCGTTTGTCGGTTTCTGGGGGTATCCAGGGCTCTTAGTTCTGGCTACCACCCCCAATCGAATGGTCAAACAGAAAGACTAAATCAAACATTAGAAGGATACCTCAGAAACTACATCTCGGCGGCTCTGGACGATTGGAAGGACCTCCTGCCCCTAGCTGAGTTCGCGTATAATAACTCTTACCATTCGGCCATTCATACGTCTCCTTTTCAGTGCTCTTTTGGGTTCAGTCCAACATCTTTTCCCACTATGAAGAGGTCTGACACTAAATTCCCAGACTTAAACAAACTGACGGAACAAATCCGTCAAGGACACCGCTCCGCGGTTATCGCTCTACGACATTCCCAGGACAGGAGAAAATACTTCGCTGATCGTCATCGCACCCCAGCACCTGTCATCAAACCCGGAGATCGGGTGTGGCTTTCTTCAAGGTTTCTACCTAGACATCTTGTTCCGTCTAAACTCTCTCCTCGGTATTTTGGTCCCTTCCGAGTAATCGCCGCCATAGGTTCCGCGGCTTTCAAACTCTGTTTACCTAATTCCTGGTCAAGAATACACCCAGTTTTTCATGTGTCGCAATTGAAGCCCGATAATCGCAGTGCCTTCCATCCCACGGTTACAGACTGTCCTGCGCCCATAATTCCCAATTCAGGGCCTGAATTTGAAGTCAAAGAAATTTGCGACTCCCGATATCACCGGGGTCGTCTGCAGTACCTAATTGATTGGAAGGGGTACTCGCCCGCTGATCGTACCTGGGAACCAGTATCTGCCATCCACGCTCCTCGGCTGATTAAAAGATTTCATACGAAACATCCAGGCAAGCCGGGAGGTGCCAACCCTAAGGGGGGGCATACTGTCACGGCTAATCGCGTTGCCCACAGTGCGATGCCTGACTTCGACATGGCGGGTTGCACGGACATGCCTGATTCCAACATGGCGGACCTCGCGGACCGCTACAGTGTGTGTAGCGGTCTAGTCGTTGCGCCCCATCATGCTTTGCGATGTCTCCGGGACGGAATGCCGACGGCTTATCAACCTGCTCATCCCGAACGAGGACGCGTTGCTACTCTCCAAGGAGCTGGCGAACGCTACGTGAGTTCGTGTTAGGGAATCTCTTACTCCCTCTCTTCAGCCTTGCCTTTGTTAGCTTATAATAATTACGACTGTGCTCCTTTTTGATCTTTACAGACCTTTGTTTTTGATGTGTGTTTGTGGTTTAGGACGTCTCGGTGCCTTTCAGTCTCGTGGGTTCTCAGCTACTAATCGTTGAAGAAGTTGTTTCCTGCCACCGTCTCCTACCGGCTTGGTTCCCTAGTGGTAGGCACTTGTTTAGTTTGGAGCATTAAGAGGGGTTTTGGTCTCTTCACCTGTGGATTCTTAGTTTAGTTTTTGTTTATAACTCAGATCCACCACCTTTTGACTTCATTCCTTCTGGACATCTGTTACCTCTAAATAAGGAGAGGGTTTCTGGTCATTCTCGGTAAGATTGCCTTCAGGTCTTATCCTTGATTACAGGTGGCTCCGAAGTTTCCTTTCGTTTGTGTGTTTACCATCCTTGTGCCTTGCTCTACTTTGTCTAGCGTGCCCAGTCTCTTGTTCCATCCCTGGTCATCTACTATTCACATTTCAAGGCCGTGTTACCAACGGATCCTTTGGTAAGATTCCTGCTTCAGGGGTAATCTATCTAATGTCTAGGAAACTTTAAGACTAATCATTCTGTCTCTCTATCTTTCATCAGCCGGCCTGGCATTGTTGCTCTGGCCCCGATCTTCTAAAGACACGACCAGTCATCTCCGAAACTCCCGGGATAGCTTCACCTACTCCACAGGACTTCTCAAGGAGTCTACGTTCTCTAGCAGCTCCACAGGGTTTTATTCCCCAAGAGGGTTTCCCTGGGAACCTTCCTCTGCCCAGGCCTTTGTGCCGGTTCACTGGGAGTTTCTCGGGGGGAATTCTATTTGTCATCGAACCTCATCATCCCTTGTTCCATTTCCCAGGTGAGAGACCTTTTTGTTTCTATGTAATCCTCACACGGGCGCTCTCTGAATGAGATTCAGTAAAGTTTTGTTTATAGTCATAACAACATGTTAATACCTGAGGATAAAGCCATCAAAGCTCTGGTTATGGATAAGCAAAACATTATCATGACTAATGTTCCAAAACCCTCTAAGAGTGAACCCAGAGACTCACTTTGTAACAAAGTATTTGCTTGACTTCGTGCAAGAATGGGGCCCGGGGTAGAACGTTCCTCCAACCTGAAATTCCTGCGCAGGATAGACCTGGTTATTGGTGTGCCTAAAGGAACAGAGACTGCATTTTGGTGGGGTGTGCAGCCTGCAGCCTGCCTATCTACCTGAGCGTGTGCACATATCTGCCCATGGGCTCCACAATCCTTGGTCTCATAGTTTGACGTTGTCTTATCACCTTTAGTAGTAATTTGATGAGTTTCCATCCTGCATTTCTCAATTTGCCATTATAAATGGTCTGTTTTGAGTTTTTCCATTTATGTATTGTTTGTATGTTATGTTTTTTTTGGAAGTTCTTTGAGGCCTATGGGCATAAGGCTCTATATAAGAATTCCCAATAAATAAATAAATACATAAATAAATATCATCTCCATTTGAAAATCATTACAGACCCTCATTTAAAGCCCATATTTGAAGCTCTTATGTTAAAGCTCTTATTTTAATGACAATAGTTTTGGCTTAAAGGTAGCCCTTTCAGTGCCACCAAATAGCCCAAACTAAAAATATCTAGTCACCATTGATGTTTTTCCCAGCGATTATATCACATATAACCGTTTACAAGTAATAAGTAAAGAGAAAAGACTGCTGACAATTTTCCAGTATATAATCCCTGATTATTTCATCTCACTTTCACAAAGGTTAGTACTTGTGCTTTTGTATTCAATCGCTATATGTTGACCTACCGACAGCAGTCTCAGTAAGGTTGATAATTCTATGGCAAGACTGGAGGCAATAATGCTTCACTTTCTTTACTAACTCTTCAGCAGCATGCAGTAAAAACATAGATTAATAAACTAAAAACCAAAATATATCATACATGCCAACATTCTGAAGCACCTGGCAGGGAGATTTTTGTCACAGAAAGTGGGAGAAATTAATTTTCCAGTATGCTTGCATTGGGTTTGGAAATATTTTAGGCGGGAGAAAGGAAAACATAGCAATATTTGTATTTGAAAAGTCGGGAGCCTCCCACTTAAATCGGTAGGGTTAGCATTGTGATGGTGCCTTTAAGAGGTACGCTGCTGTAACGTCGGCATGTCCCCTAAATAAAAGGGGCGCCACGCTGCATGCGCTCCAGAGCACTAGCGAACCCTGAAACCAGAACATTGTGTGTCCATGTCTCCTTATGTAAGAAGTGTCTTCCGCATCACCTCTGTGAGCACAGCCACACACAAAGTTGGTGACAAGGGGGTCTCGTGTAACCCTCCCTAAATCGGTGCAGCTACACATGATTGAGCTGATGTCAGGAGCGGAATAAAAGTGTTTATATCGAATACTGTATATCGAATTTAATATATATATTAAAAATACATGTACATTTATTCAAGGCCTTTGAACTTCAACACAAAGCAATTATCAACAGTAATACATCAAACCAATACGACACTACTATTACACATATATACAATACCAAGTGGCCTAAAGGGTTAAAAGCACACAATGGGCACACAACTTAAACGGGAAGAAAACAAGCAGTGCAGATAGTCTTTAGGCAGCTATTCATTAAATAAAGCCTAACTGAGAGGCAGTCCAGTCCCTACAAAGAGAGGAGCCTAGTGCCCAATGTACTTTCAAATTCTGCTGCACGTGATAGCGCAGAAGGGCGAAAACAGGGTCTCTTGCAGGGGCTGTAGCAGCTCTAAAAGGTGGATAAGGCGATGAAGAATGAGTTCCCACTATTCATGGAGGGTCTCCCCAAAAGGGCAGAGCAGGTTCCAGGAGTTTGGAATGGGGCGGTAGCACAGGCTACCTGTGGAAAGGTGAGTGGCCTTCACGGGACGATCATGCGTAAAAGTGGGTGGATGCGCTAGGGGTCACCGCTAAGGGTTTCAGGTACTCACCCTAGCACACTCCGGACCAAACTTTGGCAGTCGAGTCCACTTCGGTTGCAGGTTCAAATGGGGCAATTGTGAGGCTCTGCGGCTTTCTTTGGAGAAGTTACAGCGATAATTCCCTGGCGGGACAGTGGTGATTTCTCTGCTCCTGGTGGATGGATCGGGGCCAGTTTCACTATAGCAGGCTTCAGGGCACAGAGGGGCACAGCAGCAAGGCACCTGCAAAGTTCATCACCATGGCTGGGTGACACGGTAACCGTGTGTACTCTGGTTCGGGCGCTCCCTCTTTATTCCAGACCTGAGAATGCCAAGTGTACGAAATTCAGTGTGGGAGTGCCGTGAACACAGAGCTTGCGATGTACCAAGTTTCAAGGATCTCCTTGAAACAGCAGCGGTTTCAGAGCAAAGGACCTGCGCAAGCTGGTCAGCCCACTGGATGGCCCAGAGATGCTTCCGAAGAGGCTTACATGCAGGTTTAGATGACGTGCCATGAATAGTTGGTCCCACTATTCAAATGGGTTGAAGCGCCTTTGCAGACTTTCTAGTTCGATCAGATACAGAGGGGTCCAGCGGGACAACAGCAGGCTCAGGGTGCCAAATCTTCCAGCGGGTCACCAGCAGTTCCTTAACTCAGCTTCTTAGTTTCAGGATACTTGGATCCTATCCTTGGTTCAGTGAGAACTCAGGAGATCGACCTGGTGTGGGTGTTTGGGGACCTTCTCTTATCCTGAATCTCCTTCGTGCCAAAACGAAGAGGACCCAATGGAAGATCTTCTCAAATACAGGCACACCAGACGTGGACCAATCATGGACCATGGTGGTCCCAGTCATTCACATCACACTAGACTGTCTGGCACCCAGGATGTGTATTGGAACTAGACAGTCCAGCCCACATCCTCAAAGCACACACATAAGGCATGCAGAAACCCGCAAAAGCTTGGCGTTTTGCTGGAGAATGCATGCCCAAATAAGGACTGACCTTGGTCAGCTCGACCTGGGGAAGGCAAAGGGGCAAGATGGCCAAAGGACAGGACAAAGAACCTCGTGGCATGGCCATTTTGGAGCCAGGCCACCCTGCTGTGCCAACCACTGTAAACACGGTTTGCATGGCAAGAAAGAGTTAAAAATAAGCGAAAAGATAAGCTGCCACAAGCCCTGTCCATGGTACATCTGCACTTCTCCTAAAAATCCTTTGAGGGAGTCTTTGGCCTTTGGAAACGAAAGGAAGACACAAACGCACTGTACTGTAAGGAAAATTGTGCACTTGTAACATGTTGCAGAAAAGTTGCAACATTGGAAAGGACTAAGGGAAACAAAGTATCCCAGTACCGACTGTCTTTAAGGGCATGTCAGTTTCCCCATAATAATGTGAGCGAAAGCCCAGTGGAGTGCAGCTGAAGGCAGTGTTTCACTGGCAAAGTCAGACTATGGTATTTAAACAGCAGCAAAAAGTTGGGGGGTACAGAAGTGGAGGGAAAATTACACATAAATGGGAATATTTCCAGTCGTTTATGACGAATTATTGCTATATGAATGTATTTGTATGTGATTTGTTCTCAGAGCACGATCGAACGTCCATTGATGTCCCTTGCAACTCCCTGTCATAGACAGTTGATATTAAAACAGTCGGATGAGACTTAGCCAACTTCCTGAGTCAGTCTGATTATTTGATGTAAGAGTTACTCTGCATCCCATCCATTGCATGACATGTTATTGATTAAGGAACCTATGTTCACAATGATAATGCAAAGCAGTCAACCTTGCTATAGTCGACTGGCCAAAACTGTCCACAACATTTTCACGTTACACCCTGCTGATTCATCCTGCGCTGCTGCAACCGCCGCATTAAATGAATACTTCAGGCCAAAGGTCAATGTTGACTACAAACGTTTTATCCTCAGAACTGCCGAACAAAAAGAAAATGAGACGCTCGATGTTTTCCAAGCAAGATTTCACCAACTGGTGTTCAAGTGTGTTTTGTTTAATGAGTAGGACGAAGTGTGCATCCAGTTGTTTCAGGGCAGCTATTTGGTCAAGATGACGAGGCAAATACTTTGTGAGCCGGGGATAACGTTGGCCTGTGTACTGGAATTGGGGAGGTCGCATGAGCTGCCAGAGGTACGTGCATCCAAAATGGATGCCACCATGAAGGCAGTGAAACTTGAAGATGCATTTAGTGTAAGTAAGCAGTCAGCAAGACGGTTTAAAAAAGGAAATGTGAACAGAAGAGAAAAACACACTGAAGCAACCATGATTTTGTGGGTACGACTTGTGCAATCGGGTGAATGCCCGGTGAAAGGACTTGTGCAATCGGGTGAATGCCCGGTGAAAGGACATACGCAGGGACGTCATTTAGGGGTCGCCAGGGGTCGCACCACCGAACCCTGATGTTTTTCTTGCTACCCCTGTGGTCTCCTTTGCTACCACTAAAAAAACACGTTTTTTTAAATGGAGGCTCTTGAACTGTGGCCAGCCACGTGTGTCTCTTTGTTTTTGGAGTGGCTGGTTTTCTGATAGCTATAGCAGGTAAGATAGCACAGTGGATTGAGCCCTCACTGCTGCAATGTGTGTGTGTGTGATCTGTAGGTTGCAGGTTCGACTCCCGACAAGGTCAACTCAGCCTTTCATCCAGGTAATGTGGGCCTATACGCAATGATATTATCGATACATATGGTGATACATTCTTGTATGAAATGTATGTCACTTTACAGTGATATCGTAACCATATTTTTCGTTGTGTACTTAGAAACAATGTTATGTGATGTCACTTACTGTTTTGTCAAAGGGTGAAAGGTCGTGTTCCATCACTTCCTGTGATGTCATCAGAGGTCAAGGGTGATGTGATGTCACGATCACTACGCCTCACATTTTGCTGAAATGACGTCCCTGGACATACGGCAGGTGTGGTATGCAACATCACTTGTGCTCAAGTACCGGCCATGCAACTCAGAGGAAAGAGGAAACCGAAACCACTGTTCCAGAAAAGGAAGCAAAATGTTGCACCAGTGGATCCAACTGAGCAGGGTGAAGAGCAGTGGATAAGGAAGTCTCAGTGTTCTTCATCTCAAGTGTACTTGGTGCAAGGAGGAAGAGGAAAACCCAACCAAGATGCACAATGCATGTGTAATGCCCAGACATACCATTGCTGATCGACATGGGAGCATCTGTTAACTTCATGGCTGCGTATCACTATAAAGCACAAAGACAACCCCCACCACTGGTTCCAACGCAAGTTTGCATTTTTACATTTGGTAGGACCAAACCTCTGCCTCTGGAAGGAGTATTTGCCACCACTGTGCGACATAAAAATCAGCAGATCAGGGCCTGCTTCTATGTGACAGTGATAAACGAAGAGACTTGGCTTGGATGTGTGGCCCCAGAAGCACTGAGAGTAGTAAATTTCAAATTTGGCGCATACGTTGCGGATATTCAATCACTGGTGCAAAGGTTTGAATCTCTGTTCATAGGAATAGGGTGAATGAAAGGTGAGACTGTCTACACATCAATGGTACGATACAACCAATTTCCCTTAAGGACTGCAGGATGCCATTTCATCTCGGAGAGCAAGTTGAAGCTTTGATTGATACGACCAACGCTGTGGGTGTCCCCCATTGTGGCTGCCTGAAAGCCCAAGAAACCAAGCTCTGCCACGATATGTGTGGACATGTGCCTACCCAATAAGGCCTGATTCCAGATACTTCACCACTTTCACAACTCATAAGAAAATGTATCACTTTAAAAGGTTTTGTTTCTGCATATCGTCTATGGCAGAGGTTTTCAGAACGCTTTAAGGAGTAGCCTGGCGGGTATCACAGGTGCAATCAATATCATTGATGATATACTAGCATTTGCCAAAAGAGAAGTGGAGCATCTGGAATGTCTACAGGTGTTAGAGCTTGTTCAGTTGCTGGGACTCACTCTTCACAAAGAAAAATGTGTTTTCCCCCAAAGAAAATTGAATTCTTTGGGTATATATTTCAAGGCTTCCAAGGTGGTTTGTGGAGGTAGAGGGGCACCGGGAGATCAGCAAAGTGCCACCCTGGTCCCAAGGCACAACTTTGCTGGTTCCCCTTTGCCGCTCTACCTCCACAAACCACCTTGGAAGCCGTGGTGTCCATAGCCTCCAAGGTGATCTGTGGGAGAGGAGAGGTGCAGGGGCACCCAAAAATATATATTTATTTTTTCTAAAACAATGGTGGGGTCTTGCTTGCCTCTCCCTCGCGGTCTCCAAGGTGAGTCTGCGGGGGGAGAAGCACACAGGGGTCCCGGCAATGCGGTGCTCCAGGCCCGCTCACTTCCTTTCCCCCTGCAGGCTCCAACATGGTGGACTGGCAAAATGCAGACACTCACCTGGGCTAGGGGTAGCTGATCATCTGGGTCATCAGTGGGGCAGCAACACGAAGAAAGAACACAGCCTGGAAGCGTGATCCAGATGGTGTAAAGTGCGCATCCAGGCTGTGCTCTTTGTTTCTGGGGTCTGTGGTCACGCCCCCATGCATCGCACTGAACATTGGTGATGGGGACGGGGCGGGGGTCACGGTAATATGTGACTCTCCATCGCACATGCTCAGTGTGACCAGAAATAAAAAAGCCTTTTTTTCAAATGCCTTGAGCGTCACCCCTGGCATGTAGCAGCAACCCCCATCGGGGGCGTGCCCCATACTTTGAATACCACTGGTTTACACTCAAAAAGTAGTACCCTCCATTTTATATGACCAAGAGGCTGGTAATGTCACTTACAGAGAGTGGCTGAATAAAGTAGAAGGTAAAATATAGAACTTTATGCTTGGATTGCCACAATATACACCTATCCAGTCAATGGGCCTCATTATGAGTTTGCCGGTCCGGTAACAACGGTGCCGGTAAGCTAACGGCACCGTTGTTACCGGACTGGCATACTGGGAGTTCTGCGTCCCACTCCCAGGTCTGATCTGGTGGGGGGAATGGCACCCGCTCGCAGACCTTGACGGTAGCACCAGCACCATTTATGAATGGTGCCGGTGCTCCCGTCCTCCCCATCTCCATTGAGTACAATGGGACTTGAATGGGAATGGGGAGTAATTTTTTCCGGCGCCCGACAATGGGGAATTACTGGGAATGCCAGGGTCATAATGAGGCCTAATATGTCTGGAGGTGGATCCTATATCATTAGCCACATGCTTGGTGCTTAGGAGAGCACAATTGTATCGGAAAGCTTGCACTATTCCGAGATGCCCATTACTATAATAACTTGGCAAAGTTCTATGGTTGGGATCATTAAAAACGTATATTAATTTAAAACAGCATACATTTTTTAAAGCTATTGTCTGGAAGGTTGACTGGCTTCTGTATGATTTTGTTCACTTAAAAGAACAATTAGTCTCCAAAGCTAAATTATGAGATTGGAGGCAAAATTATGAACATCTAAATAAGTTAAAATCATACACTGATTTTGTAGCTACTTTTTGTTCTTTTTTTACAACCACACAAATATAGCTTAATATTTCCATCTGATAAATATAGACCTTTTAGGCAAATGTGATTCAATGTACTCCTAGGGCCTCATTACGATTCCGGCAGTAACCTTGTCAGTGCTACCGGCGGATTGCTGTCGAACTCGTAATATTTTACCACCGCCTGACTTCCTGGTGCTACCTGGTCAGTACAAGTCTGGCGGCACGGGAAGTTAGGCGTTGGTAAAATGTTAGTCCCCAATCCCATAGGACTCTATGGGAATGGGGATTCAGAAGCGCTGGCACCGTTCCCAACAGTTCCGTGTTCCGTGAAGAGTTCCGTGAAGAGTCTGCCTACCGTGGCCACTGGGCCCGGCAGGGTCAGACCTGTTGGGCTGAGCGGCCCTGGCAGGAAAACACGTAGTTTGCCAGTCCGGAAACAAGGGTGCCGGAGAGCTTACCGGCACCTTTGTTTTCGGACCAGAAAACTTGTAATGAGGCACCTAGTCTTGGCCATTTTAGGACCTAGATTGGGTATACCAGACCCAAAAACGACCTGTTGTCTTCGTAGCACCTCATTTTTGGAGACAGTTCGACATGTTCTGACAAAATGTACTAATGTTGAGACCGGTAGGCAGGTTTCTCTACAGTGTGTATTTGTTAAAAACTAGACAATACTGGCTCTGCTGTTTGGCAGGTAGAAAGGTGTCCCCTTGATTGAATCTGTGGTTCGCCGTCGAATGATGACTTACTCAAAACATTAAGAACGCATGATTAGTTTGTGTACTGCAATAAGTTTAAACAGAATATTCCATATATTTTAAATGTTTAATTATGAAATATTGATGGGAATTGATATAGGAGGTGAATATAATTTTAAGTATTGCAACTATTTATGTGGTTGCTCTGCAAGCTTTTATATTTGTATTTGTAGTGTGAAAAGTTGAATGTTTAATTGACACATCGTTCAATAAAAAGTTAATTGGTATTTGAGTGATGTTCTGGTGATAGGGTATTAAAGTCAAACCTGCAGTACAAAGGGCATGGCTATTACCTCCACATCCCTCTTCCTCGTCCCAGTATTTTCATGCCTCAATGACAGAAACCTTTCTAAACCAATTTTAAGTATACCATCCTTCCCTCCAAGAGTTATAATAGCTCCCTTCACCCACAATTCATAGTTAAAATTGTCAGAGCTGCCAAATTTTCAATGGCCCTCATTACGACCCTGGCGGAATTCGGAAAACGATGGCGGAAATGCAATACCGCCATCGAATAGCGCTCGGTGCGACTATGACCCGTCACCGCAAAGTACGATGCCATTAGCGACACCGTAGTGAACGCCAACGCTAACTGCACCAAGCACGCGCGCGCGCGCCATGCCAAACCGTAAACACCACCATGGCGCAAGGGTACGCCAATTCCGACCCTAGCGGACATGTACCTAACGCCATCAAGCATGGCGGAATGTACCATTCCGCCATGGTGAGAAGTACGGCATCGCGAATCAACCGTAAACGGCCCCACTGAGTGCCTGTACACCGCTCCCTGCCCACAAAGTACAACTCCCCGTAGGTGCAATGAAGTCACAATGCAACCAGTGAAATGTACAAGTCACCCATGCATGCCAACGAACAAAAGAAACACAACAGGGGCCAATGGGAGCTGCAGGGCACAGATGGCACGAATACAGAAGCCATCCCAATGGACATGACCACAGTCCCCCACCAAGAAACGCACGCAAACACAGGCACCTGTGACCAGCAATATTCCGAAAATCACATCATTCCACCAGTCCACCTGGCTGACCGGCATCTGTTACACAAAACCCAATCCCCCGCCCCTGAGCATGACAACATCCAAACAGTCATATTGGCAGCCCCCATCCCTGACCTCACTGGGCTTCGTAGGCAAACGCGCCCAGTACAGTACCACGCAACTAAACTCCGAAGCTGGAACCCAATGCAGATCTCCTCACAATACATCGCCCCCCAAATAGGCATATGCCACATCACTTGCAAAGAAGAACGCTACACGGGCCAAATCAGAATAGAAATTTAATGCACATCAAAATCACCAAGCCCACACAGCCATCAGGCCATGAACTCCAAAACACATTTCACCATTGTGGGCTGCATCCGCAAGAAATGACCAGCCACTACTTGTGTGACGCCCTGTTCCCTCATGGTACACAGAGCCACATTCACGTACGAAAAGGCAACATGGAAGCGCACAGAACCGCAGGGCCGTCCCAATGGGGAGGCACTAGTCCAGCTGAAAGGCCGAAATGTTGCTCCGAGCCACCAGTACTGCGTAAGGGCATGTGGCCCATTGGCGATCGTCCCATAAGATCGTAATGCTGCTCCACTGATTAACACGAAGCAGCAGGTGTCGGGAGTAAAACCCATCTGCAGGAGTGGCATACAGATGGCAGTGGCAAAAGGGGAGGAGATACCTGTCAACCAAAAGAAAAGAAAAAGAACAGAATGGCCATCAGTACTACATTCCAACGACTCACTGCAATGATCACACTAAATCCACAGCCATATGCATGCTAGCCCACTCCAAAGGTCCATCACCACCCAAAAACCACTTGCGACTCATAACTATCTATATCGAGGTGTAAACACCATCACAAACGAGTGTACCTGTGCATGCGCCTGTGAAAACAGAATCCATCTGATGGGATTGGTAACGTGCATGGACACAAGTGTCTGAGGGCGCGTCGAGACAGGGAGGGCTCAACAAGGCCAGATAGACGATGGTCCCACTATGGCAGCCCTGCATCACATAGCGTAGGGGAGGCGGATAGATCCCAAGAAGCCCTGTACATGGCAAACTCTGTATCAAATCACCTGCCCATGCATCCATTCATCATTCCCTCATCCCGGGATTAAAACGCCTGAATATTTACTCACATAACATTAGAAATATCCATTGAGTCTGTGCGTTATGCAGCCTGCAAAATCCACAGTGCCCCAGCCCGGAATTCCAGTGTAGTGAAGTAACATGTATTTGGGAACGTCCGGCCTCATCGCCCACGTCGCTATTGCGCATCCCAAACCATTCATATCAATCATTGCATCCTCGCCATGGCCCCTGTCTCAAGGACATTGAACAATAGTACGTTATATTTGCAGTCAGACCTGTGGGCATTTCCTCGCCGCTAGCTGAAAACCGAAAGCGCCGCCCTTCGAATTCCTCATTTGCAACATCACGTCGGAGAGGCATCTGTGGCCGTTTGAAAACACTAATTAATCCATCGAGTGCGGCTGTGTGTGAAAATGGCAACTGCCTTCACCCACGAATGGGACGCCCCGCCCGTCGTTGCAACTCGGTACAGTGATGCATGAGGGCCCACCGTTACTCGAGTACTACGTTCCACTGACCCTTCACAAGTCTGT
The DNA here is from genome assembly GCF_040938575.1 of Ambystoma mexicanum. NCBI lineage: Eukaryota > Metazoa > Chordata > Amphibia > Caudata > Ambystomatidae > Ambystoma > Ambystoma mexicanum. The sequence goes on from NC_090929.1 coordinate 586,822,997, forward strand.
TCGCGACTGCACAGATAGTATGTGAAACAATGGGACCACAGCAGAATGAACATATCAACCAATGTTACACGGCCATCGGGTACAAATACATGATTGCAATAGCAAGATGCCATTCCACGAATTGCAGCGTTGTGCGCGGGACGTGCTCGGCCAAAGGGGAGAGCAGTTTGCACAGGTGGAATGAATCACCACAGGTGGAGGCCATTCAGCCTGAAAACACATAAATTGCACAGCCAGTCTCCTCTCACAACCACACCGAAATGCTACCGGCAGGACTCGCGATGTTGACCCTGGGGGACCTGATAGCACTGCAAGTACTCCAACTCCAAGAAGAAGACGAACACCAACTACAACCGGCCGCACGGAGGAGACGCAGGAGGAGGAGGAGGCCAAGGCAGGGCCAGCAAGGGCCGCCAGCACAGCCACTACCACCACGCAGGCAGCCCGCAATCCCACGCCTCCGAGCACATCCGTTCAACCTCACTGATGAGCAGATCCACACCCTCTACCGTCTGGACCGGGACACCATAGCCGCCATTGTGGACATGACACAGGCTGACCTTGTCAGCATGATAGATAGCCCAACCGCCATCCCACCCCTACTGAAGGTGGTGTCTGTACTCCACTTCCTGGCCACAGGCACCTACCAGCACACAGTCGGACAGTTGCATGGCATTTCTCAGCCACTGTTCTCACGGACACTATTGCAAGTTCTCGATGCCCTCCTGCAGCACGCAGACAACTACATCTCCCTACCACGCTCGGAGCAGGAAATTACCAACACAAAAGTGGGATTCCATGCACTTGCCGGCATACCGGGTTGCATTGGTGCCATCGACTGCACCCATGTGGAATTGGTCGTCCCACATGCCATGGAGGCCCAGTACCGCAACCGAAAACAATTTCATTCTCTGAATGTACAAATGGTGTGTGACTCCAACAGGATAATTACACATTGTTGTGCCAGATTCCCTGGATCAACCCATGATTCTATGGTCTTGAGGAACTCTACAATACCACGCTACATGGAGCGACACGCAGGGAACAGATCCTGGCTACTCGGTGAGTCTCATTACATGCATGATAATGTGGGGTATGTGATTCGGCAATGACCTGGCAGGAAGGGGGGGGGTGCGTACGTAGCAATGGCATTCCACATCATACGTTTCTCGTCCACATACAGGTGATGCTGGATATCCACTGAAGAGATGGCTCCTCACACCAGTCCGGAACCCACGGGACCAGCATGAGGAGGACTACAACCATGCCCACTCACGTACCCGTGTAGTCATTGAACAGGCATTCGGCCTACTGAAGGGTCGTTTCCGCTGCCTCAGCAGGTCTGGCGGGGCACTCCTGTACCGCCATGCTCCACAACATGTGCGTACGTAGAAATGTGCCCATGCCCCCTGACGCAGAACTGCAAGCACCTGATGATGGTCATGATGAGGGTGGGGATGTGGCAGCACCTCAAGGAGTCTGCGAGGCACCGGAGGGCCGTGACATTCGTCAGCATCTCATTGATGTATGCTTCTAGCACTCACGCCTGGTGGCTGATACATGGACACGGGACTCGTGGCACTGTGTGTGTCTGGGACATGCACAATATGGACTGTACGCCTATGATGGCCTAGTACACAAAGATCAATGTCTACACATCTCATTGGTTGATCGTGCACTTTTTATGGCATATGTGATATCATGTTGTACACCCTATCGACCCGCCACCCAAGTGAGCCCAACACACCCCCTCCACCCTCCTACCTCCCCCCCGAACACCAGTGTCCAAAGATGCTCATTGTCAGTGGGCAGTCGCTATTGCAAGTCCCCTCTGCGGGTATCAGGGGCACCCCTGCCTGTGGAGCGCAGGTTCCTCCCAGATCTACGTTGGGGGCTGCCCTGGACGGAACTTGCAACGGATGATGTCTCTGCCTGCTCACGTCCATGCATGTCCCTAAGGGTTTGCGAGAGCTCAGTGAGCACACGGCGCACTGCGGCAAGTTCGGCACATACGTCCTTGGACGTCGCATGCAGTTCCCCCCTCAGGCTCTCGGTGCTACTCTCCATTTGTGCCCTTAGTGTCTCTGTACCTCTCTCCATTTCTGCCCTAAGTGTCTCAGTTGATGTTTCTATGTCTGCCTTAGTGCCCCCACATTCATCGGCATGGTCCTTGAGGAGCGTGGCCAGTTGCTGCTGTTGCACGATTAACTGGTCGAGGGACTGTTGCCTCTGCTGGGCCATGGCCATTTGCGGGGGTGTCACAGAGGGGCTGTTGTCCTCATGTTGCCTTGCCACAGGGCTTGTGGGGGATGGCCAGTCGTCGTCTTGTGGGTGCCCCTGCGTGGTATCCTCATGTTGTACGGGATGGGACAGACAGGGGGATTGGGACAGGTCATGGATGGATCTGACTTCGACATCCCCGTTTTCTGTGTCGGAGCATGCTGCCATCAATGGGGTGTCACCTATGGTGCTGCTGCCACCAGAGGCAGTGCCTTCTGTGGCATCCGTTGGGGGGACCTGTGGTGGTGGTGTTGTGGGCATGCTGGCTGCTGGGGTGCCTGTTGATGTTCCCTCCTCTGTGCTGCCACCTGATTTGTGCTGCTGCCGTGTCTTGATGCGTGCAGCTGAGGTGGAGGGTCTTTGGCCGTTGGTCTTGGCCCTCTTTGCAGGTGTGCTGGTAGGGGTGTCCTGAAGCTCGTCGTTTGGATCGGACCCTGTGGTGGAGTAAAGGAGGGCGAGGGTTATTGATGGGTCTGTGGGAATTGGAATGGCATTGTATCACATGCATTGGGGTGGTACCTGAGGGTGATTTGGGTCGGGGCCTTGGAGGTGCTTTCATTTGTGTGTGGAGTGAGGGTGCAGTTGTTTGGCAGCCTGCAGTTAGGGTGTGCCTGCTGCACGTGTAGTGCGTGTTTTAGGGGTTTTTAATTATTTATGTATTTATTGTGGGTTTTAACGTGCGCTATCAGGCCGATGTGTGTGGACGTTCTCCTGGACATGTGTTTCTGTTGCACTATGTGGACGCATGGTACTTCACATGGATGGACTTTGTGGATTTGGCATTGTTTTATTTGGCCCACCTACCTGAATCTTCGGATGTCTGCACTCCTTTCTCCATCCCTCCGACTCCCTCTATGCTCTCCATTCCGATGGTGGAGGCACAGATTTCTTCCCAGGGGGTCAACTTGATGGGTGATTCAGGACCTCCCCGGTGGCTGTGGCGATGTTGCGGTTGGCAGAGAGTATGCTGCGGACACGTATCCGCAGGTCGTCCCATCGCTTACGGCATTGCTGTGGGGTGCGGGGTGCGGTCCCCACCGCACTTACCCGCTGTGCCACCAGAGCCCATATGGCCTTCTTGTTTGCAAGTGCCGTCCTGGTCATTTGCGTGCAGAAGACGACGGCAGCATTCTCCTGGAGGGTCTCTGTTAGCACGGTGAGTTCCTCACGGGAGAAGTGGACCTGCCGCTTGCGGTCGCACGCTTTCTTCGCTACTTTTCCCATTTTTCTTGGTTTCGCTAGGGTGGATGACGGGTTGGGGTGTGTCTCAGGGTAGTGATTTTAGTGGTTGTGTGGTTTTAGTGGTTTTATAGGTGTACGGCGGGATGTTTCCCGTTCCGGGCCCATGTTTTAACTTCCGTTTCCGTATATTTCCGGTCACCGTACTTTCCGGTAGGCGCACACTGCGGTGTCCGCTGTGATGGGTGGCGGTATTGCACCTAGGGCGCCGTACGGCGGCGGTGTGGGCCGTTTTGGGGTCGTTTCCGCCATCGCGGACTTTGCACTTCCGCCATGCCGTGGTGCTCGTGCCCGATGGGTTGGAATGGGCCGCACTTTGCTCCTTCGTGCAATGGCGGAAACGCTATTTACGCTGTGGCGGTCCGGTCAGTCACTTTCCGCCAGGGTCGTAATGAGGGCCAATGTGTTTATGTGTGAAATTTACCTGTTTGCAACGTACTTATTTGTAACATTTCCATATTTGTGTGTGACATTTTGTGCAAGACTTAAAGGGGCTTGTGCAGAAGTACAAGCATGCCAACGTTATTCATTCCATACTTCTCAACTCACAAGTTTCTAGAGGTTGTCACCCACCATATAATCAATTCTCTCACTCGCCAAACCGCTTACACAATCATACACTTCAATAAGCTCTCACCCACCAAAAACAAAATCTGATGTTTTCTGACCCCCAATGGACACAAAAGGTTGCGAGCTATGCAATTCTATGCAGTAGAGGCTATTCCAGGACTGGTTTTAACTTTGTATTCTGGGACTTGTATTGCTGGATTTATAATGGTGAAATCCAGGACTAAAAGTTTCAGAATTAAAATATCAAACCAGGACTAGAATAGTGTCCCCCAAATGGAATGGATAATGTTTTCATGTGGGAAATTACACTTATGCTGAGAGCTGAATAACATATGACACAAAGCAGCTGCTTGCAGTGTTTGTGGCAGTAGATGTGAGCACAGTGATCCTCAGATTGCATATGAGGACTATGAAAGGACATCTTGGAGCATGAAAGGGTACTGATGAGAAGCAGGTGACTTGAGTATGAACATTAAATAATGGCATTGTATTGCAACTGCACCTGCATCTCCCAGGCAGGGACATAACTAAGGATTTGGTTGATGGGATCTAAAAGCAGATCTTGTGCATCAAGCATCACCCATTAAGCAGGGGCATCCTCCGTAGAAGCAGAAGCTAGTATACATCGTATACAAATATAACTACAGTATCAGATGCAAACTATAACATGTTGTCCATTATATATGACCCATCATGCTTTAAATATATTCTAAATGTGTCTTAAAGTTCATTAATACACATTCCCAAACACACAGAGCTAATGCCACATAGGTATGTTTGTAAGGAACCAGATGGCTTGGGGAGTCAAATGTAGCTTGTGGCAGCTGTCAGTGTCAAGCCAAACAAGCTAACCTTGGCCATAACCAGCAGCTAAATAGCTCCGGCGACAACCAATTTCGAACATTATAATGTGTGTCATTTCAACATAACAAAGATGAGTGTCACACGAGATGTGCATCAATTGGCAAGTCAGGGGAAGGTGATGGGCACATTGCCCTCTTGCTTTTAGCCCCTTGATCAACTCATAATCAGTCAGGACCGCTCTATAGTGCCAGCAAGATGCAAATGGACCTTAGCAAATGAGTGACACATGCTCAAACGGTCCACCCAATATGAGCCCAACCTCTTTCAGTTGACTGAGCCTGACTCTGACTAATCATCTTGGGACCAGCCATTGGGCATAGGACCTGCCGGAATTGGCTCCCAGGAAAACTCTGCCACCTCATTTCAATAGGAAACACCTTCCTTGGGCATGCTGCAAGGCAGGTAATTATCAACAATATGAAGGCTGAGCCGTGGGGATTAACTGGCAACATTGTAAAGGTTTTCTGCTTGTGTGTGTTTGCCAGTTCCATGTGTGCAATGGGTTTATAATGAATCAGCATGTGAGATTTTGAGTGACACATGAAATGGCTTGATCTGATGAATATTGATACCAACAGCTGAACCCAATGTAATAGATAGCAGCGAGAGGCTGATTTTCTGGCTAGCGGCAGTGGAGGAGAGCGGGGAGACCACCAGATGTTATATAGGGGTTATGGAAGTGCATCATGTAGAAGAAAAGGTAGATGATGAACTGTGTATATCTTGAGCATGGGAGATACACGAGGCATATGATTTCATTTGCTCTTGCACTCCTCCTATGTATGACATTTTCCTCGGCTTTCTGGAATGCAGCAATATGTGCGACACTTGGGAGTTCTAAATTTCCATATGCGCCAGACAAGGGCCTGCAATCTTTCACTGCTATGCTTTGCATGACGTTGGTGGCAATTGGCAGTACCTTCTTCTGCATACGTGCTAGGAGAAGGGGTAAGCATAGTGCTGAGTACTCTTGAGATTCCTGCAAGGCGAGGGAGCCCAGTTGAGGAAGATGATGCACCATGCAGCTCTTGATCATTGCAAGCATTGCACGACAATGCCCTCATTGGCTCTGTAAGGAAGGAGTGTCTCGCCATGATATTGGAGGGGCTCCGTAAGTAAAAAGTACCCAGGGGAGCTAATAAGGGGCCGCATGCAAAATTTGGGCAAAGCACTGCCACCATGAGCAAGGTGGAGCACACTCCATATCGGCTTGTTCATCGTGAGACTGCTTGTAGGTGCAAGCTCTGTGGAAAGGACCCCACAGTATCATGTTGCGTGCAGCCATCTTGGTTGATGTGACAACTGGTAACAATCTTGCCTGGGCCATAGAGACAGGCGCTTCCCAGTGGTTTTGAGGTTCATGTGTTCCAAATTTGTTTTGATTGCTGCAACTAAAGCTGTGTATTCATTGGTGTGCAGGCAGTTCCATGTGAATGATGTCAAGTGTCCCAAACACACTGTTATTACTGCAGCTGTAGTTTTGTGTTCATCTGTGTACAAGCAGTAAAAAACAGTTGTTCTTCAAGGTATATTTCCACTCATCTGTGTTTGTTCCTAGCGGATTTTCTTCAAATTGATATTTGTGCTGCTTGTGGAGTAGACAATTTAGATTTTGTTAGTACATACAATCCGCTATCCTACAAAATAAACAAGATCATCAAAAGAAATTGGCACCTCATCTCAAAGAGTACGAATGCGGTTTCGATCCTGAGATGTGCCTTCAAAAGAGGAAAACATCTGAAGGAACTCTTGACAACAAATGATATCTCTTGTGCACCAACCCAGCACCTCACGATCACGGAACAATGAGGTCTAAGAAAACCGGAGGGATATGCCGCATGTGGCATGTGTAGGTGTTACCCGCAAACTCTGAGAACTACAAGTGTGGACATTGGTTTAACAAAGGTATGGGAACAAAACCTGTTTACTAATTGCAACACTAGTGGGGTAGTCGATGCAATCTGGTGGCCCTGCCGGAAGTTATACATGGGCAAAACAGAACGAAAAATTCAAATAAGAATTAGTGAGCATAAAAGTTGTATCAGAAACAAGGTGATGACAGCCCCTCTGGTGGAACATTTTGTTTCTAGTGATCACAAATGTGATGAACTGATTTGGACAGTGTTGAAAGAAGTTCATACAACCAAGGATGCTAACGCAGATAAAAAAAGCACTCATTAAGGAAGAGATGAGGCTTATTTTTCTAACCAAAAGTTACCTTATAGGCCTTAATGAGCAAATGGACTGCCATATTGATGCCAATTGAATCAGAAAGCTTAATGCATTAAATACTTGGGACTATAAAAACAGGTTATTATGGTGGCTATTGGTTTGAAACTACCTGATTCGTCTGGTATGTTGTAAATTCGAATAAATGTAGAACACCTGACGTATTCTTTCATTTAGGGATTAACTTGTCGAGTTCGGCTGGTAAACATTAGAATGGGGGTGGTGACCGAACAGTAGTTTCTCTCTTCTTAAGACACAATCTAAATCTGTTGCCCGATATATATATATATATATATATATTGCAAAAAAAAGGGAAAAAGATGATTCCTTCTTTTCCCCAAGGAGGATGGCACTCCGAGCAGTGGAATACTCGCCAGAGTAAAACTTCGTCCTTGATTAAACGCAAAAGACAATACGTTTTTCTTCCAAAATCCAGTTTTATTGCGGCATCAGACAAAATAGAAAAAAGACACGGTATATATATATATATATCACTCCTGATATGGCGTAAGTAGAACACCTAGTGCTAAAGGCATTAAAAGATAGCTGCCATGGTTTACACTTGGCGAGTAGAATCTACGCCTGGAGAGGTAGGACTACTATATATTGGACAAAGGATGTCCGTCCTCTAGAGTTCGGTGGAAAGTTGTATCAGGAGCTGACGTGCTATTGACTGATTAATTACTGTCGGTGAGTGCCGCCAATGTTTCAAATTTATGCAGAACGAATGGTTTGGATGGAAACCTTAGCTACGTATACATTCCAGTGGCGTAATGTTATCAATGGGGTGCCTCGGGTTATGTGTGTCGGTGAGTACGGCACGAGTGCCAGGCTGACCAAACCACTGGGAACAGTATAAATCTATGAATTACTCTTTTGGCGCTGTATTTTGTGGTGCGGTCAGACTTTTGCGCACTTACTAAATTGCATGTTAGATCGTTGGCACATACTGAAAGTGTAAATTATACCTAACGTGGTGAGTGTTTATGAATGCAGATTAGTCTTGCAACATGTTCTTTCAGCACACGTGGGTTGGAGAAAACAAGATTATCATAAGGATAAATACAATCACTGGGAATAGACTGAATGTATTAATCATTCTGCCGGAGTTGTGTTTTGGGCTCGACTGAACAATTTCAATATTAATAAGATCGCATGACAGTTCATCGGCGTGCACAACACTGACTAGTTGGTGAAGTCTAAACGTTATGTGAAACCTTAAACGACTGTACACTAATGCTGATGGAGCTAGTAATTCAGGTGGCACTCCATCGAGGAGTGGCTAGTATATGAATGCTAGTCATTCATAACACCTTACTGGTCAAAACCCCTCCTTTTTGGGACCATGGTGACAGTCGACCTCTTGTGTTTATACTTGCAGCTTTGCTGAAGCTGTAGATGAACCGAGCCTAAAAGATTTGATTAATCATGTCTTCTGATAGAGGTGGGAGGTGCCAAGACGACACTTTATGCTTCTGTTTGCGCCCCTGGAGACCTAATGAAGTAAGCATAACCTAATGTGACAGTGGCGATGTCCTATTGTAGTAATGGTACTGATTTAATGGGACTGGACCATGAGTCTGATAGTTGTCCGATTCCTGTACCTTTGTAGGACTGACTGAACGGAGTGCAATACCAGGGATGGTTGGTGATTGCACCATTGCAAGTCTTGATATATGCACGTTGAATCCTTTGGATTAAAAGCAAAGATAATCTATTGCTGTAAGTACCTTTTGAAAGATATACACTCTGAACATATTTAGCCTTCCTTTACCATTTAAAAATGGGAGCACTATAAGTGCCCTTATTCACTTTCTAATGGTCTTCTCTTCTTGTCTCTCTTCTTTCCCCCTCTGTTGTTTCCTTTGGGTTTGACCATGCATGTTCCCTCCTGTTTCTTGATTTCTGTGATGCAGTCTCAGTCTGATGATGAAATTGACATTCCTGCTAAATCACCTTGATTGAGTAATTAATGCTCAATAGGGTAAGTGTGAGTTTCTTTTACTAGGTTTTATTTGCTCTGACATGTACGTGGCTCATCCAAATTGCCACGTCTAGTAGATATGAACTATGAATGATACAAGTTCAGTAATTATGTGCATTTATATATGTAGGTGAACTTAAGGAGCACAAATGTAACACTGAAAATTTGCTTTTGAAACACCATTCCAGCAAGACCACCAACGCTATTAAATCCCCGAAGAATTTCCATGTAGATGATGACTTGGGTTTAATGGAAAGAAAAAAGTTGGATTTTCATGAGTCTTATTGAGGATGACCTGGTTTTGTATACCAGCTAAACTTTGTCAGTTAGGTAGTCATTACATTCACTAGTTTTAATTTTTTTCACTTATTTCACTATTGTGTTTTTGCTTCTTTTTGTAGTAGGATTTTGAATTGTTATTTTCACTATTGTGTTTTTGCTTCTTTTTGTAGTAGGATTTTGAATTGTTATATTTTTATGTCTAATGTATTTTTATGTCAACTATACACTTGTTGAGGTGTGTTTAGTGTTTTATTTAGTAATGAAGGGGGGTTCTGTCTGGTATGTCCACCATTGATGAATTGATGTGGTGAAACGGGATTTTGAATTGTCTAACTTTTGTTCTGTTTAAATTGATTCTCTGATGTTTGTTATTCATGTTTTTAACAGTACTGATGTAACAACATACATTTATAATGCTTCATCTTTGTATAGATTTTTTTAGCATTCCATTGATGGATTTCTTTTACCACAATAAATTATGAAAATATGATGAATTGGATGTGAATTGAAATTTTTCATGCCCTAAAAATAGTTTTTCAAGTTTTTTGACTGAATTGAATGCTGTAACAGTGTGGAAATTTGTGCTCACTTACATTCCCCATGTAGATACACTTTGACTCCAGCCTCTCTCTTTTTTTGTGTCATGTTGACTGAAATTAACCAGGTGTGACCGGAGTTTAAGATACCTGTTGTCCTCTTGATTCTTTGGGTTTTTGACTGCTTGTGGACTGTCTTTTTCAAATGACAGGAAGATGTCATTGCTCATGCACTTTTTGGGCGATGCGGGTCAACGTATTTTGAATTGGATGCTGTGAGTAGTAATGATGCCACAAAAGAGCTGGAGATAGCGCTGAGTAAATTAGACGTACACTTGAATCCCAAAACGAGCATGATTCTTGAACGTTATAATTCTGGTGTCCATATACACCAGGAAAATGGCAAGTCTGTGGAGGAGTATGTCATGGCTATGCGACACCGGACCCTGACGTGAACGTTTGAAAATCTGATCAGTTTATGATCCACTGTGGCAATAATAGGATAAGGGAAGAACTTTGGCTAAAGGATGAGCTAATGTTCTGACTTGAGTGTCGTGTAGACCGTTGAGACCTCCGTCTCCAAGTGACGCACAGGGGAACCAAAAGAAACCCGCTGTGCGACCTTTGGAGCCACAGGTGGGAGATGTTACTTCCCGGATCCACGGAACCTCTGGAACGCCGATGCTGCTGTAGAAAGAACGAGGTTAAGTACCAGGCAAATACAATATAACACAGTAATCAAAGGATCTGAGTATCTTACCTATCCGGTGATTGGAAAGCCCGGGAAACCTAGTGAAGGAGGTTCGAGACTCAGATGAGAGGCGGTCCCCAGAACAATAGGGAACGGAGTCAGGCGTGGACACAGGATAGCCCACCTGTAGAGCTGAAGACGTAGTTTGAGTTCCAAAAGGGCAATGGCGTAGAAGTCCAACAAAGTACCAAGGGATGATCCGAAGACAGGTGAGGGACGGGTCGAGGTTCAGCAATGAGTAAACAGTTCTAAGCAAAGGTACAAAAGGGTAATCCGAAGGAGTCCAGGTGAAATATCCAAGATCAAGGTAAACCAAGAGAGTATATCGAACGTAGCGCCAAACAGAATCGAAAGACAGCTGAGAAGTGGTGAGTGCTCCGTGCATTAAGCTTTATATACTGTGCGTTTCTGAGTCATGTGACATCCACCATGGTCACGTGGGAAACGCCGCTCTGAATCACGTGAGCAAATGAATGATCTATGCAGAGGTGTTCCGCCGCCCCTTCTGCTGTATGTTCTCCATGGCAACTGCCAATGCAGGAAGGGCTGCAACCGGGCACGTACATTGTACCCGGTACAGAGCTTTCGGTCCTTTGGGGTAACCACATAACGTCGTGAGTCTCGAACCCTGGAGGGAGTAGTGTGGGAACCCGAGGTAGGTGTTGTGGAGATGTTAGCAGTGTTCTGGTGTGCAGAGCAAAGTCTAACATAGCCCCCCCCCAACGGCCCACGACCCAGTGGGCAGGACGGGTGATCCCTATGGAACCGGGCCACCAACCGAGGAGCGTTAACGTCCAGGGCAGAAACCCAAGAGCGCTCCTCCGGGCCATAACCCTTCCAATCCACCAAATACTGGAGCCCACCCCTAAACCAACGGGAACCCAAAATGGCTGACACTTCAAAGACATCAGGGGAGGCCAGGGACACCGGGGCTGCTGGAGCCCGAAGGCGGGAGGAATCAGGGCAGGGCTTGAGGAGAGAGACATGAAAAACAGGATGGATACGCCAAGAGTTCGGGAGAACCAGACGAAAAGCCACTGGATTCACAACCTGAGAGATCACATACGGGCCAACAAAGTGAGGCAGAAGTTTCCGACAACCAACCAGACGAAGGTGACGGGAAGACAACCACACCTTAGAACCCACCGCAAGGGGAGGAGCAGCCAAGCGCTTGCTATCAGCACAGGACTTCATAGAGGCCTTTGCTTCAGTAAGATGGACCAGAGTACGAGCATGAACAGCAGACAGATCCCTAAAACAAGCCGTGGCTGCAGGATTCAAAGAGATAGAGGCGTCAGGGACAGGCAAAACCTTGGGGTGTTGGCCATAGAGGGCGTAGAAAGGAGAAAAACCTGTAGCAGAGTGAGCCGCGTTATTGTAAGCGAACTCGGCAAGCTGTAAAGCACTCAGCCAGGAGGACTGTTGTTGCAAGATAAGACACCGGAGATACTGCTCCATAGATTGATTCGTCCTTTCAGTCTGCCCATCAGTCTCGGGGGGTGATAGGCCGAGGAATACCTGTTATCGATGCCAAGCAGCTTAGTCAAAGCTCTCCAAAAACGAGAGGTGAACTGCGACCCGCAATCAGAGATAATGACAGAAGGAAGCCCAAACAACGAGAACACAGATTCAAAAAACAACCCAGCCAGGACCGATGTCGAAGGGATCCCCTTACAGGGAACAAAGCGAGCCATTTTTGTGAATGTATCTACCACCACCCAGATGGTATCAAAACCCTGCACCTTGGGGAGATCGGTCACGAAATCCATAGTCAGTGTGTGCCAAGGTCTTGGGGGTACCGCTAGCGGAAGCAGCAGGCCGATTGGACGACCTCTTCGATGTTTGGCCTGAGCGCAGACAGAGCAAGAATTGACATAGCATTCCACGTCGCGCTTCATAGAGGGCCACCAACACCAGCGCTTTAGGAGATCCATGGTACGCTCCTGGCCGGGATGGGCATTAAAGGGAGCACCATGAGACCAATCAAAGGGCCAGGTTACGGGTGTCAGGCATGGGGAGAAACAAGCGATCATGCACGAAAGGTAAACCATCACAATACACTGGATCCCAATCCCGCAGTTGGTCAGAATGACTGCTCGTCCAAGCTCGCACCGAATCCAACAATGATAGAGAGGGAGTGCAGAGACCAATCACGTGACTCTTACCTAGAACGGTATCGGGGAAGGTTGGCAACGAGACTCCACCCGGAGAGCGTGACAATGCGTCCGCTTTCCCATGAGTGATCCCAGGACGATGAGTGATGTGAAAATCAAAGGCGGAAAAGAACAGATGCCACCGGACCTGTCTGCTGTTGATGCACTTTAGGGAGGCCAGATCCTGTAGGTTCTGATGATCGGAGTAGACAATAATTGGATACTTAGCCCCCAGGAGATGATGGCGCCAGACACGAAAGGCGTCCATGACAGCCAGAAGGTCCTTCTCCGTTACAGTATAATGGGTCTCAGTACTGGAAAACTTACGGGAGTGATATGCCACCGGGTGCAACTTGCCCGTCGTAGGACATGTCTGGGGCAACACCGCACCGAGGGCAAAAGAAGAGGCGTCCGCCTCGACTATGAATGGGAGTTTGGGATTGGGGTGCTGAAGAATTGGTGCGGTGGTGAAAGCGGTCTTCAGAGCCTCAAAGGATTCCTGATGTTCCTTTCGCCACTGGAAGGGTACTTGAGGGCTAGTCAGAGCCGTAAGTGGGGCCACAATTGTAGAAAAGGACGAAATAAAGCGCCTGTAAAAGTTGGCGAAGCCCAAAAAGGCCTGCAAGGCCTTGAGTGTCTGAGGAATCGGCCAATCTAAGACCGCCTTAACCTTGGATTCGTTCATGGATAGTGCCCCAGGGGTAATGTGGAAGCCCAGAAACTCAACAGACATTTTATGGAACTGACATTTCTCGGGTTTGGCAAACAGCGAATGTTCCCTCAGACGGGATAAGACCTCCCGAACATGCTGTACATGGTCATCAAGATTCCGTGAAAAGATCAAGATGTCGGCCAGATAAACAACCATGTATACATCCAGAATATCTTGAATATGTCATTCATAAAACGCTGGAATGTTGCCGGGGCATTGCATAGGCGGAAGGGCATGACTAGGTATTCATACAACCCGTAACGGGTGCAAAAGGCAGTTTTCCACTCATCGCCCTCGCGGACGCGCACTAGATTGTATGCGCCCCGAAGGTCCAGCTTGGTAAAAACGGAAGCATGGGATAATCGGTCCAGGAGGGGGGGTAATCAAAGGGATTGGATACCTGTCCTTTTTCGTGATGGCGTTAAGGCGTCGGTAATCCACACATGGACGTAAGTCCCCCTCTTTCTTGGGTACAAAAAATATAGGGCTTGCAGCTGGTAAAGTAGAGGGGCGGATGTGTCCTAGTCGTAGGGCGTTCTGGACATACTGTTTCAGAGCTTGTTCTTCCGAGGGGGACAGAGAATAGATCCTGCCCGAAGGAACGGTAGAGTCCGGGATTAGTTCAATCGGGCAGTCATATGATCTGTGTGGGGGAAGCACCTTGGAAGAACCGCGATCGAAAACTGACTCGAATTCTTTGTACTCAGAGGGAATCCCGGTAACTACCCCTCCGACGGTATGGGAATTCACAACCGCTGGTCCACCATCATTCAATGTGAGCTGAGCAAGAGCTCCCAAAGCTCGTGACGCATTATCTGTTTCTAAATGGGTTGGGAGACAAAAGTTCTGGCAGATATCCGACTCAAAGAGTACTTTGCCTGTTTGCCAATTAATCAGAGGATTGTGTTCACGCAACCATGGTATTCCTAATATGATACCGAACTGGGCTGTGGTGATCAAGTCAAAACTTAGCGTCTCTGTGTGAATGTCTTGTATAGTCAATAATAGAGGAGCAGTTTGGTGTCTAACAGGACCAGAGACTAGGGCAGTGCCATCTACGGCCTGAATCGGTTCAGGTCGGGTTTTCACCACTAAAGGTAGATTGAGAGAATGAGCAAAAGCAATGTCTATGTAGTTCCCTGTGGCACCAGAGTCAATGATGATCGTGACTGCGTGAGAGATACCCGCAGAAGGACAAAGAGTGGCCTGTACAAAGATGGGCTGGACACGAGCGAAAGCAGGAGTGGCACCCGGAGATGAGGACTGGAAACTCGACCTGGTCTCCGGATCTAAGGTCGAGCTGTCCGAAAAACCTGGGACTTCTTGGGACGTCGAGGGCATTCCTTAACATAATGTCCTGTGGTGCCACAATAAAAGCATGCATTATCCACCCTCCTACGTTCTCTCTCAGATGTCGTGATAGGACTACGTAAACCTCCCACTTGCATAGGTTCCTCAGTGCTGGAGCCGGGAGTACTGACAGCTGCAGGATGAGAGAAACCCAACTCAGCCCTGCGCTCTGATCAACGTGCATCTACCTGTAGGGCAAAATCCACTAGTTCTTGATACTGAGTGGGCACAGTAGGGATCACGGCTAAGGCATCTTTCATTGGATTATTCAACCCTCTATAAAATATGACCGCCCGCTTGCTTTCTGGCCATGATGTTTCGGCAACCAATTGATTGAAGCGGGTGATGTAGTTTATCAAGGTCCCTCTCCCCTGGGTTAGTTCTAACAACTCCAAATCCCTAGATTGTGCCTTGTGTCGAGTGTCGATGACTCGGGACATCTGGGTAACTAACAAATCGAAATCATAGAGAACTGGGCTATTGTTCTCCAATAAAGGATTAGCCCAAGCGGCAGCCGTTCTGGCCAGATGGGACAGGGTAAAGGCCGCTTTAGCAGTGGAATTAGGAAAGGGCAGAGGTCTACACAGGAAGTGTAACTTGCACTGATTGATGAAGGTCCTGAACTTCTTGGGGTCGCCTTGATAACGTTCAGGAGCGGCCAAGGGAGAAGGGGCTGGAAGGACCACTGGGGTTGGAGCTGGGGTATTTGCCAATGGAGGAGGTGTAGCTGGAGTGGGAGCATCCCCAAATTCAGAGTCTGCAGGGAGGGAATGCTGGACACTCTGTATGGAATCTAGCCTTTGGTGAATCACTGTGTTTGCGGCGGCCATATCTGCCCTTAATACTGTAATTGCCTGAACTAAAGCAGCTATGGGTTCTTCCGTGGACCCCTGCATTATCCAACATGACCATACGGCTTCTCAGTCTGTTCTGACTTGAGTGTCGTGTAGACCGTTGAGACCTCCGTCTCCAAGTGACGCACAGGGGAACAAAGAAGAAACCCGCTGTGCGACCTTTGGAGCCACAGGTGGGAGATGTTACTTCCCGGATCCACGGAACCTCTGGAACACCGATGCTGCTGTAGAAAGAACGAGGTTAAGTACCAGGAAAATACAATATAACACAGTAATCAAAGGATCTGAGTATCTTACCTATCCGGTGATTGGAAAGCCCGGGAAACCTAGTGAAGGAGGTTCGAGACTTAGATGAGAGGCGGTCCCCAGAACAATAGGGAACGGAGTCAGGCGTGGACACAGGATAGCCCACCTGTAGAGCTGAAGACGTAGTTTGAGTTCCAAAAGGGCAATGGCGTAGAAGTCCAACAAAGTACCAAGGGATGATCCGAAGACAGGTGAGGGACGGGTCGAGGTTCAGCAATGAGTAAACAGTTCCAAGCAAAGGTACAAAAGGGTAATCCGAAGGAGTCCAGGTGAAATATCCAATATCAAGGTAAACCAACAGAGTATATCGAACGTAGCGCCAAACAGAATCGAAAGACAGCTGAGAAGCGGTGAGTGCTCCGTGCATTAAGCTTTATATACTGTGCGTTTCTGAGTCATGTGACGTCCACCATGGTCACGTGGGAAATGCCGCTCTGAATCACGTGAGCAAATGAATGATCTATGCGGAGGTGTTCCGCCGCCCCTTCTGCTGTATGTTCTCCATGGCAACTGCCAATGCAGGAAGGGCTGCAACCGGGCACGTACATTGTACCTAGTACAGAGCTTTCGGTCCTTTGGGGTAACCACATCACGTCATGAGTCTCGAACCCTGGAGGGAGTATTGTGGGAACCTGAGGTAGGTGTTGTGGAGATGTTAGCAGTGTTCTGGTGTGCAGAGGAAAGTCTAACAGCTAACCCTGGACAAGGTATTAGAGATTGCCAAGCGAGTAGAGCATTCTATAGCTCGCGTAGCAAAACTGGTCAACGCTGAGAACAAAGAGGCTTAATCCTAAGTTTTGAATATTTCTGAGCAAGAGCTAAAGAAAAATATGAAAGAAAGGAATGGAGGTAGTGAAAGCAAAGGAAAGCAAGTAAAGAGTCAAATGGGTGAAGAATGACTATGCTTTAGTTGTGCCAGCGGATCACACTTTTCTGCATATCCAGTTTGTCCAAGGCGGAAGGCAGTGTGCTCCACGTTCAAGAAGAAGGGTCACTTCACTAGTTGTTGCAAGAATTTCCAGAGGAATGTCTATGTAACCGAGTAGGATCATATGCTTCTTCTGAAGAAGACGAGGACTGCAATCACTGTACATGCGAGACATGGTGTGGATAAGGAGGAATGTGAGGATCCATGTGCCATAGTCCCAGTGAATGGAAAGGCAGTGTCCATGAAGGCTGTTTCAGGGGCAAAGATTTCTCTGAGTATGTTGTATGTACTGATGTGAGCCCGGTCGGGTATAACCTTGACAAAATTAAATTGTTTGGTGAGCTTCGTTTGTGTGTAGATCTATGAGAATCGAATAAGTGTGTGGTCATAACGAGGCACCCTTTACCCAATATGAATGAGATGCTTGCTATGATTGGTGGTGGAAATGCTTTCTCGAAGTTGGAAATAGCCTAAGCGTATCACTAGGAGGAGAAGAGCAGAAAATATACTGCTTTCATAACACATGAAGTATTTTCCAGGTTAGGAGAATGCCATTTGGCCCTGTATCGGCTTCATCAGTATTCCAAAGATGATGGACAAGTTGTTTAAGGAGATGCATGGAGGATTTTGTTTCCAAGATGATGTATTGATATGTGGATGGAATGGAAAGGTACATTGATCGAGTTTTAGAGATCCTGGAGAGAAGAAGGATCACGTTGAGGAAAGAGAAATGAGTGTTTGAAAAGGAGAAGGCGGAGTACTTAGGTCATGAGATCTCAGGGTCAGGGGTGAGACCAAAGAGTGAGATTGTGGATGTGATAAAGAAGGTAGGAGCACCTAAATCCAAGGGGGAGCTTTGTTCTTTTTTTCGGTATGGTCGAATTTTTATCAAAAGTGTGTTCAAGATTTTTTCAGGCAAAGTTAAGAAAATGAAAAAGTTTGTTTGAGGGGGAGAGGATTTTTTTTTAATGAGTTGTGTGATAAGGAATTTACAATGATGATGGAGGAGATTGACCTGGCTAGAGCATTCAAAAGGTTTGACGAATGGAGAAGTGTTATTACTATTAATGCAAGTGACAATGGGGTTGATGCTGTTTTGTCGCAGGCTAATGAAGAGGGCTGTGAGGAAATTGTTGCACATGCCTTATGGGTGTTGAAGGGCCCCAAAATAAATTATTCGGTATTGGAGAAAGAGGCGTTGGCCTGCCATTGGGCTGTGGAAAAATGTTGGCATTTTATGTGGGGTGTGGAGTTTGTTATCAGAACAGACCAAAAACTACAAATGAATATTTTTGACACTAAGGGTTTGAGTAAGGTGTCACAACGGGAGACTAGCTGGGTCACCAGGATACATAGCCATACCTTTTCCATGGAGTGTGTTTCTGATCTTGAGAATGTGTGAGATGACCATTTAACAGGACTGAGAGGACAAAAAGAAGAAGGAGATGAAGACATTTCTGATATGGATTTTGTTAATCATGATGGAATTGCAGAGAGAGAGGAATGGCTGAAAGTGGTAAAAAATAATGATGTGATGGTCTGTGTTATGGGCTATGTGGAGTATGGCCAAGTAAAATGAGATTAGCACAAGATAAAAGGGCTTTCTGGGAGGTTCGCAAGGAGTCAGGTTTGGTGGGTGAATTGTTGTATTGTTGGGAGTGTTTCATTTTTCCCCAATCTATACCAATACAATCATTGATCTGGCACATGAGGGCCATATTTGTGTGCAGCATTCCAAAGCTGTTTTAATGACTGAGTATTGGTGGCCTAGATTTGACTGCGATGTGGAGAAGCGGTTGACTGATTGCGTGAAGTGTGGTTGGATTGGTAAAGGGGAGTGTGCTGGTGGGTAGGCCCTGGTGAAGGGTTAGGTGCCTAAGAAGGTATAGGAGGACTTGGCCATGGATGTGCTAAGGCCAGTTGAGATGGGAGGTGGACATGGAAAGTTCATTATCGTTTTAGAGGACTTGTTGTCCGGGCGGCTACGGGTGAAGCTGTGGTGGAATGTGTGCAAGAAATCTTTGCAAAGGACGGTTTACCTAAAGGCATTTGATGGATAATGGGACAAAGTTTGTAGGTGGCTATTTGCAGGCATATATGAAAAGGTGTGGCATAATGCACAAGAAGGCATAGCTATACCACCCTGAAAGTAACAGTATGGAAGAGAGAATACATAGGTGTATTATGGAGGCAATTCATATGGCTGGTGTGTGTGGTAAGGATAAGAAGGTTGCGGTTCAGGAGAGGACATATGCTTTGCGAATGTCTCCGCACAGGACTACAGGAATTAGCCCATTTGAGATGATGAGAGGGAGGAAGGCTAATACCAAAATGGTCCCTGCCTGGTTGGGAAGGGCAAGGGAGACAGATTGCATTGTTGAGATATTGCAAAAGAAGTTTGACAAAAAGAAGGGGAATGAAAAGACACGAGGAACGAAGGTGGATTTGCAGTGTGGTGACAGGGCAAGGATCAAGAAAGGTGTGATAAGAAGGAAAGGAGATCTGTCCTATCTGAGCAGTTGCAGGTGGAGAAGGACAGGGTGATGAATGGCTCAGTGAGAGTGAGAGGGGGCCGGGTGTGGAATTTGAATCATGTTGCAGTGGTGAGAAGAAGGTGGTGTTGAAATAAATAAAGGAGATATGTTGTAAAGTGTTGTTAGAATGTGAAACCCTGGATGAAATGTATATGGTGAAAACAAAGCTTGTATTCTGTAGAGGCAGTTGGAGTGTGGAGCTGAGAAGAGAGGACCTGCTGGTTGTCATTATGGATTTACTTAATAAAATCCTCTTGAATCTTACCTGGAGTGGCTTGATGACTTAATAATATGATCATGAAACAGAAGCATATGGGGAAAGGGATTGTGTTTTGTCGATGTGTCCAATGGGGTTTGAGAACGTAGGGGGATTAGATTTCCTTGTGTAGGGTTAGCCAGTGGGATTTTGAGGGATGACTTGGTAACAAAATATGTGTGATTATGTAAATCGTTCAAACGGGTACAAAAGCTGCAACTTTGTTGAGTACTGGCAGGAACGGTTAGTTTTCAGCTTCACAAGGCTGACTAACCCTTTCTTGCTGACAGCATTCAAAAACTTGCTTTTCCGATAAAGTGCATTTACTCTCTTTTTTCACATTGGACTTTGGAGTTACATTCTGAAATTCGGTGACCCTGACATCATTTCCAGGCCCTCTGAGCTGGGAGGTTTCCTTGCTGCACACTCGGCGCTGCCTGTCTACAGTAATCGGTTTCCGTGCACATCAAGAATGGCCTCCGGGCACCATGTTGAGTAAAGATCTGCCTGTTCGCTGAGGCCAGGTGATGTGGCCCAGATGTGCAGGTCAATTGAAGGGATACAGCTCCAGAGAGCTTTGTAGGATGCATATATTATGTAAGGGAAAAAGTTATTTTTTAATTTCTGCTATTATGCAAGAAGTGTATGGAGTCACAGCGCTTGTTGAGTTTTGTTCGGAGTCAGGAGATTAATAGAAACCAAACTAAAGTGAGAGATTTAACTTATGAGTGTGATGGTATGGTGAATTATCATACGTTGTTAGTCCTTTTTTCCATGTTTTACTATTATTTTGGGTAGTCAAAGTAGTGAGAGGAGATCTTCCTGTAGTCGGGAAAAGGCAGTGTTGCAGTAAACAGCGCTGTACTAGTTATAAAGAAGAGAGGGAGAGAGCAGTGTTTTAGTGGAAAACATTGCATTTCTTTGTGCTCGAGTGAAGGAGATATATTGAGTATCCATTGTAATTGTATTTTATTGATATTATGCTGTTTTATGTGTAAAGGTGTTTATGTGGATTAGTTTTGAATAAGGTGATTATGGTGTGAGTGAGAATGAGGTGAGTATTTATAGAGACATTTTAAAGAATTTGGGGTGAAAGCAATGACTTTTGTTTTGGAATTTTAGTAATTTTGGGAGGGCTGTAGGATTGTTTTTTGTTAAAGTGTTTTTGGTGGGTATTGATAGATAAAGGTTGTCTTGGAGTATGGAGACTCCACTGGATCATATATGCCAAATACTTCCAAGGTACAAGGAAGAGATTCTGAAGTACCACAAACAGTGGGTACAAGATACTAAGGATAGAATTTTCAGATCTTGGCCCAAAGGTGGGACGTATGATGAAGAGGAGTAGGAAAATATGTATACCTTTTTATCAACAAGGTACAAGGGGAATACATTAGAGAAAAGGCAAAACATATTACAGCTGTGGAGGATGTTTGAGGAGGCAGGGAAGGCCCCTGGAGATAAGGGTGGGAAATAGGGCAGATGCATGGAGGCTTGGAGACCCGCTACCGGCCGCCACATTATGGGTGTTTTCCTTTATCACCTGCTGCCGGGTATACTAATCGCCAGTATGAGCCTTCATCATCTTAATCCTCCACTCCAGCAGTTGTGAGGAGGAAATGAACAACACCCCCAACTGCTAGGCAAACAGAACTGTTAAGAATGGAAGCAGAAGATAGAATAATGAGCAGAAGATAGAATAATGCCTCCAACGGTCAGGATAGAGGAACAGTTGAGAATGCAACCAGTGGAGCCAGCTCAATGCTAATAGCTGGCCCCCATACCACTGCTGTCAGAGAAACAGGGCTAACACGATAATACAATAATTTTTGTAGAAGCAAAGAGAGACAGGTTTATTGTCTTGCAAGATAATCGACAGAGCTACGTGTTCGATCTAGCAGTTCAATCACGCAACAACCTGATAGTACCAGCAGTCCTCCTCGTTTATTTTCGTTTTTTACTTTTATTTTGCACTTAGTTTAATACAAAACTTTAGGCATTTAGAAGAGGAAAAAAAGATACAAATACCAATAAAACAGTTAATAGCTGCAGTTATCCTAAAACTAATTAATACATTGATCACCAAATACATACTATCAAATCACATTTGATGCTTTTAAAATGTCTTCAGCACTTCCTTACATATGTTGAAGGCTGCAGCCACTATAACAATTGATGATGCACCAAACAAAGTATACCAAAATCGATCATTTGAGAAATTCCCGATATTGGTAACAAAATCAATGTAACCACGTAAGTAGGAGGTATACAAGGACGTAGAGTTGATCAGGAGGTGGTGACAATTCTCAATTTCGACATGGCAAAGTCAACAAAGACGATCCTCATGAGGGATTTTCAGCCAAGCGCCAACAAAGTATGTGGTAGGTAATAAGTTGAGAAGCAAATACAGCATGAAACATTTAAGTTCAATAGGGCACAACTTAGTCAAATAAGTAGAAGGTGAGTGGCTGTTAAAACTTTGGCTTGACAGAGTTTTGTACCTAACTTTACTGTAGAGCTTCTCAACATTATTCGCCATATCCCCTCACCTAGCTTTCTTTTTTATTTTTATTTCAAAGTTGGGATCCGTTGTGAACACATCCGGAGTGAGACTTCATTCAGCAATAAAAGTTACTGCAGTATTAGTTAGATCAGCGGTTTTTATCCATGTGGTCAACGCTTACACCCATTAATAATAAGAGCTTGTTTGAATCTTGGCTACTGCTCAGGAACCTAGCATATAAAAGGGTTCTTTAAACATACCATAATGTCATGAGTAAGGTAACTCCGATCTCAAGTCGCAAGGCCTACATATGTACTGAGTTTGGCACATTAATGGCGGAGTTCAAGAGTTTACCTTCAAACTGTTCTTGCCAAGATATTTAGTATAGAGGGTACCATACTTACACAGTGAACCTCCCAAAGCCCTTCGATGTTATGACCACTGCGGTGCACAATATAATGTTTTATGGCGAGCCAGTTTCTCCAAGCTTTAGTAACAACCTTATCCTGGTAAAATATTGAGCAAAGATTGAAAGTAACTGGAAATCCGAGGTAATTATATTCAGCAACTCTGTCAAGGGGGATGTCATTAATGTGCCTAAAAAAGTCCCCTTACCTGTACTCTTTTTGCTTAAACACAAGATTTTTGACTTAGATGTATTAATAATTATAGCGTTTGCATTGGCATAATCCGCTAAATCACTTATAGAGCGATGTAGGCCGATGGGATTGAGGTCAAAAATGATTATATTGCCGGCCTAAGAAAACCATGGTGTCTTTACGCCGTTAATCCTAGGTGGGAAGTTATTAAGTGAACGAAACACTAGGCTCAGATCCGCTGTAAATAAATTATACAGGATCGGGCCCAACACACACCCTTGCTTAAGGTCACTTGATACTTAGTACAGAGAACAGTGGGCATCAGTCCAACTGTAATCAATGTATTGGTGTACAGCTGCTGCATGTAATATAACATGTTGTCATCGATACCCCGAGCAATGAGTTTTTCCAAAGCAATGCATGTGGGATAAGGTCAAAAGCCTTGCTAAAGTCCACACAACAGCCGTAGAGATATGTCATGTTGGGATTTGCTGTTTCTGCTGTTAAATTTAGCAAGGCACATATATTAGTGATGATGTTATAATTTTTCCTAAAACCCATCTGACAAGGACTGAATATTGCGTTGCTGTTGGCCCACCTGGTAAGTTTACGCAAAACGATTGAAGTGAAGATCTTTTGGCTATTATCCATCATGGCTGATAGCCGATAGTTGTGAGGGTTAAGCCTGTCGTCCTTCTTGAAAATAGGGACCAGGATGGATTCACGCCAGCTATGTGGTATAAGTCTAGTTGATTCTATGTGCTTACATAAATAACCAAGTATCCGGGCCAAGAGTTCAGGGTGAGCCTTTAATACGACATTGGGTATGCCGTTGGGGCCTGGGGCACAAGAGCTTTTTAGTTTCTTAATGATGTTTGACAATGACTCCTCATCAATATCAAAATTAGCCATGCTAGATATTGCAGTGTTGGATTTTAATTATTCGAGGGGTGCGCCAGAATCGAAGCATAACTCGTCAATGTACTCCAACCTTTTGTTTTCAGGAACAGGGGGTTCAGTTCAGTTCAATCGAAGAGATACACTTCTTATAATTGTTAAAATTGGCCAAGCATGTTTTACTATGATGCGTCTTCAACCAACCAAATAGGAGAAGCCATTTGAAGTTGTTAATAGATAGTTTATGTTGTTTATGCCAGTTCTTGTATTTCGTTGCCACATTTTTTATACGAAGCTATTTATCTTCAGGGCTAAGTACTATGCTGTTTTTAACCATGGTTCTAGCTCTATGGTAGACTTTCTTTTTTTCAGCTATGATGGCATCATTCGGTTGTTTATTCTTTTTGAGAACACCATTATAAACCATGCCACCACTAGCCGTAATCCATGTAGGGCCAGTATAGATGTGGACCATTTGTTCAAGGTCCCAATTTGCGTTTGAGAGGGCAGCTTGTATACCATTCCGATCCTGCCAAAATGCATAATTAAAAACCTTTACTTTTGTTGCAGACCAATTTATATGAATGCCCTTTAAATTTGAGACAACGTTAGCTGCTGTACATTTTTTAATATAATGTGGAGGAATACAAAATTGCCATTTGAGTGCAGCGTGATCGCTCAGGTTGTTAATGGTATTCATCACTTCACTGCACCTTGATTTAGTTGCGAGGTCAGTAATAATTTAATCAATATAAGTTTTAGCAATACCATTCTTCCATGTATGGGGCGACTCCGTGCCTTCCGCAGATCTAAAGGGCAAAAAAAACAACTCATGACAGGCCAGAAAACTAGCCCAATCGCTCACACCATTGGTGGGCTGAAAAGAGCGACGATGTAGATTTCTAACGTTCAAGTCACCTGCTATCACTACAAGGCCTGACTGAGACAAAACAAAACATAGCAAAATAATGTCTTTGATGGTAGATAGAATGGTCTTGTTTGAAGGTGCCCGGGGAGGGGGAGAGGGGTCAAACACATTAATTACTAGAATAGGGCTGGAGCTGTTCTCAAAGAAACGAAAGAAACGAAGAATAGCAGGTAAAACATATGGTGAGAAACTAGAAGAAGAGAAGGTTTCCAAAGTGTGTACTAATCTAGTTCCGATGGCAAGGCCACCACTCGGTCGACCGCAAACCGCACGAATTGCAGGATTGTGTACTATCTGGAAACCATTTGCACAAAAAGGTGAGGTGCACCAAATTTCCTGTACAAAAAAGACTTCCTTGAGACAATAGAAGCGACCCCCACAGGATGTAGGAGGAAGGACCAATAGCCACGTGTGTTCCATGATATCCAAAACAAAGTTTTATCAGAGATGGAATGTCAGTTTGCACCGTTTGTAATACGTGTGGGTAACCAGCATTCCCTTTCACAGTAGTTTACTGTAGTTGTGTCTTTGTTGGTTTGAAAAGCACGTAGTGATCCTCTTTCGGTTAAACGATCTGCTGAGGATGGAAAGCCATGTTTTTTTTCAAGCGAATGAAGATCTCATGGAGCCAGCGTTTTACTTTTATGACAGAGGATTAGTGATAGCCCTAGTGGCGTGAAAGACGCTGAGTGTGACATAAGCAGAGCAATCACCAATACTGAGGAAAATTCAATCAGTTCCCAGTTAGTTGAGCTGCCTACACCAGGAAGCTTAATGTCAGTAGAGCCTATTAAACATAATTGTGGTATTTCCTGGATGATTGCCAATAATTGTGATCGATTTAAAAAGGGACTATGAGAGGACAGGTTTATTTCCTCAGCCCATAACCATTCCTATAAAGCCCAAGTCCCCAAATCCTCGTAGGAACTGGTGTCGAGAATGAGGTGTTTCCGTGCCAGGGTATTTCCATAGTTTGTTGACTGGTCCAGAAGGATCCTTCCAGCAGCAGTAGATGTTAATGCGCAGCCTGCCTCCTGTTTGCTGATGTTAGGCATATTTTTTGAGCTTTTTTCTGTGATTTCTGGGCAAAATGCCCATTGAGGGCGACTTGATGTGCAGTGCCATCGGGCAGAATGTTTGCAACCATTTTCTTCCCGCAGGGGACGACCTGTACTGTAAACGGAACAGGTGCAATACTGGATGATACTTGAGTTCTCCGTTCTTCTTGTGGTTTTTCTTCAACAAGTGAGACAGGCACACATTTCACACTTCTAGTTAGTTTAGCAGGATGTACATCTTGAGGTGTTTCCAATGCAAACGCAGATGAGGGAGAGACAAATATTTCCTTGTAATCCCAATTTGTCTCTGTAGCATCAACTTGCTGTGAGTGTATGAAGGGACAGGGATCCAGATGGGGAGAAACCACAACGTCACTGACCAAGATGGATGAGGTTCTGACAGGTTTGAGCGGGGTTATTTTGAGGAAGTTGACTGAAGGGGTAACTTTATCGTGCCTACCCAGAGTCTGAGCGAGTGAAGCTTTAATCTCCCACTGATCTTTAGCCAAAGTAGTGATCAGCGTTGACAAGGCTTCCACTTTGGCCATAATACTACCAAGGCCTCTGAGGATAGCCATGTTGCTGTCCTCCAACACAGGGTCGTCTCCCACATTGCTATCAGCACCCTCATCATTACTAGATTCGAAAATATCAGAGGCTGACGAAAAAGAAGCCAGGGCTGCAATGTCAGGTGAGTTGGATAAGTCAATGTCAATTAGATTGTCATCAAGGTCCAAAGGTGAAGATCCCTTAGTGCCACCCAGAGATGCACGCCTAAGACCCACACACATCTTAAGTAACAAGTTGTTATTGTCAATGGTGCAAGATTGAAAATTTCATACAGCATTGAAGAAGCAAAATTTGCTGTTTTTCTACTTTCTGCAGGAAAGAAAGCAGAGATTTCAGGTTGTGCAGAGTTTGTTTTATTAGGTTGGGTCGATCGGGTGTGTGGGCGTTTCTCAATTACTGCAGAAATGTCAGGCCTGGCCCCACGCTTGGCACATATGGCAGCGCTACACAGTGTGGCCCTCCAACTGATTTGTGACTTAATTTTAGGGGCAGGGAAGGACGCATCAAGTGTGGACAAATAGTAGATCTTATTAAAAAAACAAAATGTAGGGGTGAAGCTCAGGCGAGAAACAAGAACACAAGACACAGGACACTCTGAGGCACTCCTGTTCCACGACACGCGTGCTGATGCACATGTCCACAGATTTTTATCTCTACTGCCTTCTCCAGCCAAGAGTGTCGAGTGCAGGGGCGTGGCTAGCGAGCGGGCGATGAAGACGTGAATCTTCGGCGTTCCCGTGGCTGCCTGAAACATCCTGCAAAATCCTGCCGTATGGGTCATGTAAATGCAAAATAAAGATAACTCCGGGCGTCGGAACCTCGGAGCAACACCCGGCGGAGAACAGAGCTAAGTTCGCAAAGAGAAACACGAGATATCGGCGTTGGAAATTTCCAATTTCCTCCCGAACAAGATGGCCGCCGCCGCCAAGACCCGCTGAAGCGTGACAGGGATTAGTGAATGCAGCCCACGAGCCCCCACAGCTGAACGCAGCTGAACGCAGCAGCCACGCCTAGCATCCCAGGGCGATCCGAGGGTGCGCCGCTACCGAATCCTGTCATCTGTCCCCGGTGAGGCCGGGTGGGGAAGACCAGAGTGGGTGAGTCCCCCGGCCTGCGACATCGGCAGGGCCCGCGTGGTGCGGACGGCTCGAAACCCCCCCCTGGAGACGGAGAGCGGATACCCCCGGAAATCGAAAGAGGCAGCGACAGCCCGGAATCCTGAATCCCAGACCCCGGAACTAAAGCGAACGGCCACGCGGGACCTGCCATTTTGAATCCGGTGCGCCCATAGGGAGTGCCCCTGGGGGAACAAAAACGTATACGCAATACGGGCAGAAGCACACAGACATCTCCAGTGCGCAAAAGAAGCCAATCCTGTCGAACGGAGCACTGACAGATACACGAGGCCCTACACAGAGCAACACCATGGGCAAAGAAAAGAACAGAAAGACCTCGACACAAAGCACCATGGACCAATACGCCACAAGCACACCCAACGCACAGGGCACTGAGGACCAGGGAATGACCCGCCCTCCGCCGGACGAGACCCTCTCGCTCAGGGATGTGATGGCTGCCATCGCCAGCTTGCGCTCCTCGGTGGAGCAAAAAATGGACGCCATCTCTACCGAGGTCTCATTCCTCTGCCACGATCTCCAAAAACTGTCATCCCGAACTGGGGAGGTGGAACAACGTATCTCCGGTGTGGAGGACAACCTCAGTGGGGTACACCAACAACTGGCGCAAGCATTAACCAGGTTGAAAACCCTGGAGGCCCGAGTGGACGAGGGCGAGGGCAGGTTCCGCCGCAACAACATCCGCATCCTGGGACTGCCGGAACGCGCAGAGGGACCCTGCATGGAACTTTTTCTGGAGGAATGGTTGGCAGACCTGTATGCGCCAAAGACTCTCTCAAACTTTTTCTCGGTGGAACGTGCACACCACATACCTGCAGGCCGCCCGACCCCGGGTGCACCCCCAGGGACAATCATAGCAAGGCTGCTCAATTATTGAGACAGGGACGCCATTTTACAAATGGCCTGAATCAAAGGGACAATGACATATAATGGAGCCAGAATTGCCTTCTATCCAGATTATACCCGTGAGGTCCAGAAAGCCAGACAATCCTTCGAGCACCTTAAAAGGAAGCTCCACTCCATGAACGTGAGATATGGGCTGCTATTCCCGGCCCAGTTAAAAATCCAGCACGGAGGTAAAAGCGTCCACTTCATCGATCCTCAGGAAGCCTGGAAATGGGCCGAGACCAACATCAAATGGGACTGGACCGCACCCGTTCAAAACCGTAGAGGTAGACCAAGACCCCGACCGCGGGGAGAGGGACCCGCCCAACGACCCATACCGGAGATCACAGCGGACCCGGACGAAGACCGCGATCCCTGACAAGGTCCCTGGAACAGCCATGTTGGCCAGAGAGGGGAACTCACTGTACCATCAGTACCCTCAACGACCGATCCCTTTCTTGGTAACCATTTGCAATGCAATACCCCTCCCGGGTCGACACCGGTGATGGGAAGCCGTCGCTCCCACACAACTGATCAGAGAGCCACGCGCTGCCATCGCTAACACACCATGCCATCGGCAGACACCACACCCCTGATCCGAGTTACCAGACCCGCAAGCGAGTAGTAAGTTGGTGGGAAGGTGACCACAGTTCACACTAAGTTAATCTGGTGACACTGTTCTGAGCGCCAGTAGAGTTTGGGCGACAGATACTTCATGTTGGGGAGGAGTATGGGGAGGGGGGAAGGGATACAGTTCTACGTTAGTTACTTTCCGGGAAATCACACTGTGTCCACACCGATCAAGATGCCACCGAACACACCATATCCAATGCCAACGCCTCCACCTCACACACACGCCACATCTCCACGGCCAAACGCACCAGGCACCCATCTGGCAAAACACTCCAGATCATTAGACAGCAATGACCACACAGCGCCAAGATGATCCCACTTAAGGGAAACCTAAAACTTCTAGAAAGAACCCAACAGCCAGCACTCAGGTGCAGCAAACAAGGACTTCCCCTAGGTTGTCCAAAGTTACACCAGTAACTCCCCCTCCAGCTGAGGCTAAGAGGGTGGTACAACCCTGTGTGGTTGAACTAGACTCTGAGGAAGAGCTAGTGGAAGGCCAGGAACTCATTGGAGATCTGGATCCTGTTGACCATCCTGAGCTGCAGTCTTTACTGGCAGAAGGTGGACCCAACAGGGCAGACTTCAGTAAGGGACAGAGAGAATGTCCAACTCTGGAAGGTCTTCGCCACCAGGCAGATGCTCAGGCTGAAGGGCAAGAGCCTGGGAAATATAGGTTACACTGGGAAGATGGCCTCTTCTACAGTGAATCAACGGAGTCTGCACCTGGGGACAACAAACAATTTGTAGTACCCCAAGAGAACACACCACAGTTCTTGCAGTTAGCCCATGAGATTCCTTTGGCGGGTCACTTGAGTTTCAAGAAGACTAAGGAAAGGCTCTCACTCTACTTTTATTGGCCAAAGATGGGGGCTGAAGTAGATAAGTACTGCAGGATCTGCCACACCTGCCAGACCTCTGGTAAGGTTGGCTCCAAGAATGTGGCACCTTTAGTGCCTCTCCCAGTTGTGGGAGTCCCATTTGAGAGAGTAGGGATTGACATTGTTGGTCCCCTTGATCCTCCAACCTCCTCAGGCAACAGGTTTATACTTGTTGTAATAGACCATGTTACTAGGTACCCTGAGGCAATTCCTATGAGGACTGTTACAGCTCCGGCTGTGGCTAAGGCCCTCCTTGGTATTTTTACCAGGGTTGGGTTTCCTAAGGAAGTAATCTCTGACAGGGGGTCGAATTTTATGTCCCACTACATGAAAGCCATGTGGAAAACCTGCAGAGGTACTTACAAGTTCTCAACAGCATACCACCCTCAGACAAATGGGTTGGTTGAAAGGTTCAACAGAACCATGAAGAGCATGATAGGTGCTTTAGAGGACTTCCTTAAAAGAAAATGGGAACTTCTACTGCCATGCCTTCTCTTTGCTTATAGAGAAGTCCCTCAGGAGGGAGTAGGTTATCCTCCCTTTGAACTTCTTTATGGTCATCCGGTCAGAGGTCCATTGGCCCTGATCAAGGAGCGGTTGGAGAGTTCTCCTTCCCCCAAGCCAGTCAGAGTGACTGACTATGTGATAGGTCTCCGAAGGAGAATGTCACACATGATGGCAGAAGCAAGTGACAACTTGAAAGCTGGACAAGCACTGGCATGATCAAAAGGCTAACATGGTTGAGTTTACTCAAGACCAGCTAGTTCTCTTTATGATTCCAACAAGGCAGAGGGCCTTGCAAGACAAATGGATGGGACCCTTCAAAGATGTGGGTGAACTTGGAGAGGTTAACTATCTGGTGGACTTGGGCAATCCCGAGGAGGCTCCAACAGTCTTCCACACCAACAGACTAAAAGCATATGTCTCCAGACCTGATGTAGGAGCTTTGCTTCTAGCATCATCAGAGGAAGAAGAAGAGAGTGAAGCTCTTCCTGATCTCCTCAGAGGCTTACCTTTAGACGAAAAGATTGAAGGAGTAAATCTCTCTTCAAATCTGACACCTGAGCAATAAGAAGAGTGCAAATGTATGTTAAATCAGTTTGCCTCTCTGTTCTCACTTTCACCAGGCTTGACCCCTTGGGGACAGCATGACATACTCACTGGTGACTGTCTGCCAGTCGAAAGCAGAGGATATTGAATGTCAGAGAATGTAAGAACCCACATCAAAGGTGAGGTCAGCAAGATGCTTGATCTTGGGGTAATAGAGCCCTCTACTAGTCCATGGTCTAGCCCAGTGTGTTAGTACCAAAGGCAGGATCTAAAGAACTTAGATTCTGTGTGAATTACAGAGCTCTTAATGCAGTCACTAAGACTGACGCCCACCCTTTGTCAAGGACAGATGAGTTGGTGGATAGATTTGGTGCAGCCAAGTTCCTCAGCACATTTGACTTGACGTCAGGCTATTGGCAAATAGCCCTGACAGACCATGCCAAGGAGAAAACTGCATTTTCTACCGCAGTTGGCTTATACCAGTTTAAGGTTATGCCTTTTGGATTGAAAAATGCACCTGCTACATTTCAAAGGATGGTAAACCAGGTTCTGAATGGGATGGAGGACTTCTGCATGGCATACTTGGATGGCATAGCAGTGTTCAGCAATTCCTGGGAAGAACATGTGGACCACTTGAGATATGTTTTGCAGGCTCTTGGAAAGGCCAATCCGACCATAAAGGCGAGTAAATGCCAGATTGGACAGAGTAAAGTGGTCACCTTGGACATGAGGTAGGAAGTGGAGAAATAAGGCCTTTGCTCAGTAAGATTGAAGCTGTGCAAAATTGGACCACACCTACTACTCAGACCCAGGTGAGAGCCTTCTTAGGTCTCACTGGGTACTACAGGAATTTCATAGAAAAGTATGGGACCATAGCTTCTCCACTGAATGTCATCTCCTCTCCTAAATTCCCTAAAAAGGTTTGATGGAATGAGGAATGCAATCAGGACTTTGAAAACCTAAAAAAGGCTCTTTGCCAAGCCCCAGTACTCAGAGCTCCTGACTACCACCAAACTTTCATTGTGCAGACAGATGCTTCAAATGTAGGAATAGGTGCAGTCCTCAGTCAACTGGATGGGAAAAGTAGGGAGCATCCCATTTGCTTCATCAGTAGAAAACTGAAGGATCCTGAAACAAGGTGGGCAACCATTGAACGAGAGTGTTTTGCTATTGTGGGGGCTCTGAAGAAGTTTAGGCCATACTTGTATGGTTCTACTTTTGTCATTCAGACTGACCACCAACCCTTGAGATGGTTAATGAAAATGAAAGGGGAAAATCCAAAACTATTGAGATGGTCAATCTGCCTGCAAGGGTTTGATTTCACCATTGAGCACAGGTCAGGGTGTCACCACCAAAATGCTGATGGTCTCTCTAAGATGTATGTCATCGACTAGAGGTATGAGAATCATCCAGGAGTGGATTAAATCCTCCTGTCCCTTAGTCTGGGGGACGGGGGGTGAGTGTTAAGGAGAATTCTCTGTTTAGGCTGAATTTCCTAACCTAGTGAGTCCCCCAGCACCTTTGCTGGATTTCTAGAGTTTGTTTTTTTCTCCTGCCAAGAGTGAGACTCTTTTTCTCCCACTCTTGGGCATGATTTGTGGTGTTCCTTTGAATGTTAATGTGTTTTATGGGCTATGGGGTATTTTACTCCATAGGGTCTCATGTGTCTTTTCTATGTTTGTTACACAGCACCCTCCGTGCAGGAACTCAGGGGTGTCATAGTGACCCCCCACCATAGACTCCATACCCTGGGACTGACTACTGTCTCCCAGGGCAGGTAAAGTCACCATTGGCTTTACTAGTCCCAAATTACTAACAGAACCAGTACAAACCATCATATTGTGGATGTACTGGTAGGGGCAATTTGATTGCCCCTGGGTCTGTTGTTCGAGGGGGCACTGTCCCGTCCCCCCTCGTCGAGTTTTGGCTGGTGGCAGTGGATACTACTTTTTATATTCAACCGCGAATATATCTCTATGGGATTTTCCCATTGTTCGAGGCTAATACTTTTTTAACATAGCCTCTAAGATACAGCCGGTTTATTTATTTAATATGAATTCACCGGTTGGTATTTTCTGCCAAAACTCAGTTTTAAAATGGCGTTTGTGTTTGCCTCTGTAACTCCAAACCAAAGGTCGAACCCTTTGTTCCACTTTTGGCAGGCTTCTACACAGAAGCCCTCCAAAGTGGTGCCACTCTGTCTGGGTAGCACAGGGGGTGTGGGAGGGGGTTTAGACACCTTGGACTAAGTTGCCTTGCCAACCCAAGTCGCACTCTTGCGTGATTGGTCCAAGTGGTGAGCCACCCCGCTCACCACTTAGCATGTTTGATTGACAGCTAGGCTGAATGAATGGGGGTTTTCTGCATTGGACCATTCTTTACTGGACCGTGAATAAAAGGATCACTCCTTTTAATTGAGAACTCCGCGGCTGGTTTCTTCCCTGGCAGTATTGTGAATACTCTGTATACTGCCTAACTCTTCTTGAGAGAAGTCTGACTGCTCAGCCACAGCTACCAGGTAAATCTGGGTGGTACAGACTGCTACCAATTTGGTTTACTGCCAACCACCTGTGGTCTTAAATCTTTTGCAGTGGTCCCAGAGGGAACTGCACAGGTTTCTGCCTAAGAGGTGACGGCCCTGATTGCACAACAGCAAGCAGAGGTGTGGATTGTGGGGGGGGGGGGATTTTAACGATGTTATGTGCAACACACTTGACCGGAACCACATCCGCAGCCGCAACCCAGACCGTCCCACGCGGCTGGCGACTTTCGCATCAGCGCTTGGTCTGAGTGACGTGTGGAGAGAACTCCACCCTACTGACCAGGGATTCTCTTTCCACTCGGGGGTTCATGCATCCTTATCCAGATTGGATTACCGCTTCCTCCCGGCCCCAGAGGCATATAGGGTTATATCGGCAGATTTCCATCCCCGGGGCATATCAGACCACTCTCCCCTGGAGGTGACGCTCCGTACGGATCGTCCCTTGCCGCCCAAAACATGGCGGCTAAATGGCTACTACCTGGGCCTCCCCGAGTTCGTGGAGCACATCACGGACAAATCCAATGAATTCTTTGAGATCAATACAGGCTCGGTAGAGGACCCTGTGACATTATGGGAGGCACATAAGACCGTGCTTAGGGGGGAAATGACAGCCTGGATCTGTAACCAAAAGAGGGAACATCACAGGAGGGTGACGGAGGCGGAGGAGGAAGTAAAGAAATGGGAAGCCAGATATATATCCTACGCTTCCCCGGAAACGCACCACTCCCTCCTAAAGGCTAGAGCATCACTCCATAACACAGCGCTTGATAACGCATGGCAGGCACACTGGGAATCAAAGACGAGAATTTATGAGCACGGGGACAAAGCCGGGAAACTATTGGCATGGCTGGAGAAATGGGAAGAGGGGCATAGACATGTCAGACAGATCACCGACAGCCCAAACGGGCCAGCCCAAACAGACCCAGAAATAGCAGAGGCCTTTGCCAAATTCTACAGTACGCTTTATGCCGCCCCAACGGTCCCTACACACACTTCCCTCCTGGATGAGATCGTGCTTCCACAATTATCGGAATCGCAGAAAACTCATTCAGACAGGGAATTAGGTGAAACCGAAATAGCGGAAGCCATGACCCAGCTACAGTCCGGGAAGATGCCCGGCCCAAATGGCTTTCCGGCCGAGACCTCGAAGAAACTGGGTAGCAATGAGATGGCCGCCCCCCTCCGGGATCTATTCCTCGCCGCTAACAAACAAGGCACCCTGCCACCGGATCTACGGACGGCCACCATAGTGGTCATTCCCAAAAAAGGCAAGCCCCCTGATCAGTGCACATCGTATAGACCGATATCGCTTCTCAACAGCGAAACAAAAGTCCTTGCCAAAGCACTGGCCAACCAGTTCCAAGGGGTAATATCCTCACTGGTCCATCAAGATCAATGCGGCTTTATGCTGCAAAGATCCACCAGAATGAACCTACGCCGATTACACCTGCTTTTGGAAGAGGCCCTGACCCTAAACATTCGCACTCCTCGCAATAGATTTCGAGAAAGCGTTTGATTTGGTGGTGTGGGCTAGCCTCTGGGCAACAATGAGGTGCATGGGCTTAGGTGAAACGTTCCTTAGCTGGATTCAACTCCTATACGAAGCCCCACTAGCTACAGTTAGGGTGAACGGCTGGACCTCTGGGACCTTCCGGCTGGGCAGAGGCACCCGGCAGGGCTGTCCTCTGTCTCCCCTCCTCTTCGCCCTAGCAATCGAACCACTGGCCCGATGGCTCCGACAGGTCGCCACGTGGTCTGGATTCCATTGGCCAAATGGACAGGAGGATAAGCTTTCCCTTTATGCAGACGACCTATTACTCTACCTGAGTAACCCAAGCCAAGCATGCCCAATCATAACCCAAATGTTAAAGACCTATGGAGACTTCAGCGGCCTTAGAGTAAACTGGGGGAAATCAGTTCTCTTCCCAGTAAAAGGGGACAAGTCGGCAATCCCCCGGGACTCCCCATACCGAATGGAAAGAGAAGGCTTCCGCTATCTGGGCATATGGGTCTCCGGAGTTCTCTCAGACTACTTTTTCAAAATGATGGCACTTACATGGTTCCTCTATGTACTGCAGAACGCCCCATTGGCCATACCAGACCCGGAATTTGCCCGGGTGGAATGCATCCTCAGGGAATTAATATGGAAGGGGGGGCAACCTCGAATCGCGCTGACCACGCTGCAACGATCGATCTGGGAGGGGGGTATCGGTGTCCCACACCTGAAGTCCTACTACTGGGTGAATCAACTAAACATTGTCAATGACCTCCTCCATGGGGACCATGACCTACCACACATCAGAGCAGAACTACCCTTCAGGCAAGATACCCCACCACTCGAAACGATGTATCAATGCCTATCCAGACCCCCTGCACAAACAATGTCCTCTCACATCGCAATCGTCTGGCGGCAGGCACACAAGCACATAGGCTGGGGGAACAAGATTGCCATGGCACAACCACTATGGAATAACCACATGCTGACGGAAGTGTGGAAGCTGCCTGCCTGGACCCGGTGGGTGAGGGCTGGAATAACCACGATAGGAAATATCTTAACAGAGGGCTCAATTCTTTCGTTTGAAATGCTCCAGCAGGAATATGGTATTACGGCAGCAGAACACTACCATTACACACAATTATCGCACGCACTTAGTGGCCCCAGACTACACACCCCTGGAACGCAACTTACTTCCACAATATATCCCCACCAAGGAGACCACCACCCTATACAAAGCTATTAACGCATTTGCTACCCCAGAGCTGACCAGCCTCAAAGCCAGATGGGAGCGGGATGTCGGGGACATTGAGCCTGAGGACTGGATCCAGGTTCTCATGCATCCACGTGAAATTTCTATAGACTCCAGAATAAGACTGGTACAGCTAAAGATACTACATAGGGTAAACTACCCCCGAATGGCCCTTTTCGGTTGGGGAAGGGCAACGGATCCAAACTGTTTGAAATGCCGAGGGGATTGAGGGCACCTTCATCCATCTCCTTGGGGACTGCCCTAAAATCAAGACATTCTGGACACAATGCTTACAAATGTTGGCGAGAGCACTGGGCCGCACGATAGAACTGCGACCCGCAATAATGTTACTCGGGGCCCCAGATGAGAACATCTCAAACAAATGGGAGGGCATTCTTCTCTCCACAGAAATGGGCCTAATAAAACGTGACATTGCGCAGAAATGGGGAGCCCCGGAGTGCCCGACAGCGGCTCAGTGGTTCAACGAAATGGACATCTGCGCGGCAAAAGAACTCAGAATTTATACAGCACGTGGATGCCCGGCAAAGGCCACAAGAATCTGGGGAAAATGGGAAGAACGTGTGACCTGAGATCGCTCTGAGGGATGGGAGAGCGGGAAGCGTAGGAGCACAACATGGACATGGCAAAGAACTTATTGCTGGACAGGTGATGTACAGAGTGGCAAGAGATCGACGATCGACCCGGCAAAGGGAAACGGAGGGTGGGGGGAAACAGTTGGTATGTTTTATGAATGCTAAAAAAAAAAAAGACTTTCAATAAAATATGTTATTAGAAAAAGAGTGTCGAGTGCAGATAGGATCCAGACTAGCCAAGAGCAAACAATCCCAGAATGGCGAGCAGTGCAGGTAAGGATCACAAGCAAAATCCAGGGAGAGCAAAGTACAAGTAGGACAGCACAGCAACACGGGACACTCTGAGGCACTCCTGTTGCATGACACACACATCCACAGATGTTATCTCTGCTGCATTTTCCAGCCAATAGTGTCGAGTGCAAATAGGATCCAGCCAAGCCAAGAGCAAACAATCCCAGAATGGAGAGCACCGCAGGTAAGTTTCACAACCAAAATCCAGGGAAAGAAAATTACAGGTAGGACAGCACAGCAACACAGGACACTCTGAGCACTCCTGTTGCACGACGTGTGTGCTGATGCACACGTCCACAGATGTTATCTCCGCTGCCTTCTGCAGTCAAGATTGGTGAGTGCAGATAGGATCCAGCCAAGCCAAGAGCAAACAATCCCAGAATGGCGAGCACCGCAGGTAAGGTTCACGACCAAAATCCAGGGAAAGAAAAGCACAAGTAGGACAGCACAGCAACACACGACACTCTGAGTCACTCCTGTTGCACCTCCTTTATAGGTCACGATCCTGTGACTGAAACTGAAATCTATCAAGGAACCTTTGAGAAAAGAAATGGAATGTCCAGTTCATTCTGGAAGGTACACAAGTTTGTCACAGATGGCCCCACTGTGCCAAACCCATGACTCAGGTCTTTCTGGAAGGATTCAGCACAAGCGAAAATCAGGATCACCTTTTTCCATTTTACATGTGTTTGTAATTTTTCACTTTGACCTGCTAAAACCCTCCGTCCAATGAGTCTATACCATGCAACACCTTTGGTTCCTCACACAAAACCACTACCTCAGCAACTCTCATTGCTTAACCCAAATGAGGCATTTTACTACCGGAAGTGACGTTAATGAAGAAATACACAATGCACTAATGACAAGTCAATTATTATCTTTTATTATCTGAAAGGGCATAGCTTCGTTAGGGAATTAATTCTAAGAATTGATTAAGAATAAAGCGCGAAATGACAGGAGATCTTGTGACCAAAGGGCAAAGAAGAAAACATGAGACATAATAAACCTTCATCTACACGGTCCATAATGTATCCATATGATAACCACTTCTATATTTGAAGAAAGGTGGCACTTTTTCTGCCTGTGCAATGCATGCCTTTCTTCATGTGTGGGAAGCTTGTGCTGTTGATTTTGCACGTACCAGACTTCCAGTTTGTACGGGTTTGTGTGTGTGCCTCTGTACATACATGCCGTGTCTACCTACATGTGTGTGCATGCAGTTTTTTTTTATGGCTGGCTGCTTGAGTTTGTGCATCTGAACATGATAGTACATTTTTAAACAATTGGCTTGAGCGTCAGAAATGGTGTTTCTGGTGTGAAAAATAAGGTGGTTTGTAGACTATGATAGGGACATTGGGCCTCATTACAAGGTTGCTGGTCCGGTAACAACGGTACCGGTAAGCTTGCTGGTACCGTTGTTACTGGACTGGCAAACTATGAGGTCTGCTCGCGGGTGCCTGTCATTCCGGGAGTCTGACCTGCCGGGCGGAAGGCACTCGCGAGCAGACCTACACAGTAGCACCAGCATCGTTATTAATGGTGCCGGCGCTATCGGCCTCCCCATTCCCATTGCGTCCTATGGGGCTCAAATGGGAATGGGGAGTAATAAATACCGGCACCCGGCAATGGGCTATTACCGGTCCGGCAGGGCTGGAATGCCCCGGTAATTGCCCATTGCTGGGTGCCGGTAAAAAAATGATACCGGCGGCAGCCGTGCTGGTTATACCGCCGTGGCTACCGCTTGTCTCATATTGAGGATCATTGTATTCCTGTGAAGCGGTGTCCCACCACTGGTGCAGTGCATGCAATGGAAAGGCAAGCAGAAAGGATGGGGGCGTGGCAAAATGATATTTTGCTTATGTAGGCAAACATCTTTGCGAAGGCGTGGTTGCGGTGGGATTCTATTCCCCATCCTGTCCCCCTCCTCCCTCCCCTTCTTCACCCCCTCCTTTTCTCGTTTATAATCATAGGCAAATTGTTCTGCATACTGTTTTGTTGGTTTGATTCATATTGTGTAAACTGCTTCTACTGCTGGTTCCTACTATGTATTTTGTTGTTAGGTGTGAAGGAGATAGGGTATTCCCGACAGTGGAGTGTGCCAGGTATGCTTTGAAGAATCAAACAAGTATGCACAGGGGTCCAGGACCCAACCGTGCATGAGGACAAGGTCCTCAAACAAGCCCTCTTCTTCGCAATACCTGGTAAGGTCAAATACCAGGTCTGTCCAAGTGAGTCGCTGGATGGGTTCATCAGTGGCGTGAGGCCAGGGGAAGGCAGTCATCCCCCCCGACCCCCTACTTTGTGGAGCTGTGAAATGAGGCATGGGGAAGGAAGAAATCCCCCCCCCCCTACTTGATTGAACTGCCGGTTTTATATAGAACAGTATGTTAGGTAAGAGTTTCATAGAATTGGTACATCTTCCTGACACGTGGCAACCCCAGAACCTTTTGCTTTACTAGTGGGACATTTTTCCTTATACCTCTGAGTGGGATCCTTTTTCCGCACTCACAGAATCTTTTACTCTTTGTATGGGTGTCAGTTTTTAGACTCTCCATAGTGTCTTTTTAAAGTAATCCTCTTTAACAACTTTTTGGCAATAAGTGCATGTTGGTGCTGAGTTACCCTAGGGGCTCCCCTGTTTAACATTCTCTGCCTAACCTTGAGAGAATTACAGTTCCCAAGGGTAGAAAGGATCTTTGGATCCCTTTGTACATTTTATTTGGTGAAAGCAGCACACCCCACCTTATGTGGCGTTCTGTGGAGATACAATGTATCCCCTTTTACATAAAAACTGTAACAATTCTGTTACACGGACAAGCTTACCTTCAACGATGGTGGCAGTTATAGCTTGTATTAATTTGGAACACCTTTACCGTTGGATGTGTTCACAGCTGCAGTAAAGGAACCTAAAGGTGCTCATTTTACCAAAATCGCCCCTGTCTCTTTTTCACCATTTTAGGGTTTCTTGTCATTCTTGTTCCTTCCCCTGACATCCAGGGTGGGAAATTCCTTTGTGTGATTTTTATCTTCGACGAGAGTCCCCTGGACTCCCTGTCCAGCCTCCAGTCTGTCTCTGAAGGCAGGGAGCGAGGATGGAGTACAAAACTCCACAGCCCTTTGTCTTCCTCCTTGCCTGAATTGGAACAAATCCCAGTGGGGAGAGGTGGGGTGGCTGTCCTGATTAAACAGCCAGTCTGCCCCTTCTTGTAAAATGCAGGGAGAGAATGCAGTAGTTGTTTGTTTATTTGTATACGTCTATACACAATGTTTTTCAAAGCGGTTCAAGGCAAGGGAGGGAGCAAAGGAAAATACAAAGACATTCTTACAGGGCCTTGAGACATTAAGAATGTGATAAAATTACTATCGTACTAGGCCTGGCAACATTTCAGATAGTGCAAGAGCTATGACAAAGAAAGGGATGGGGAAAGGAGATGGGACAGGCAAGCAATTATTGTACTAGGCCTGACAACATTTCTGATGGAGCCGGAGAGTCGACAAGAGGGGCGGAGGGAGGAGAGGAACAGAAGAACAGAAACAAGCAACTATCGTACTAGGCCTGACAACATTTTAGAAAGTGCTAGAGGGGAAAGGGAGGGGGAGGGGACAAAAAAATCTCCTTTCGTACTAGGTCAGATGACAATCGGATAGAGTAAGAGCTATGACAAACATAAGGAGGGGGGGTGAGAGATGAGACAGACAGACAGTAATACCTAGTAACTATCGTACTAGGTATTACTAGTTATAATTCCTGTTAAATACTGCGAACAAGTCGACCATGTTAGGGAGAATTTTCAAAAATGTGCTAATTCCCTCCACCTTAGAGACCCCCAGCAACTTTGCTGGATTTTGAGGACTTGATTTTTTTCCCTGGAGAGCGTGACCTTTTTTTCCCACTCATGTGTTTTTGTGTGAATTTTACCTCTGTTTCTTTTTGGTTATGGAGTCTAAGCAACTCCATAGACCTCAAAGGTCACACCTATTCTTGGGGAGTAAAAACCAATGGTTACTTTCACAATTACATTCAGGAATGCCAGGGCAGTAGACCCTACCAGTTGTACAATGACTCTCAGTAACAAATCACATCAGTCATCTGGACAGTATACGTTTTATGAATAGTGGAACACTTATTCCAGGTACAGTAAAAAAACTATAACTACTTTTGTGATAACACAGTTTTACTAGGTGAGTAAAACCTAAGGATGTAATATTCAACTACAGGTGCTTTTGAGATCAGTGAAACACAGATTGAGATGAGCAGTAACTCTTGTAACTTATTTTTGGATGGCACACAGCTAACTCAAGGTATGTAACCCATATACTTTTTAAATCTCACAATGGAGTCCACGTTAGATCTTTCCCAGCTATGCAAGTAATTTATGTATGACTTATGAGGGACAATTGGCACCAAAAACTCTTCTGTCTACAGCAGTACAGGGAAAGCAAAACCCACTGTTATACTTTACTGAATGACTCAAAAATATTCTAGGAAGGCAACAACCTAATAGACTTATTCTGGCCAGGCTAGCAGCAAGTCGGGGAAGCAAGAAACAATTGGGGGACACTTGTACAATTATCCTAACAGGCAAAATCAACACGTTACTTTTGGGAAGAGGCACAACCTAATAACAGGTGAGTAATATACCTTCACATCTACTTTCTATTAGAATGGCAAAACAGTTTCTAAGGAAAGAAAGATGTTAACCATACTTTTTAAGAACAGTGCTTCACCCATCAAAGGTAAGTAAGAACTTTTGTAACTGTTCACTCTTGGAGTTAGTTACGAACCAACTCTTTTGCAAGTAAGTAACTTTTAAACAATAATTTTCTTTTCTAGGCAAAAGGCCTAATCCCTTAAAAGTTGTTCCCTTCTTCTTGGAGCACGAGTGTTCTCTGTGGCGAAGGGGGCTGGGCGGATCACTAGGATCTAGTGACCAACAGACAGTGTCAGAATAGGTTCTTAAGTGGCAAAAGTCAGAGTACCTTAGGAAGACTGGGCAAACAGGTGAGTACTTTACTTCTAGAGTTAAAAAAAGGGTCCATGGGCTTCACAGAAGATACCCTAGCAGGATTCTGGCAGTGGGTCTGTGGAAAACTAGCAGGATTCTGGCAGTGGGTCTGGGTGCACTGGATGAGAGGCATCCCCATCACAGAAAACACCACACAGCTACACAGAAATCCTAATGGACTTAAGGTAAGTACATACCCAAGTCAACACAGTACCTCAGATTTTGCAGCAGGAGGACTTCAGGAGCAGATGAGTGCGTAGAGCGGATGCGTGCTGAGTGTATTTAGAGCGGATGAGTGCGTAGAGCAGATAAGTGCGTAGAGCGGATGAGTGCATAGAGCAGATGAGTGCATAGAGTGGATGAGTGCGTAGAGCGGATGAGTAAGTAGAGCCGCTGAGTGCGTAGAAAGGACAGAAAAGATTAAGTAAGTGGATGGAATGGGTGACGTGTATGGATAGAACGGGTGACGTATGTGGATAGAATGGGTGACATATGTGGATGGACGAGTGCGTAGAACGGATGGAGCGGGCGAAGTATGTGGATGGAATGAGGACGTATGTGGATCAAATGGAGACATATGTGGATGGAATGGGGACGTAAGTGGATGGAATGGGGACGTAGGTGAATGGAATGTAGAGATATGTGGATTGAACGGATGAAGTAAGTGGAAGGAACTGATGTAACATGTGAAAGGTACGGGTGAAATATGTGGAAAGTACAGATGAAAAATGTGGTCTGGGTGCATAAAACAACTTAGAATTCACGGAAATTATCAGAGTACATGAACAGATCCGAGTGCATGGAACAGATCCGAGTGCGTGGAATGGGCGGGAGTGCGTGTAGCGGGCTGGAGTGCGTGGAACGGTTCAGAGTGCGTGGAATGGTTCGGAGTGCGCGGAACGGTTCAGAGTGCGTGACATACATGAATGGTTTGGAATGCATGTAACGTTTGAAAGAGCACGTAAACCATATTATCACATCACCATGCTTACTCTCCTCTTTACACCACCATTCAACTAGAACACAGAGATACTATGACACCATTCGGTGTAGCTGTTCTCATAGATACCAACATCTGCCTCATACTCCACATCACTCTAACTAATCACTGCTGGTTTCACACCCCCCAGCCAGGCGTTCTCCACAGGCCTAATGCAGATGGAACCGGTCTGGATAAAACCTGCCAGAACGAACACATACCCCTGATATCTCAACCACCACACCTACCGCTATGAAGCAGCTATTACACAAATGCCACACCAGCTGCACACATATCCGGTGCTCACAAGCACCTTTGACTCTCTCTACTCTCTCTACTGACTTGAACTTCGGTTCCCGAGGGCGTTCAACCTACCAGCGCCTTCAGACCATACCAATGGTACATAAGGCGCTATATAAATGCAAAGTAACATAACATAACATAAAGCGCTTTGGCGTAAAGCGCTATGTAAACATAATAAATACAAATACAAAATACAAACACAAAGTCATTCCTGACCCTGTCATTTATTTTTTAAATGGCCTAAAAGTGGTAGAAACTGCTGCTATCCTACTTGCATGCCATTCCCTCAAACATGGACACCTACACTTTTTTC
Source organism: Ambystoma mexicanum (assembly GCF_040938575.1). NCBI lineage: Eukaryota > Metazoa > Chordata > Amphibia > Caudata > Ambystomatidae > Ambystoma > Ambystoma mexicanum. The sequence continues at coordinate 586,866,733 of NC_090929.1, forward strand.
TATTTGATGCCATCTCACAATGACAGGCCCTTTATGGGTTCCCAACAGTATGCAAGGGGTTGGTCAGCGAATAATTTGCGCTGCAGCACACATCCCCGTAAATCTACAGGGCATCTTTGAAAATAAGGTGACCTTCACATTTGCAAAAATGGTACAGCTAACCATTCTGCATCCTCTGCAATGATTTTTACATACTGTGTGTTTTTAGTTGGCCCCATTGTAGACTCAACAATTCGAACTGGAGCAAATCTGGAGATGCTTAAACAACTGTTGACATGCACTTAAGTGTATCTTTGTCTATTTATGTTTTCACTTAAGCAAGTCTATATAAATTCTACTTGCAAAAGGTAATCTCAAAGATGCTGTATGCATGTTCCGATTTGTTCCAGTGTGTTTTTGAGTACAGTATAAGATGACAGAGGAACATCTTAGATGCTCTTCTACTCCTGTGTAAAAATATCCTAGTGAATCAGTTCCTTTTTTGTACGTCGAAATGTCTACGTTGCACTTAAGCCACTAGAGGGAGCCCGTGCATTAACCAATAACCCAGGCGAGACATCCCATTTAAAATGACCTTTTGGACAAAAAAGTATCTCTTAGTAGCGTTCTTACAAAGTAACCTGCATAACTAATTTTAGGCATCCCACAATGATATATTTTCTTTCTCGTTCCCATGAGGTATATGTATTACTATGAAATATCTACATTAAAATGTCATTTTATTGTACATATTTAAATACTATTTTAATGCAGTCCGGCAAAGTCCCTTGCTGTGCGCAGATGGGAGCCGCACCTTCTCTATCTTTCTGTCAGCTCTAGACATTCTTTACGCTGCCGCCATGTTTTCCCTTTGTTGTTATCCGAGATGCTTCCCGCTACGTCGCTTCCATAGGGCCTCCAGCATCTTCCTGACTTCTGTCTCCTCTACATTGTTGGGTTTTACCGACTTTTTCCCCACGTTGGCGCTGGTTTGCTCACTTCTTTTTCAGTTTTGTTCAGTTTAGCGCATATATACTTCTCTATCTCTACTCTGCTTTCTTGACTACCATGTATCATCCCACCCCTTCTTACTCTACTTCTCACCCTTACACTCCTCACCTCTCCTTCGCAACCCTTATCTTACTGAGCATTCCTCTCCCCTTAATGTTGCTCTCTGGTACGCGCGTTCTAGCTGTAATAAGGCTCACTGTACTTTTGAAACACTTGTTTGCCTAAATCTGCATTTCTCTGCATCACTGAAACGGGATCATCTTCTAGTACTGTTATCCCTGACTTCTTCCTCTACTTCCTTCACTCACACCCAATGCCCTTTGCGTCTACTTCCTTCGTTCACACCCACTGCCCTTTCGGTTTACTTCCTTCATTCACACTGACTGCCCTTTGGGTGTACTTCCTTTGTTCATGTGATGTCGGGTCCCTGTTGGTGTGTGGGGCCCGACCTTGTGGGTAGGCCTGGCTTGGGCCTGGCCTAGTGCGCAGCCCTTAGCGGCGCTCAAAGGAAGACGCGACCACACGTTAGGCTGCATAACCCCGGACTGCCGTTCTAACGCCAGTTCCGGTGATTCCTTTATTTCCGGGTGTCACGTGACCCGGAAGTATCTGGGCACGTGACACCACATTCCTCTCCAACTTGGAGGTGTTTCACAACAGTTAAACAACAAACATGTTATAACGGGTAGCGGTCACTCTGAGCCACTCTGACCTCATCTTGGCTGGGTTTTCTGAAGGTAGACTCCGTCCACCATGTACCCCTGGAGGCGGGACAACGGTCTGGGCTTCTCTCTCAGGAGGTATCGGGGATTTCCCCTCTCCAGCTTGTCTGCCACTGGGCGCTCGGGTTCAGTCCTATTTTCTTGTTGGTGGGGTGTCTCCGGCTCTCTTGGGGTGGCATAGGTTCTGGGTGTCATTTGGTCTCGGGGCGTGCAAGGTTTCGCCGGCTCTCCTCTTGGGGATACCGGGCTCTCTTCCCATAGTTCCAGTGGCACCTTCCTGAAGTGCGACACATTCCTTGTCACTGTTTCACTCCCTCGGGTGGCGGTAATCATGCTGTGGTTTGCGGCAGTGACTGTCCACGGTTGGAGTTCGAAATTGAAGGACAATTTCTTGGGCTTCGCCTGGTTCTTGACGATGACGGTGTCTCCTGGTGTTAGGTCTCGGTGGCTGGCTCGCCTGGCAATACTCTCTTGCTCATTTCGTCTCAGTCTCATAGCATCTATGGCTGGGATGTCAGGTTCCGGAGCTACCCATTGTGGGTGTATCGGGAGCTCTGCCTGTATGGGTACCCTAAACATGAGGGCAGCAGGGCTGATTCCTGTAGAGGAGTGTGGAGTTTGTCTGTGCGTCCTCAGGAATTGATACACTGCTTTCAGCCATGGATGCCCTCGTTCTTTAGCAATGCGGATAACTTTATTGAGTGACCCCATGAACCTCTCAGCGTCACCGTTTGCTTGGGGCCATCTTGGGCTGATCCGCTTGTGTTTTACGTTTATGTCTTTGAAAAATGTGCGCAGCTCTTGGCTGGCGAACGATGGTCCATTGTCGCTCTTGACTTTTGTCGGGATCCCATGTGTTGCAAAGATCTTATCTAGTGTGAGGATCGTTGTCTCCGCATTGGTGGATGCCACGTGTTCTACCTCAGGATACCTGCTGAATTCATCAATCACAACGGGTAGGTATCCTTCGCCGGCAATGGTACAGTGGTCCATGCTGACTGCCTCCCACCGCTTGCTGCTTCTTGGGGCGCTGGCGATGGGTTCTGGTTTTTCGGCCCTCCTGGAGGCTTGGCAGGCTGTGCAGGATTCCACCAGCTCCACTACTCGTTGTTGTATGTTGGTCATCCACATTCTGGACTTTAAGTATGCTGTTGTTTTGACGATGCCCTGATGTCCGCTGTGGGCTAGCCTGAGGGCTCTCTCCTCTAGTGACGCGGGTAGCACGATCCAGTGACCCTTGCGGAGTACACCTTCGGGGGCAACTGAGAGTTCATGTCGGATCCCAAATAGCACCAGAAATTTGGCTTGAGCAGACGTGCGTTGGGCCATGGATGTGAGGTAGTTCTTCCAGTTTCCTGACTGGATGGCTGTGGTAGTGTGTGTCAGGATGGTGTCTGCTTCCGTCTCGCTTGCTATTTCCTGTAAGGTCAAGGCCCGTGGTCGGGCGCAGGCGACTACATGACATACGTGTTCATCTGTTTCTTTTGTGTGGCATTGTTCCCCATCAGTGGCGGGCCGCGGTTGCGGGACAGGTAGTCGGCTGGGTTGTCCGTCCCTGGGCGGTAGTCCACTCCTATGTTGTAAGGCTGCAACTGCAGCATCCACTTTTCAATGCGTGCTGGTGGGTGAGGAGCCGATCCTCGGAATATTGGGATCATTGGCTTGTGGTCCGAGAATACTTTTGCTTGCTTGCCCAGCAGGTACTCTTTAAAATTTCGGCATCCCTACAGGATAGCAAGGGCTTCCTTCTCAATGTGGGCATAGTTCTGTTCTGGTTCGGTGAGTGCCCGACTGGCAAATGCGATGGGGTACACGTTGCCTTCATTGTCTGTTTGAGTTAATACTGCCCCGAGGCCGACTGGGCTGGCATCGACAAGAAGTTCGGCGTGTCTTTCTATGTCAAAGAATGCCATAGTTGTGGAGGCCGATAATGTGTCCTTGATTTGTTGGAATGCTTGTTGGTGAACAGGTGTCGATTCCCACTTCTTATCTTTCTTGGTTAGTTCCCGGAGTGGGCTTGCGATGCTGGCAAGGTCTGGAATGAACCTTGCGCAGTAAATTGCCATCCCCATGAAACTCCTGACCTCAGTGGCCGATTGAGGGGCTTTGGTGTTCTTTATTTCGTTAACTTTAGAGGGGTCAGGCGACACTCCTTTTGCGTTGAATATGTAACCGAAGAAACATAGTTCCTCCTTTGCGAATTCACATTTTTCTGCGTTTGGAGTCAGACCGGCTTCTTTCAATCTGCCTAGGACTGCTGCCAGGCGTTTGTGGTGCTCTCTTTCGTTGGTTGCGTACACAAGAATGTCGTCGCTAATGTTCGTTGTTCCCTCTAGGCCGGTGAGAACTTTGGGGATTTCATGTTGGAATACCTCCGCGGCTGACGATATCCCAAAGTTTAGCCGTTTGTACTTTCTCAGACCAAGGGGAGAGGAGAATGTAGTGATATATCGCGACTCTTTGGCTAATCTGAGCTGGTGATAGCCGGATCTGAGGTCAAGCTTGCTAAAGATTGTTGCTCCTGTGAGATCCACAATGAGTTCATCTATGGTTAGAGTTATGTGGCGCTCTCTTCCGATGGCTGCGTTGGGAAGTCTCATGTCGCTACAGATTCGCACCGCGTTGGGTTGCTTGGGTTTTTGGGCAACCACCATGGGGGGCAACCACCATGGGGGACACCCACCGGGTCGGACCTGATGTCTTTTCTATTATTCCTGCGTCCTCAAGCTTAGCTAGTTCCTTCTCTACTGCTTCTCTCAAGTGGAACGGTATCCATCGGTGACGTACAGCTTTCGGCTCGATGGTAGGGTCTATGTGGAGCTTGATGGTTCGGCCTTTAAGGCATCCGATGCCTTGGAATATCTTCTGGTATTGTTCTAGTAGGCCGTCGAGTTCTTTGTGTTGAAGGCTGAAAGTGAATTGTATTAATTTCAGTTTTTCCGCTGTCCTACAGCTTAGCAGTGTCTCGCAGCCAGCATCCACGACATATGCGCGTGCACGGCAATTGGTGTTGTTATGAGCAAAGTCTGATTTAAAAGATCCTTGCACCGGTAGGGGTTTCTTGCATCCATAGGCGTATAGTCGGACCTTCTTCTGGTGGAGTTTGGGCTTCGGGCGGAGCTTGCCGAATGCGGTCATCGGCATTGCATTCACTGTTGTGCCAGTGTCGATGACTACTTTTAGTGGTTCTCCGTCGGCGATGATCGTGCACGATGGTCTCTTCCGTTGTCGGGATCGATGTGGTTCAACGGCCGAGATGAGGTGCACCCGGTGTATCCGCTTGTTCCCTCTTTTCCGTCTGTCTTTGTCTCTCCTCTCAGGGGATTCGCTGTCATCGCTGTCGTCGCTATCACTTGTGTCTGGGGATCTTTGGGAGTGATCAACGGCTCTGGCCTTTCCTTGCCTGTTAGGCTGGTATGGAGTCTCTCTGGGTGCAAACTTTTTCCGGAGCTCTTGCCCTGGTTGCAGAGTTGGCTCTCTGTCATTTCGGTTCGGCGGGTTTAGACAGACTGCAGCGTAATGATTGAGGCGGTTGCATTTATGGCAGGTTGACCCCCATGCGGGACAGGACTCACCTTTGTGCCACGGGCCGCCACACCATTTGCAGGCTTTGTCCCTCCCTTGCGGGCTGTGGGCCTTTTGCTCAGGCTTCACACAAGTGTTCCGGTGTCTGGATATGGTTGCAACGTCTTCCGTTGGTTTCGGGCTGTCGAGTGGAAGTCTCTGGATCGCCGCTTCGATCACCGCTACCTGGTCTTCCGTCTGCTCGCGAAGGCGTGCCATTTCTAGGATGTGGGATAGGTGTACATTCTTCTCTGAGAGGATAGCTCTCCTCAGTTTTTCCGAGGATATGCCGTTGATTATTTGAAGGCGGATGGTGAACTCCTCGTCGGGGAACTCGCAGCCGACCGCCATTTCGCGTAGGCGTGCATGGAATTTATCTCGTTTTCCCGCTGCCTGGCCATGCAGAAATGAAAGCGTTCATAGTCCGGGTTGAGGTCTGGTTTGAACATGTTGGTGAGCACCGTCTTTGCAGCGTCGTAGTCGTTTCCGTCTCCGCGGTTTGGGATGGCGTTGAACAGGCGTAAGGCGGCAGCCCCGATGTTGAGCAGGAGGACGGTGCATTTCTTCCTTGGCACTGTGATATCTCTTGCGTCGAGGTGCATTTCAAACTGTTGTAGCCAGATTTCCCAGAAAATGGCTGCTCCATTGGTGAATGGGTCAAACAGAGACATGAGCGTGGTGAGCGCTAGGTCGGGGTGATCTGTGGTGATGCTCCTTCTGGTTGACGAGTTAGTGGTGGCCCTCAAGGGGCTTGACTCTCCACTGGACATGTTGTGTTGCTGGGGTGAGGGCGCAGCCAAAATGCAGGCTTATTGAGCTTCAGTCACCAGTGTCGTGATGCAGGTGCCTGGGTGCCTGAGTGGTGGCCTTGGTTCGCAGTGGTGTCTTCCGTTAACCTTGTTGGCTTGGCTGTGCCTCCTGATAATTTAAATGTTCAATAGGAAAAAAAAAATGTTTTCGTTTTTTTTGTTTTGAAAAAAACCTAAATTTTTCTTGGATGAGGCGGGACTTGCTGCAGCCACTTTGTTCCAAGCGCGATGCTCCTAGAACATTGGGGGGCAGAGAACGAGGCTTTCGAAGTTTCTGTACATCCTGCGTGTTGATTTAGAATGTTGGGGGTGTGAAAGTGAGGCTCGGATGCCGCGCGTGTTGATACACGGCTCCACTCTGCTCACTGGCTCTTCTTCTTCCCCTTCGTCGCCAGTGTGTTGTCGGGTCCCAGTTGGTGTGCAGGGCTCGACCTCGTGGGTAGGCCTGGCTTGGGCCTGGCCTAGTGCGCAGCGCTTCGTGGCGCTCAAAGGAAGACGCGACCACACGTTAGGCTGCATAAACCCAGACTGGCGTTCTAACGCCAGTTCCGGTGATTCCTTTATTTCCAGGTGTCACGTGACACGGAAGTATCTGGGCACGTGACACCACATTTCACACCCACTGCCCTTTGGGTCTACTTCCTTCATTCACACCCACTGCCCTTTGGGTGTATTTCCGTTGTTCACACCCACTTCCCTTTGGGTTTACTTCCTTCGTTCACACCCACTGCCCTTTGGGTTTACTTTCTATATTCACACCCACTGCCCTTTGGGTGTACTTCCTTTGTTCACACCCACTGTCCTTTGGGTTTACTTCCTTCGTTCACACCCACTGCCCTTTGGGTCTACTTCCTTCATTCACACGCACTGCCCTTTGGGTCTACTTCCTTCGTTCACTCCCATTGCCCTTTGAGTCTACTTCCTTTGTTCACACCCACTGTCCTTTGGGTCTAATGCCTTTGTTCACACCCACTGCCCTTTGCGTTTACTTCCTTCGTTCACATGCACTGCCCTTTGGGTCTACTTTCTTCGTCACACCCACTGCCCTTGGGGTCTACTTCCTTCGTTCACACCCAATGTCCTTTGGGTCTACTGCCTTCGTTCACACCCACTGCCCTTTGGGTCTGCTTCTTTCGTTCACACGCACTGCACTTTGGGTCTACTTCCTTCGTTCACACCCACTGTCCTTTGGGTCTACTGCCTTCGTTCATACGCACTGCCCTTTGGGTCTACTTCCTACATTCACACCCACTGCCCTTTGGGTGTATTTCCTTTGTTCACACCCACTTCCCTTTGGTTTTACTTCCTTCATTCACACCCACTGCCCTTTGGGTCTACTTCCTTCATTCACAGACACTGCCCTTTGGGTCTACTTCCTTCGTTCAGACCCACTGCCCTTTGGGTCTACTTCCTTCATTCACACGCACTGCCCTTTGGGTCTACTTTCTTCGTTCACACCCACTGTCCTTTGGGTCTACTGCCTTCATTCACACCCACTGCCCTTTGGGTCTACTTCTTTCGTTCACACCCACTGCCCTTTGGGTCTACTTCCTTCATTCACAGACACTGCCCTTTGCATCTACTTCCTTCATTCACACCCACTGCCCTTTGAGTCTACTTCCTTCGTTTACACCCACTGCCCTTTGCATCTACTTCCTTCGTTCACACCTACTGCCCTTTGAGTCTACTTCCTTCGTTCACACCCACTGCCCTTTGGGTCTACTTCTTTCGTTCACACGCACTGCACTTTGGGTCTACTTCCTTCGTTCACACCCACTGTCCTTTGGGTCTACTGCCTTCATTCACACGCACTGCCCTTTGGGTCTACTTCCTACATTCACACCCACTGTCCTTTGGGTCTACTTCCTTCGTTCACACCCACTGCCCTTTGGGTCTACTTCCTTCGTTCCCATCCACTGCCCTTTTGGTCTACTTCCTTCATTCACAGACACTGCCCTTTGCGTCTACTTCCTTCATTCACAGACACTGCCCTTTGCGTCTACTTCCTTCATTCACACCCACTGCCCTTTGGGTCTTCTTCCTTCATTCACACCCAGTGCCCTTTGCGTCTACTTCCTTCATTCACACCCACTGCCCTTTGCGTCTACTTCCTTCGTTCACATCCACTGCCCTTTGCGTCTACTTCCTTCGTTCACATCCACTGCCCTTTGCGTCTACTTCCTTCATTCATACCCACTGCCCTTTTGGTTCCTGGAGGCATTATTAGCACTGTAGATCGCTCCTCTAATACTATCTCCACATCCCCTCCTAATCTACCTCTTTTTTCTATGTTTGAATATCAGTACTCTCTGTTCGCTAAACCTTATCCCCTAGCCTTTCTCCTGATTTACCACTCTCCAGGTTCAGTCACATCATTTGTGAAGATCTTGATGCCCTTCTGTCGTCTCGCCTCCCCTCTGATACCCCTTTGATACTTCTTGTCCACTTATTATTACCTCTCTTCTATTCTTGTTCCTCCCTCTCACATTTCTGCCTCCTGCTCGGCCCTTATTTTCTCTACCCCTCTATCTCCGACCTCGGTCACTGCTTCTCCCATTTGATCATGATCTTCTATTGTTTTCTCTTCTTTCTGCCATAGCTGCATCTTCTCCATCTTCCTTCCCTTGTACCTTTTTTCATCAGTATCTATGTAATTTCAATTCTCCTTCTTTCAACTCAGCCATCACCTCACCTCTCCGTTCGCTATACAAGTTTTCTTCCTCATCTTTTGACTCTGCCTTTACTATTTCCACCTCAGATGTTTCTAACATGCTTTATTCTCTATATCCTGCTTCTCCATTTATTCCAACATGTAAATCTCCCAACCCTTGCATGACCCCGTCACTCCGCTCATTACTTCTCCCTCTCTGCCACGCTATGCATTGTTGAAAGAAGTCACATTATCCTGATAACTTCTCCCTTATCACCCCTCTTCATACCACCTTTGACACAGCTGCTAAACAACAATACTACACTGAACTCCTTGACTCCTTTTCCTCTCTTCCTCAATGCCTTTTTAAGAATTTGTCTCATATTGTCTCTCCTCCTTCTCTTGATCCTGCAACTACTTCTTCTCTATCCGGCTTTGATCTGGCTTCTTAATGGTCAGTGGAACGGCTGCAGGTAGGAGATTTAAAGTAGGTCCCTGACCCCCGCAAAGCACGCTTTGACCAAGGGATAGTTATGTGCCTCTGTCATGACCTGCTAATGACTTAACAGATACATTATTTTTGGTAACCCGGATTCATGAGCACTTTCAGTTTTACAGATATAGCTGGTTCTTTGGGACATGGGTCACAAACACATATATTAGTGGATGATGTCTTATTAGCACTGACTGACTGATTTAGTTAATTAGTCACCTTATTTTTGGAGCTGGCTATAACAGGCAATGCTTTCTCTGGATGCGTCAAATTCTAAATACAATATGCCAAGCTTTGCACTAACCAACATCAATATTAAAATAACTAGTTCAAGTAGTTTGACTATCGTGTTTTCAATTGTTTGAACATCAAGTGGTGATGGTGTAAGTCCCCATTTTTCCAGAGCTCTTTGGACTCAATGGGGCACTTTCGGCACAGTTACTGCAGCAGTGATTCGGCTGCAGTAATTGCACCAAAAATGGGCAGAAATTCTGCAGATTTACCTTCAGCTCAGAGCTATGAGTTGGGCGGTGCAGTATTACCACCGCATTTTTACTGCACTGTCCAACTCGTGATGAGGCCCAATGTGGGCAAAATTCCGCTGTGGGATAGAGGTGAACCTTTCTTCAAGGATTTCGAGACAGCTGGAGGTTTAGGTGGTAAATTCAGAATTTCTTTACAGATGCAATGGGTTACTCACCCCTCTTTCTCTATGGTCCTTGCCATTGTTATTGGCATGACAGTATTTACGCCTAGAATCATGCCATTCCGAATTGAATGGTCTACCTCAGAAATGTGTGCCTCCAGATTTCCAACTGCCCTTTTTGGAAACACATCCAGAGTGGCAATAGATGGAATCCTTTTCTATTTGCCCCTACCAGGAGGGGACGTATCTGCTTTACTCTTGGCCCTGGGATTAAGAGTTAAATCAGCAAGCTAGCTCATGTGATGAGGAATGCCACACAGCCTAAGGTGCACCCTTAGTCCGACTCCCCTCCCTCACCAACACCCTACTATGATAGCACGGGGCTGTTTTAGGAATAGAAATATAAAAGAGGTGAGATGGGTTTTTGATGGCACCTTTCCAAGTTGACAAAATCAGTCAGTGCCAAAAAGTCCAAAGAGACACATGCTAAAATTAAGTGTACAAAATGTCAGTGCTTACACAATTAGAAACACGCAGCAGCAATTGGAAAGTGCAACATGCAATAATCAAACAATTATTAGACAAATGTTTGATACAATGTTAAAACATTACAATATAATACATCAAAGGATAAAAAGTATTTAAGAAAGTTAAAGCATATAACTAACAAATGGAATATCTTAATTGGACCAGTCTAATTTTCCTAATAATTGTGGTGTCATACTGATATGATAAGTCATTTATAATGCCCCTGTACACAAGTGTTTCTAGGCGCGACAAGACGAAGAAGGGAGGACAGAGGGAGTACGAAACAATGATCTTACTAGTCCTTGTGTCATTCAGATCGCGCAGGTGCGGGGGCAGGGGAAGGGAAAGTGCAGGTAGCTCAATAGTGCTGCCGGTGAGTGGCTCATAAGTGCAGAGAGTCCGGGGCCTGTAGGGTTACAGATACAGACCCTTAAATGCTTGGGAGGCCCGGAGGCAGTGCAAGAGCAACTGGACATGCATGAGCCTGGACCCAAAGGTCAGTGGTTGGCCAGGTGACCAGTGTGCGTAGCAGTCAGAGACATCAGCAAGGAAGAGGGAGAGTGAAAGCGGGAGTAAAAAGGAAGGTCTTGAGTTGCTTCCGGAACCGCAGGTGTTGCTGCTCAAGTTTCAGTGAGACAGGGAGGCTGTTGCAGAGGGAGGCCCCAGCAGAGGAAAGAGATCTACCCCCCACTCTCTTCCTAGAGAAGCGTCTAACCCTCAGAGAGTTGGAGGTGGATGAGCAGGGGGCTCGAGAAGGAAGATGCTTAGGAAGAGAAAGTTGGAGGTAGTTGTGCGATCTCTGGCCACAGAAATCCTTATGGGCGATGTAAAGGGTCTTGAACTAGATCCTTGCAGCCACGGGGAGCCAGTGGAGAGATTTCAGAGCTGGAGAGATACGATGCCCGGGCTTGAGGACAAGGACAAGTCTGGCAGACCTATTCTGGATAAGTTGTAGAGGGCGAATGGTAGAGGCAGGGAGATTTAAAAAGAGGCTGTTGCAGTAGTCAAGCCTAGAGAGGACCAGGGCACTGAAGACAGTGAGCTTCTGGGGGAAAATGAGAAAGGAAGAATACCTCTGAGGAGGTGCAGCTGACAGTGTGACTTCTTAGAGACATCAGAAATGTGAGGAGAGAAGGAGAGAGTGGAATTGAAGATGACACCAAGGTTCTTAGCCCCACAGGACGGAGCAGTTAAAGTGCCCATGGTGGGCGGCCATAGTGAGAGAGGAAAGGAGGGAGCAGGTGTCTCAAAGAGGAGGATCTCAGTCTTACTGGCATTAAGGCAGAGATCTTTGGAGGCACACTATTCCTGAATTTCAGACAGGCAGTCTGTTAGGAGGGAAGGAACAGAGGTGGCTGAGGGGACCCTGAAGGAGAGCTGGGTGCCATCTGCATAACATTGAAAGTTAGAGCAGAATGTTGAGATGCGATGGGCCAGAGGTGCCAGGTAGTGGTTGAAGGTCCAGGGAGAGAAGTTATAGCCCTGGGGAGCACCACAAGTAGAAAGAGAGATAGAAGAGAGGAAAGACACAAGTTGGACCTCGGAGGGTTGATCAGTGAGAAAGGAGGTCAACCAGTCCAGGGCCTGACCAGAGATACCAAGGATGTCCTGGAGGAGATTGAGCAGGATGGCGTGGTTGACTGCATTGAAAGCAGAGGATAGATAAAGGAGAATGAGGACAGAAGGAAGGTTAGAATCAAGATTAGAGAGCAAGTCTTCGCAGGTGTTCAGGAGAGCAGTTTCCGTGCTTCTGGCTGCCCTGAAACCAGACTGTTTCGGTTTGGAGACAACCAACAGATCCAGTATGTAGATTAAGCTGGGAGATGGCCAGCTTTTCCAGGAGTTTGCCTAGAAAAGGAGTAATGGGGATAGGGCAATAGTTTGCTGGATGAAGAAGGGGCAGAGGGCTTCTTAAGAAGGGGGTGCGCAAGGGAGTGCTGAAGAGGGAAAGTAAGGTTCCAGTGGCAAAAGATTAATATCAGAAATAGGTCAAGGCTGGAGCAAGGGTGTCAATGTGGTCCTTGATGGTTCTGGAAGAACAGGGGATCACCTGCTTTGAGCGACTTTCATAGATCGGACTTGTCTAGAAACATTGTCAGGGGTGAACAGGGGAAAAGGAGGAGAAAGGAGTAGGAGAAACGGCCAAAGAGGGGTCTGGGGTGGTAGATGGAGAGGAAGGGGAGTTTTAGTTCTAAAGTGAGAAGCCAGTGTCATGAAAAGGGCCTGGGAGGGAACAGGAGAGGTGGAGTCTGCAGCAGGATTAGCCAACTCCTTGCAGATTTTGAAAAGTTCTGCTGAGTTGTTAGAGGCCACAGAGACGCAGGCTTGGATGTAGGTTCTTTTCTTCGAGTGTCTGTAATGTCTTTGGAGCAGGCAGCAGGCCAGTTTGTCAGAGGATGCGCTTAATGCCCCCTACTTCCTCTCAGCCCCCCTCCATTGCCCTTAAGAGTGATGAGGTCGGAATCATACCAAGAGTTGCACTTGGATGCAGGCTTTAAACGGATCCTCATAACAGGGGAAAGGACATCAACAGGGATGTCATTTGACCAAAATGTCGGGGGTAGCGGAAGTGACATCACACGACCCTTGACCTCTGATGACATCACAGCAAGTGATGTCATTAGACCGCATCCCGAAGTGACATCATGGGAAGCGATGGAACACAACCTTTCACGTCTTGACAAAACAGGAAGTGGCATCACATAGCATTGTTCCTAAGTACACTACAAATAAAATGGTTACGATATCACAATAATGTGATATACCTTTGATACTAGAATGTATCACCATATTTATCATTAATATCAGTGTGTATAGGCCCATAATACCAAATTACTGTGAATGCAAGCAGACGTCCAAGGCCAAATGATAATGATGTGTTATTATATAGCACTTACGCTTAAGCGCTTTATACAGAACAAATATCCCTACAATATCACCCAACATGTGTTGGCACTCATTTATCGACCTCAGAAGGATGAAAGGCTGAGTTGAGGTGTTTAAGAAAAGGCTAAATCAGTGACTCACCCCCTGAAGTGTGCATGAAATAAACCTTAAATGAATCGAGCAATTATTGTATAGAATTCCAGAAAGACACATTATTTGTTATTCCTATTCTTTCTAATTTAGGGTCACTGCTCAAAGTGCTACACTTGTAGAACCCTCTGTTTTTTAAGAGGCCTGAACAAGGAAGCCAGCCACTCCAGAAACAAAGAGCCACATGACACTGGCCACAGCCCAGGAGCTTACATACAAAAAATATTTGTTTTCCATTTCATTTTTAGGGATGACGAGGGAGACCACGTGGGTAGCAAGGGAGACCTCAGGGGTCGCAACTCTGACACCTGGTGACTCCCAAATGACATCAAGAGTGTTAGAGTTAGAGAGATGAAGGTTGGAGAGTCAGTCAAAGGTGTGGGAGGAGGACAGAAAGTAGCAGCAAAAGCCTCCACTGACACACGCTTGATGGGCTGGATGACCGAGAAGGTGGGTGGCAGTGCTGGGGTCCGCTTAACCTGAGGGGTAGAGAGAGAAAGGTGGGAGAAAAGAAGAAAGTGGTTACTCCAAGAGAGAGGAGTGGTGGCAGGGTTGGAGAGGGGGTGGTCTGAAGAGATCAGAACATCCAGGGTGTGCCCTGCCGAGTGAGTCCTACCAGAGGGAAGAATAAAGAGCGAGGTAGAGTCAGAGAGGTTGCGAAATAACTCAGAAGAGGGGCTGGTGGGATCCACGTGAATGTTGAGGTCTCCGAGAAGGAGAAGTTGCAAGGTAGAGGAAAGGAAGGAGGGAGGAAGAGAGGTCATCCCACTCAGAGAGGAAGAGGGCGACCTGACCAGGCGACCTGTAGATGGTGGCTACAGTGAGAGAGAGGCCAGGAGAGATAGAGAGCATGCAGACCAGGCACTCAAAGGTGGAGTAGTCCTGCATTGGAATGACAGAAGCAGGGATCCACTCTGGGAAAATCAGCGCTGCACCCCCACTGGGACAGTTGATTCTGGGTTTGGAGAGGATCTTGTAGCCATCAGGAAGGAGAGTGTCAAAACCTGTGTCAAAGCTGGCCGTGAACTAAGTCTCGTGAGTATGAGTACATCCAAATCATGCTCTTCCAGGAGACGGCAGATGTCAGAGAAGTGTTTGACTGCAGAGCAAGAGTTAAGGGTAGCGATGTGGAACAGTTGCCACCTTTGCACTGTTTACCTTTGCAGGACTTCCATGGAGGGGAACAGGCATGAAGTACACCCTGCAGAAGTGTTAGTGGTGCCCGATAATGGGCTGAGGGGGAAGGAAGAGATGGCAGGGTAGTTAGAGAGGAAGAAGAGAGTGTCAGAGAGGTGGTGGAAGGAAGAGGCAACCGGGCAGCCAGAGAAGCAGCGGTTGGTGGCGGAGGAAGGAAGCATCAGAGGAGCCAGAGAAAGTAAGATAGGAGTAGCAGGAGATTAAAGGAAGTTGAGAAGGTGGGGGAAGCGTCTATCAAAAAGGAGGAGATTGGCATGAGGGCCCTGGACCAGGAAGGTCTTAATGATGGGCACTCCGGAGTCCAAATAGCTAATATAAGTTATGTTCTTGTTTTCTGGTGTTTGTGGCACAAAATCACTATGTTAGTCAGCAACTTGGCACAGTAGCAATTAATACTTGGATTCATGGGTTATTTGTGAATTGTTGATAGGTTGTTATAAAGTTTATTGGCAGCAGACAATGCACTCAGGCTGGGCTCAGGAAGGACTTAATACTGTCATTGCTCTAGGATTTTTCTCAGCTCACATGCCTTTGTCTGCTTACCGGTTATATTAGCAGATCATGGTAGTGACGTTCATCTAACACTCAATCTTCTTTGCCTTCCCAAGAGGTCAGTGTTGTTCTGGCAGGGGTGTACTTCCCCCAAAGTCTCCTGTGGGGAACAGAAGGAAGCAACCAGTGCCACTGCCTGCTCCGCTCCGCTATGGAGGGAGTAATATGGCCATGTGGCGTAGTGAGGCTCTCAGCTCGCAACTGAGCCATAAAGTCCTTAAGGTCCGCCTTCCTTGCACGGTTCCTAATGGCAGCTGGAAACAGCTATCACTGCTTCCTGCTGCCAACAATGTGTTTGGTCTTCTTTTTATTTTAATCTTTTATTTTGTCTTTTTTGATTGAATGTTTATGGTGATTTTCCTATGATGTTTTTTCTTTTTTTTAAGTTTTCCTTCATACTTACGTTTTCTGACTGAAATGAAATAACAAAGGACAAGACTATTTTAGTTGTGTTGTGCTTAAGGGGGTAATTCATGTAATAATTGTGCGCCGAAAATCGTGGCGCAAGCTGGCGCAAGCGTATAAAAGCAAGCGATTCATGGAAGTCTGTTCGCATGTTTTCCCAGGGAGCTACACCGAAACCGCACGTGGCACACACGGGTGCACACGTCACTGCGACATCCCAAACGCTGTGCACGATGCGCACAGCGAAAGCGTCACAACATGTAGCGCACACACCAAAAAGGGGAACAACGCGTGAAAATGAGGGTGAAACTGGGGAAGTACTGCTGGGAAATACACGGAACGCCCACACGCGCGCGAACAACACATATTCATGGAATCGAATAGGGGAACCCACGCACGCCAAAAGACACGCACAGGCGTAAACACGTCCGCCACACGAAGGCAGGCGGAAGTGTCGCTGCGCAGTATAAAAGTGCGCACAAACAACAAACACGTATATTCAGCTACGATGAATGTCCCATTTCTCGCAGCACTGATCGTGGGACACCGCAGGAGGAGGAGAATAGCCAGAGCCCGCATTTTTTTGCCCAGGACCAGCATTTTTGGGATGCCTGATGACCAGGTCTATGGCAGGTATAGGTTTCCACCTCGTATCATCCTAGACCTGGTCACTGAGTGGGAGGATAACCTCACACCACTCACCTTGTGCTCCCAAGCACTGAGCCCCTTGGAAAAGGTGCTCAATGTCCTGCCTTTTTTGGGTCTACCCATAACAGTTTCATATACAGAATGTCTGCCCTGAGCGGGGACCTGGAAGCTGGGAAGCATGGCGACACATGTCTCATTGGTGAGTACAAATGTCTGTGCACATGTATGCATGTCACACACAGACAAATACACAAACCCAACTAATGACAACCATCCTCACCTCCCCAGGGGACAGTGCCTACCCTCTGAGCAACCACATGATGACACCAATACGGAACCCCACCACACCACCCCATGTAAGATACAATGCTGCCCATATTGCAACCAGGGGCATAGTGGAGCGCACATTCGGAGAGCTCAAGTCACGCTTCTGCTCCCTTGACCGCTCTGGCGAGCAGCTACTATATGCACCCCCAGTAGTGTGCAGGATGATTGTGGCAGCATGTGTCCTGCACAATGTTGCAACACAGCGGGGCGAACCAGTGGACATGGTGGTGCCCCCACATCTCTAACCACAGGCACAGGCGCTGCTCATGGGAGGGCAAAGGGCACGTGGCGAGGCAGCCCGGACCCGGCTTGTGGCCACATTTTTCACCTAAACTCCCAACCCTGCGGGGTGCACACAGGCCTGGCACATACCAGGTGACAATCAATGATGACAAAGAGACAGTCAACTGTCACAACCTTACCACCCTGAGAATGTTGCCACGGAAGTGCTACATTGTGTGCATCCCTAGCTACTTAAACATAACCAATCCTGTGTGACCAAAAGGAACACATGCAAGGTGCATATCACACCACCCCCCTGCAAAACAGGCCATGAAAATCACTGGTATGTCACCCAAACCCTCCCAACCAACATCACCCTTGTCGGCCACACCATGACTTGGCATGCAACAGCAAAAAAGCAAACCAAAAGCACAACACATGACCAATTAGATACAAAGTGACACGTGATAAATGGAAAGAGGCCTGAGACAATCACACCTGAAATGGAATCAGAGGAAATGACTGACCAACAACCTCCCACACATACAAAGTCATACACAAATGCATGCCACCAGCGGTACCATCAACAAAAGACAGAATGCCTGTTGGCATGCACATTGGCCAATCCAAATCTGCAAATCTCAAACCTGTGTACTGTGTGTGTCTCCTGCAACACACCACTCAGCACACAGCACAGTTAGCAGCCATTGTGTTGGGGATACACCTTGAGCATTATATAAAAAAGACAAGCAGCAAAAATAACCCAATGACGCATGTACACGATTCCCAAATGGTAAGTGATCATGCGCTGCAGGGACACAGCATGCCAGAGAAGGCAATCTGTGTGCACGTGTGGGCATGGAAGGGTGGTTGTATGTGTGGTGGAGCATTGTGTAAGTGTGTGTGCCAATAGGGACATGCTCTCAATACATGCATGTGAAATGAAGTGATCCTCAGTGCCCTGTACACATCACATGTGAACATTGCCCATGTGCACACCCCAGTATGTCAAACCACAACAATCCCCTGAAACCAGAAAGGTAAACCCAACACAGGAACAGCCATTGACCAGCAGAACACATCATGTACATAGCACCCCACAATGCCTTGTCAGAGAGTGCCCAAACACTGTAGCCCAAGCGTACTGTCCGACAACAAAAGCCCCTCCCTCATTTACTCATCACCATGACCTTCAGAAGAACTGTGTCTGGGGTCCCACGGCTTCTTCCTTCTAGTCTACCTGGCTTCAGGATCCCCCTTCCCCTTGGTTTCCTTGTTCTTCCTATCATGTAAATAGGGTCCAGCCCCCTCAGAGGCTACCTTGACTGATAAAAATACCAAATCGCAGAGAACTCCAAGGAGCCAAACCACCAAACCAGGGAAAAAACCTCTAGCCACCAAAAAAACCTGGAAGAGTCTCCAGTAGATGACTTGAAGTTGCAGAATATGGCCAAGCACATGTCCAAGCAGAATGATAGAATAACTACCAAGGTAGCACAGTTGAACAATGGTTCAACAGGATGGGTAGCAATTTGAGTACACAATAATCAATGAGGATGCCACAAATGATGGGTAGTGTCACAGCTCCGGTCTCCAGGCGCAGGAGTGGCACGAACCAACCACCCCCTCTGCGGTCTGGGCGCTTGCAAGGTAAAACTTACACAGGCCTCCGAGACCCCAGCAGGGAAAGCGGGTTAAGGATCCGTTGGTTGGATAGGTATCAGTATTTAGGATAACCGGAAAGAGGGTCAGGAGAGGGGAGGTGGATGGGCAAGGGAAAGTAAGGAAAATACAAAATACAACAATTGACAATTACACATACTCAATTAGAGAAGCCATGTTCTCATGCACATTGTACAAACTGGCTCAAAGGCGAGGCAAAGAGAGACTTATCTCTGGGGTGAGTGCTGACCTCCTGCCTGCGCACTCTCAGGTCCGGTAACAGGAGCAGTTCAATGCTGCAAAGAGAGCGTGAGTTACTATTTTGTGGGTATTGCCTCACACACACATAACACCATTCATGCCTCGAACTTAGTGACTCCTCCCCTAACAAGCACTCTTGTCTGCTGCTTCGTTGGTATAGTTTTGCTTGCCCCAGTGATGGTTTATACACTGTTTATGTGGTAAGGTTGCCGCACGTGGCTTCGTGGTAAACGGAAGACCGTGTGTTAAGAATAACACATGATAGAATGGGCCTTGGATGAGCTGCTAGCTGCGTGTGGCTAGGTGCGACTTCAGTACAACTCGCGTTCTGCCAGGCGTGGCTTTTTATAGGCAGCGCACGTGGCTAATTGCATATGCTTATGATATGCACTGCACTCAAGTTTGTGCATCGCTGGGTGCCCCCCCTGCGCTGTATTAGTTTGTGGCTAGGAATGCTACTGCGCTAATAACTTCGCTTCTCTGGAGCAGGGGGGCCTCAAGGATATAGGCGACGCCCCCTGCGTGTGCCCCTGATAACTTGGAAAGCTTCTTGGCATTTGCTCCTCAGTGTGGCATTGCTGTACGGTGGGTGTTTTCCCCAACGCCTGGCTAAGCTCCTCAGCGCTGGCGCTACTTAGCTTGCATGTGCGAGGGGCCTGGAGGAAGGTCGGCTGGGGCGTAGCCCCTCGTGCTGTTCACCTTGCTCAGAGCTCCTGGAAACACGTCTGCTTCTGTCGGACGTCTGAGCACAAGCCCCGTGCTTCGGCTTGCATGCGCATGCGCGCATGTGTCCCACCCAATGTGGGCAGGGTTTGTAGTTCTTGGCCCGGTGTCTGCTGGGAAAGGTAGTATGGAGGCTCCTTTTCCTGCAGAAAGGGCATAAAAGCCTTTTATAAGGCTGGACTCTTTTCTGTGTGTGTTTCTTTATGCTGCTTGTTACTGGGCCATGTCTGAGACCTACATCTGACCTGCTCCCACACAACCCAGGGTCTGTACCCTGACAGGTAGAGCCGGAACTTGAGTAGAAAATAACCAAGGAGACTGGCACAACTGGATGGTTGAGCTGAAACCCAATCAATCCTTGATAGCGTGAACAAAGAAAGGCAGAGACAGCACAAGTCTGGAAAGGCACAGTGAATGCGGGATAGCCGGAAACAGCTGACAGCAAGTCAAGAGCCACAACAGTTGAATAGCATTGGTAAAAGCCAAAAGTCAACATAAAGGAATGGATGTAATAGAGGAAAGACAGGAGGAGCGACAGAGAGATGCTGTTGAACAGAAGTGTACTGAGGCAAAGCGAGGCAGTGCAAGAGTACGTGGAAATAACTGCCCGAGAGACGGTGGACAGATCTGCAACAAGGACAGTAGCAGGAAGAAAAATAGGGACTAAAGGCACCAGAGTGTGAAAAACAAGTAAAAGAGCTGTAGTCCAGTAGGAAAACTGCGTCGTCAGGCAGCAGAAAAGTCCAAGAGAGAAGGCAGATATAAGGTGCCGTCCAAACGGAACAGAGCGAGTAGTAGTATAGGCGGACATCTCAGGTGAGGACTGGACTGTGAGTTGTGCCTCTTGGGTCACATTCCTAATGCATCCTCCTTTGCCACAATCCCCAGGGGCTGAACTCAACACGTACAAACTTGACATTGTCACCACCCAGCACCCACACACCATCAGTGTGACTTTGACAGCTAAAGGGTGCAGGCTACCGTCTACAGCATGAAGTGCATCAAGCACGTATACAGGCAAGAAATTAACATACATCACAATCAACATCAATAAATGGACAGTTTAAAAATGTACTCACCAAAATTGATTGCATACATGCCATGGAGAAAACATCCATAATCCCCACTAGGGGTGTAAACACAAGTAGTACAGCAGCAGACAGGCCACAGATATGACGAACGTCCAATGCCCTTGTGTAAATGGTTGTCCCACCGAACCATCCTTGCAAGCCCATGGAAAGGGGAAGCAGGAGTGGCATATGTGTCAGGACCCCAAGCCACAAACACATACGCGAGACAAGCTTGAATGGGCCCAGCTGGAACAGACAGTGGATGCTTTCAAAAGCCACAAAGCACCACACCGTCACATGAATGCACAATAGACAAACAATATTAAACTAATAAAATAAAAAATGGCCACATACGACCCGTGGGGGAGCCACCCAGGGGGGGGAAGGTACAGGGTGCACCTCAACACCCACATGCAATGATGTTGTGTTTTAAAAAAAAAACTCCATGGGCTCAATGCCTGCACGGCCCGACCTGTGTGGCAGATAAGTCGTTGCCCGAGTCACCCTCTGGATGGAAAGCAGAAGGTGGACGTGGAACAGTACCCTGACCATGCCTATGCGCAGCTTGCCCCTTGTCGGCAGCAAGTCTACCTGACTGGTAAGCCTGGTCCTGTGCGGCGATGACATGTAGGTCAGCATGCAGAACCTCACGTGATACGCGTGCTTCCTTTTGTAAGGTAGCACATGTAACACAGAGTTCTGCCTGCATGGCCCCGCATGACATCTGGAGCACCTCCCGGCAAGCATGTAGCTCAGCCGAGATTGTATTCTCAAGCTGCTCCAACCTCTCTTCTGACCGCTTCCTCTGGGACATGTTGAGCACACCATTTCAGCCCGGCGTGCCCTGTCTGAGGCCGCCATGCCCAGCCTGAGTGAGCGGGCCGTGGACTGTGCTGCCCGCTGCTGGAGATCCACCTGCCTAGCAGGGGGGAGCACGGATTGGGCCACACGTTCCATGCTCTGAGCGATCTTATCAATAGCTGTCCCCTGTTGTTCTGAATTGGCACACATGGATTGCTCTCACTCAGTATACCCCGGTGGCACACCGCCACCGCGTTGCCGGGCTTAACACCTGCGGGGCCCAAGGAGCCGTGGTCCTCGCTGGGTTAGCACTGCCAGCGGCTGAAGGACTACATCCCTCTGTTGATGTGATGCCCCAGGCACATCAGCAACTGGTGTGGAGTGGGACCGTGCAACCCGATACACCACAGGCGGAGGTTCCAACACCATCTGGCCCCTCAGTGCAGGTGTCGCGGACAGAAGATCGTCCACATCAGAATCACTCACCGTCGGCGAATGGACATGACGCGCATCCAACTCAACATTGTTGTTGGAGTGATCTTCCGAGCTAGACTGATTGCCAGCCCTGGACACGATGGTCTGGAGCAAAAGTGGGTTCTCGTGGCCTACCACCCCACTACCTCCACTTGTGCCGGGTTGCAGATGTAATAGCAACCCCGTGTCAGGAATGACATCACCATCCTCTGGCTCCATTGCGTCATCATCTGTAGTGTGGAAAAAACAAACATGAGTACACGCGTCAGAAGCACATAACCCACACACACACATAGACATCACATCGACAGCCAACACATGAAGCAGACATGTCACAGACAAATGAAATTCTGGCATGCATCCAGTGGCATTGTTATGCAAACACATCCCAAAAGCAGAAATGCATATGTGTAAATAGCGAAGCCTACACATGTACTGAATGTAGTATATCACCTCCATCACACACCACCTCTGTCAGGCACATGTCACAGGCAGAAATGATAGATGGCAACAAAGAGATGGCACATACCATAAGCATGTCTGAACTGCTAAAAGGCCACAGCTGCAAGTGAATATAAACACACCATGACACACATAATATGCATGTACACATGCATCACTAAATCATCATCACCAATATAGGTTCATCCATCTGCAGCTTGGCCCGTACCAGGCGTCATGGGCCATGTAGACATAGTGAATGTCCCGAGCAAAGCGAGGGCCTGCAACCAGGCATGAGGGACCATAACGGCCAGTACAGTCCGAGCTGCCGGCAATGAAGCCTCCAGAACACCCCTCAGGGCCTGATTGAGCACATTGTGCATTGATTGTACCCTAAATCATTATTCAGTGTGTCAAACCTGATGCCAGATTAGCTAAGTGGGCCTGGGCGTACACATACTGCACGACAGTGCACCTTCAGGATTGTCCCAGTTGAACATAATGGGCGCAATGCTGAAATCTCAGCAGCATTAACGTTAATCAACTACCTATTAGTCATTCAACAAAAAAGCTGCAGAGGACACATGTGTAAATGAACACTTTCACACACACATAAGTGAGTAGCCGCAATGTTGCACTACACAACGTTGAAACTTCTTGCATATGTACATGTGAAAGTGTTCAAAAACACCCATGTCCCTATACACCCGTATGGTGATTATGAACAGCATCCTATATAGCAAAGCAAGCAGCTACAATGCTGCTTGCTTTGATGTATGTGAAAGTGTACACATACACACGTGCAGGCAGCTCCACAGTCATTACAACCCGATTGGCAGGCTAAAGTCAACCTGCGGCCCATACCAGTTAGTATAGGCCGCAGATTGACCAATCAACTTTGCTAAACACCCGCTAGGGTGTACCAATACTAAGTACATGTGTCACAGGATGCACCTGTGCCCGTTGCTTTCATGATAGTGAAGGGATGACAATCTGACCATACATGCCAGGTCACTTTGACATTGCAGCAGTGAGTAGGCATGTAGAACGGTGTAACATGGCTCAGAAGTGGGTTGGTGCAGTGTACGTTACCGACTATCTACATCAACAAGTACATTATGATGTCAATCAATAAACATGAAGGCAGTGCAAGGGCAAGGTCAGGCATCACGTGCAATGTGCATGCAATGAATTGCATGGCTACAGGCAATCCCCCCCCCCCTTAGTGAAAATGCAGGGAGGCATTGCATGGCAGTGAAGGGTTGAACAGAGAACTGTGTATTGGCAGACAGTGTTGAGTAACATCAATTGCATCACCTGAGTCAACTGACAACACAGCAGATGAGAATGGGACAGTAAGCAGGACACATGATGAACCCTCTGTAGTACACCCATTTGTGCAGAAGGCACTACACCAGTTGAACAGAGTCAGGGGGCCTGAAACAGGGGGAGGCCTGTGCCCCACACAGACTATGACACCCTAAACATGTGCGTGATGCAGGACTGTGCCAGAGTGAGCATGGAATGGATGATCAAATGCCATTAAATGTATGTCATCCTGGACACATACTACAATGATCATCCTGCCAAGGACACATAGGGGCATGCATAGAATGCACATGGAGCATGAATGGGCACTCATGTCCCTGTGGAGCATCTGCCATCTGCACAGTCCAAGTGAGACACCCTGCATCAACGACAAAGGATGAACCTCACAGTATGTGTCTGGCAGGTTGGCAGGGGGAAGTGTGCAGGTACACAGGAGCGTTGAACAGGCCATTGCAGTAGTCCAACATGTTACTCACCAGTGCAATGGTGTAATAGTTGTGCAGGGGGGTGGAGGGGCAAGGGAGCATGCCTACGTGGAGTACCAGCATGCAGAACACACATGCACATCAGTCATGCCATGACATAGTCCGAGTGCTGAGTGGAAGGACACCCAAGGCTACATGCAGAAGGGCCAGTGAGCTGGAACATGGACCGGAGGGGCAGCCTGGTGACTAGCATGTGAGTAGGGAGCAAGTGTGGTGATGAGGACAGTCCATGTCTGCTCTACATGTACAGCATACTGCACAGCAGGCACACATTAATGAAGCATTACATTACTCGCACATGAGAACCATGTACACATAGCATGTAGTGGCAGTCAAGCACAACACATCACACAAGCAAACTACACATGGCCTGGAAAAACATGCAACAACACTCACTGGACGGGGCATCAAAATCCAGCATCTCTCCCACTCCTTCGACCAATTGTGCCCGGATGAACTCTGCAGCGATCAACTCGTCCGGAGTGAGTTCTTCCTCCTCAGGTGGTGGCTCAATGCCAGTCACCTGAGTCATGGCATAGTTGGAGGCTCCCTTTAGCTTAGCACAGCGTCAGAGGTCATCCCAACGCTTTTTGCACTCCTGAGCTGTGCGCACCTCATGTCCGTATCCGTATGCACTACACTCTCTGCAACATGCTTCCAGTGGTCCCAATGCTGAACAGGTGTAGTGTGACAATTTGGGACCACTAGCATCTCACGTTCGTGTCCCGACACGTAGCCCACAAGGAAGTCCAGTTCCTGCTCGCCGAAAGGCTTCTTCCTCGACGTGCCGGAGGCCGGAGCCGTGTCTGGGGTCCCAGCCTCTTGTGCAGGAGCAACCTTCCTCCTCTTGGGCAGTGATCCAGACCCTGATTGGCAAATGCCACCCTGATCAGTAGGGGCAGTGGCGCTGGTGGATTGAACCAAGGGAGTGGCAGGTGGAACTAGGACAGAAGCCCTCACTTGGATCAGTGGCTGCTGGGTGCTCTTGACTGGACTCTGCGCAGCAACAGCCGCTGCACCAAGGTCAACGGACCGAGATTGTCCTGGCTGGCAGACTCACAGCCGGAGTGGTGTTGGCTGCATCTACCCATGCAGTTGCCAACACCCAGCTGCTCGGAGCAGCAGATGACAACACTGCCCCAGGGACATGTGCCTCGGTCAGAGCAGCCCTGCGTGCACTTACCTTGTGCCTCCTGACCACCTGGAAATCATCCTGGGCCTGGGTGGTGGTGGCTACAGCTGCACCTGCAGCTACCACTAACCTTGTGCCCGTGGCAGTCGATGAAACTGACTGCCGGGTCACATGGGCGCCAGTGTCAGATGCAAGAGCTGCCTCTCCCAGAACCACGAGGGGTGGTGGCATGACTGCACCAACACGTGGCAGAACATCCTGCCGAAGTGGCACACCCCCGCCTCTTCCCCCTCTGCAGCCACCCTGGACACCCTGGAGTCCCCCTACTCCCTGGTCACCCCGGCCACGTCCCTGACCACGGCCACCAATAGGAGGATGCCCAGCTGAGGCGCCCCTCACCTTTCGTTGCCTCCCAACCATGCACAGATGTAGTAGTGTCAATGGGAGGTGTACACGACAATTGTCCTGGGCAACTGGGATGAAGGGGTTTGGGGTACTAGATGTAAACAGCACCCCTGTGCACCTGCAAGGCTGTATGTCACCCCAGTGAGAAAATGACAGGTCACGCAATGCTCAGGCACCCTAAAACTGCAGTAAAACCATGTACGCAACCCCCAGTATCCCGTATGTGGAATTAACCTCCCACAGTATGCGGTGGCATCCAGGGACACAAAAAACACATACGCGTGGGACACACAGGCTACTATGACCTCAAAAAAGGGTAAGCGATACACAGGGGGACCTCCAGTGGGAAAAAAAGCATGCACGACTCACCGTCTGTCTAGCGTGGTAATGAAAAAGATGCGTAGGCAAGACCCCCACCAAAAGAAGAGATACGTCCTTGATCCGCTGTGAAGTAGTGATGGCGCGTGAAAAAACCAACACACGCGTCGGTCTCCATGAAAAGCACTTACAGCGAACTGCCTGGCCCGCTCACCTTTAACCGTGCTGAGGAAAACACCTGCGTGCGTCACGTCACTTACGCGCTTAGGCCCTTTCCTCGAATTAGACACATTAACATGCAGGCGTGCTGTTTTTACACGTGCTGAATCACTATGCACCCGTGCCGATGGAAACGCCTGGGCGCGTTACGTCACACACACGCTTATGCGCTTAGGGCCTTTCCTCGAATTACACGCTGACGTGATGTTTTTTCACGTGCCAAATCACTCCGTATCAAGCTGGCCACGCAGCAACACACAGAAGACCACGCTTCTGCCCAGAAGGCCATTTCCCTGCCCCCCAAGAGCCCCGAGCTGCCTCCCACGAGCCATCTGCTGCTGCCTGCCTGCCTGCTGGCCACATGCCCTGCTATTTGGTGCCTGCACGTCACCCATCTGCAGGGGTCCAGTTGCTGTGACCACCCCTGCTGGAACAGAAGACTCCCGACTGCAGTTCCATCACTCCACAGCCCAGCACCAGGACCCATTTGCCCACCCACACCTGCCTCGGGGGTTGCCATGTCAGGCCAAAGTCCATCTGGGACCAGTGGCGACCCCCTGGCAGAGAGGCAGAGGGCTGCCAGCTTCACTGCAGGAGAAGTTGGCATCCTGGTGGAGCATGTCCTGGTGCATTATGATGCACTCTTCGGAAGAACACGCGCCGACAAGGATGGACGGAAGAGGATCTGGATAGACATCACGGTTGCCATCAACGCAGAGGAGGTGGCAACCCGCAACCTACCACATATCCATAAGCACTGGGAGGACTTCAGGTCCAGGACCCTCAGCAAGGGCCAGCGCCTCTTGGATGCAGCGGATGCAGTGGGGTGCCGTGTCCGCCTTACCACCAACCAGATGAGGATCCTGGAACGCATTCGCCCAGTGCTTCACCTCCAGGTCCTTGAGAGGCAGACCCGTCCGGAGTCAAGCGCTAAGTGTCCATGCGTACTGATTGGACGGAGTACATGTTGAGGTGTGCCAGGAGTGTGCAGCTTGGACATATGCTTGGAAAGGCCCATGTGTGGATGTGTATGTGCAGGGACATGACCGTGCTGCATGTGAGTCCAGTCATGTGTGATGCACATCAATGGTGTATGTGTTCCAAAGCATGATGCACAACTGCATGTGGAGATGCACACATGTTAGCATTTCTGTGTATGTACTATGCCATGGTTGGGATGTGACACATGGATGCTGGTTCCACCTTCCACATGTGTGCGACTGTGATACGCCATGGATGCATGTGACACAGACATGTAGGAACCCGATTGGCAGATGTGACATAGTTGCAGATGATTGCACTGTGACAGGTGTTGGAGATGGACAGATGTATGTCTGTCTGGTGGCGTGTGTGCATGTGTTTGGCACTCCCCATGTTGCTTGTGATGTCATCAATATATAAGAAGACAAAGCTATAGTGCAGATGCTAGAGATACAAAACATAAATACTCAAAGTAATTCAAATGGGGGACCAGTCAGGATAAAAAGTGCATATCAAATTTTAATAATGAAGCATAATGATTAAAACATAAAAGGGGTCTACAGTACAAAACTTAACATCCAATATGTAAAACAACAACAAGGAATAACTAGCAAGCTTGAATAGCAAGTTAAAACAGTGTCACAGAAAAGACAAACACAGGGGGTACTTCTAAAACAAATAGTATGGTACCCAATTCTGTTAGAATAAATGTGTAAAAGATGTATATCTCTGTTTATAGTCCAGAGAGATGTCTGTTAAGTTTTGAATTTTTAATTACTTTGAGTATTTATGTTTTGTATCTCTAGCATCTGCACTATAGCTTTGTCTTCTTATATATTGATTATTATCCTCCCGGATATAGACAGAGTATACACTGCGAACTTCCTTTAGCCAGTAGTATACCGGGTTTCCTCTCCTTATAAGTAACATTTGATGTTATGCCACCCTTCGGATGTTCATGCTGTTGTGTGTGTGTGGATGATGCTGTCTGCTGCACGATTCCTGTTAATTTGTGCATGTGTGTGGGTTCAAATGATATGAGTGTTGGGGAGTGTGATGACATCTGTGAAGTTTGACACTACCACTCATGTGCAACTGTCATGTGTGTATCAGACCATTGTACAGTGCCCTGATGCATGTTTTCTGTCTTTCCCTGTCTGCAGCGTCGACTGATGAAGAGGGCGGAGATTGTGCTGTGGAGCACAGCGGCAGGGATCCCACCGCCAGCCGGAGAGGCAAGGCCCAGCTCCCCACCCAGGTAGTCATCTCTTCCGGGAGTGAGGAGTCTGGTGCCATGTCCATGGCCGCAGCTGCCGAGGGAAGGTCCAAGAGGCCGAGTTTGGAGGTGGACTACTCGGCAGCAGTAGGGGCAGCTGAGCCCACACAGGGGCCTACGGAGGAAGATGGCACAGAGTCATCCAGGTTGGTGGGGGGTTTGGTTGAGGAGGAGGCCATGGAAGCCCCATGCATGGGGCCTGGAAGGGGGGATTCCACTGGTGCTAGTGGTGCAGTCCAGGGGCAGGGACAGGAGGCAGCACAGGCCGCCGCGGAGGTGCCTGTGTGTAATCCTGTCCCCGATCCTGTGACTGCATCATCCGGCACCAGCAGGGATGCCTCGTCCAGACCCGTTTTCAGGGAGGGGATGTGCATACAACAACTGGCCTTCCTCTCCCTGCGGACGTTGCAATCCGTGACTGGATTGAGCCTGTCCTAGCTGGGGTGGTGTTGCGCAAACGTGGTATTTGGGACGACGTGCAGGGTTCTCGTCTGGACAATGCACGTCATTTCGAATACCTCTTTGGCCGTGTCAACCTACTAGGACAGGTCGTCGGCACTGGTTTCAGCTGTGTGCTGGATCTTCTTGTGACCCCCTCCTCAACAGAATCCCCTATGCACCAGTCGTACTCTGTGCCATCTTCCCACCCAAGTATCACCTGGGCCCCCTGTGGAGCTGCCCTGAGCCAGTGACCAGGCTGGTAGAGGACACATCCCTGCCACAGTCGGGAGTCAGAGGTCCAACAGGGCTGCCCACCCCACCAACTGGACCCCAGCAAGAGGAGGACGTTCAGGCATCAACAGGCAGGGCACGTGCATGGCAGCAGCAGGCTCAGGGTGGGAGCGATCATGGCTCGGGCCCATCAACATCCCAGGGGCAGGCATCGGCCGGCGGGCAGGAGGACCCATGATTGGGAGTGTCTTCCATGTGGCAGCGGTTGGGCCAGCAGATAGATGCGGAGCGGCGGCAGGCGGAGGAGGCACGGCTCACAATGGTCAGGACGGAGAACTCCATGTGCCGGGCATTGAGGCAGGCTGAGTGCCTCGAGGCAACTCACAGGGAGTTGGAGGAGGCCATGGCTGCATCCCTGCAAGACCTCGGGGCCAGGGAAGAGGCCCGCCTCCGGGACGTTGAAGTGGAGTTCGATGATGCCCTGGCCCAGGACATCAATGAGTGAGCCGTCGGACTTGCCTGCCGCCTTTGTAAATGGTTATGTAGGTTTCCTTTTTTTGGGATTTTTCTTTGGGGTGCAGAGTATGCCACGCCTTTTTGTAAATAGTTATTTATTAGGTAGGATTTTGGTTAGGTTTGCTTTGGATTGTTGGGCTCATGGACCCTTGGATATTCATTTGTATATAGTTATAGACCTGGATTTACTTTATTTTTTGACCCATGGAGGAATGCTTTGCTTTTTTTGGAAATTTTGATTTTGTTTCATGGACTGACTCTTTGGAGCCATTTTACTTTGGATTTTATTGATTACTGCCTTCATTTTTGTTAGTCAATTTTGGATATCAGGACTTGGATTTTTTTTTTTTCTTCTTCTGTGCTTTTGTTTTATTCATTCAGTTTAGTATTTAATGCAGTTTTTTTCTCTACTTTACTTGTGTGGTCTTTTCTCATTCGTTTTGTGCATGTCACAATGTGGGTTTTCTCAGTCATGTGTCGCCATTGTGTGGGTCTGACAGATATGTATTCATGGGCATGCTGGTTATTTGGTCATGAGTCGGGGCCTGCTGGCAGGTTGCCTTCTATGGGGGTGGGGTGGGGGGACATGTGTCAGGGCTCCCAAGTGCATGGTGATGGGCTGATGGGCTGCCTGCGGGGCATGGTCTGGGGTGATGGGCTGCCTGCGGGGCATGCCCAGGGGTGATGGGCTTCCTGTGAGGCATGGTCTGGGGTGATGGGCTGCCTGCGGGGCATGCCTGCGGGGCTGCCTGCGGGGCATGCCCAGGGGTGATGGGCCTCCTGGGGGGCATGGTCTGGGGTGATGGGCAGCCTGCGGGGCATGCCCAGGGGTGATGGGCTTCCTGCGGGGAATGGTCTGGGGTGATGGGCCGCCTGCGGGGAATGCCCATAGGTGATGGGCTGGCTACTGGGCATGGTCTGGGATGATGGGCTGCCTGCGGGGCATGCCCAGGGGTGATGGTCTGCCTGCGGGGCATGCCCAGGGGTGATGGGCTTCCTGCGGGGCATGCCCAGGGGTAATGGGCTGCCTGCAGGGCATGGCCAGGGGTGATGGGCTTCCTGCGGGGCATGGTCTGGGGCGATGTGCTGCCTGCGGGGCATGCCAAGGGGTGTAGGGTGCTTCCCTGCGGTGTGGGCTGCGTTCCGTGTATTCCGAGGGGTGCGTGAGAAGTTTTACACGCGATTGGCCTGGTGCGAGTGGGATACGCGTATTCCGAGGGGTGTGTGGGGAGTTTCACACGCGATTAGCCTGGCGCGAGCGGGGTACGCGTATTCTGAGGGGTGCGTAGGGAGTTTTACGCACGATCAGCCTAGCGCGAGCGGGGTACGCATATTCTGAGGGGTGCGCGGGGAGTTTTACACGTGTTTGGCCTAGCGCGAGTGGGGTACGTGTATTCTGAGGGGTGCGCTGGGAGTTTTACACACGATTGGGTTCTCACATGTGGGCTTTGTGGCGTATTTAGTGCGTTTTCGTTGTTGGGGGCTGCATGCTGGTCCACTGGCCTTTGCGCCATGTCAGGGATTTGTGCGGATGTTTTTGGCGGGGTTGGGGGTGTAACTGCCACTGCTACAGGGTCGCTGCGCCACTCTGCTCCAAGGCTGGTCATGGATGTAAGTATCCATGAATACGCTGTGCATCAAAATGATTTTTGGCGCACACTGGTGCATGCTCCCTGTGTGCGCCAGTCACGTGCGCCACTTCTGCGCTTGATTCCATGAATTACCCCCAAAATGTTTTACTTTTAAATTACTGTTTGTAACCAAAGCTGTTTTTACTTACAAGTTTTATGGTGATGCTCTTTATGATGTTTTCTTTTCTCTCCTTTTTCTTTATTCACCTTCTTACATAATGTTGTGGTACTTACTTTGCATCCACAAAGATTCAATGAGCCTTTTTTACAAATATTTTTTAATGATATTCTCCCATTGAAAAATGCATTTAAATCAGGTATTATGTCTTGTCTATTAAAATAAATAGATGTTCTCATAATAGTAAAACATATGTATATAAAAAAGCATGAAGTGTTGTATAGTAGTTTATTTTTGATAATGTAAATATGACTGTATTCATTTCTAAATAAAATTGTATTTCATGCAAAGTATTTTATACAACATTTAGTATGTTACATGCTGACCTTTAATTTGAAAATGATATCCCTGTATTGTATTTGCCCTTTCATTGTAATAAAGCCTTTTGTAAAATGTAATGTTTTTGTGTTTTTTGCAGCATAGTACTCAAGGAAATAACTTAATAAACTGCAAAAATTAAACAAACGAGAAGTTTAGTAATGAATGATCCATATCATACCTGAATTTTGCAACCTGTGCGTATTCTTTTCATTTTTAATATTTTTTTGTTAAGTACAGGAATGAGCTTTTTGTAACTTTTGTGCAATACACGCAGTTGTATACATTGGCCCTCATTACGACCCTGGCGGAGTGGGTTTACGCCAGCGTTATTCGCGGCGGACCCGTCCGCCCTACTACGAGTTCCCGTAGCGCCATGGAACGTTTTCCGCCTGGTTTTTCCGGGCGGAGAAATCCATGGCGCTACGGGACCTTGATGTTAATTACGCCACCGTATTTTGCGGTGGCGCAATTAACGCCTTCCCCACTCCCATTATAACCTATGGGGCAAAAATGGGAATGGGGAAGGGTAAAATGGGGAATGGGGATTTACCGCCCCGCCAAGGTCGGCATGGGGCGGAAAATCCGCCATCCTCCATGGCGCTATCGGCAGCTTTCCGCCGTGCTCCGCGGTGCATTTAGCACCGCGATTTCCGCCAGGGTCGTAATGAGGGCCATTGTGTTTCAATGCATATGAAGTACGTGCATTTATTACAGTTTACAAGCACAGGGTTGGACATGAACTTTATTTTGTGCCACTTCATTAACCGCATACACCTTCCACATGTTTCTATAGTATATTGTACATGCTTCTAGCATACTTCACATAATACTACACAAAATTGTACACATTTTTACTTAAGCATACATACAGGCAGAAGCATACTGTAAGCGATACATTTTTATTAAATTACTAGTGTACTGTTCTTATGGAAAGAAATGTGCACAATTTTAAGGTGAAAGTGTTTAATGGCAAGATTAGGCTACACCTAAATGCATAGTACGTTGACTTGTAAATATAAAGTGGAAAAATTATAAATTTACCAATCTGCATCCTGTCCAATACCCAGCTTTTCTTGTTCAATTTTCTTTATATGCTATAAATTAAATTTACAAAGCTGTTATTTGTGAAAATAAGCTGTGTTTTGATGTTAATATGTGTTTTCTTTTATTTGTGTGTGCATTTTAAAAGCTGTATTTACTATTTGTCTGCACCTCTTAATGGCCTCAATGAAAGTATGACATTCTTGTGTCGGTGCGGATGTGCGTAGTGGTGGCAAGTGATTTTCTTCAAAAAGAAGTACAGCTTTCTTTTTTGTATGTGGACTGGTTAGCATTTTTCAGCAGGTGTGCCTTCTTTTTTATCCTGCCATTAAAAAGCTTAAGCATGGAGGCAAAGTACGTGGGTCTGAATACAGCACCATAGGCATGGTTTATAGTACCGGGTCATAGCTATCTCTCGTTTGCACATGCGTATGTTTAAAAAGAAGCAGAGTGGAGTAATTTTATGTATTGTTGCATTTCAGTAGGTAAGCAACAAGAAAACAGAATTGTTTCTTGTTATGCAGTAAATATATGTAGTTACTGATGCAGTCCGTTAAAATGGAACAGGAGGGTAAACTTTACAAAAGTGTTGTATGTAAAAGTGGTTTATTTGTGTTGTGCCATGTACGAGTTGATATATATGTTTTATATATGTTTAATTTGTATATGTGTTTGCGTAATTAGGAACGTTCACATATATTGCATAATTGGTCATGTTTGTTTTTCTGTGTTGCATGCATCGAAATAACATATTTTATGCGAGATTCGTGGATCTTTTGGCTTAAAAACGATATGAGATGAGTGCCTACCATAGTATCATTTGAAAATATAGCTGTTCAGCGGCATGGACATCTTGGTGGCAAAAGGGATGAAATGTTATCTTATGTTATGTTATTTTGCATTTATATAGCGCCCTATATACCACTGGTATGGTCTGAAGGCGCTGGTAGGTTGAACGCCCTTAGGAACCGAAGTTCAGGTCAGTAGAGAGTAGAGAGAGTTAAGGTGAGTGTTAGCACTGGGTATGTGTGCAGCTGGTGCGGTATTCGTGTAATAGCTGCTTCTTAGCGGTAGGTGTGGTGGTTGAGAGATCTGGAGTATGTGTTCGTTCTGGCAAGATTTATCCAGACCGGATGCGGCTGTGTTAGGCCTGAGGAGAACGCCTGGCTGGGGGGTGAGTAACCAGCAGTGATTACTTAGAATGATGTGGAGTCTGCACCAGATGTTGGTATGAGAGTAGTTATACCGAATGGTGTCATAGTATCTCTGTGTTCTAGCTGAGTGGTGGTGTAAAGGAGAGAGTAAGCGTGGTGGTGTGATATGATGGGTTATATGGTCCGCACTCATCCCCTCTATGCACTCATTCCCTTTATGCACTCATCCCCTCTACGCAATTGTCCCCTCTATGCACTTGTCCCCTCTATGCACTCGTCCCCTCTACGTACCCCTTTTACAAATGCACTCATTCACTCATATGCATTTGTCTGTTCTATATATTTGTCAGCCCTACTCAATAGTCTGTTCTATGCAGTCCTCCACTCTACACATTCCTCTGCTCAGTTCATCCATCCGTTCCGCTCATCGGTCCACTCCCCACATTCTGTATCCGTTCGGTACTCTATTTTACATGCTTATCCGTTCTACGCACCCACACAGTCTGTGTAATTCATCCGCTCTAGGCGTTTGTCCGCTTTATCCCCTCGCGTGCACTACACCTTCATCTGCTCTACGCATTCACCCACCCTACACATTCACCTGCTCCTCGCACTCACCTGCTCCCTGCACTCACCTGGTCTCCGCACTCACCTGGTCTCCGCACTCACCTGGTCTCCGCACTCACCTGGTCTCCGCACTCACCTGGTCTCCGCACTCACCTGGTCTCCACCCTCATCCACTCTCCACCCTCATCCACTCTCCACCCTCATCCGCTCCCCACACTCATCCGTTCTTCACACTCATCCGCTCTCCACACACATCCGCTCTCCACACTCATCCGCTCCCCACACTCATCCGCTCCCCACACTCATCCGCTCCCCACACTCATCCGCTCCCCACACCCATCTGCTCCCCACACCCATCTGCTCTCCACACTCATCCGCTCTCAACACTCATCTGCTCTCAATACTCATCCGCTCCCCACATTCATCTGCTCCCTGCATTCATCCGCTCCTCGTGCTCATCTGCTCCCCGTGCTCACCTGCTCCCCGTGCTCCCCACACTCATCCGCTCCCCGCACTCATCCGCTCTCTGCACTCATCCATTCTATGCATCTATGAATCCGCTCCCCGCGCTCATCAGATCCCCGCGCTCATCCGCTCCCCGCCCTCATCCGCTCCCTGCACTCCCCGCACTCATCCGCTCCCCGCACTCATCCATTCTATGTATCTATGAATCCGCTCCCTGCGCTCATCAGCTCCCCGCGCTCATCCGCTCCCCACACTCATCGCTCCCCGCGCTCATCCACTTTATGCACTCGTGCTTTCCACGCCTTCAACATCATTACCCTGTTCTATAAATTCATCTCTACACTCATCCACTCTGTACACTCATCCACTCTGTACACTCATCCACACTATACACTCATCCACACTGTACGCTCATACATTCTGTACGCTCATCCGCTCTGTACGCTCATCCGCTCTGTACACTCATCCGCTCTGTACACTCATCCGCTCTGTACACTCATCGGCTCTGTACACTCCTCCGCTCTATACACTCATCTGCTCTATACACACATCCGCTTTATACACTCGTCACCTCTATA
The DNA here is from genome assembly GCF_040938575.1 of Ambystoma mexicanum. NCBI lineage: Eukaryota > Metazoa > Chordata > Amphibia > Caudata > Ambystomatidae > Ambystoma > Ambystoma mexicanum. The sequence goes on from NC_090929.1 coordinate 586,902,222, forward strand.
CCCTCGTCTGCTCTGTACACTCTGTACACTCATCCGCTCTGTACACTCATCCGCTCTGTACACTCATCCGCTCTATACACTCATCCGCTCTGTACACTCATCCGCTCTGTACACTCATCCGCTCTGTACACACATCCGCTCTGTACACTCATCCGCTCTATTCACTCAACCGCTCTGTTCACTCATCTGCTCTATACACTTGTCCGTTCTATACACTCGTCCGTTCTATACACTCATCTGTTCTATACACTCATCTGCTCTTTACGCTCATCCGCTCTATACGCTCATCCGTTCTATACATTCGCCAGGTCTGCGCATTCATCTGTTTCAGCGATCTACACACTCTCCGCACTTCCGTGCTCATCCGCTAACCACACTCATGCGCTCTACCTACTCATCCGCTCTACATACTCGTCTGTTCTACATACTCATCCAGTTTACACTCATCCGTTCTGCACATTCATCTGTTTCACGCACTCCTGCGTTCTAGTCACTTCTCTGTATTTACACACTCATTCGCGCTACATGCTCGTCCGCTCTACACACCCAGCGCTCTACACACTCATCCGCTCAACATGTTCATCCATTCACTACACTCATCCGATCTACATACTCATTCGATTTACACATGCATTCAAACTATATAGTCATCTGTTCTTCCACTCATGCATTCTTCCACTCAGCGCATTCCTCTGTTCCACACGCTTCATCCATTCTAACTATTTCATCCACAACATTCACTTTGTTCACTCCTCATGCATTATGTCCTTTTCAGGAGTTTGAATCCCTTTACTGTTTCCGTATTATTTACTCTTATTAACCATTTCTCTGCTTTGATCTACTTTACTCATTTAATTCCGGTTGCCAGTCTAGATTATATTCGGGGTTATTGGCTGTCAATTTCTCGTGTCAGGTAGTTTGTTGGATTGAGTTATTGAGGTGCTGTTAGTCTGTTTGGGTTAGTTTGGTACGGGATGGCTTTAGCGGAAGAGCCAGGTTTTCAGCAGTTTGAAAGACATTAAATCCTCAGTTAGGTGGATGTGGGGTGGGAGTGAGCTCCATAGTGTGGGGGCCAAGGCTGAGAATGATGATCCGCCTAACCTGACTGAGTTTGTTTTCGGAATGACTAGGAGGCCGGCTGAGCTTGATCTTAGGGTGCGTGGGGGGTGATAGGGTTTTAGCTTGTCTTGAAGATATGAGGTCCGGTTTTATGCAGTGCTCAATGGGAGATGCATACGTTTTTGAAAGTCACCCTTCGGGCTACTGGGAGCCGGTGCAGCGTCTTAAGGGCTGGGGAGATGTGGTCTCTTGGGCCGAGCGCGAGTAGCAATTTGGCTACCGCATTTTGTGTCCTTTGGAGTTTATTCAGTTGGTACGCGTGGACTCTGAGGTATAGGGGGTTTGCATAGTCCAGTCTTGATATAACAATTGATTGGACCGCGGAGAGTCTGTTGGGAAAGGAGATGTATGGAAAGATGCACCTATGGGTTTTAAGGTGGTAGTGGCAGGACTTTGAGACGTTGTTGACTTGGCGCGAGAGTGTTAGGTCAGAGTCAAGGGTGCATCCAAGATTTTACTGAGTTGGAGGGGGTCAGAGAGTTGCCCATGGCGGATGGCCAGAGTAGTGGGTGCGGAAGAAGTTCGGAGTTTCCACATACCATGATTTCTGTTTTGGAGGCGTTTAACAAGAGGTGGCTTTGGGTCATCCAGAGTTCTATGTCATGGAGGCAGGAGGCCAGGTCAAGTCAGGAGTTGGGTTTTGAGTTCAGGAGTATAGAATTGGTTGAGTGTCGTCGGCGTAGTTGTAACACAGGTTGTTGTGTGAACAAATTATTGGTGGGAGGTTGATCAAGTAGAGATTGAATAGGCGGGCGGATAGGCATGCTCCTTGTGGGACTCCCGTGTCGACTGGTCGGGCTTGGGAGGTATAGGTGGAGAGTATCGTTATTTGGTAACTATCTTTGAGGAATGAAGCTATCCATTTTAGAGCGGTTCCACGAATTCCTAGGGAGTGCAGACGATCTGGTAGGATTGAGTGATTGATTGTGTCAAAGGCGGCGGATAGGTCAAGAAGGATTAGAGCGGCGCATCCCGAGGAATCTGCCGTCATTTTAAGGTCATCCCAGATTAAGGTTAGGGTGGTTTCAGTTCCGTGACGGGTTCTGAAACCTGATTGGGCGGGGTCTAGGAGATTGTTGGCTTTGACAAAGGCATTTAGTTAGGAGTAGGCGGTTCGGTCAATAAGTTTGGCAAGGAACCTGGTATTTGAGATGGGGCGGTAGTTTTTGGACTCGAGAGGATCCAGGGAAGGTTTTTTAATTAGAGGTTTGGCATGAACCGTTTTGAATGAGTCGGGAAAGATACCAGAGGAGAGGGAGGCATTTATGATGGATCTTGCGTGTTCTCCTGCGCAGGTGGAAGCGAAAATTTCTCTGAGGGTTGTGGCTGGGCAAGGGTCTAGCGGCGAGCCAGATGGTTTGCGGGCAGATAGAAGTTTGAGAAATTGCTCTGGTGATATTGGACTAAAGGATTCAAACGTTGGTTGCGTAATGGTTGCGGCTGGTGGGCTAGTCGGTATGTGGGGAGAGTTGCCTGGTGGGTGTAAGAGAACCTGTTTGGTGGTTAGAGTTTTCATTCTTTCGAGAGCCGTGGTGTAAAAGTGGAGGGAGAGTGAGTCGCACAGTGATTCTGAGGGGGTCGGGACGGTCGTGGTGCAAGCCGGGTTGGCGAATTTGGAGATGATTTTGTGGAGTTCTTTGCTTGGGTTTTTGCAGTTTAGGATTCGGGAGATGTAGTGGCCTTTTTTTGCTTTCCGGATTTCGGCCTTGTACTGATAAAGGTGTCGGGCCAAGGTGGCCCTGGTCTCCTGGGTTTTGTCATTCTGCCATTTGCGTTCTAGGTATTTATATAGTTGTTTAGTGGTCTTCAACTCAGGAGTGAACCATCTGGGGAAGAGGCCATGGCGGGTTGATGGTTTGCAAGGGGGTGTGAGCCACATCAGAGATGCGTTGAGCCATGAGTCAAAGGCTTCCGGGGTTGGTTGTTTATTGAGTTGGCAGGTAGTTGGTGGAGACTGAAGGAGTGTGTTGGCTAGGTCCGGGACGATTATTAGTTTTTTCCAGCATTTGCGTAGATTCGGAGGTTCAGATTCAAGTACCGGAAGGGGGTCGGGTGAGCGAAAGGCGAACGAGAGAATGAAGTGATCGGACCAGATGATAGGGGTTTAAATGAATCAGGGTGTTGGAGCTAAAGATGGCATCAAGAGTGTGTCCTTTATAGTGAGCCGGGCCATTTATGTGAGGTTGGAAGTTAATTGTTAAAAGAGTGTGTCATAGGGTTGGTGGGGATGTCAATCCATATGTTGAAGTCTCCAAGAAGGGTTAGGTTTGGATGGTTTATTTGAAGGGTGGCCATAGCGTCGCCGAGGTTGTTTGTGAATTGTCTATCGTAGCCAGGTGGTCTGTAGATTATTAGGAAGCTGTGTGAGAGTGACTGGGAGAGGGATAGTTTAACGAGAAGAGATTTACACGAAGGAATGGAAGGTTGGTTGTCAATGATTGAGGCGTGGAAGAGAGACTTGAAGACGGATGCTATACCCCCTCCTCTGGAGGGACGGTTTAATGGGATGAGGGAGTAGTCAGGGGGAAGGCTTCATTAGCGATTGGGGCAAAGTCATCAGAGAACCAAGTTTCGGTGATGAAAACCAGGTCTCGTTTGCCAGAGGCGAGGAGGTCAAAGATGCAGTGTCTGTTTTTTGCTACGTCACAGGCATTAAATAGGATGCAGTTCACATCGGCAGGCGAGGTTGGTCTCGGAGCTGGAGTGGAGGGGGGTGGAGGCGGAGAGGGTGGAAGCTGGAGAGGGAGCGGGGAAGGGTGGGTGATGATCGATGGGAATAGCGGTCGAGCAGACAGAATGGCGGGTTTCGGGCAGGCTTGGGTGGCTGCGTGTGTTAGAATGATCGGGTTTGGTTTGGGGGATTTGAGGGTGGGGTGTGGGCGGTTAGGGGTTTCAGTTGCGGTTGGTGAGAAATTGAGGGAGAGGGGTTTCAGGAAGGGTGAGGCCACGGGGGAAGGAGGTGATTGGGGGAATGAGGTGGTGCGTCGAGACAGGGGAGGTGAAGAGTGCTGAGAGATTGAGGGGGACCAGGTACGTTTTCTCTTTCGTTTCTTTGTTGCGATTGGAGTGTGAGAGAGGGTAGGGGGTTTGGAGGGGGAGAGGGATGTGGCTTTGGTTATTGCTAGGGCTAGGCGTGCCGTTTTTAGGTAGGGGAAAAGGTGCGGTCGGGGGGAAGGTGGCGGGGGTTTGTGGGCAAGGCGGGGGGGTGGATGATTGCAGGACGGGGTGTGCCTGGTATGATGGTGAGGGGCGCGGGTATGGTTAACGTTGACTGGTCGGTGGTGGGGCTCGGGGGAGGAGTGGTTTTAAGGTGGTTGGCTCGCCATCGTGCCGTCTGGCTTGGTGTTTGGAGAGGGGAATGGTAGGGCATGCGAAAGCGGGTGGGATGATTTGGGAAGGGAGGACAGGAAGGAAGGCAGAACGAGGAGTGGGGGCGGTCCACGGTGGCCGTTTCCAACAAGCTCTGGTGGAGTGGGTGACTCATGTTTGGTACAGGCTTTTAGGTGGAATTTAGGAGGGCTTTCTAATTGTCGTTCTATATTCAGTGGGGGCACGCTTTTAGGCACACTCCCAAGTCCGGTTTGAACAGAGATGATATTAGACTATTAGGTGTACTTCTAGATTCGGCTGTACCCAGAGATGATATTAGGCTATTGGGTACTATTAGGTACACTTCTAGATTCAACTGTACACGGCGATGATATAGGGTTAATAGGTACTATAAGGTATGCTTCTAAATTCAGCTGCACACAGAGCTGGTATTAGGTCTACCTCTAGATTCAATTTTGCATAGATTGGATATTAGACTATTTGGCGCACTTTTAGATTCAACTGTACGCAGGGATGATATTAGGCTATTGGGTACTATTAGCTACACTTCTAGATTCAACTGTACACAGCGATGGTATCAGGCTATTAGGTACTATTAGGTATGCTTCTAAATTCAACTGCACACAGAGCTGGTATTAGGTCTACCTCTAGATTCAATTTTGTATAGATGGGATATTAGACTATTAGGCGCACTTCTAGATTCAACTGTACACAAGGATGATATTAGGTCTAACTCTAGATTCAATTTTGTATAGAGATGATATTAGGTCAATCTCTAGATTCAATGATTGATCATGTACTTAATTATCATCAAAGTGGTGAAATACCAGATGTACTTTTGTTACATTCTGGTGGCAGCTATCTTGGATACAGGAAAGGAAGTGAGCTGTGTCAAAAAAGAAAAAGTTACTTATTACATTTAGTCTGTTTGTTTCCAGGTGCAAAATTATGTTTTCATGCGTAGCTGCACATAAAAGTTGGTTGCAATGAATTGCAAATCATCATAAAATAATTGTGCTTGAATTACTGTCAATCAATGTATTTCACATTATTTGTGCCAACATGACCTATATTGCATATTTCAATACTATATCAAAACCAATAGCATCGTTATTGAATATGATGGAGAGCATTTAAATGATGCAGGCAATAGTTTATTTGAATCTAATGTGATGTAAGGTGTATTTGATGTTTCATGCAAATGTTTTATGTAATATAAAATATTTATTTAAAATGAATCAACTTCCAGTATTTATTATTATACATAACTCATATGTTATGTTATGGACATTTGTAAAGCACAGCATCCGCCCTGAGGCATCCTGGCACAAACAGCAAGCAGGTTGGAGAGCAACCGAAAGAAGAACAAGAAAATTAAAACAGATAGGACTTAAGAGAAGGCCTGAATAACAGTTGTGTGAAGACCTGAACAACCCATACACATGTGAAACTTCCAGGGATAGTGGAGAAGACAGCTTATTCCCCTATGAAAAACGCAAGGACGGTGGAGACGAGGCTACATCACCCAAAGAAAACAGAGAAAAAGAACGTACCGCGGCCAGCGCAGAGAAGGGATGGGGGAGCCCACCAAGCCGAGACCAAGTTTGCTGTGGCCAGCGGAGCATGACAGAACCTTCCTTGGAGGAATGGCAGGGGCAGCTCCTGGAGAGACCGGTTCCTGTCGTACCCGTGAGGGAGGGGGAGTCTGGACGGGGAACACCGCGGGGCGAACATTGCATCCGCGAGCAGCCGATGCAGTGCCGAGTGGCGGCTCCGCGGCTGTGCGAGCAAGCATGCCGAGGGGTGTTCCAGGGCTCCCGGCATGAGGAAGCGGTCTGCCGGTCGCGGTTGGAGGGAGGCCGCGTGTTGAACACAGACCCCGGAGGACGAAGGGAGGAGAAGGCTCGAGCTGAAGGCCGAGCCACGAACACACTGTATGGCGGCGGGGTTTCCGGCTGCGGAGCGGTCGAGGGGAGACCGCAATGCAGTGAGGAAGCACACAGTTCTGATGGCCGGCCACAAAGATGCATAAAAAATAAAGATCTTATAAAAACAAGGAAATACAAACCATACCTTCCCTCACTCTATGCTTACCGGGGCAACGGGAGGGGGTCACTAGACCCAGCCGCAGGAACACATCAGATGCCATACTCCCCGGAAAAGGGGGGCGGGGCTTGGGATGGTTCTTATGGTCTGTGGCAGGAAGTAGACGCTGATTGGACAGTTAAGTGCTGCCTATATAAGGAGCCTGAAAGTATGACAAGGGGTGCTCATTCTTGTTCTCTTCACAGATCGGACCAGACGTGGAGTCAGGAGCTACAGGAAGCACCTGGGTGTACGAGGGCTAAGAAGAAAAGGTTGGAAAGAGGTCCTTATGTTGTGCCCTACAGGAGAAACAGAGAAAACTTTGGTCAACAAGTAGAACTTCAAGAAGGAAATTATTTAGAAAGGACTTTGAGTTATTGACTTGGCTGCCAAACTTATTGAGTCTGAATAAAGACAAGCTTTAATTTTCACTTTAGCACCGGCTGTTTGTCTCATTGTCACAAGTTGGTTTCCCATAGTACGAAGTACCAGAAGGAGGGAGTTCCAAAGTTTGGCAGCTGCTATAGAGAACGCTTGACCTCCAGTACAAGAGTATTTAGCGTGTGATATCTGGACCAAACAGGCATCAGAAGGACGAAGGGCCCGAGCAGGAATTTAGGGGCAAAATTTTGCTTGCAAATGTTCTGCACCTGTACCATAAAAAGCATGATAGACCAGGCATGAGATTTAAAATGAATGCGCTTCACCACATGAAACCAGTGCAAATGATGAAGTACAGGGGTAATGTGAGAGCGACTAGACATCCAAGTAGCTACTCTGGCTGCAGAATTCTGCAGAACCTAAAGATGCCCGATCAGATAGACAGGCAGTGCCAAATAAAGAGAGTTACAATAGTCCAGTGAAGACAGAACAAGAGAAGCGGCCACCAGAGCTCTAAACGGGGCAGGTATAAATGGAAGAACTTATGCTAATTCTTTAGCTAGAAGTAACCTTTCTGGCACACTCCACTAATCTAATTTTTGGCTGAGAGGGAAGCTGACATTTTAACCCCCAGATCCTGCACAACCAATACAGGAGTAGGAAAAGGACTAAACAAAGGACAGAAGAGAGATGTCCAAAGAGCTGTCCACGAAGGAGAGACCACCACTAACACCTCAGTCTTATCACCATTCAGCTTGAGCCAATTATTGCACATCCACTCCACCATGGCCACCAAGCAGGCTTTAAGCCTAGACGCAGTCTCATCCAGAGAAAGGTCAAGCACACAATAATGTGTTTGTCATCTGCATGAAAATAACATTGGAAGCCATGGGAGAGGATGAGTTTGGTCAGAGGCTGATTCATCCATGGCCAGTTCCAACTCCCTGCGAGTTGCCTCGAGGCATTCAGCCCGCCTCAATGCCCGACGCATGGAGAACTCCACCCTGATCATGGTGAGCCGCGCCTCTTCCGCCCACCGCCGCTCCGCATCCATACGCTGGCCCAACCACACCACACAGAAGACACACCCATTCCAGGGTCCTCCTGCCCTCTGGCCAATGCCTGCCCCTCTGATGTTGATGGCCCCGAGCTATCATCGCTCCCACCTAGAGCCTGCTGCTGCTGTCCATGTGCCCTGTCCGATGATGCCTGCACATCCTCCATCTGCTGGTCTCCAGTTGTTGAGGTGTCCACCTCTGCTGGACCGCCGACTCCCGACTGTGGCAGGGATGGGATCTCCACCAAGCTGGCTGTGTTGGTCAGGCCAGGTCCACAGGGGGCCCTGGTGGAATCTGGGCTGGAAGACGGCAGGGAGAACGACTGGCGCATAGTATCCACAGAGGAGGAGAGGTCCACCAGAGTGTGCGACACATTTAGGAACCCACCTACCATGGCCCTTCCCAACTCTGCCACATTGCCACGCATCTCTTCGTGATGGCGTGCGTGGTCCCCCCAGGGAGCACGCACGTGATCACGAATGACACGCATGCGCAGCGTGACACCAATCAGGACAGAACCCATACGGTCATGGGACTCCTTGTCTGCAGGTAGTAGAGAGCCAGATGACGTGGGCCTCCCCCCTACCTGCGGACGGGCCTGGGACGGGGCATCCCTGCTGGTGCATGGTGGTGCAGTCACAGGGTCAGGGACAGCGACATGCACAGGCACCTCTGCAGCGACCTGTGCTGCCTCCTGTCCCTGGCCCTGGACTGCACCACTTGCACCAGTGGTACTACCTCCACCAGGCCCCATGTGCGGCTCAGTAGCGGGCTCCTCATCCTCTGTGGAGACCACCAACCTGGATGTCTCCACACCGTCTTCCGCCATTGCAAGCCCCTGTGGGAGTTCACCCGGCTCTTGCGCTACAGCCGTAGTGGCAGACGCAGCACCAGTCCCCTCGCTCCCAGATGATGGCAATACCTGGGAGGGTGGCTGGGCCTTGGATCGCCGCCCGGTGGAGGCATCCCCGCCGCTTATCTCAACAGTGCCGTCTCCGCCCTATTCTTCACTCAACGCTGCGTAGAGGGAGACCTAGAACACAAGCATCAGGGTACTGTAAAATAGTCCCCTAGACAGGAAGCAATAACATATGAGTGGCACTGTAAAACGTCACTTCCATCCTGTCCCTCCACAACACATGAGTCAATGCAGGCAACACACATGCAGAAACAGGCACGGCGCATGTAATCAACATCAGCATCCATGTACAAGGGCCTCTATTGACATAAATGTTGCCTTAAAACTCACATGCATCATGGCTCATACTGATCCCATGCACACACATCACCGGAGGGTCATGCATCATGGCTTGTACACCACAGACACAGTGGATACAAGGGTGACCAGACTGCATAAGTGAATCTACACATCGTCATGGACATGTGTCATGCATCCATGGCGTTTCAAAGTCACACACACGCCTCTCAGACACACAGACATGTACACCATACATGTACATGAGAGCAGCACTCGTCTCTCACCCCCATCCATGTCCAAGAACAGGGACAGGCATGCATTCATGCGTGCTTTCTGCATGCTGCTCCCCATGTTGCATTGGAACACATGCACCATCCATGTGGTTCACGCATTGCTGGTCTCACATGCATTACCATGATGTCCCTGCACACACACATCCAGACATGGCCTATGTTACACATACAGGCAAGTAGCTGACTACCAGCACACTGCATCATGCCCTGTTTCACACAGCAATGCATGGCCAATTACCGCTCAACTCCAGACGGGTCTTCCTCTGAAGGATCTGGGCGTGGAGCGCTGGGTTTATGCGTTCAAGGACCCTCATCTGGATGTTGGTCAGGCCTTGTTGAGGGTCCTGGACCTGAAGTCCTCCCAGCGCTACCGGATGTGCCTGATGTCGCGGGTTGCCACCCCCTCCGCATTGATGGCAACCACTACGTCCTCCCAGATCCTCTCCCGTCCTTCCTTGTCGGCGCGCAATGGTGTGAAGAGGGCGTCATAATGCCCCAGAACATGCTCCACCAGGACACCAACTTCCTTCTCACTGAAGCTGGTGGCCCTCTGCCTCTCTAGCTGGGGGTCACCAGTGGTCTCAGATGGTGTTTGCCCCGACATGGCGACCCCCGAGGCAGGTGTGAGTGGGCAACTGGGTCCTGGGGCTGGGCTGTGGAGCGATGGTATCCCAGTCGGGAGTCTTCTGTTTCAGCAGGGGTGGACACAACAACTGGACCCCTGCAGATGGCTGACGTGCAGGCACCAAATAGCAGGGCACATGGGCAGCAGGCAGGCAGAAGCAGATGGCAGTGGGAGCGTGCTCGAGGCTCTTGGGGGCAGGGAAATGGCCTTTTGGGCAGAAGCGTGGTCTTCCGTGTGTTGTCGCGTGGCCAGCTTCATACAGAGTGATTTGGCACGTGAAAAAAGTGCACGTCAGCGTGTAATTCAAAGAAAGGCCCTTAGCGCGCAAGCGCGTCTGTGACGTAACACGCACGGGCGTTTCCCTCAACACGGGTGCATACTGGATCAGCACGTGAAAAAAACCACATGTCCGTGTGTGAATGCGTGTAATTCGAGGAAAGGGTCTAAGCGCGTAAGTGACATGACGCGCGCAGGCGTTTCCCTCAGCACGGGTTGCAGGTGAGCGGGGCCAGCAGTTCGCTGTACGTGCCTTTTCGTGGAGACCGACGTGTGTGTTGCTACTTTATGTTGTTTTGCGCACCATCACAACTTCACAGCGGATCAAGGACGTATCACTTCTTTTGGCAGGGGTATTGGCTACGAGTGTTTTTCATCATCACGCTAGTCTGACGGTGAGTCGCGCATGCTATTTTTCCCACTGCGGGTGCCCCTGTGTCTCGGGTACCCGTTTTCGAGGTCATAGTAGCCTGTGTGTCCCACGCTTACACAGTTTTCGTGTTCCTGGGTGCCACCGTGTACTGCGGGAGGTTAATTCCACACACTTACGCTGCAGGGGTTGCGTGCCCGGTTTTACAGCAGTTTTGGGGTGCCTGAGCGTTGCGTGACCCGTCACTTCATCACCGGGGTCACATACAGCCTTGCAGGTGCAGGGGTGCTGTTAACATCTTGCATCCCACCCCCTTCACCCCAATTGCTCAGGACAATTGTTGTGTACACCTCCTATTGGCACTTCTCCATCTGTGCCGGCACTACTCCATCTGTGCCATGGTTGGGAGGCCACCAAAGGTGAGGGGCGCCTCAGCTGGGCGTACTCCTCGTGGCCGGTGTGGTCAGGGAGGTGGACGGGGTGACCAGGGAATAGGGGGACTCCAGGGTGTCCAGGGTGGCCGCAGAGGGGGAAAAGGCAGGGGTGCGCCACTTGGGCACGATGTTGTGCCATGTGTGGGTGCAGTCATGCCACCACCCCCTGTGGTTCCGGGAGATGAAGCTTCTGCATCTGGAACTGGTGCCCATGTGACCTGGCAGTCCGTTTCATCGACTGCCACGGGCCCAAGGGTAGTGGTAGCCACAGGTGCAGCTGTGGACACCACCACCCAGGCTCAGGGTCTGCCAGCGCAGGCTGCGTTGGCACTTGAAGAGTCCATGGAAGATTTCCAACAGGGCAGGAGGAAAACCGTAGGTGCACACAGGGCTGCCCTGACCAAGACACGTGTCCCTGTGGCAGTAATGTCATCTACTGCCCTGACCAGCCGGGTGTTGGCAAGTGCAGGGGCAGATGCAGCCACCAACACCCCGGTTGTGAGTCTACCAACCAGGACAGTCGCAGTCAATGACCCTGCCACAGCGGATGTTGCTGCGCAGGGTCCATTTGAGGGCACCCAGCTGCCACTGACGCAAGTCAGGCCTTTGGTCGTCCTTCCACCTTCCACTCCCTTGGCTCAATCCACCGGTGCCACTGGCCATAGTGATCAGGGCAGCATTTGCCAGCCAGGAACTGCCCCAACATCCAAGAGGAGGAAGGTTGCACCTGCAGCACAGGCTGGGACCCCACACACATCCACGACCTCCTGCACGTCGAGGAAGAAGCCTTTCTGTGCGCAGGAACTGGAATTCCTCGTGGACTACGTGTGGGACCACAACCGTGACATGCTAGTGGGGCCTAATTGTCAAACTATGGCTGCCCATCGTGATACCCACTGGAAGGAAGTTGCGGAACATGTGAGTGCATTCAGCAATGAGGTGCGCACGGCGCAAGAGTGCAAAAAGCGTTGGAATGACCTCAAACGCAGCGCTAAGGCAAAGCGTGCCTCAAATTACAACATGACTCTGGTGACTGGCAGTGGGCCAGCACCTGAGGAGGAAGACCTCACTCCGCACGAGTCACTCGTTGCGGAGTTCATACCACCTGAATCGGTCGAAGGAGTGGGAGAGATGCCGGACTTTGATGCCCAGTCCAGTGAGTGTTGCTGCGTGTTTGTCGAGGCCATGTGTGTTTTACTTGTGTGATGTGTTGTGCATGACTGCCACTACATGTCATGTGTACATGGCTCAGATGTGCAAGTAATGCAATGGTTCACTGATGCATGGCTGCTCTGCAGGATGGTGGACATGTGGAGCAGACGGGGACTGTCCTCATCACCACACTTGCAGCCTACTCACATGCTGTTCAGCTGGATGCCCCTCCGGTCCATGTTCCAGCTCACTGGGCCTTCTGCATGTAGCCTGGGGTGTCCTTCCTCTCAGCACTGGGACTGTCATTGCATGACTGACATGCATGTGTCCTCTGCCTGCATGCGGGTACTCCACGTAGGCATGCTCCCATGCCCCTCCACCTTCCCTGCACCCCAATATCACCTTTGCACTGGTCTGCATCATTTTTCCGTAATGCAATGGCCTGCTCATGCGTCCTGTGTACATGCTAACTTCCACCAGCCAACCTGCCAGACTTGTGCAGTGGGGTACATCCTTTGTCCTTGCTGCAGGGTGTCTCACTTGGACTTGCAGATGTCAGGTGCTCCGCAGGGACATAAGTGCCCATTCATGCTCCATGTGCATTCCATGCATGCCCCTATGTGTCCTTGACTGGATGATCATTGTAGTACGTGTCCTGGGTGATCTACATTGCATGGCATTTCATCAGCCTTCCCATGGCCACTGTGGCTCAGTCCTGCGTCCCACACATGTTTAGGGTGTGACAGTCTGTGTGGGACACAGGCCTCAGCATGTTTCAGGCCCACTGACTCTGTCCAACTGGTGTAGTGTCTTCTGCATACGTGGGTGTACTCCTGAGGGTTCATCATGTGTCCTGCTTACTGTCCCATCATCATCTGCTGTGCTGTCACTTGACTCAGATGATGCAATTGATGCTAGTCAACACTGTCTGCCAACGCACAGGTCTCTGGTCATCCTTTTGATACCATGCAAGGCATCCCTGCATTTCCACTTCGGTGAGGGGTGGTTTGCTTGTAGCCATACAACCCATTGCATGCACATTTCAAGTGATGCCTGATCTTGACCTTGCACTGCCTTCACGTTTTCTGATACACATCATGAAGTACTTGTACATGTAGATAGGGAGTAAGTTACAAATGTCCAGCACTGCATCGACCCACTTCTGAGTGGTATAACACCCTTCTACATGCCTAATAACAGAAGCAATGTCAAGTTCACCCGGCATGCATGGCAGGTTCTCTTTTGTGTGTGACATGTCTGCTTCATGTGTTGGCTGTCTGTGCGATGTCCATGTGTGTGTGTGTTGTCTGCTTCTAACATGTGTAGTGATCTGTTTTTCTCTCTAATTTTCAGATGATGACGCAATGTAGGCTGGGACCCCACACACATCCACGACCTCCTGCACGTCGAGGAAGAAGCCTTTCTGTGCGCAGGAACTGGAATTCCTCGTGGACTACGTGTGGGACCACAACCGTGCATGCTAGTGGGGCCTAATTGTCAAACTATGGCTGCCCATCGTGATACCCACTGGAAGGAAGTTGCGGAACATGTGAGTGCATTCAGCAATGAGGTGCGCACGGCGCAAGAGTGCAAAAAGCGTTGGAATGACCTCAAACGCAGCGCTAAGGCAAAGCGTGCCTCAAATTACAACATGACTCTGGTGACTGGCAGTGGGCCAGCACCTGAGGAGGAAGACCTCACTCCGCACGAGTCACTCGTTGCGGAGTTCATACCACCTGAATCGGTCGAAGGAGTGGGAGAGATGCCGGACTTTGATGCCCAGTCCAGTGAGTGTTGCTGCGTGTTTGTCGAGGCCATGTGTGTTTTACTTGTGTGATGTGTTGTGCATGACTGCCACTACATGTCATGTGTACATGGCTCAGATGTGCAAGTAATGCAATGGTTCACTGATGCATGGCTGCTCTGCAGGATGGTGGACATGTGGAGCAGACGGGGACTGTCCTCATCACCACACTTGCAGCCTACTCACATGCTGTTCAGCTGGATGCCCCTCCGGTCCATGTTCCAGCTCACTGGGCCTTCTGCATGTAGCCTGGGGTGTCCTTCCTCTCAGCACTGGGACTGTCATTGCATGACTGACGTGCATGTGTCCTCTGCCTGCATGCGGGTACTCCACGTAGGCATGCTCCCATGCCCCTCCACCTTCCCTGCACCCCAATATCACCTTTGCACTGGTCTGCATCATTTTTCCGTAATGCAATGGCCTGCTCATGCGTCCTGTGTACATGCTAACTTCCACCAGCCAACCTGCCAGACTTGTGCAGTGGGGTACATCCTTTGTCCTTGCTGCAGGGTGTCTCACTTGGACTTGCAGATGTCAGGTGCTCCGCAGGGACATAAGTGCCCATTCATGCTCCATGTGAATTCCATGCATGCCCCTATGTGTCCTTGACTGGATGATCATTGTAGTACGTGTCCTGGGTGATCTACATTGCATGGCATTTCATCAGCCTTCCCATGGCCACTGTGGCTCAGTCCTGCGTCCCACACATGTTTAGGGTGTGACAGTCTGTGTGGGACACAGGCCTCAGCATGTTTCAGGCCCACTGACTCTGTCCAACTGGTGTAGTGTCTTCTGCATACGTGGGTGTACTCCTGAGGGTTCATCATGTGTCCTGCTTACTGTCCCATCATCATCTGCTGTGCTGTCACTTGACTCAGATGATGCAATTGATGCTAGTCAACACTGTCTGCCAACGCACAGGTCTCTGGTCATCCTTTTGATACCATGCAAGGCATCCCTGCATTTCCACTTCGGTGAGGGGTGGTTTGCTTGTAGCCATACAACCCATTGCATGCACATTTCAAGTGATGCCTGATCTTGACCTTGCACTGCCTTCACGTTTTCTGATACACATCATGAAGTACTTGTACATGTAGATAGGGAGTAAGTTACAAATGTCCAGCACTGCATCGACCCACTTCTGAGTGGTATAACACCCTTCTACATGCCTAATAACAGAAGCAATGTCAAGTTCACCCGGCATGCATGGCAGGTTCTCTTTTGTGTGTGACATGTCTGCTTCATGTGTTGGCTGTCTGTGCGATGTCCATGTGTGTGTGTGTTGTCTGCTTCTAACATGTGTAGTGATCTGTTTTTCTCTCTAATTTTCAGATGATGACGCAATGTAGCCAGAGGATGGTGTTGTCATGCCAGATACAGGGTTGTTATCACTACAGCAACCCGG
The DNA here is from genome assembly GCF_040938575.1 of Ambystoma mexicanum. Taxonomy (NCBI): domain Eukaryota; kingdom Metazoa; phylum Chordata; class Amphibia; order Caudata; family Ambystomatidae; genus Ambystoma; species Ambystoma mexicanum. The sequence continues at coordinate 586,917,752 of NC_090929.1, forward strand.
CACAAGTGGGGGTCGTGGGGTGGTAGGCCACGAGAATCCACATGTGCTACAGACCATCTTGTCTTTGGCTGGCAATGAGTCCAGCCCAGATGACCACTCTGAAGCCCATGTCGAGTTGGATGTGCATCAGGTCCATACGTCAGGGGTGAGTGATTCTGATGTGGACACTCCTCTGTCCACGACACCTGCACTGAGGGGCCAGACAGTGGTGGGACCTCCGCCTGTGGTGGATCGGGATGCAGGGTCACCCTCCACACCAGTCGCTGATGGGCCTGGGCCATCACATCGACGGGAGCATGTAGTCGTGCAGCCGCGGGCGGTGCCAACCCAATGAGGACGGCCGGTCCTTGGGTCCCGTAGGTGTCAAGCCCAGCAACGCTGTGGCCGCGCTCCACCGAGGTACACTGAGTGGGAGCAAGACATGACTGCCAATTCAGAAAGCCAGGGGGCAGCAATGGAAAATATCGCTGTGAGCATGGAGCATGTGGCCCAATTCGTGCTCCCCCCTTCTGGGCAGGTGCTTCTCCAGCAACGGGCGGCACAGTCCACGGCCCGCTCGCTCAGATTGGGCATGGCGGCCTCAGACAGGGCACGCCAGGCTGAAATGTTGTCTTTGCATCAAGCAATTGCTGCTCACGCAGTGGCACACATGAGAGCTGAGAATGAGCCCCTTAGATCCACTCTGGGAGTCCTCTTGATGTCCCAGAGGGCGCGGTCAGAGGAGAGGTTTGCGCAGCTTGAGCGTACCATCTCGGCTGAGCTACATGCTTGCGGGAGGTGCATCAGTTGTCCAGCCAGGCCTTGCAGGAAGAACTCTGTGTTAAACGTGTTACCTTGCAAGATGAAGCACACCTATCACGGGAGGTTCTGCATGCAGACCTACGTGTCATCGCCGCACAGAACCAGGCTCACCCGTCGACGAGGGGCAAGCTGCGGCTAGGCATGGTCAGGCTCCTGTGCCACATCCTCCTTTTCAGGAAGAGCCAGACTCGGACGACGAGGTATATCTCACACAGGTCGGGCTGTGCAGGCGTTGAGCCCATGGAGGGTTTTATTTACCTCAACATCATCGCATGTGGGTGTTGAGCAGCATCCTGTACCTCCCCCCTCCTGGGTGCCCCCCCCCGGGTCGTATGTGGGCATTTTTTAATTTTTCTTTTTAGTTTAGTTAGTTAACTTTCGATTTGATAGTTTAATTAAGTAATGTAGGTTTTTTATAGTTAGTGTAATTAGTTAATATAGTTTAATATTGCTTGTCTATTGTGCTTTCATGTGATGGTGTGGTGCTTTGTGGCTATTGAAAGCATCCACTGTCTGTTCCAGCTGGTCCCTTCAAGCTTGTCTCGTGTACACAAAGGGGAATTTCCAGCATTAATCATGTGTTTTGTGCCCTTTCTGCAGGGGAATGAGCCTCCAGACCACCTTTGCCAGCAGACATGGGCCATTGGACATCTGGCAGCTGGACACGTTCGGTGGTGCAGACATGCGCATGTGTGCGCAAGCGGAGCCACAGGGATTGCGCTCATTCATCCAATTGAAGCAGACGCGTTTCCAGGAACTCCAGGCAAGGTGAGCAGCACAAGGGGGCCACACCGCAGCCAACCTTCCACCAGGCCAGTTGCACATGCATGCTAAGTAGCGCCACTGACGGTCAGCTTGGACAGGTATTGGTGTTGAAGCGCACAGTACAGCTAAGATGCGTTGGTGGACTAATGGCTAGTTGATGACAAAGTTGTCAGGGGCACACACGGAGGCAGTTGCACATATCCTCTGGTCCACCATGGTCCATTGAGGCAGTTGTATTAGCCCTGTAGCGTTCCGAGCCAGGGAAAGTAGCAGCGCACAGGGACACACAGCGAGGGGCAGACTCGTGTGCAGTGCATGTCATTTGCATGTTGAAATTGACACATGCACTACCTACTTTATTTGGGAGATGCTGGAACACAACTTGTACTGAAGTCGTACATTGCTAAATGCGTCTAGCTGCTTACCCAGGGAAGATTCCATGTTGTGTGAATCTTGACACATTGGTCTTCCATTTGCCCCGCATCCATGTGCGCCAGACTTACTGCATTGACTGTGTATCAACCATCACGGGGGGAATCTTACATATGGGTACGAAGCACCACACAAGATTGTTTGTTTGCAGAGGAGTTTGTTACTTTGGGGCATGTATGGTGGTGTGTGTGTGTGTTATATGCACACAAAGATTAGTAACTCTGACTCTCTTTGCAGCATTGAACTGCTCCTGTTACCGGACCTGAGAGTCCGCAGGCAGGAGGTCAGCACTCACCCCAGAGATAAGTTTCTCTTTGACTTCCATTTGAGTCATTTGGTACAATGTGCATGATGAACACATTTTGTCTGATTGTGTATGTGTTAATGTGAATAGTATATATTTGTACATTCCCTACTTTCCCTTGACAATCCTACTCCCCTCTCCTGCCCCTCTGTCCAGTTATCCAGAATACCAATGCCAGTCCCAACAACATATCCCTGACCCTCCTTCCCCACTGGGGTCTCAGAGGCCTGTGTAAGTTTGACCTTGCAGGCACCCAGGCCATGGTGGGGGTGGTTGGTTCGTGCCACTCCTGCGCCTGTACACCGGAGCTGTGACACTACACATCAGTTCGTGGTGCATCATTGTATATTATGTACCAACCATGGTACACATCCTGTTGGGGCATTGTTTTACTGTGCTACCTTGGTTGTTCCATCATTGTGCTAGTACTTGTGCTTTGTGATGTACTGCTACTTCAAGTCATCTACTGAAGACTCTTCTGGTGTATTTTGCTGCCTGCAGGCTTTTTGCTTGCCTTGTGTGTTTGGCTCCTTTGAGTCCTCTTTGATTTGGTATTTTTGCAAGTCAAGGTGGGCTCGGAGGGTGCTGGACACTTTTTACATGCAAGGTGGAAGATGGAGACAAAGGGGAAGGGTGATCCTGTGGCCAGGTAGACTTCAAGGAAGAAGGCTACATACCCCAGGTGCAGTTGTTCAGTGGGTCATGGTGATATGTGAGGGAGGGGGGGTATTTTGTTGTTGGACAGTTGGCTTGGCCTACAGTGTGATGGGCACTCTGACATTGTAATTGTGGTGTCCTATGTACATGATGTGTTCTGCTGATCAATGCCTGTTCATGTGTTGTGTTTACCTTTCAGGTGTGACGGCATTGGAGTGGTTTGACATGCTGAGGTGTACACATGGGCAGTGTTCACATGTGATGTGTAGAGGACACTGATGGTCACTTGATTGCACATGCATGTATTGAGTGCATGTCCCTACTGACACACACAGTCGCACTATGATCCCCAACATGTACAACCACCATTTACAGTATCCACACATGTTCACAGATCATGTGCGGCAGGGACACAGTGGAGCCCAGAAGGCAAACTGAGTGCACATGTTCACATGTGCACTCAGTTTGCCTTCTGGGCTCCACTGTGTCCCTGCCGCACATGATCTGTGAACATGTGTGGATCCTGTAAATGCATCATTTGTTTTTTATTTTAGTTGGTCGTTTTCATGTGATGCTCAGGGTGTAAGTCACACACAATGGCTGGTCACTATGCTGTGTGCTGAGCAGTGTGTTGCAGGAAATGAACACAGCACACGGATTCTGCAGTGGTGATTTTGCCATGCCCAATGTGCATGTAAACAGGCATTCATTGTTATGTTCATGCTACAACTGTTGGTATGCATTTGGGTATGACTTGTTTTGTGTGGGAGGTTGTTGGTCAGCCATTTCATCTGATTCCATTACAGGCATCATTGTCTGATGCAACTTTCCATTTTTCACATGTCAATTCGTACATTATTGGTACTGTGTTGGGGTGTTGTGGTTTTGGAGGGTTTGTGTGACTTACCAGTGATTGTCATGGCCTGTTTTGCAGGTGTGTGTGATACACACCTTGCATGTGTTCCTTTTGGTCACACAGGATTGGTTAGGTATGAGTAGCTAGGGATGCACACTATGTGGTACTTCCATGGCAACATTCTCAGGGTGGTAAGGTTGTGACAGTTGACTGTGTCTTTGTCATCATCGATTGTCACCTGGTATGTGCCAGGCCTGTGTGCACTCTGCAGGGGTTGACATTTAGGTGAAAAATGTGGCCACAAGCTGGGTCCGGGCTGCCTCGCCACGCACCCTATCCCCTCCCATGGGCAGCGCCTGTGCCTGTGGTTGGGGATGTGGGGTCACCACCATGTCCACCGGTATGCCCTGTCATGTTGCAACATTGTGCAGGACACATGCTGCCACAATGATCCTGCACACTACTGGGGGTGCATAGAGTAGCTGCCCGCCAGAGCGGTCAAGGGAGCAGAAGCGTGACTTGAGCACTCCGAATGTGCACTCCACTATGCCCCTGGTTGCAATATGGGCAGCGTTGTATCTTACCTGGGGTGGTGTGGTGGGGTTCCGGATTGGCGTCATCATGTGGTTGCTCAGAGGGTAGGCACTGTCCCCTGGAGAGGTGATCATGGTTGTGATTATTGGGGTTTGTGTATTTGTCTGTGTGTGACATGCATGCATGTGCACGGGCATTTGTACTCACCTAGGAGCCATGTGTCACCATGCTGCCCAGCTTCCAGGGCCCGGCTGAGGGCGGACATTCTGTATGTGAAACTGTCATGGGTGGAGCCTAGGTAGTTTGCATAGGCAGAGGTGATGATTCCCTTTGCATCACATACCACCTGCACATTGAAGGAATGCCAGTGCTGGTGGTTTTGGTAGATGTTCTCAGTGACCCTAGGTGGACGTAGGGCCACATGGGTGCAATCTATGGCACCGAGCACTTTGGGGAAGTGTGCCACCCTGTAAAAGTCTTGGACAATGGCCTGCCTTTCTGCGGGTGCTCTGGGCATGTTTATGTGCCTGCGGACTGAGGGGCGCGCAGTCATGATTGCCAAGATCTGGTGTAGGCAGCGTGATTGCGTGGCCTGTGAGACCCTCCCCACTATGGTAGTTGTCCGCTGAAATGACCCAGTGGCCAAAAAATGCAGGACATTGAGCACCTTCTCCAAGGGGCTTAATGCTTGGGAGAAGAAGGTAGGGGATGTAAGGTCATCTTCCCACTCCCATACCAGGTCTAGGATGATACGAGGTGGAAACCTACACCTGCCATAGACCTGGTCGTCAGGCATCCCAAAAAGGCTATTCCGGGGGGAAAAAATGCAGGCCCTGGCTATTCTCCTCTTCCTGCGGTGTCCCACAATCAGTGCTGCGACAAATGGGGCATTCATCGTAGCGGTATAAATGTGTTTGTTGTTTGCGCGCACTTTTATACTGTGTGCGGGGACGCTTACGCCTGCCTTCCTGTGGCGGACATGTTGACGCCTGTGCGCGTCTTTTTGTGTGCGCTTGTTTCCCGTATTCGAATCCATGAATACGAGTTGTTTGCGTGCGTGTGGGCGTTCCGTGTATTTCCCTGCAGTACTTCCTCAGTTATGCCTTCTTTTTCACGCGTTGTTGCCCATTCCGCGCGTTACGCCCCGTGTCCCCCCCCTTTTTGGTGTGTGCGCGGACGTTGTGCGCTTTCCCTGTGCACGTCATGCACGGCGTTCGGGTTGTTGCAGTGACATGTGCGCCACGCACGGATTTGGCGCACTACCAGTGGAAAACACGTGCAGCCCCTTCCTTGAATCGCACACGTGCACGTGCGCTTGCTTTCTCACGCTTGCGCCACCTTGCGCCAGCTTGCGCTGTGATTTTCGGCGCACGTTTGTTCCATGAATCGGCCCCTTCATTTTCATTGGGTCGTTGGGAAAGAAAATCTGTACTGGATTAAACAAACTGATTACATTTATGTGAGTGTAAGGGTGATAGTATTTTTATTTAAAGTATTTTGTGATTAAGGAAATGCTTGAAGTAGTTAGATACATGTTGGTGTATTCAAATACTGGCATTAAAGGGCCTGCGGTAGTGGCCCTGTAGTTATGGTTAAGTTGCTAAACCCACAGGAAGAGCACTGTTTGGGTGGCTTGTAACTTCACCCCCCCCTGAACGAATCCTCACAAAACTTTGCAGTGGAAAACACATGATATGGGGCTCTTTTTGTAGGTGTAAAAAGGTCAGGCAGGTGTTGTAGCTGTCTGCGGACACCATGGTAGTTGGCAGACAGCGCAGTGAACCGACAGCTTGGAAAAAACATTTTTTGGTCATTTGATGGCTGGAAGAGGGCATAGAAATGGTAGGGAAGTGGAATGAAGGTAATGTGGAACTGTTTTTATAATTGAAAAAAGTGTTCGGAAATGCTGTCGAGTCCACAGTCAATTTCAGTGTCCGCGGACATCATTTTGATTGCATGGGGTCAGGGTGAGTTTTATTAGTTGACGGTGTATGTACATACTTGTTATATAGTTAGTAGTACTATGTCTTCCCCCTTTCTGCTAAATAGGGGTGCCAAACAAGGTTGTGTTTTGGCCCTCCTATTGTACAACCTATAGTTGGTGGACTTACCCACACGTTTTTGCAATGTGGTGTGATGCTGTCCAAGATTTGGAGGGGTGCCTATCCCAGGCATTCTGTATGCTGATGACCTGACCATTTTCAACCATACTTTCCGTGGTATAAAGGACATGTTTGAAATCTTGGTTGCATATGCCACTGAGAATGAACTGGTGGTTAATATGACTAAGACAAAGCCTATGTTGGTCTCTGCTTCCAAGGTAAACCACCCTACTCTTAATACCAGCTTGGGTAACTTACCTTATTCCAACAAGTACGCATATCTGAGCCTTGAAATGAGCCAGAGTTTATCCTACATAAATATTACAGAGAATATGATTGTTAAAGGCCAAGGATTGATTAGTTTGATAGACAAATTTGCCCGGAATACGGCCGGTTACTTACTGGAGGGTATTTTGACCATATGTCAGCAACGTCAATGATTTTGTATGGTTTAGAGGCACTCAAAATGTCTAATCTGAGCTGGTTGGACAGAGTTTAAGGCTATTTTTGGAAGCAGGTCTTGAACCTCCCATGTACAACATCAGTTGAATATCTGCGATTGGAGATGGGGCTGGTCTCTCTGAGGGGCCAATTGTTGTTTAGACAAGGAGGTCTTCACCTAAAGGCTAATTCAAAGCCAAAATTCCAAATATTGGCACTAGTGGGTTCTGATAAGAGGATTGAATGGAAACATGGAGGAGGGGATTTTGCTCAATTGTTATACCAGCTTTATGATAATTACCTCCCTAGATGTACATATATCTTCGTATATTCTGTATATTTGACTGCCACTGACTCTATCACCCTACCTACTACACCTCACCCTCATCTTTTATTTAATAATGTTCACCCTTTTATGTATATTACTCTATCTGCATATGCTACTGCACCTAACATGACATATTCACCTTCTATTGTATCGATTGTACCACATTTGTAGATAAACTGTATGTAAAATTAACCAATTTCAAGCACCCAATCTCTTCAGGGACCATTGTATTTACTGTTCCGTGTAAATGTATAAACATGTATGTATGTATGTAACTTCTACCAAGTCAAGCACCTAGCTACCTTAGGGTTCAGCGTGCTCTATAAGAAAATCAAATCAAATCAAAATCAAATCAAATGAGAGTCTTGATTGATTGGGCTCCCAACTTCAAATGGGGTATTAATTATGATACCATAAAAGCATTGTTTAAAAGAAAGCTGGAATGTTGGGACTGGTGTAATAATTATGCCCAGCTATCGACTTTGAGTTCATACCGATATGTGTCCAATCTGTCCCATAGTTACCTAAGCTTAAAACCCTACCTCTGACAGTGTCCCAGACCCGTGGTTTGCAGCCTGATCCTCAGACTGCAAACAAATCAATTACTGCTATTGGTCTTTCAGGGGGCTTGGTAAAGAATTCCCCTGCATCAACATGTTTTTTGGATATGTAGATTAGCAGGTTGTATTGAGACACCTAAACATGTGTTTACAGAATGCAGCTCTTTGGGTGATAAATGTATGTCATTACTTGGGGGGTATGTACACAGTTACGACTCAATTAAAAGTGAGGCGTTCTGGAATTACTGTTTAAACTCTCATTTGGAGTCCCTAAATAACACGTTTTATTGGCTTTGGTGATGTATTGAAACATTACTTCCAGTAAAAACGCCCTGAATATATGTAGCTTTATATTATTGTGCCTTCAGGTCTGATGGCTTGGTCCTGTGCCTCTAACTCTCTTTTTCTCTTTTTAATAGGGATGATAATAACACCAATAGAGAGCTAACTCATTGGCCTCTTAGTGACAGTATTCACATTAATTTTTTGATTAATAGCCACTAATCTGGCCAGCACCTTTATTATTTACTATTTCATGGATGTTTTTATGCTCTTTGCAATGCTATGCATTGTAACCTAATGTTTAGTGAATGTATGTAATTGTATGTTATTTTATTTACTTTTATGTAATCCTATGAACAATTGGGCTGCACTGTTATCTCCCTGAGAGTAATCTTCCTGCGAGTACCCTAATGACTTAATTCCAGGAAGTATCTTATGAATCCATGAAGCTAGAAGTATTTTATGAACAGTCTACGAATAATGAATTTGTGATTTTTAAACCAAATGTTAAATTGAATAATATGTTTTGTAAAAGTTCTTTGGAATCATATACAAATAAATAAATACATATATAGTTAATTGTATTGTGGTGGTTGAGGCTAGCAGCCAGATTCTGGGGGGCATGACCGTAGGTCAGGGCCCCAAGAATATGTGCACTGGGCACAACCAAAACAGTAGTAATATGTGTATAGTAATTATAGGTAATGTAGTAGGAGTATGGCCAGAATCACCACAGTAGTAGTAATATGTGTATAGTAGTTATAGTTAATGTGGTGGGAGTACAAAGTGTTTGTAATATGAAGGAATTATGTAATGGAACTGTATATGGTACTTATGATTGTAGTACAATTGAGGATAGTGCTCATAGGACATGTATTTGATTATAATTGCTGTGGTTACTTAGTTTTGTAGTGTTCTGAAGCTAAAATCTCTCGTTTATTTTCTGTGAAAAAACAGTACAATTTGTTAAGAAGGATAGTTTAAAAACTGTATACAGTTTTAGATATATATTTTTTTAGACCCTCATAAACAGTACCTTCTAAGTACTATGTTTGGTACAACATCAGTGTATGACACACTGCCGTTGTTTTGACATTAAATTTTCATTGGGTCTTTGGGAAAGAAAATCTGTACTGGATTAAACACACTGATTATATTTATGTTTGTGTAAGGGTGATAGTATGTTTGTTTAAAGTATTTTGTGATTAAGGCAATGCCTGAAGTAGTTAGATACCTATTGGTGTATTCTGACTACATTAAAGGTTAGAAGATGTTTTGTCATATAGGATTGAGATGGTATATTTGAAGTGTTTTGGAATTAAGGGTGTTTTTCATTTAGTTAGATACCTGTTGGCGTATTCTAACTAGATTGACTTTGAAAAGTACTATTGCAGTATTATGGATGTAGTTAGATACCTGTTGGTGTATTCTAACTGTTAATTGGGCTATAGTTTAGTGATTAAACATGGGTTGAAGGAACACTAAGTAGGCATTTGTTAAATTTGCTGGTATCCTATGTTTTGGAGTAACAGGGGTATTGTTACATTCAAACCAGCCACTTATTTTTTGACATATGTAGTGTAGTGCCCTAAAGTGGTTGTGGCACCAGTTTGGTATACTATACCTACTGTTGTGAAGGTTTTCTACCAACTTGGCCGTATGTGAAACCTGTAAGCTTACAGTTATTTTTGGTACCATCTGCATTGTACCTTAGAAACATCAGTATGACATATTGGCTATGTGAGTTTATGGCATCGAATTAAATAGCATCGAATGCCTTACCATAGAAAAAAAAGCATCATTACAAAAAAAGCACTGAATCCATTTTTTTAAGGTAAAGGGTTTATTTTAATTGTAAAAGGTTTTAAAGGTTAAAAAAAGGGGACTGGGGGGAACCCCCAAAAAAAGAAAAAAGAAATGCATTCAATTTTTTTTTTCCAATGCTTTTTTCCGATGGTAAGGCATTCAATGCTATTTATTTTGATGCAATGACTGTAAACCGAGTTTATTTGTATGGTGGAATGATTATTTGAATTGCAAAAAGGTCATAATATGCCATGATTTGCATTCTGCAGAAGCTGGTGAAATGGAATGGATTCAGAATTTGGTATGGATATGTAGACACATTGTACATTAGGGATATGGTCTTGTGAAACATGCTTACAGAGAGTGCATGTACGTTTTCACATGTGTGAAATCTGGCAGATTTCATTCATAGGGATGTTTTTGGTTTTCTGGTACTTGTAGTTAGTACATTAGAAATTCTTGTGAATCTTCCTGTCTGTTGATGGTACATTTTACCATTCCTGCACAGTAGTCCAATTCTTGCCTTCCACCCGAGACACTGTGCTGTCAGGATTATTTATGGGATTTCTTTAAAGGACGAGCATTTGCAAATTCAACTGGTCTGAGCCATTTAAGTAAATGTTGTGAACAATTGCTGGCAATTGAAAGAGAAGATTCATTGTCACATTAGAATAACAATTTACTCGAGTTGTGTTTCTGAATTTAAATAGAGCAGAGAGTTGTGTTTGTGGATCGTTTGATGAGCCTACAGATTTTTCTGGAGAAGTGACATTTGTGTCTTTCTTTTCTGATGGATGTGCAGTTGAATTTGTACTAGACAGTGTTGTGGTTGTATTGTTTCATGAAGAAAGAGTTGGTTGTTGTTATTTTAGCTGTATTGTTGGGAGATCTGCTATAGCGTCTGTTTGTATTACTTGTCTTGTCAAAGGTTTCTCTTTTTGAGGTACAGGGTACATATCTAGATGGCGTGTTTAGTGCCTGCAGTCTGTTGTATTATAGGATGCAAGGAATGTTATTGTTGACTTTGTGTCAAAGTTAATTAGGAATAAACCATTGAGTGTATGCAGATGTGAAAGTGCTATGTAACTCATATCTTCTTTAAAGATATGAGTTGTAAAGACTGTGTTGCCAATGTCAATCTATGCTTCATCTAGGGTTACACCTGTGATTTGTAAATAGTGACACCATATGTAAGAGATAGAGAAAATGTCTCTACGCGTACATACATGTCTTTGAAAAGATGGAAACATGCTATTGTCCTTCCAATTATTTTTTACCTTCTTCCAGGTTGTTAAAGTGGATGTTCACAAACTGAATGTTGTTGTCATGTGGATATGTTTGGAAGCCAACAACTGTACCAATTGCTCCATTGACCAAACCTTGTTCTACGTCAAGGTTATGTTTTAGAATTACTCTGCAGTTTAGACACAAAGTCAATATATTCTCCATTCAAGGCTCTGTTGGAGATGCATTTTTCTATGCTAGTTAGTCGTGCTGTTGCTTGTTGTCACAAAGGAAGTGACATTCTGTGGACTTCTAGTTTGTCTGTGGAGCTGATATTCAGTATGTGATGCATTTCTTTTTTCAAAATTGTCTCATTGAATTGACTACAGCTTGCAAGGGTTGGCATTAAGGAAATACATTTTAGATTTTGTTGAGTTAATTGTTCCATGACATCAGGAGCAGATGCGTTTCATCCATATAACTCGTGGATTAGTCCACTATTTAAGATGGATTTTGCATCTTTACTAAGCAGACCAGTTCTAATTCTGTTTAAAATATTAGCACATCTCAAGTCTGCAGACTGGTGCATGTTTTGAGTTTGTTCTCTTCAGTGAAAATGTTGCCAGAGATTTACATTTCCAATGCTGCCGAGGGTATTGCGGCATTGTTTGTATCCTAATGTTTTGAAAATAGGTTGACCTTTCACTGGTGCTAACTGTAGGAGGTCTCTGACGTCTCTGAAAACAATAACATGTTTTCCTCTAAACAGTTCTTCGCAGTTGGTATTTAGGACTTCTTGTATTCTAAGATGAATTAAAGCCAACATGAGGTTGGAAACCATGCTTACTTCATCTATCAGGATCACTTTCATTTGTTTTAGACTTCTGTGTACTTCAGTAGCAGCTTTTGCTGATAATTTGTAGTATTCTAATTTGTTTTGGTATTCTACGGGGAGGAGTAGTAGTAAGTGTAAAGTTACACCTCCTATGTTGTAGGCAGCTAAACCTGTGGGGGCTGTTACTGCAGCTGAAAGGTTGTTGTTTGTTAAGTTTTGTAGAAATGTACTGATTATTTTAATTAAGAATGTTTTACCAGAACCAGCTTCACCACTTACATACAGGAGCAGAAGTTTCTAAATTTTACAGCTACAGGTTTTAGTTTCATGTTTAAAACCATGTTCGATTTCTTGAGTGACTTCTAGATAAATGGTGAGTTGTTCATCATTTAGCTGTTATTCCAGCACGGACAAGTTTACCTCAGATTGTTTATATTGATACATGGTATTTTATACCTCAGTCATGGATATTTCTGCTTCGTTTGGTGGTTCTCCAAGTGGTTCTTGGCTTCCTGTAAGGGAAGGTTGACTGCTCTCAGGAGTGTCTTTGTCTATTTGAGCTTCAATTTCTTGTTGTCGTTCATTGTCCAACATTTGTTTGTATTGTTTGAAATTTTCATTTGTTATACTGCTTTCATTTGCTTTGAATGCAGCTTCAAATGAGTCAAAGTCACCTAATAATTAGTTTTCTTTTCTCCAAGGTTTAAAAAGTTGGAGTAGGGCCATGTAATACAGCTCTCTCTGTTGTGGGGATTTCAATGATAACTTTATATTAGTAATTAGCTGGGTTTGGTGAGTTTCACTAGGCTTACTTCAGAAGTTGAGTCTGAATATTTTCCAATTGTCTCATTTAGTGTAACAATGTTTTTGTAGCTGTAGTTTTGGGCAATGTCGTACAGACACATATTTTCCAAAGCAGTACTTCTGTTTGGGTAGCAGGTGTCAATTAAATTGTTTTTCAAAATGTCCTGGCTGTTGGGATCATTTTTGCTTATATTTTCTATCTCTCGGTAGGATTGTAGTACTCTTTTTCAGGATGAAGCTGGTCCAAGGTTCAGCCAGACAATGGGCCAGATCCATGGAATGTTTTCCTATGGGATTGCGCCATTATAAAACACTTCCATGAATCAGGCCCTATGTGTTCAGATTTGCCATATAAGGCTGTACCTGTTAAATGGTCTGCAGCTTTGTAGCACCCTCATTCTCTATGGTAGAGCATTTTTATACCAAAGCTGGACAATTTATGTGATGGTATTTTGTCAGATGATATGTCATCCCAGAGGTCTTTTAGCTTTGCTTTCTCAGCTTTGGTGAGATAGGCTGCGACATATCTTGCTACAGCAGTGGAATTGTCTGAAATATATTGTATGTCTATGTTTGCATTCCACAAGAGGGCAATGATTGCATTGTATTCATTGATGTACTTGGATGCTTCATCCTTTTTAATGTTGGATGTATTTTTAGGGGATTTGTCTTTTACGTTGTCTCTAACAGAAGACATCAAGCTATTTACTTGTCCTTTTTTGCAAACTGGTCTAGGGAAGCCAAAGAGATATTTGGTATAGTATTTGCCTTTGTTTTTATATCTACATCAGCAGTATTTGCCTCATTTATATTTTTGGAAATGTAACACTTTTGTATGTGGGTAACTATCTGTGGTTTCTGAAGGGATGTCGCAGGTACTGTGTTTTTCAAATGAACTCTAAAACAGTGGTATCTCTATCATGGCCACATTTTGGAGCATCTTTTATCCACAAAAGCATGTGGATGTGTGGTGCTCCCCTTTATTGAAATTCTTTTCTCCAAAAGAAGTGTTGCACTTCTCTGAGCGGAGGGGTAATTTTATTGCAGATAAAATGCAGCATGGCAATGAAACGATGGTGAAAGCACCTTCCTGTGTTTTTAAATCTATTCCATCTTTAGTTTGGTTTGCAGTGCATAAGAAGTTGTGCAAGTTATCCCATGCGTACTCAGCACAACTGTTATTAACACCCCATGTGGGTGGGCCTAGGTTCCTGAGTATAGAACGTATATCAGCGTGACATTGGCACCAGTATTCTTTTGTACCACGCACGTTGCTCAGAGATTTGTCATACTTGACTGCAAAACTTAATCTTTGTCTTTTATTTTTTGAAGCAGTTGGGTAGTGGATATGCTTAAAAAGTGTGTGCCTGTTTTTAGTGTGTTTGCAAGCCCATAACATAGAGCTACTTGTTCACTTTCGAAGAGGAGGTGGACAATGTATTCAGCATTTTGTCTGAATCTGGAGTCTTCAGAATACATTCTTAAAGAGCAATATTCTGATGCACTAATTAGCGCAGACCTTTCATCATATCTTCCTCCTTTTCCTGTAGGAAAGAGTTGAGGAAAAGAACATGCTTCTACTCTTTTTTCTTCCCATATGCTCATTGGGGATACTTTTGCCTGATGCATTTGATATGTTTCAAAAGCATCTTCAATTGTGTCTTTGCAGTGTAGTTTCGTGAATTGTATACTGGTCTAATATGTTGACTGCAGTAACAGGATTTACACATTCAAATTGGCCAGTTGCAGGTGAGTCTTGAATAATTTGGGTGGTTTATCTTAAGTTTTCATCTATGTTTATATCTTTGTAGTATTGATTGTTTTCTATTAGATATTGTAGGGCTTGTCTAACTTTGTTTAAGCCAACTAGTTGTTGCCAATTTGTTTTATCCTTTGTTTCCACACCATTAACTAGTACAATCAAAGATTGATCGATTGTCCGTTTTACTCCTAGAGTTTGAACATTTTCTTTTAAATCTAACGGTAAATATACTACTTTGCCACGTATGCCGTTTAGTAACTTGGATGGAGGTAATTTGGCTGATTTCGGTTAAAGGTGTATTATAGCTTGAAATGGGTGCACTGTTTGAATTATAATGCTCTCGTACAAGTTAAGCTGTTGGAGAGTTATTAGTAATTGCAAGTGATGGCATTTGGTTATTGTCAAGCTTTGTGTTGCAGTACATGCAAACTGTTAAGGGTCAGTTATTTTGTATTTAGTTTCTGCTGTTAGATATAAAGCTAATTGGAACCATTGAGATTCTTCATTGTCTTCTATTTTGTAGGCTAGATCTACTATTTTTGTGCTCTTTTTATAAAATGTTCTGCGACAACAGACATATATTTGGTCTGGTATTTCAGAAGATGTGATTTGAAACTTAGCTATTTCCTTTTTGTATGTCTTTATTAGGACACTGGTGTTTATGAGGTTTTCTGTAATGTTTTCTAAAGGTATAGAATTTTCTAAGTAACCTTCGGTTCCAAATAATTTACGTTGAATGTGCTCTATTTCTTGAAGCACTTCTTTGGCTGTTCTATGTAGGAGAATGTTATTTAAATTTGGCAGTTATAGAGCAGGACTTTTTGCATAGTATAGTCAATGCACAAGATTCCATATAGTAGAATGGTGTGCCGTTAACAGTTTGATGTGGTGGAAAGTGCTTTTCCAAGCAGTTCCCAAAATGCAGGCTGATGAATGTCTTTGCAGACAAGTGTGGCAGTGCACTGGACAGTTGTCCATGGTTTCTAAAGTTTTCATTATACTTCTGTATTTTTGTTTCACATTATGCCTGAGAAATTGTCGTAAAGATTGAAAGGATTGTTGGTGCACATTACACATTGAGCTGCATGTCCATTTGTACACTGGGAGTTTGTTTGGGTGAAAGGAGAATTTGCTTCAAAGTTTGTTGGCGACTTTATTCCCTGTAAGGCTTTCTTTTGCCATAATGGTGTGTTCCACGGTTTCATACACTCGACCATTACTGTCTATGGCAATTGATTTTTGTTGTTCTTGCTTATAAGCTTCTTCATTGAAGTATGGTTCTGTGCTGCTTGTGTGAATCCATTCACCATCACAAAAGTTTGAAAAGGTCTCAATATTGACACTTCACATGTTTAGAGGTACTTTTTGTAATGTATTGATTAATTTAGTTAGTGGTTTCAATCTGTTTCAAATCAATAGAAACAGTTTTCTCTTTAATGGAAAAGCGCTGTCAATTCGAGCTTGCAGGATTAGTCTCCTGCGATAGTTTTCAAGGGTAGATTGTGACTTTTCATATGTTTTATTAAGATTTTGAAGAACACTACGGTGGAACATTTTCTGTAACATCATTTGTTTTGGATTGCTTTACCGTGAATACGTTAACACTGGTAGAGAGATGGTTAGGTTCGTTAGTAGGCCTGCTTTTCTTTGTACATAATTTTTTACCTTTTGTTTTTGCAAGAGGGGTATTACCTTCTTTAGTCATAGCTGGTTTAGTTTTGTTGAGTGAGGTTACAAGTAATTTTGTTTAAACGTTTTCTATACATTGTTTTAGAGGTGGATGACTATATGGTGTAGTTTTAGTCCGATCTGCTCTATTTTTTCTTTCTTTTCTATGGAGTTGCTTTTTAGTAGGCATTTTGTTGTGTCTGTTGGGAAAAGTGAAAGTTTGCATTGGAAAGTTGTGCAATGTATATGCATGTATGGTGCATGGGTGTGTGGGTGTGATTGTAGAGATTAATAGAGTGCTGTTCTATTGTGAGGTGGTATATTAGGTGTGGTTGGGAAGGTTGTGAGAGTAAGAGTCTGCAGAGGTGTGATGCTGTTGGGTTAGTAAGGGAGTGGTGGTGTGATATATGAACTGATATGATATGGCATTTATAACGTGCCTATACACCAGTGTTTCAAGCCACGGCGAGGCAAGGGAGGGGGAACAGAGGGAAGACAGACAACGATCCTACTAGGCCAGGTGTCATTCAGATCGCGCAAGTGCATGGGAAGGGGGTGGGGACAGTGCAGTACATGAGATAATAGAATAAATAAACAATAAGTAAAAGTACGGCCATCAGGTGGCAAGTGCAAGGGTAAGTGCAGACAGCAGGTGTGCGACTGGTGGGGGAGGATGACCTGGGCCCGAGATCAGAGGGTGACCAAGTAACCAGTGCAGTTTTGGTTTCAGCCAGGAAGTCAACAGGGGAGAGGGGGAGAGAAAGCAGAAGCAAAGAGAAAGGTTTTGAGGTGCTTCTGGAACCAGAGTTGATTCTCCTCAGTTTTCAGGGCGGTAGGGAGGCTGTTCCAGAGGGAGCCCCCAGCCAAAGAAAGAGATCTACCACCAACTCGTTGCTTGGAGAAGCGACGGACCCTGAGGGAGTTGGAGGCGGATGAGCAAAGAGCTTGAGAGGAAGTTATTTACGAAGAGAGTTGAAGGTCTTGAGGCCCCTGATGGAATCTGTAGGGTGATGCTAGGCTGAATTGCATGCAGTACCCTCTGGGACCACCACACACAATTAGGACTACAGGTGTAAGCAAGACCTACCTTTGGTATAAGTCTGTACCACACAGTTTGGTAGCGAGCTGAGCAGCCTGCCTTATCTCAAGAGTGAATGTGAGCATTACAAGCAGTTACACAGAGGACTTTCAATCACAGTGGTTCAAGTAGACACTTATACTCAAGGTTCCTTCGTAAAACACTTATTAATTTATTTACACAATCATTCATAAAACATTTCACTAGAAGAAGACAACTTAATATTATAGACCAATACGCTTCAATACAAAACTCAAAGTTTTTGAGACAGTTTGAGCTGCCCTGGAAAAGGAGCCAAATAGCAGTTCAGTTACTTAGCAGTGAGCAAAAAGTAAGTAGAATAGATTATATATACTTGCTAGGCAGTGCAAATAGTTTCAGTTCACCAGAATAGTTCAATTCAAGTCAATAGGCCAGGGCCATGTCAATGGGCTAGTGTTCTGGATAGGAAAGAGCAGTTCTGGTATCACACAGTAAAGTCTTTGTAAAAGTTCTCAGAAGTAGTTTAGGCAACAAAGAATCATTTGTGGGGTCACAAGCTGATTAGGCCTGCAAGTTGGGAAAGTTACACAAACTATCTCCGCGAGTGTGGCATTCTCTCAATCGGGTTGTCACAGTACCTTTGATTGAAGAAAACAAATGTTGCTGAAGTCGTGGTTCCTGGCAGTTCCTGCAGATCTCGCTGTTCCTGAGCCTCAGTCGTGGACACAAGAGGGAGGATGTCGGGGGACTCCTGCTCTACACGGGATCATTGAAGAAAGCAAACCAAATGGAGTCACTTCAGTTCCAGTAGCTATAGATTCAAGAACACAAACCGGTGTCCCTCTCCCTGGTTAAACCTAACCAGCCTTGAGAATGGTATCCAGGTGTCTTATGAGTTGATTGGTCCCGCCAACTCAAAGGAAGAAGCCGTCCTTGAAGGAGGCTTTCTGTCGAATGGAGTTTGACAATTCGGACCTGCTGCAGGGCTTCACTGAGCAAACCAACCGTCCAGTGGTTGCAGCAGCCATCCTCTTCCAGCTCGTCTTCGGTTCTTTTGTTTCAGTGGTCGACTCTGCCTTCCAGTCCACGAGACTTGCCTTTTAAACAGTTTTCTCCCTTTCATTCCAGCCTAGCTGTCACTCACCCACAAGGTGGCTGTCCTTGCTGGACAGTCAGCCAGCCAATCATACCAGAGTGCATTTGGGTCTCCTAGGAGACTAAGCACAGGGAGTTTCGGCACCTTCCTCACTTCCTTCCCACACCAGACACTCAGACACCAAGGGCGGACTTCAGTCCTGAAGCCTGCCAAAGGCACATGAACAAAGGGACCAATGGTGGTTTGGCGCGTAGAGACAAACACTAGAAGGACCTTTCCAAAAAGAAATGGTGAAAAAAGAAGACCGGGACCCGTTTAAACTAAGGGGCTTAAGGTGTCATCTTGGAAAACATGGCTCCCGTGGTTTTTAACTACTGGTGTTCGCGGTTGGGAAAACTCATGGTAGTTCATTGTAAAACCAATGCCACCATCCTTTTCAATTGGAAAGGGTAGCATTTGACTACTACATGAGTGTTTAGACACATGGGATACTATGTAACCCCTCCAGCACTCCATTGTACGATGGTGTGTGCTGGGTCTATGAATTTGGAAAAGACTAGTAAAGTCAATGTCACTTTACATTCTCTTTGAAACAATAGTTTATCCCAGAGAAGGTATTTAAACCTTTGGGAAGTCTAAAAGACATCCCTTTGTCACTGCACTGAAGGTGCTGTGTAACACACATGAAAAGATGATGCCTATGGAGTTATCTAAACCTCCATAATCAGAGAACACACATGTAAAACACACATCAAAATACATGAAAGAGATGGACAAAAGGCTCACACTCTTTCTAGGTACAAAAATAAAGTCCTCAAAATCCAGCAACGTTGCTGGGGTTCTCTAAGGTGAAGGGAATTAGCACATTTCAGAGATTTCTCCCTAACAGGTGATTGTGCTGTTTTGAACAAAAGTGTGGGTGTTGCAATGGTGGTTTGTAGATGGCAATAGTAAGAGTGTGAATTGTGGAATATAATGTGCTTGAGTGAAAGAAATGTTGGTTTGAAAAGAGTAGCCTGGGGTAATGCATCGTGGAACTGTGCTGCTGTAATTACATACACATACATGGTACATTAATGTACTTACTTTGTTGGATGTGAAGGGTGTTCATTTTTCGGGTGTTTTCTTCAGTAATGTGCTTCTTTCCTGTAATTGTAAAAGAAAGTTAGTGGGGATATGTGGTAATGGCAAAGTACCTTTAGTAACCAAGGTTCATATTTATGATGGAAGGAGTGGAGGGGAAATACAGTTAATAAAATTGGTAGATGGTTAAAAATCGTTGCTTTTAGGAGTATTTTCATGAAAGTTTAGAAATGCATATGTGTATTTGATGAAGCTCTGAACCGTTTTGTAAAAGAGAAGAGCAGTTGGAGGACAAGATTTGTAGTACACTTTTAAATGGCAGTTGATGTGTGGAGGTTTAATATGTTAGGAGTAAATGCATACTTGCAAACATGATGCATTCTAATCTGTAGGTGTTTATGTAGTCCTTGATTTTTTGTTTGCGTTCTGGGACTTGTAGTTCCACTTTTTCCATTTTGAAAGTTGGAGTACAAGTCACAGAATGTAGAGAAAGAAGTATGACTGCATAAGCAGCTGAAGATTGGAATGGGTTATGTTAGGAAGTATACATGTACTGTCAATATATTAAAGTGACACACTGCATGGCAATTATAAATGGTGTACACATCTATTTTATCTCCTTTTTCTTTCTTTTATGAAAAAGTTACACAGTGCCGCTGTAAAAGCAGATATACATTTTTGAACTTTCTTCAAAATGCTTAAAAATATATTTTGAAAAGCACAGCATTGTATATGTTTATTTTATATGCATGTGACAGTTTTGAATCTTGAAGTTTTAAGTCATATTTTTTTCTATGCATTCTGGGAGTTGAATTTTGTGTTTTATAATGGGCGAAGGTAATTGAAAGTGATAGAATGCAAAGGAAAAAATAAAGGCTTAATAAGCATGTATAGATTGGAATGTGTGATGCTGGGATGTATGCATGTGCTGCCAACATATTAAACTGGCAGACACTGGGTGGTACTTAAAAATGGTCTTAAGATCTATTTTGTATGCTTTTCCTTTATTTTATGACACAGTGCTGCTATACGTGCACATATGCATTTTTTACGTGTACATATGCATATTTTACTTTCATCACAATGATTGTAAATATAAACATTTTAAAGTGCAGAACAATGTAATTGTTTGCTGTTTCATATGAGCAGGGGATGAATGCTGCAATGCATGGCATTTGCTAGAATGGTTAAAAAAGAGAATTTGCTTATTGAGAAGCTTCTTGCAGGGTAAGTAGCACAAACCCTTTATATATAGCTGAGAAAGAGTTGAAGAAAACATTTATTTAAATATAAGCATACCTGTACTGTGTTTTGTTAGATGCAGACCTTGTTGAATCTGGAAATAGAAATCTTGGACAGTTGCACAGTAGCTTCTGATAATGAAAGGCATCTTCATCAGGAGATATGTACTCTGAGAGTTCAAGTGTAAATCTGAGGTGTTGAAATGAGATGACAGGGTTAGGTGTAGAAGTTTTGGATGTGATTGGTGGATGGATGTGTGACTCTTTGAAAGCAGCCAATGAGGGAGTGTTCAGAACATGAAAGTGGAAAGGGTAGAAGGGCTGGCTCTGTGCTACAGTTTCCGTGGACACTGCAGTAGTCTGTGGATGGCATGTGCCACATCCGGCCCTTTTGTGGATGACTGCCATGGAAAGGGCACTGTGATGATTAGCCAATCAGGTTTGCTGGTTGTGGTGTAAAGGAAGAGAGGGTAGTAGGAGTTTTGTTTGCAGGAGTTGTGAGAGCACTGACAATGACTCTTCAATTCAGTCATTGAAGATGTGTGCTGAAAATCATGGCATCCTTGGAAGTACTGGATTGGCAGACGTGGACGTTCTCTGGCATGCAGTTTGTGGCTTAAATTTAAATTAGGCAAGCTTGCTTTCATTCTGTGAGAGTATGGCTCACTTTAAAAGTCCAGACATTGTGATTGTGCATTGTGGAGGGGGCAGTTTGAGGTTTGTGACTCCAGCTTGTTTGCAAGTTGCTCTGATGGATTTTTGTTTAAATGCCTATTGCAACTGTTTCCTGCTGCTCAGATATTTTCTTTCTGAAATAAATCGAGGCGAACATGGAGATGTCCTATTAACTTTTTCAGTCCACAAATTCAAGAATCAGGCAGATTGTCAATAAAGCTGTTTCTGCTTTTTAATATGCTGCAGGAATGTCATTTTTTGAGAATCATAATATAAGTTCTGATGGTGTGAATTTCCTTTGTCAAGATGGAGTACACTTCACAGATGTCAGAAATGCAATTTTCCTTTACAATTTAATGAATGCATTGAAAATGTTCCTGTAAGGAAATTGTAAAGGAATATGTAGAGTGTACAGTACTACTTTATATAAAAGCAAAAAAAAGGAAAAAATGTGTTTGTTATCAAACCCCAAAAAAGGTTCTTTTCAGAGCCACCACTGACGATTAAATAACTTAAATTGTGTTTATTTTCCTCCCCACCCCATTGAATGGCCACTACATCCATGGACACAACATGGCATGGAAATGGGACTGTGGGGATTAGCCAATATGTATTCTGGTGTGGTTTACAGGAAGAGAGGGTGGTAGGTGTTTTGATTTTTTTTGTGTAGGGAAGATGGATGTGGCTAGTGCAAAAAAAAGCTCACTGAGTGGATGTTGGGAGATTGTTGGATGAATAATTTGAAAAGGTAAACTGAGTTGTGTGGCATCTTTGGTACTATTGGTTTGGATGGAGTGGAGGTCTGCTGGTCTGCAGTGTATGGGCTAAGCTGAGTGAGGTTACTATCATTTGGTAAGATTATGGCTCACTTTCAATTCCCACATATTGTTGTTCATTGTGGACGAAATAGTTTGGGGTACGTTACTCCACTATATTTGCAGGTTGCCTTAAAAGATATGTTCATAGGCTTAATGGAACTATTTCCATGTGCAAAGATAATTTGTTTCTGAAATACATCCAAGGGAAGTGTGGATATGCCCAAATGTGTTTGGCACACAACTAGAATAATGTAGGCACCTTGGAAATAAAGGTGTATGTGCTTTTTTGAATGGTGTAGGCATGGCATATTTTGAATATGAAAACATCAAGTTGGATGGTGCAAACATTTTCAGAGAGATGGAGTGAATTTCACTGATATTAGGAATCAGGAATTTCTTGGAAATATTCAAAATGCACTGAGAAAGTTTATGTAAAAAAGATGTACAGTGCATATGAAAACATTTGTAAGTAGTTTTAGGAAATAAAAATCAGAAAAGCAAAAACAAAGTCAAAACTGAAAGAAGTCTCTTTTAAGAGCCACCAGTGTATAATCAACTATTTAAATTAAGTGTTACCCTCCCCACCCCCTTCAATTGGATATTCTGTCTGCGGACACTGCGGTAGTCATTCGGACGGCACGTGTCCTTTGAGGATGCTTGGCATGTAAAGGAGACTGTGGAGACTGCAGTCAGTTGTGGCTTCCACGGACATCGGAGGATCAGCAAATCAGGTTACCTAGGTTGGTGCACAGGAAAGAAAGAGGGTAGCAGCAGTTTTGTTAGTAGGATTTCTGAGAGGATTGAAACCGGCCCTGGCAATGTCTTTCATCTGGCAGAGTGTTTGGGTTTTGGGGGACTCTTCAGTCCATTGGTTGAAGGTGTATAATGAGCATTATGGAATAGAAATAAATCTTGGATTTACGAAATTAGAAGTGTTCTGCTATGCAGTGCAAAGCATGAAATAGGTGGAC
The DNA here is from genome assembly GCF_040938575.1 of Ambystoma mexicanum. Taxonomy (NCBI): domain Eukaryota; kingdom Metazoa; phylum Chordata; class Amphibia; order Caudata; family Ambystomatidae; genus Ambystoma; species Ambystoma mexicanum. Next base: position 586,940,857 of record NC_090929.1, read on the forward strand.
TTGCTCCCATTTTGTGCAAATATGGTTGAATTGAAACATCCGGACATTATTTTTGTTCATTGTGGGGAGAACTGTTTGGGGAACGTGACTGGAATTTCTTTGCAGTTTCCAATGATGGAGAAATTGGGAAAGTTGAAGGAAATGTTCCCTAATTCGAAAATGATTTTTTCATGCATTGCTTAGAGACAGATGTGGATGCGTTTCAGTTCATTTGGTCTGCAAATGGAAAAGTCGAGGCGCAATGTCAAAAAATCTGTTTGTGCTTTTGTTCGAGATGTTGGCATGACATTGTTTCATAATGAGAACATCATTGGGGTAATTCATGGAATAAATGTGCGCCAAAAAGGGGAGTACAAGCGTGAAAATCGGAGTGCACGCGTGCCAAAGCCACGCACGCACCCTTTGATCGATTCATGGAATGGGCTGTGCTAGTAGAAGCTGGGATGTGCACCAAATCCATGGGTGGCACACGCGGGGGGACACGTCACTAAACGGCGTGCGCTAAGCGCACAGGGAAAGTGCACATAGCGTAGCGCACACAAGAAATGTGGGCCGAACACGGGGCATAACACGCAGAATGGGGCACAACGCATGAAAATGTGGGCGTTACAGGGGAAGTACAGCAGGTAAATGCTCGCAACGCCCACACGCACGCTAACAACACGTATTCATGGAATCGAACAGGGGAAAGGCGTGCGCCAAAAAAGACGCACTAATCCGGAAACACGTACGCCAGCAGGAAGCAGGCATAAGGGGCCCCATGCAGCATAAAAGTGCGCGCAAACAACAAACAAGCTCAGACGCTACGATGAATATACCGTTCCTCGCAGCAGTGGTCGTGGGACAACTCAGGAGGAGGAGGATAGCCAGGTCCCGCATTTTTTTTTACCCAGGACCAGCCTTTTTGGGATACCTGATGACCAGTATGGGAGGTACAGGTTTCCACCACACATAATCCTAGACCTGGTGAGGGAGTGGGAGGATGACCTCACATCACCCACCTTGTGCTCGTAAGCACTGAGCCCCTTGGAAAAGGTGCTCAATGTATTGCACTCCTTGGCTACTGGTTCATTTCAGAGGACAAGTGCCATAGTGGGGTGTGTGTCACAGGCCACACAGCCACGCTGCCTACACCAGGTGTTGGCCATCATGACTGCACGCCCCTCAGTCCGCAGGCACATATACATGCCCAGAACACCTGCAGAAAGGCAGGCTGTTGTCCAGCAATTTTACGGGGTGGCACACTTCCCCAAAGTCCTAGGTGCCATTGATTGCACCCATGTGGCTCTACGTCCACCCAGGGCCACTGAGCATATCTATCGGAACCGCAAGCACTGGCATTCCATCAATGTGTAGGTTGTATGTGATGCCAAGGGAATCATCACCTCAGTATATGCCAACTATCCAGGGTCCAGCCATGATAGTTTCATATTCAGAATGTCACCCCTAAACCGGGACCTGGAAGCTGGCCGGCATGGCGACACATGGCTAATTGGTGAGTATAAATGCCTCTGCACATGCATGCATGTCACAAACTGAGAAATGGGAAAAGCCCACTAATGACAACCATTATCACCTCTCCAGGGGACAGTGCCTACCCTCTGAGTACCTACATGATGACGCCAATTCGGAACCCCACCACACTACCCGAGGTAAGATACAACACAGCCCATATTGCAACCCGGGGCATAGTGGAGCGCACATTCGGAGTGCTCAAGTCACACTTTCACTTTCTTGACCGCTCTGGTGGGCAGCTGCTGTATGCGCCCCAAGTAGTGTGCAGGATCATAGTGGCAGCATGTGTCCTGCACAACGTTGCAACCCGGCGGGGCATGCCAGTAGACATGGTGGTGCCCCCACATCCCCAACCACATGCATGGCCGCTGCGCATGGGAGGTGAAAGGGCACGTGGTGAGGCAGCCCGGACCCAGCTTGTGGCAAATTACTTCACCTAAAATCCCACCCCTGCGGATTGCACACAGGCCTGGCACATATCAGCTCACAATCAATGATGATGACAAAAGGGACAGTCAACTGTCACAACCATACCAGCCTGAGATTGTTCACCTGGAAGTGCTACATTGTGTGCATCCCTAGCTACTCAAAGACACCCAATGCTGTGTCACAAAAAGGCACAAATTCATGCAGCATGAAGGACTACCCCCTTGCAAAATACCACATCAAAATAGTGGCATGTCACCCAACACCTCCCCAACACACCATGGCACGTAATGCAATGTGAAAGGAACCAAATTAATACACAACACGTGACACAAGTGTCACAAAGTGCACTTTCCTAAATGGAAACAGGCCACAGACAATTTGCTCTCAATCATGAATACAAAAACAATACACATGAACAAATACTTACCAGCAAGAGAAAACATCAGTACATGGTCAAACAGTGGCAATATATTACAATAAAAAATAAAAGTAGTGCAAGTGTCACAACCTGACTAAGGTAGCACATCGACCCCTTCCAACTGCAGATTGTTGCTGGAAGGCAAATGTATCAGTGAACTGCATACAACATGAACTACATCTGCAAAGTAGATGGGCTTGTTAAGGCATGAAGAAGGTACATGTATATAAGGAAAAAGTCAGGGATGTAGAACCATACATAAATCCACCATGCAGTGGAGATTTCTACAACAATACCCACTACGGATGTATACACAGTTTTGACTACAGACTGTCCACACAACTTATGGGAGCCCAATGTCACTGTATAAGTTACTGTCACTTGGTCACACCCTTTGCAAGCCCATGGAAAGGGGAAGCAGGAGGGGTGTGTGTGTCAGGAATCCAAGCATCTAACCCAAAGACAGGACAAGCCTGCATGTGCCCAGCTGGAACACACAATGGATGCCTACGGGAGCCACACAAAGCACCACATTGTTAAAGAAAAAAATAAAATAAAATTGCCATGTGTGGACCAGGGGGGGCACCCAGGAGGGACGAGGTACAGGGTGCACCCCAACACCCACATGCGTGGATGTTGAGAAAAAACAAAAATACCTCCATGGGCTCATGGCCTGCACGGCTACACTACAGTGGGAGAACTGCCGTCACTGTCATCACCCTGTGGTGGTACATCAGAAGGTGGCCGTGATATGGGAGGCAGACCATGCAAAGCCCTGGCATGCTCCTCCATGGCAGCAAGCATGCGGGTGTGAAAGGTTTGGTTCTGCAGGATGATGGTACGGAGATCTCCATGCAGCACCTCATGGGTAGCACGCATTTCTCCCTGCATGGCCTCGCGTGATGCCCGGATCTTCTGATGAGTTTCCTGGAGCTCAGCTGAGAGTGTACGTGTCAGCTTCTCCAGCTGCTGTTCTGCCCTTGTACTCCGGGACACCTCAAGTTCACCCAGAGTATCTCTGAGGGACCTGTGTTCTAACCTGAGGGCTTCCCTGTGGGCCTGTGACTCTACAGATATGGCTGTGCGCAGAGTCTCCAGTCCAGCCCGTCGGTCCCTGTTGGATGCCAACATGTCCTGCCTGTGTGAGTGGCAAATGGAGTCTGTTGCCTGCTGCTGGAGCTCCACCTGCCTTTCAGGGGGGAGAATGGAAGTGGCCACCCTATCCATTGCCTGAGCCATCATTTCACACGATGCCCCCTGTTGTGCTGCTATACTGTACATGGAGTTCTCCCACACAGTATTGCCTGGTGGCGCACAGCCACCGCGTTGGCGGGCACCACACCTGTTTGGGGCAAAGTGATGTGCACCTTGCTGTGCTGGCACTGCCTGAGGCTGCAGGACTGTATTCCTCCTTTGATCTGCTGGCCCACGAACAGGAGCAAATATTGTTGAGTGTGACCCTGCATCCGTAACTGCCGCAGGCGGACTTTCCAACTCTGAAATCCCCATAGAGGGGTCTACCCCCGGTGCAGGTGGGTTGGACAGAACAGCATCCCTGCCAGAAACACTCACCTGCAACGGCACATATGTCTCAATGTCCGATTTAGCACCTGATTCATAGAGGTCACCAGAGGTGTACCCAGAGACACCCATGGACAGTAGGGTCTGTAGGAGTAATGTGTTTTCACCCACCACCAACCCATGTCCTCCACTAGTGCCTGGTTGTGGCTGTGAGTACTCCTGTGTCTGCGCCATCTTCTCCTCCTCAACAGCATCAAGTGCCTCATCATCTGCAAAAAACATGAAAGATAACAAATGGAAACAGGCATGAGCACCATAGCACACACACATAGGCATGACGAGGCAGAGATCTAGTACATAAATGACACATGTCCCACATGACAATAACTCTGGCATGCATGCACTGTCAAAGAGTTGGAAGGGGAGGCAAAAGGCACACACTGATGACTGCAAGATGGAAAACCAACACATGTGCTGCATGCTGGATAGCACTGGCATCAAACATTAGCCTGTAAGTGGTATGAACAATCCACATACATAACATATGCCAGCACACAGACAGCACGTACCATAGACATGGCAGATTTGACAAAGTCAAGTAGCAAATCAGTACTGTCACCCATCCATGTGAGATGGACATCATGAAATAAAACGTGCAAATCAGAGTGAGAAAACACGCATGTGCCACCGCTGCAACAAAGCCAGTGTTCACTAATGCAGTGATGGCAGGCACATGGATACATCAATGGTTGGTCACTTCGACATGAGAGGGTACAATTGTCATGTTCAACATTCAAACAGGGCCCCAAAATGATAGTGTGCAGGCCATGTGTAGGTACACATTACTCAATCAGCCTGATTGTAGAAATATTCCCCCTAATAAGTCAAGAAATGTAGGCCATTGTGTGGTGTAATCTATGACAGAAGTATGTCACATTTGGGACAGTAGGCCACAAACATGTCTGGTAAATATGCTAATCATTTAATCAATCAGGCTGAATGAAGAGGAAAATAGTATGAACAATGTTGTGGCAAGAGGACAGCTGAAGGCCAAGTGGATTAATCATGTGCAAAAAGTGAACTGTGGTCAGAAGGGATACTGTGAAAGGGAAACACAAGGCCGGGAATGGTTTTGAGGGACCACATGCGTGACCCATAGCAGTCATGATTAGACAGCCTCACCTGGCACTCAATCACAACACATCACTCAAGCAACACACACATGAATTGCACACACATGCCTGGTCACTCACCGAACATTGCTTCAAGATCTGGTAGGTCTCCCACGCCTTGGATCTGATCCTCTGTGATGAATGCTCCAGCGACAGACTCATGTTCAATGAGTAGTTCCTCCTCTGGTTGAGACCCACCGCCAGTCACCAGAGTAGAGGCATGATTTGAAGCCACCTTGTTCTTTGCTCTGCATTTCAGGTCATTCCAGCCCTTAGAGCAATCATCAGCTGTGCGCTTCACAAATCCAAGGGAACTAATGCGGTCCACGATGGTCTGCCAGTGGGCCCTACGTTGAGCAGTCATAGTGTTGCACCCTGCAGTCACCACCATTTCACGGCCATGGGCTGACACATAGCCCACAAGTGCATCTAGTTCTGCGTCATTGAAACTAGGCTTCCTTGACGTGCCGGAGTGGGTAGCCGTGTCTGGGGTCCCAGCTTGTACTGCAAGAGCACCCTTCTTCCTCTTGGAAGGTGGTGCGGACCCTGAGTGGCTTACGCCGCTCTGGTTGGTAGGGGCAGAAGCGCAGGTGGACTGGGCACTGGAAGTTGCCAAAGGCACGATGACCAAAGGTCTCACTGCATGCATTGGCTGCTGGGTGATGTTGGCAGGACCAACCTCAGTGTGATGGACTTGGACCGACACTGTCCCGGCTGGGAGACTCGGAGCTGGGGTGGATTGAGCTGCAGCTGCCCCTGCAGCCTCCTCACCCTGGCTACTTGGGGCAGCAGATGACATTGCTGCCCCAGACCCACATGGCCTGGTGACAGCAACTTTCACAGCCACACGTGGCTTAGACTTGGTGACACGGAAGTCAGCCTGGGAGTCATCCTGTGCCGGTTCTTTTAACAATATGGGCCTGTTTATCAAGGGCCGAGCTGGGATGGTGTCAGCAACATCTCCCCAAACCATTGGGGGGGGCATAGGTGTCCCTGATTGGTCCTCCACACACTGGCCTCTTGGCCCACCCTGCACATCCTGGCCACGTCGCCTACCACGCTCACCTCTTTGAGCTCGGCCACCTTTGCCTCCCTTACTGCTTGGTCGCCTCCCAACCATGTCACTGATGTTGTTGTGCGTATGGGAGTTGCAGTAAACAATTGTCCTGGGCAATTGGGGTGAAAGGGGGAGGGTGCTAGATGGAATGTGTACCCTAGTGCTCTAGCAAGGCTGTCTGTGACCCCTGGGGGAAGATGACGGGTCACACAATGCACAGGCACCCCGAAAACAATATTTAATGTGCACGCAACCCCTGGAAGACCACGTGCGTGGAAAAATGAACCCGCACTACACTGTGGCACCCAGAAACACAAATATAATCGTATGCGTGATACACGCAGCCTACAATGACCTCTGAATGGGTACGTGACACACGGGGGCAACCACAGTTGGAAAATACGTGCGCGACTCACCGTCTGCCTGGTCAAAGAACGTGGAAATGTTGCGCATGTGCATGTTGGCAACAACCCTGCCAAAAGAAGAATTGAACGCTGTCTGAGTAAACAGGGAGAACGAACTGGAACCGTAGTGAAGTTATCGCATGTGAACCAACAAAAAGTACAAGAATCACCCGCTCGCTCTCCACAAAAAGCACGTGCAAGAAAATGGCATACTACGTGTACCTTTTAAGCCAGCCCACACGTGCAACGTCACTTACGCACGTACACGCTAAGGCCCTTTCCTCCAATTGCATGCAGTGACACCCAGACGTGCATTTTTTCCACATACACAATCAACATGCACCTGTGTTGAGGGAAACACCCTTGCACGTCACAGACGCGCTTAGGCGCTAAGGGCCTTTCCTCAAATTACACGCAGACGTGCTGTTTTTTCACATGCCAAATCACCCCGTATCAAGCCGGCCATGCAACAACACACGGAAGACCATGCTCCTGCCCAGCAGGCCATTTTCCTGCCCTCCAGAGCCCTGAGCACACTCCCACCTGCCATCTGCTGCTGCCTGCCTGCCTGCTCCTCACCGTGCCCTGCTGTTTGGTGCCTGCACGTCAGCCATCTGCAGGGGTACAGCTGCTGTGACCACCCCTGCTGGAACAGAAGACTCCAGACTGGGATACCATCGCTCCACAGCCCAGCCCCAGGACCCAGTTGCCCACCCACACCTGCCTCTGGGGTTGCCATGTCGGATACAACACCATCTGGCACCACTGGCAACCCCCAGCCAGAGAGGCAGAGGGCTACCAGCTTCAGTGCCAGTGAAGTTGGTATCCTGGTGGAGCAAGTCCTGGGGCAGTATGATGCCCTCTTTGGAAGTTTGCGCGCTGACAATGAAGGACGGAAGAGGATCTAGATGGATATCGTGACTGCCATCATCTGGAAGCGCTGGGAGGACTTCATGTCCAGGACCCTCAACAAGGCACAACGCCTCTTGAAGGCAGCGGATGCCAAAGGGTGCGGGGTCTGCCTACCCAACAACCAAATGAGGGTCCTGGAACGTATATGCCAAGCGCTCCACCTCCAGGTCCTTGAGAGGCAGACCCATCTGGAGTCGAGCGGTAAATGTACATGCGTACTGATTGGACGCTGTGCATGTTGAGGTGTGGCAGGAGTGTGCAGGCTGTACATATGTCTGTGTAGGGCCACGTATGCATGTGTATGTACAGGGAAATGAGCCTGCCACATGTGAGTCCTCTCACGTGTGAGACACATCGATGGTGTATGTGTTGGTGAGCATGCTGGCCAAATGCAGGTGTGGGTGCACACATTTTTACATTTCTGTGTATGTACAGTGGCATGGTTATGGTGTCATACATGGATGGCGGTTCCACCTGCATGTATCTGCACTATGTACATGTGCAACTGTGATACACCATGGATGCATGTGGCAGTGACATGTAGGAGGCTGATTGCCAGATTTGACATATATAGCGATCTTATCACTGCGACAGGTGGTGGATATGTACAGATGCATGTATGTCTGGTGGCATGTGTGCATGTGTTCTGCACTCCCTGTGTTGCATGTGAGGTGAGGCTCACCTTCGGCTGCTCATGCTTTTGTTTGTGTATGGATGGTGCTGCTTGGTGCAACATTCCTGTTGATGTGCTCATGTGTGTGAGTTCAAATGACATGTGTGTTGGGGAGTGTGATGCCATGTCTGAAGTTTGACTCTGCCTCTCATGTACAACTGTCATGTGTTTATCAGACCATTGTACAGTGCCCTGATGCCTGTGTTCTACCTCTCCCTGTCTCCAGTGTCAACTGATGAAGAGGGCGGAGACGGTGCTGTGGAGCAAAGCGACAGGGATCCCACCGCCAGCCGGAGACACAAGGCCCGGCTCCCCTCCCAGGTTGTCATCTCGTCGGGGAGTGAGGGATCTGGTGCTGCATCCATGGCCGCAGCTGCCGAGGGTAGGTCCAAGAGGCGGAGGTCGGAGGTGGACTCCTCGGCAGCAGAAGGGGCAGCTGAGAGTACAATGGAGGAAGATGGCACGGAGTCATCCAGGTTGGTTGGGGTTTGGTTGAGGAGGAGGCCGTGGAAGGCCGTGGAAGGGATACACACGGGGTCTGGAGGGGGGATTCCACTGGTGCTGATGGTGCAGTCCAGGAGCAGCGACAGGAGGCAGCACAGGCCACCGCGGAGGTGCCTGTGTGTAATCCTGTCCCTGATCCAGTGACTGCATCATCCCACACCAGCAGGGATGCCTACGTCCAGACCCGTTCTCAGGGAGGGGATGAGCGCACAACAACTGGCCTTCCTCTCCCTGTGGATGTGGCAATCCGGGACCATGTTGAGCCTGTCCTGGGTCAGGTGGCGTTGCATCAACGGGGCATGCGAGATGACCTGCAGTGTTTTTGTGAAGACACTGCATGTCATCTCGGATGCCTCTTTGACTGCTTCAACCTACTGGGACGGGTCACCAGGACTGGATTCCTCCGTCTGCTGGACCTTCTTCCGACCCCCTCCTCACCTGAACCCCCTATGCACCAGTCGTACTCCGTGCCATCTTCAGGCCCATGTATCACCTGGGTTCCCTGTGGAGCTGCCTCTGACCCAGCGCCAGGCTGGTGGAGGACACATCCCTGCCACAGTCAGGAGTCGGAAGTCCAGCAGGGGTGGCCACACCAACAACTGCACCCCAGCAGGAGGAGGACATGCAGGCATCAAGAGCCAGGGCACAGGCACAGGCACAGCAGCAGCAGGCTCAAGGTGGGAGCAATGATGGCTCAGGGCCATCAACATCAGAGGGGCAGGCATCGGCCGGAGGGCAGGAGGACCCTGGATTGGGAGTGTCTTCCGTGTGGCAGCGGTTGTGCCAGCACATAGATGCGGAGCGGCAGCGGGTGGAAAAGGCACGGCTCACTATGGTCAGGGCGGAGAACTCCATGCGCAGGACGCTGAGGCGGGCCGAGTGCCTCGAAGCAATTCGCAAGGAGTTGGAGTTGGACATGGCGTTATCCCTGCGAAACCTCGGGGCCATGGAACAGGGGCGCCTCCAGGACATAGAACAGGAGTTCGATGATGCCCTGGCCTGGGAAATCGGCAAGTGAGCCGTAGGACTTGCCCGCCGCCATTATATATAGTTAGTTAGTGTTAGGTTTCATTTATGTTTTTCTTTCATTTGGGGCGCTTGGACTATGCCCCACCTTTTGTAGTAAGTTCTTTATTAGATAGTTTTTTTGCAGGTTTGATTTCAATGGTTGGGCTCATGGACCCTGGATATGTTATTTGTATATAGTTGAACAGTGGATTTATCGTCATTTTATTTTTTTTTCACCATGGAGCAATGGATTTTACTTATTTCTTTCCCTTTGGATTTGCTTTGTTGGACAGAGACTTTGGACACATTTTCATTTGGATTTATTTGGATTCTGATTTCATATTTTTTTTCATTTTGGAACATGCTGCATTTTATTTCTTATTTCCATTATTGTGTGTTTTCATTTGATTCACTGCATTTTGTGTTGAATACATTTTAGTTTCATACTTCAATGTGTAGTATTCTCTCATTGGTTTCATGCATGTCACAATGTGGGTTTTCACATTCACTGGCACCCATTGTGTGTGGGTGACGGACATGTGTTGATGTACATACATGCCATTTGGGTTGTTTCATGTAATGGGCATTTCAATGTGGGGTGGATGTAATACTTGGTTGGTTCTTTGGGCAGGTTGGCGTGTGGTGGGATTTGGGTGGCCATGAGGGCCATGATTGTGGATCATGATGACGTGTTGGGGGGGACATGAGTCGGGGCCTGCAGGCAGGTGCCTGTCACTGCCGGGTGGGTGGGGGTGCAGAGGGACATGAGTCGGGGCCTGCTGGCAGGTGCCCCTCACTGCTGGGTGGGTGGGGGTGCAGAGGGACATGAGTCGGGGCCTGCTGGCAGGTGCCCCTCACTGCTGGGTGGGTGGGAGTGCAGGGGGACATGAGTCGGGGCCTGCTGGCAGGTGCCCCTCACTGCTGGGTGGGTGGGGGTGCAGGGGGACATGGGTCGCTGCTTACTGGTGCATGGTGACATGTGGGCTGGCTGGGGGGCATGCCCAGGGTGGATGGGCTACCTGCGGGGCATGCCCAAGGTGGAAGGGCTGCCTGGGGGGCATGGCTTGGGGTGCAGGGTAGTCCCCTGTGGTGTGGGCTGCCTGCAGGGCCTGGGGAGGGGGGAGAGGGCACACCTGGGAGGACCCACACTTCCAATTTGCGTGTAATATGCCCCGCACACCCCAAAATACACGTACCCCGCTCGCACAAGACCTATCGCATGTGATACTCCCCGCACACCTCTCAGAATACACGTACCCCGCTCGCCCAAGGCCTATCACGTGTGATACTCCCTGCGTACCCCTCAGAATACACGTACCCCGCTCGCCCAGCGAAATCGCGTGTGAAACTGCACGCGCACCCCTCAGAATACACGTACCCCGCTCGCCCAGTGAAATCATGTGTAATACTCCCACCGCACCACCAACATACACGTACCTCACTCGCACAAGGCCTATCGGGTGTGATACTCCCCACGCACCCCTCAGAATAAACGTACCCCGCTTGCACAAGGCCTACCGTGTGTGATACTCCCTGCGCACCCCTCAGAATACACGTACCCCGCTCACCCAAGGCCTATCGCGTGTGATACTCCCCACGCACCCCTCAGAGTACAACGTACCCCGCTTGGCCAGCGAAATCGCATGTAATACTCCCCGCGCACCCCCCAAAATACACATACCCCGCTCGCACAAGGCCTATCGCATGTGATTCTCCCCAGGCACCCCTCAGAATACACGTACCCCCCTCGCCCAAGGCCTATCACATGTGATACTCCCTGCGCACCCCTCTGAATACACGTACCCCGCTCGCTCAGCGAAATTGCATGTGAAAATGCACACGCACCCCTCGGAATACACATACCCCGCTCGCCCAGCGAAATCGGGTGTAATACTCCCCGCACACCTCCAGAATACATGTACCCACTCGCACAAGGCCTATCGCGTGTGATACTCCCCATGCACCCTTCAGAATACACGTACCCGGCTCGCACAAGGCCTATCATGTGTGATACTCCCCACGCACCCCTCAGAATACACGTACCCCGCTCGCCCAGCGAAATCACGTGTGAAACTGCACGCACACCCCTCCGAATACACGCACCCTGCTCGCCCAGCGAAATTGCGTGTAATACTTCCCGCGCACCCCCAAAATACATGTCCCTCGCTCGCACAAGGCCTATCGCTTGTGATTCTCCCTGCGCACCCCTCAGAATACACATACCCCACTCGCACAAGGCCTATCACGTATGATACTCCCCGCACACCCCTCAGAATACACGTACCCCGCTCGCCCAAGGCCTATCGCGTGTCATACTCCCCACGCACCCCTCAGAATACACGTACCCCGCTCGCCCAAGGCCTATCGCGTGTGAAACTTCCTGCGCACCACCCAAATGCACTGTACCGGCCCTGTGAACTGGTGCAGGGTTAGCGCGGCCCTTTGTGCTGCATTGGGGATTTCAATGCCTTATCCTTGGGCAAGGGGCGTTCTTGGGGGCGTAACTGGTGCTGCGGGATGTTCTCTGCGCCAGCGCTCAAAATGGCTTTGATATTCCATGAATACGCAGTGCGCCAGAATGCTGTTTAGCGCACATGGTTGGTGCACGCTGGCACAAGCTACCTCTCTGCACTGCTCGCGTGCGCTGCCTCTGCGCTGAAATCTATGAATTACCCTGTATATTTGATTGGGCCAACATTTTTCGGTGAGATGGAGTCCATCTAACTGATGTGGGTAATCAGATTTTTTGTGGAAAACATTAAAAATGCTTTGTAGCAGTTTTTGTGAAAGTCAGAAGAAATAATGAAATTTAGTGAAATGTTTTCAGTTTGTAAAACCAACATTTTTAAAAAATATATAAAAGCCAAAAACACTAAAAAAAAGGTTCTTTTAATGCAAACCAATTAAAATGATTTCAATTGTCCCATGCCTGGAATTAGTTAGTTGTCCATGGACTAACGCGCTGTCCGCGGACTATGCAGGCTGCTGAGGGGCCTGTGACTTTTTTTCACAATTCTATTTTTTAACTGTGAAAGGTGTCTCCTAAAGGAACCTTTTTTTGTGTTTTTTGCAATTTTGTATTTATTTGGCAATTTTTTTAAGGAGAGGCAAGGTACGGGACGGAAGGGAGGAAAGGGCCACCAACAGCAGGGATGAAGGGGCAGGTGGAGAGAAGAAGATGTTGGGCGGGCCTTAAAATGGGAGGTGGCAGTGTTTCTCATGCTCCTTGATCACAGCCTTGAAAGCACTCTGAAACTGCTATGAAATTTGTGATGTTATCTTTGATGTCCTCAGTGTTAGTCTTAGCGGTACACGGAGGTTCCGTGAGTGAATTTCTGGGGGGTTTAGGTTTTACCTGTAACCATAACGTCCCTTTAGTTTTTCCATTAAATTTCATATATCTTTGCTAGTGCAACTTAACCATAACGTCCCTTTAACAAGGTTTTGTGATGTCATATTTGATGTCCTCGGTGTTAGTCTTAGCAGTACATGGAGGTGGCGCGAGTTATGGTTGCTTAGCGTACCATAACTGGTGAATTTCTGGGGTTTTCCGGTTTTACTTGTAATTATAACATCCCTTTAAAAAAGTTTTTTCATTGAATTTCATAGGTTTTTATTAGTGCAACTTAACCATAACGCCTCTTTAACAAAGTTTTTTCATTGAATATATATATATATATAGGTGCACCAGAATGGACATATATGGGCACAATCAATATGAAATTGGTTTTACACTTGCTGAGTACTGGTGTGTAATGGGCAACAACATTATGAAAATGTTCCAGTGCATTGTTGGTGACTTGGCATCTAATTGACTTTTTCCATGTCTTACCCTACACAACTAATGTAAACTGTGTGGATTTTTCCCTTATTTATCACAGAAAGTGTACTGTAAAATGCACTATTTTAACCCAATGTTTAAAATATGTTCTGGGGGGTCAAGTCGCAAACCCCCACCCGGCCCCTAGCACTGTGCCCTACCTTGCCCCTAGCACTCACTCCTGATTAGTCTGTGCTCTCTTGGTCCAGCACGTTTGACCAGAGGCAAAACCAGCCCCCTTACCAAAGTGGGCTCCCTCTTAGGTTGGGCCCTACTGCATTACCGCCAGGCCCCACTTGTTACACAATCCTGGCTACGCCTCTGATTTTGTTAAAATGATCCTTTTTCTTATTTCGTTAATGAAATCATGTCACAATTTCTTGTAAGTCTTTTGTAACTTCCATTAAAGAAAGTGTGACATGATTTCATTAACGAAATAAGAAAAAGGATAATTGTAACAAAGTGATATTAACTAACAGCTCAGGTGCTGAAAATTTTGAGAGCATCAGGCATTACTCAGTGGTTACACTTGGTTATTTTTGTCTGAAGTTTTGTATGGACTCTTGTGTCATTGGATCATCTATAGCCTGATAGCTCCCAATACGTTCCAGATACATTAAGGATGTTCTCACTGAATTAAGAAGACCAAAGCATATTAATAAAACAGTGGTGCCCGCTTCTGCAATTCCCTTACTCCTCTGATTTTGCCACAGCCATTTATGTCTTGTTTGTTGGCAAACAGGGTGTTAAGATGGATTTCTAAACTCTGACCTGGTGGACAGAAGTTTAGGAGGCCTCCCTTGGTTTAGTGAAACAGGGGAACCTTCTGGACAAGCCAGACCAATCTAGGTAGCTTGGCAGATGGTCTAGACTAAGTCTCAGGAGTGGCGAGAGTGATCAGAAGCCCACAATGAGCACACACAGCAACAAACCACAAATTACTCTTAGACAAGTGTATATGAAAAATATCAATACATTTATTGTCGGCCAGACCAAATAGACACAAGTAACTTTAGCAGTGAGTAAAACAATGATCACACAGATACTTAAACTATACTGTATATATAGTTACAAGCTACAACCACAACCTGTGAAGAAAGGGGTGAAGTTTAGTTCACAAATGGCAATAGGTTATTCTTCAGAGTTTGTTCCCTAACTTTTGTGTCCAACCCTAAGAAGAGGGGAGCCTTGTGTTGAAAAGTACAGTTGTGCGTAAAAACTCATGATCGCGCAGATGAACAAAAGAGCGCGTATTCTTTGCAGGGCTGTAGCAAGTCAGGAAGGGGCTTGAGGCGATGAAGAATAAGTTCCCACTATTCAAGTAGGCCCTGCCCTTAGCAGCAAAGCAGTATTCAAGTGCTGAGAATAGCTAGGGAGCGCAGGCTAACCAGCCAAGTTTGAATACCTTTAAGGAATATTCATGCTTTAAAACAATCGGCTGTGGCAGGGGGCCAGTGGTAAGTTATGCAAGTACTCACGACCCTCGGCACAGTCCGGACCAAACTTCGCCAGTTTAGTCGAGGTCACTAGTAGGTTCGAGTCCAGCAGTTTCGTGGTGCTCCGGCTCTCAGCGGCTGCAGTGGAGAACGATTGTCTGTGATGGGAGAGTTGCCTTTTCCCAGCTTCCGAGGGAGGCATGAAGAAAATTCTGGTGCACTGGCTTCAGGACACAAGAGAGCAGACAGCAGCGGAACAATAGCGACCGTCACCATCAAGTAGTGATGCAGGAATCGGGGATGCAGGCCGCATTATGAACTCTCCTAATTTGGGACCCAGAGGTGCAAGGCCTGCGAAATTTCAGACCTGGCCTGGACTCGGCCCTTTTCAGAACTGGCCACCGTCTTGAGCCAAATGCGGTAAACGCGGTTTAACTCAATATAAAGAAGGCAAACATTATAAAAAGTAACTGCTGCCACCAGCTCATCCCAGGCACACTTGTACAATCACCAGAAAATCCTTTGAGGGTGTCTAGGGCCATAAAACAAAAAGGGACCCCAGCGCGCGGTACTGGAAGATACATTGTCCACTGTTTAAAAGTTACCAAGAAATGGCAACATAGTCAAAGACGAAGGGAAACATAGTTTCCCAGTACTGATGGTCTGAAGGACATGTCAATTTCCCGCTAACAAGTGAGCAAAAGCCCATGGGAGTTCAGCTGAAGGCTGGGCTCCACTGGAAAAAGTCAGGTTAGGATAGCCAATCAAAAGCAAAAGGTTTGGGGGTGCATAAATGGAGGAAAAATTACACATAAATTAAATATTTCCTAAAACAGGGAAACGGCAACATCAGCACATTTGTACTGTTGGGGACCCTGCATGCTACTTTTTACATTTAAGAAAGTACATACAGCATACAATTCTCCATTTACAGGTCACATATTACTTATGGATCCCTGTGGAATCCAGCTGTACTTTAGCAGGTCCTATATCAAGGCAGATTCCATTGGGTACACATCATGTTTTACTTGGCAGGGGATTGTGTGCCATCTTGAAGTGATGTATGCACACGAGACAGAGAAGAGCAGCATGGTGAAGGTGTTCCCTCTGCTGTGTATCCCTCCGCCATCTTGTGTCAGCAAAGATATGGGGCAGCACAAACAATAGAGGCATAGCAGTTGTAGAAATTGATTTGACACCTCCATTTCCTACTGCTCCTGTTGGATAATGATCCACACAATGACATGAAACATACAACCTTATGGTGCACAATGTAGTACAGCTACATATTTGTGGTTGTCCGACATGGAATTTGCTGAAAGAGATTATCCGCTAGATTGCAGGGCAGACTGGTGGACTAATGCATGTGTGGAAGAGCAGGGACTGATTACTATTAGGTGACCAATGACATGGTGGAGCCCTGGGATATAGTGTGTGATTACTATTGGGTGACCAATGACATGGTGGAGCGCTGGGATATAGTGTGTGATTACTATTGGGTGACCAATGACATGGTGGAGCGCTGGGATATAGTGCGTGATTGGATATGGCTTGTGCATGTCCTCTCCTGTGACAATCACATATACATGGATTATGTGTCAAATGTATGGATTCCAATGTGTTCATTCTAATACTGCCTTCATGCAGGGTAATGTGTAGCACTGGTCACAGAGAGCAGATCACAGTACCTGCCAACATGGCCTATTCATATTGACCAGTCAACATGGCCACTTGACCTTTATAGAGACACATAGCCGAACCTCCATTCATTTCCTATATCTCAACCGTGAAATAAGAAATGTCAAAATTGCTAGCCTAGTTTTCAACAAGCCAACAGATTGAAATTCTCTGTTGATCTTCAATAGCTATCATCCAGCTAGTTTAAGGAACAACCTGCCATTTTGACAGTTCTTAAGATATCGGACAAACTGCTAGAGTATGGCAGATTATGAAAAACAATCTGGCCAAAAAATTACTATCGCGTGGCTACCCAAAACGTACAGTGAAACAGGCATGAAAAAGAACAAAAAATATCTGTAGAGAAAAAACACTCGAACAACAGAGATGGAGGACGGAACCCAGTGGGAAAATCCCAGGAGTATTAAGTTTCTCACCTATGGTAAACAAAATCAGAAAAGAAATCTTGAAATTATGGCCCATTCTCAATGTGGGCGAATCAAACTTAGAAAAACCGAGATTTGCTGATTCACACATGTAAAGAGCAGAAAGAACCAAAACCAAATACATTTTGGAATCAGTTAGCCCCAATAGATAATTCCCCATGTGGTGGGTGTAGTGCCTGTGTCAATACAGCAAGAACCTTCACCATCAACATTGGGTGGCACTACCCCAGAACAAACAAAAAAATCACGAACTGCAATAGTAACAACGTTATCTATCTCATCACTTGCCCATGGCGAATGCAATATGTGGGTATGACTACACGTCCCATAAAAACAAGACTAGCAGAACATGGTTCATGCATTCAAATGAAAAAACGTACTGCACCAATTGTGGAACATTTTACAGTAAAACAACACAGTCCGACCGACTTTAATTGGACTATTATTGAGAAAGAGGCAGTCCCCAAAAGGGGAGGCAATATCCATAATTTACTTTACAGAAGAGAACAACTCTGGATTTTTCATTAAAAACAGACAACATAGGTCTAAATGAATCAACAAGTTGGCAAACACTTGCCATATTATGAATCACTGAAAATACTGGAGAAAATGGCCAATTCCGAGAACAGGCTAACATGTCTTCAAAATCATGTAAATTTGAACTACTATCTAGCTACTGCTGCAAATGGCTAAACACCAAGTAGGTGCAGCCTGAGAGCTAGTCAAATCAAACTAAACCATCAATACCTGAGCCCTGCGGCTGGCCGGGTACTTAATGACAGCAGTAGGTATAAGATCAAATCGGGGCAAAGGTTTTTAGTATATGTTGCCCGACCCGTGCACACTTAGAAGTGTCAGAACAATCCCAGAAGACACAAATATACACATCTAATTTAAGTAACTACACATATACATCCCTGTGCATTTGCTCGATACCATAATTATGAGCCCTGGGGACTTTCTAACAATCCAAAAGACATTCAAAGATGGCGCCCACAAGATCAATGTTTTCTTGACGGTGTCTCTTCCCAAACCCCATACCCAGTTCCTATTATATGCAGGTGGGATATACCAACAACGCAAATGTCTATGCTGCAAGTTGTTTGGAACAGCACACAATTTAGTGCTGTGAGAGTGGTCCTGAAGAAAGTGGCATTACTAAAATAGACCACTGAAACTGGTAGGCCTGATCCGACCTTAAAAAAGAAATTGACCACTGGAATGGTAAAAAGGTTGTGAAGTTATCCTTTCCGCAGCTCCAGAAAGGATGGAAATATACTCCAAAAACTCTACAGAAAAAGTCTGAAACCATCTAGACTCCAGTGTAGTGTGTGGGGTAGAATACCGAGTTACCTCAGTCTTTCGTTCTTGTGTCTTCATAAAAGAATACACATAGATTGGTAACTTTTAAATACTTTTATTATCTGCCAAACAAAGAAAATGAATAAAGGTGAAGTTATTTCATTTGTTAAGCAGATGACACATGATCCTGTCTTTGTGACATGTGCCTTTTAAGTAAATTCATACATTTGTGAAATATAACTAGAGAAGATACGAGATAGGACACGTTTTCTTAAACTATCCCCTCACCCTAGCTAAGCGGACCATGAGTGCAACCTAGGGGTAGGAATTACATGAGAGCCTAGTTTAGTATGGTTGGAGGGCAAGCTAGGTAGGAGTTGCACATCTGGTAACGATGAAATTGTAAATTATGATGAATAAATTACCTGAAATTTGATTGTGTGATATAACATATAGGGAAATCCTCAGGTGAGAGTCCCTAAACAGTCCAATACGTGTATTTTTTATGGTTTTCGGTTAGCCATATTGTAGTGGCGTGATGGCACACATTGAGTACAAGCGGATGTTCATGTACTTACCCCAGTGGTCAAAATGGGTGGGAGCGGTTGGGAGCAGTGCTCCTCCACTTTTATTTTTTAAGTTTGACTGCTGCTATCCGTTTATGTAAAAAAAGAAACCGTTCGGGAATGGTTTCGTTTGAAAATAAAAGTGTAGGAAGAAGTTGAAATATGCAGTTCGGTGAACTGCACAGAACATTCCCTTAAACAGCAGGCGTGTTTGTTTGGGGGTTTGGATTGAGTGCGGGAGGGGGTGCGGCGATGGGGTTTGTGGTGAATCCTGCACATTTTTCACACACATGTGTAAGAAGCAAGTCAGCATCACAGACCATCTTTACATTGATGGAATGCTGCGTACGTCTGTTTCTGAATACCTTCTCACTTGCCCCGAGGGGGACAAGGGCCACATGCCTGCAGTTGATGGCCCCACCACATTGCGGAAGCCTCTGATGGAATAGAATTGGGCGTTTGTAGTTAAGGGCAACTGGGTATCTGGGGAAGGCTATGTAGTGGTGCATCCTTCTCCTCACAGGATTCAGGAGTTGTGAGATGATGAGAGAGAAGCATGGCTGGATACCGTCATGTGCCAAAGCCACAGCCTGCAGGAATATGGCTATGGCACAGAAATGGAGCACTGTTAGGAGTTTTATTGAGAGATAAACATTGCAGTATGCCTAGCAGGTGCATATGGTGGTCGCTTTCTGCCGGGAGGTGTAGATGGTGGGCATGTCCAGGCAGTAGGTGGTGAGGACATTCTGATCTGTGAGGTCAGGGTGGGAAAGCCCATGCATATACAACCTCAGTGTGCAGGGGCTTCAGGCTCTCCTGCCCATCATTCTGGACTGGCAATGCTGAGGAGAGGCTGCGGTACAGGCGGTTGGGCTGCCTGAGGTGGGTCTGAGGCACTGGCTGATGGGCTGCATGAGGGGTGCTACGGCACAGGCTGTGGGACAGCCTGAAGGGAGAGCTGGGGCACATGCTGATGAGTTGTCTGAGGGGGGTTGGGACATAGGCTTTTGGGCTGCTTGAGGTGGGGCTAGGGCAGTGGCCGATGAGCTGTGGGAGGCGGCACTTGAGAACAGGCTGGTGGGCTGCCTGGGCGCCTCGGGTACAGGCTGGTGAGCTTCTGGAAGATGGCTGTAGCACAGGTGGATAGGCTGGATGATAAAGGGGTGATGCGCAGGCTGTTGTGCTGCTTGAGTGAGGGTGGCTGGGGCACAGGCGTATGAGGTGCCTGGTGTAGTTGCTGTGGTCCTATCTTGGCTGTGCCTGCAGTCTACAGGGCATGCTGATATGCATAGGGAAAGGCCCTGCTATCTCCACTTTGTGTGAAAAATAATTCCTCCTTTTCTGTGCTGCTCCCTCCCTTTTCATTTCAGTCTTTTACATGTGTAACCTGTAGAAGGTATTGGAAGAGCTTTTTAATGTGATTCAGGCCACATGTTGTGATGCCCACTTTACTCATTCAAATTGCACCTACTCTGTAATAGGTGCAACTTGGAGTAGTAGTGTTGGCTGCTAAATGAGGTGTAAGCCCATTCCGATATGTGATGAGGTGTATTTGCTGGATGTATTTGTGTGGACTAAATGTGAGGCGTAAAACGAGGTGACAACCCAAGGCTGTTGCATCGCTTTGTGTTTACGCCTCGTTTTCGAGGTGTAAAGCTTACAAGGTCGTACACCTTCCATGATTATTGGCCGGAACATAAATAAATCGTGTTTATGCCTTGCTTTTATGCCTCAGGGGCCCTATAAAATGACCTCCTTACAGTACTCACATACTCCCTCCCACACCCACTCAATCATAAAGTCAGGTAGTCACTGTTTCATCACAAACTTACACACTCACTTGAACACTCACTCACTCTTGCCCACTCACCTGCTACATCATACGCTCACTAGATCACTCACTTGCTCACTCACACACTCACTTCCTTGTTTACCAGTGAAAAAATTGCTCATTTAATCAAAGTTCACTCATTCATCTACCTGCTCTAAAAGTCTTCCCTCGCTCAATTCCAAACTTATATATCAATTCACAAAGTCACCCACCCATTTCCACGTTCTCTCTCTCACTCCCTCGCCCACTCACTCACACTTCTCAATGCAAAGGAAATATCCATGCATTTCACGAAGCTGGAAACGGGAAAGAAACTCTAAAACAATACCAAAGCGATGAAAGCCACTTTACCTCACAAAATGCCGCGTGTAGGCTGCAAGCAATGCAGGCACAGAGCCCTACCAGAATGTGCTATTTGTTTGTACTGCCTGAAACAATAGCACACGTGAAAATATATCACCGGCTATTAGTATACAAGCCCCATTCAGTACTGAACCCAGGCCTCTCCTTTTCATGCAGTCATTTGTAAGAGTGAAGAAACCCTTGCAATGGTTTCCAGGGCAATCCATCAGCGCAATTACTATATAACTTCTAGCTGGACAGTGAAGTGAAGAGTCTGTGCTTTCACATGGACACTGCTTAGACACAGTGAAAAAGAAACAGCCACAATGGAAATCTCCATATCAGAGAAGCGGCTCTTAAGAACCTTTGAAGGGAGAAGTGTTCCCTAGGAAGGAGGAGCTGAAGCATACAGTGGTCAGACCCACGAGTTCCATAAAGCTTGGCCGACGCCTTTATGTGCGCGCGGGAGAATAGATGTTCCAGCTTCAAAAGTCTGAGGAGAGGCCCAAAAGTTAAAGAAAAGAACTACATCATTCAAAGCGTCCGAGGACGAGCCCTTTGTCTGGTTGCTTTTGTTTCTTTTTTGTGTGATTTCAATGAACAAGAGGCACTTCACACACTTATTTGAGTTTCGAAGCGTTTTTCACCCCCGTTGTCTTTTTTAAGAGATTGCCCCCTACCCCAATATGGAATCAGCTTCTGGCTTATCAAATACATCTAAAAAAACATCTTTACAATGATCTATCTCATCGACTTCCATGGAACATTGCTACTCAAACATAAATGTGAGCTTTGCAGCAAATCGTCCTTGTCTTTTGTTGCAAACAACATTAATAACAATAAAAATAAAAATAATAATATGAGGAGTATGTCATGCACATTTTCAGAACCTACAGCGTACGCATTAACTGAATTAATAATAATACCAATATTCATAAAATAGGAAAAACGAATGATCTCTTTGTGCTTTGCTGATAGATCATTTCTGACCTAATTGTTCATCTGTGCCAATTAATTTATTATGGTATTCTAGCCACAGGCTTGCCTGCTCCTACCCACATAACCAGGCTATACTCCATTGGCATTTCTTGGCATCAGGACGCTCTGCAGTGAAGGGCGATTGGCAAAGGGTCCGGCATGTTTGCTTGGGTGCCAGACTTGCTTGGGTGCCAGACTCACGTTCTCCTTCACGCTGGACTCATAAAATGGTACCTGCAGATGCCACACTGACCACCCAGCACCCAGCACCCACAGCCTCACATAAGTCTCCAATGTTAGCCCTCTGTGCATAACTCTGGTATTATTCCAAACTTTCAGCGCATGGGAGACCCCGTCCAGTGATAGCAGGCCATCCACCATGCTGTGGACACCCTGCCCTCAGTCCTACCTTACTAACCTGAGTGTCTTGTAGCTCACCTCTCTGTTTCTCCACTTCGAACACCGGTCCCTCTGCAGCCTACTAATGCCACAATTTTACTAGCCTCCTTGTCCAAATCAAAGCTGGATAATTATTAGGAGCCTTCCCTTGAACCAGCTCAACCTCCCTTCCCAAAGTCCCTCTTAACAGCATATGAATCCTAGGGAAACTGGAACGCTAGCCTAAAAAGCCCCTACAACCTGTTGGGTGTTCCTTCTATCAAAGATCCCCCATCGTTTGACCTTTTAGAAGGTGTTCAATTTACCACAACCTATGCTTTTACATCATCCCAAGTATGGCAAACCAGAATAACTTGGACCTGCAGTTGTGTATGCAATTCATCCTACGACCACACAACAAGGCTCATTACGGGTTTGAGGGGTTGGAGGGGACAGTAAAAAAGTAGTGGTAATTCCGTTATGCCACTTTTTCTTGCAGTGACAGAATTACTGCCATTTTTACCACTCCACTAAATTCCGAGATAGACTGCGCATTTTCCTCTATTCATAACTTGACCGGTCCTACTCTGCAGTACAATCTCATAATCTTCTGTTATAATACACATCTCAGGCAAGAAATCACAAAGCACTTCATTTCACCAAACACATACGAACAACTGAAATGGCTTTGAACACTCAGACTAATGAACCCCAGACACCTTGTGCCCCCAGAGGCCCAACAAAACCTTTGCCAACATAGCACTAAACAGTACCAACTTGTCCACCAACTCTTCCCTCATGGATACAACCACCAATTCTTAAAAAATTAATAGATTACAGTAGACCACTAAATGCCAGCATCTCACAATGAAACCGTGCTCACCGCTCTGAGTGCAGATGTTAATTCTTCTACAAAGGATCAACATTAATTCACATTCCGTATCCTTAACTGCTAATAGAGAATCAAACATCCTGCCAATATATCCAAGTTGTTGGAAAAATTCAAGCTCTACATATTGGGACTGACCAAAACATGGTTCACTGAGAATTGTACCATGTCCATCACCACCATTGGGCCAAGACAACAAGAAACACTGATAAGCAATCATTCCAGAAAGAAAGGGGGAGTTGTTGCTTTCGTGTTACCTGCTAGTCATATCATCATTGCTATCCTGGTGACTCAAATCTACACCTTTGTTCAATTCCACATGAATCATAATACTACCTTCACCATTCAAATAGTTTACAGCTCCCTGAAAACACCTAATTGTCCTCACCAAATCGTCAGAACTAATTGTCAACCTTTAAAGGAATGCCAACAGAATTCATATAAAGGGTGATATGACGCTTTGGCTGGATCACTCTGATATCAAATGACAGATGTATCCACCCATATGATGTACAATATGGGCTTCTATCCTTTGGCAATATATATACATATATATCACTAAGACAAAACCTAAAGGGAAGTTATGGTTAAGTTGCACTAACAAAACCTATGGAATTCAATGGAAAAACGTTGCTACAGGGACGTTATGGTTACAGGTAAAACCGAAACCCCCCAGAAATTCACCAGTTATGGTAAGGTACGCAAGCATAACTCGCGCTACCACTGTGCACTGCAATGACTAAGACCCATGGCCTCAAAGATGTCATCACAAATGTCATTGATAACATCACTGATGTCATCACATGTCTGGCTCCCTCTTTTTTTGTTCACTGGCATATGTAGGGCAGGTGGTTTTATTCACTGACAGGCAGGAAGTGAACATGCAAAAGGTACTATATTTGTAGACCTTACCCTTCTCATACGTCTTTACACTCTTTTCCTAAGAGTTCATTCACAGCATGTGATACATTTACATAGGGGAAGAAGCAGGCTTGAAACACAGCAATCATTTCTGTGCATGAAGATAATCAGGTAGGGTATGAACACTTTCTGGTAATACTGCTGCTTTTTTGGTTACTTTACTTTCCCGATATATGGGCCTATTTGTGTGCATTGTGGTCTCTTTATGGTTTGTGTGTAGTAGTACAAATATTATGTCAGTGAGGGGGTATTACGTACTTATTACATATTTCACAATATGCTAAACTCTGAAAATAAAGCATTCATCATTATAATATGTAGCAAGGCAAAAATGTGAATGTTGGACCTCTACTGTGCATGCTGGAGACAATGCCTACATTTCTGCATGAGGTGGTTACTATACTGTAAAGAAGTCTGTAGTGCAATGGTGTTTATAGCAATGGATTGTGTGCTGAATTATGTATTGCATGATAGTTCTCCCAAATGACCTCGGATAGTTTTGTGGCAACATTACATTGACCATCCCTTGTGGAGCCTTGTTATTAACTAAAGGCACATTTGTGATGTCCTCTTTGAGGTCATGGGTGTTAGTCCTTGCAGTGCACAGTGGTAGCGCGAGTTATGGTTGCGTACCTTACTATAAATGGTGAATTTCTGGGGGGGTTTGGTTTTACCTGTAACCATACCATCCCTGTAGCAATGTTTTTCCATTGAATTTCATAGGTTTTTGCTAGTGCAACTTAACCATAACGTCCCTTTAACAAGGTTTTGTCTTAGTGAATTTCGTAGGTTTTTAGTAGGGCACTCTAAGCATAATGTTGCTTTACGATAGTTTGTTCAGTGAAGAGAACAGTTTTTTAGTAACTTATATAGACTTCAACTGGTTGGCGTATGTGCAATTACACAGCAAGTTCTGTAGGACTCCATTAGTGTCTGCATGTCCGCATTTTGAAATGCACTTTTAAGTAGTTGTGGAAGCAAACCTGTTTACGTTCCACACCTAGACCCATGCATAGGTCATGCAGTGTATGCTAATAACACCACCCCTGTCACCAGCCCTACGTATTCATGCAGTAGGCTACCACATTTAAAGTATTGCTGCCCACTTCGTGGGAGGCTCTGGTAACTTAGCAAGGTGTGACTAAAGTACTCCTAACTGTATAACGGCCACTGCTAAACAAAGAACAGCAACCTGCACTGTGATGTAGGCGTTGCACTGTGATGTGGACGTACTTAATGTGGCATTACATAGATTTATCTGTTGCTTCCCTTTCCAGGAATGTGAAACTGATACATTGTGTGTGCACTTAGCAGTGAGGCGCGAAGTACGAACAGGTCACCTGCAGGTTAGACAGTTGAAGAAAAGATGTAACTGCAAGTGGAACAGTTTGTAATAAGGCTGCAAAATTGCAAAGCTGGTGCACCTTCCACACGCACATAGTAGTGCATCTAAAGGCAAGTAAGGAAACAGCAGAACATGCAGAATGGACAAATTCTTACTGGTGGTTGGAAAAGCGCTGTATGTGCATGGGTTGCACAGAATAAATGGCTTTGTGGCATAGGCAAAGAAGCTGTGGTTGGCGTTGTTGTAAACATTCTTGTATTCCACAATGTATGTGTATCCGCGAATGGTACCGCTAACAGTAATGGCGTAGCATAAAGTGTTTGTACTGCATGTGACAACAACTCAAATTGAAGAACAAAGAAACAGTGGGCCAGCTACCGCCATTCAAAGAATGACGTTGGGTACTTTCATTTACGGCATTTGCCACATCTGCCGTGGGCAACAAGAGGGGCACTCCTGTAAGTCAGCGGACCTGAAAAACAACCTTTCCAGAGGAAATGCTGTGCTGCAGACCCTTACCTGGCAAAGGGCATTGTATTGTACATGTAGTGCAATGCACTACTGTGCACAGGGAAGGTACTTGGAAGTGAATTGGAACGGTCATTACAGGTGCATTAAAATGAGTACCACCTATGTAGGTGATAGCCACCCAATAATTCCCTCTCCCGGCACGCCCCGTATAATATCTGGGCAGGTGCTGCCCCTTCTGTACCAGACTTTTCCTGGCTTTGTGGTGTGTATGAGTACATGATAATAAGTAAACATTCACTGGGGAATGAAAAAAGGTAAGCAAAGAAAGCACCTTTCACAGGTGAACAGCGGAATTGCCAATGCACACATGCAGGGCGGGAGGCGTGGCATTGTGGAGAACACTAGTGCAGTCGGTTAGAAAGGAGTGTGCTGTACAAAGAGGTTTCTTTACGTGTTTCAGAGCGTTTTGAAGACAGTCACAGCGCAACACCTACTGCAAGAAAATATCACCTCTTGCAAGAAAGGCACCAAGCCAATTTAGATGGGGTGTGCAGAAATCAAGATAGCTGTCACAGTAAATTGAAAGTTGTAGGTAGGGAAAAGTACTTGTGCTGTGAAACGTCATAATATCATGGGCAAAGTATGCCATTGGCACATGACAAAGAAATGCACAAATACACTTCTTTGCAATGTACCACACTGTTTCCATTGACGAACCAAATAGAAAATGACACTGCCACATCGGTAGCTGCATACTGCGATAGAAAGTTGTGCAAGAGATTGTAAAGAAACGCATGAACTGGGCAAGTGTCTCCTTCATCGCAAACAGCACTGCAACTCCTTTAACATGCCGTACAATGCTCCCGGCAAAATGAACAACAATAATGTCGGCATGTTTGCATATGACACACACAAACCAAAATCAGGCACTTCATTGTACCTAGTCCATGGCACTACACATGTACATCATAGATTGGTAAATGAGTAGCGAGTGCACAGTGTTTTGCATTCACTTTCACTGAATCAATGTCGGCATACGCTGAAATCTGCATGCTGTGCCTCGTAAAACACAGACCCAGAATGGCACCCTCTGCATTTCTGTGAACAAATACACAGTGTAGCTTTGTCGGGCCGTGCACACTACACCTACAAACCTAATTGCCCAATCCTGTAACCTCTGCATGACCATTTTTATGGGTGTCATCTGCAAAAGGGGCATATGTACCATGTGCCACCCTGCAACTATCATGATATTTGCAGACTTTTTGTGCTCCACGTGCACGGGAGTGGGGAAATAACTTTGTACCAGGGGCGCGCACATTGTTGGGTGTGGTGGCTCTTAAAAGAACCTTTGTTTTTTTGTGTTTTTTTAAATGTTTACATTTTTTTAAAGATGCTTCCCTAGAAACACTTTCTTTGCGGTTTTCAAACGTGAATGTGTGTTTTGAACTGCAGCTCACAATCTTACAGTAGGGTCATCAGTGCAGTCTGTAGATTGTGCACAAACATTTCATTGCCACTGGCCGACAAAGACATGCCATTTCCCTTGAAAAGGTGTATGTATCGGGAAGCAATGTTTTCATTCTCACAGGAGAACATCCCAGCAGCACTCAAGAAGTCACACATGCTTCTGTTGATGAGACCCCTTCCGACCTCTGGTTGCGGACAGGAAGCATTGGAATAATGCCAGGCGATTCTCTGCAGTATACTTGAGAAAAGCACCTTGGCAGTAGGAAGAATGCGCTGCACTGCTTTCATCAAAATCTTCAGTTGACTGAATACACGAGAACAAGGCATGGAACCCAAAAAGAAGCCTCCAAAATGCACAAATATGTACAGTTGCCGAAGAGGCCACGCGTCGACATTCTAGAAGCAGTCCATCGACACAGTACGATTCCATACCACTCCACAAAACTTCCACTCCCTCCAAACCTCAATTGCTAGAGAAGTCTTCTTGGAAAGCTTACACACACATATCTTCCACAAAGTAATCACCCATGATGAAAACTGTGCGCATTGCCATGTTTCCTAGCCGCAGTACACAAAGTTCTGGAAAAGTGAATGCCTCCCTTTCCTGTGGCGCACACCCAGAGCACCTGATTGGCCAAATGCCATAGTCCCATTTCCATTGGCCAACATGGTGGGAAGGGCAAAATGTGGCACGTGCCTTTCCCCATTCACTATGAGGGAGGCGCCCCGGTGAACCAGGTGGACTTCTTCACCCTATTGGTGCTCTTTTCTGTAACGTACACCCTGAGCACCTCATTGGCCAAAGGGCATAGTCCCATTTCTATTGGCCAGCATGCTCACAAACGCAGAATGTGGCACATGCCTTTCTCCAAATACCGCCAGGGCCGTGCCCCAGTAAACTGGAGGAGTCCTTCTTCCTATTGGTGCACATTCCTCTGATGCACATCCTGAGAAGCACATGATAGGGCAATCGCTATAGTCCCATTTCCGTAGTCCAACATGGTGAGGAGCGTCGAATGTGGCACGTGCAAGTCGTCGAGGGCCGGTCCCCAGTGCAGCAGGAGTCCCTCTTCTTATTGCCGCACATCCTAAGCAACTCATTGGACAATCCCCACAGTTCAATTTTCGTGCCTGCCACCCGCAAAATCCCTGCATGTGACTTTCGTGCTGCGTGCCGCCGTGGGGGAATAACTTGTATCCAGGGCAGGGGGAGTTCATAGTAAGGGGCGACTCTTAAAAGAGTCTGATTTTTAAAAACATGTTTTTAGATCCTTCTACAAAAACACCTTTTTTGTCTGTTTTGAGTAGCTTTTGAGTTTTCTTCTATGCACATTAGTTCAGTAAACTCTTCACCGCATCCTGTACATGAGCAAACGAAACTGCCTTGCCAATGGAGGACAACAAAATGACATTTTCTTGGAAACACTCTGCATGTCCACTGTTGCAGAAGAACATTCCACGAGCGGACAAAAAAGTGTACATGCTTCTGTTGATGTGACACCTTACTTTGTCTGGCTCGGCACAACATCCATAAGCAGTAGGCCATGCTCTTTGCGGTATTGTAGATGAGCGAAGCACCTTGGCGGTGGAAAAAGCATCCTTTCAACACCCAGCCACCTCCTCAGTCTACGGGACAAATGTAAGCAAGGCAGGTAACCCATATGCATGCCGGCGTAAGCAATTACAGTAATATCTACTACTGGAAACGTGGCGAGGTCTTTGCAAAGTGCATGCATATCGATGAAATGGCACTCATGCACAGCGTTACACAATGCATCCACTCCTTCCAAACCAAAATTGACGTCAAAGTTTCTTTGAAGAGCACTATTGTGCACATCTATTACAAAGGGGGCATCTACAGGTAACCCAATACGTTTCACCATGTCAGCCACCCTCAGTACGCAGTGCATAATATGGAACCGTTTCACCTCCCCTTCCTGTTAACCACACCCACTCTACTTGATTGGCTAATCCCCACACTGCCATGGCAATTGGGCAAGGTGGTGCAAAGGGCAGATTTTGCCACGTGCACCTCTCAAAGTAGCGTGTGGGCTGCACCCCTGTAAAACTGCTATAGTCCTCCTTCCCTTTGCACTATCTTCTCTGCAGCTGTACCTCATTAGGTTACTGGTAAACAGGTACACATGCATCCACCAATCTCATTAACTTTGCCCCCCCTGCACAAAACCTCACCCAACTTGGTGAAAAAATTCAGTGCCAGCCATAATAAAGTTGCCAAACAGAGAGGATTTCCTTAAAAGTTTCCAGTTTTATTTAGACATGCAGTCATGAAAAAAAGGAGAGAAACATGATATTACACAGCCTGCGGTAGCGGCAGTGTAGTTGTTGAAGTTGCTCAACCCATAGTAAGAGCATTTTATGGCCTGCTTATACGTTGTTCCCCCTGTATGAATCCACACCAAACTTGGCAAAAATGTATATGACCCACTCTGATTTTTTTGGAAAGTTTGCTGAGGTTTCATCAGGGGGGGGGGAGAAGTTATAGGGGGGTTCCACATTTTTTTTCCTTAGACTGAATGGAAACAAATTTTGCTCACGCCTACAGCCCAAACCGCTGGACGGATTTTCACCCAAATTGCGGCAGGAGCGGCGGCTTGGTCCCGAAAGTGTGCTTTTGTAAATTTGGTGGAAATCCATCCAGTAGTCCTTGCAATGGGGGATAAACACCACATTATTCCTATTAGCATAACTCAAAATGCTAATGGAAATGTTGGAAAAACGTATTGAGTCTATGCACTTTACTGAGAAATGTGAAGTAGATGGAGTCTACAAGATTTCTTTTTGTTCTATTTTTTAACTGTGAAAGGTGATTCCTAAAGGAACCTTTCTTTTGTTGTTTTAAAAAATAAATTGCAGGAGATGTTAGAACGTAAGGTGAGGAGGGAAATGAGGGAAGAGGCACCAAGCACTAATATGGCGGGGCAGGTGGACAGGGGAAGATGTTGCGCGTGTGTTACTTCTAAGGTAGTGGGCAGTGTTTCTCATGCTCCTTGCTTACAGCTTCAAACAAACTTTGAAATTGCTTCCCACTGCAGAGTGGTGTGTTGTGGTATATACAGAGGACTGTTGTGTTCCAAAGATATGGATCAACAACCTCTTTTATTGCTTGCAAGGTAGCTGGTGGGATTTTGTGTCCCACAGAAGTAGGCTGTGTGGTTACAGTATTGGTTGAGGAAGATGAGGTGGAGGAAGACAGCCTACTACTTGCTAAGAAAGGAACACTCTTTTTGAGAGCATTGTGGTAGTTAGATTTGGTGCGGCAGCACATGGAGGTGGTCCCGTAGGAGTAACGTCCAGGTAGTCCGCAACTGAGTACCAAGTTGCACTCAGTGCATTTCACTTTTGTAGCTTTAGCCTTTGGTGCACATGGATATGTTCAAAACCAAACAAAAGCCTAGTTCCTCACCACTGAGTTATCTTTTTAACCTACCTCTCATGTTCCCTCTCCTCTAACTTGCCTCTGTCTCTCACTTCCTATGCCTCCACTCTAGTACTTCACCCATCATGG
This sequence comes from Ambystoma mexicanum, assembly GCF_040938575.1. Taxonomy (NCBI): domain Eukaryota; kingdom Metazoa; phylum Chordata; class Amphibia; order Caudata; family Ambystomatidae; genus Ambystoma; species Ambystoma mexicanum. The sequence continues at coordinate 586,971,871 of NC_090929.1, forward strand.
TCACATCCCGAGCACAGATGGCCGTAACGCCTACCTGCACTTAAAAATGTCCAATGTTGGTTGACCTTTATGTATGTCCACTTATGTATTGTCCCTGGCGACTGTTCCATTTACTCCCCCCACAACCTGGTCACAATGTCCCCCAATCCCACCCCATTGTGAGCAGCTCAATGTATTTATTTATTTATTGTTCCCTTGTTAGACGCTTATACAGCAAGTACATTCTGCTTCAAAGCGCCCATAGGGCAACAGGCAGGGAACATGGGAATGAAGCACATTAAAATACACAAATATATTAAATGCAGTGGAGGGAACAATGGAAGCACCTACTATGTCTTGTGAGTATCCAGAATGTGCAGGTGCAGCAAGGAAGAGGGCAGTGGGGGTAGGTGTTGGGGTGTCCGTACTCGTGGGTGAGCCACAGATGTGATTTCTAATCTATTGTACGTTCCTTTGTGCTCAAAACAGCATTGTTCCTCCGCTATACCAATACATAAATCTACATGTGCTTTGCAATCAGTTGCAATGTGCAGGGTCTTGTGTTATGGCTTTACATTTGTGTTTTCAAGAGTTGACACTCCAACACCAGTTAGAAATTTTAAATAGATGTCTTTCTTAGTGTGTATGGGTGTGGGCAATTTGAGGACATACAATTTTGCATTTAGAAGACCAAATAATATGAAACATTTTGTATGTGGAAAACATTTTACAAAATAAATGTCAGGGGTTCAAATAATGTTACCAGATAAAGAACATTGTAAAATAAATTGTTGTCACTTACAAGTTCTGCAATCTTCTACTTGTCATTTTTATGTAAAACAATAGCTACATATTCAAATATGTATTCATGTTTCCTAGTGGTATTGTGTTGTTTTAATGGGTTCCATGGACAGTATTTCTGGTGCTATGGAGTGTAAATTAGAAACAATGTTTCCATATGAAAAAGGAAACAAGTTAAAAAGAGAGTCAACATTAACATGAGTCAAAATATGTTTAAAGTAGCCTGAGTAATTGTTTGAATGACTCACTATGTACACTTCCTGAAACCATTTAGAAGTATTAAAACCTATTTTCATGATCTCCCAATGTGTGAAGTTGGTGAAAACGAGGGTGCACATTGATTGTGGAAGAAGTCTTATAATGACAATAAATATATATTTTAAATGAAATGTTATACTTGCACATAGTAAAAATAAGTTAAAAAAAACCAATCTGTGTTTGGTTTTAATGGTGAAAACATTAGAAAATACAATTAGTATTTCAATTAACAAAATACATGTGTATGTTTTGTGAGAAATCTGAGGGCGTTCTCACATTTATCCCTCCTAGAACCCCCCAGACCTCCAGGTAACCAAGAGAAAGACAAGGCAGCCTGATCCCGCCCCAGGGTTACATCTAAGAAGGAGAACCACCAGGCTGGAGGGTCCTTGGGGATATGAAGTGGGATGCCCTTAGGTAAGACGCAGTATTCCACACCCTCCTTTCAGGAGGGAAACCCTAACCCAGAAGTGGTTATGGGATATTGTTCACTATGTTCCCTTGTCCCTGAGAAGAACAGGAGATATTATCACCCCACATGTGTTAGAAAGAGGAGGAGAAGGATTAGGGATAAGGTATCTTGGGATGAAACACAGTATCCCCATTATCTTCATGACAAAAAGCCTGACCCCTCCCTGACCTTTATGGGTCATTGTTGAACAATTTCGCTTTATTCTCCTCTTGGGATACCTGACAGTACCGAGATGTGGAAGAAGCAACTGAGAGTAATGAACACCACTTACTCTCACCACTGGGATAAAGAAGATGCATGAAGGTCAGGCATGTCCTTTTAATTAGAGTCAGGGAGCATTAATTGATGGAAAACACCTGCAGCCAATTGAACGACCAGAGATGTATAAAAGGTGGAGTACAGAAGCACAAAGAGGAAGAGGAAGCAGAAGCAGCAGCAGATGGAGGTGAGACCTGGGGAACTTGGACAGAAATAATTTTAATACACAGGTCCATGCAGGAGAGCGAGAAGCCGAGATGCTGAGATGCCGTCAAAGATCCTGGGAGTCCTGCTGTTGGAAATGTGCAGGATTGTGACCCTTTAAGGAAAGAAGGGCAGCAGGCGCTGACGTGGAGCAGAGGCAGAGCTGAGCACAGAGGCCAGCGTTTGCTGAATGAAGCATCCGGTGAACAGACTTTCCCGCTTGGGGAGAAGCCGCCAAGAGGAGCTGCCGAATCCTGGTAAGTGTTGGGGACACTGGAAACTGCATTTATTGAATACTGAACTAAATGAAACACGTAAAGCTGCATTTATTGACTACCAAACTGAATGAAACACGCAAAGCTGCATTTATTGAATACCGAACTGAATGCAATGCACAAAGTCTCATTTATAGAATACTGAACTGAATGAAACAAGCAAAGTTGCACTTATTAGATACTGAACTGAATAAAATAAGCAAAGCTGCATTTATTGAATAGCAAGCTGAATGAAATAAGCAAAACTGCACATATTGAATACCGAAGTGAAAGGAAAGGCAAAACTGCTCAGTTTGAATATTGAATTGCGTGTAACAGCACAACTGCTATAATTGAATACCACATTGAATGCAAATAACAAACTTGCTAATATTGAACCATGTACTGAAGGAAAATAGGAAACTAAGTTGAATGAAGGACTCTGACAGCAGAGTTGAAGTCAAGGCTGAGAAAGTGCTTATTGCAGAGTTACATTTGAGAAATCACTTGGTTATGGAAGTTGTGGAGCTGCATTTGAGAGACCACTTTGTTATTTGAATATTGAACTACTCAAAGAGAACTTGAAGTTCCTGGTTGCGTGACCTGTAATGGGTGGATCGTGGGATCCTACATCTGGGCTCAGACCAGAGAACTCCTGCATGTTGTCCTTTACAGTTCGGGTTAGAGGAAGTGTCCCAGGTCATCATGCAATAGGCACATAATCGAGCACTGGGCCCGATGCTATCCCTTCAGATCTCTTTCAGGATCATTTGGAACTTTGGGCTCCTTTGCTGACTAGGGTATTTAATGCTTGCATGGACACTGGCGTATACCCACCCTTGTGGAAGTCAGCTATTATTTCCCCCATTTTTAAGAAGTGGGTTCCATCAAGCCCGATGTCCTATAGACCAATCTCACTATTGGACACCTCGTTTAAAATCTTTGGAAGGGTTGTGCTGGGGCATATTGAGTCCTGGCTGATGGTGAGGTCGGTCCTCGTGGATATTCAGTTTGGATTTCTGCCTGGGGTGGGTACCATGGAACATAGCCTCAATCTCTATTTACTTGTCTCTAATTCAGTGTTCTGTAGGGGAGAGGGAGTGTACCTGGCCTTCATGGATCTGAGCACGCCTTCAACAAGGTTGATAGATCAAGATTGTGGACCATGCTTGGCACCATGGGCTGCCCGGAGAATGTCTTGGTGGTATTGCAGGCACTACATAGCGAGAATGAGGCGTGTGAGCACAGTGGTGTGGGGGACACTGCACCGCATGTTTCTCGGTTAGATGTGGTGTCTGCCAAGGTTGTGTCCTAGCTATGATCCTTTTCACCATGTATATAAATGGCCTTTTAAAGGCTTTGGTGGACACGAGGGTGGATTTTCCGTATCTGGGGGGGCAGGGCATTTCCGGTACTGGCATATGCAGATGACACTGTGCTAATTCCCAGAACCCCAAGGGCCCTCCAGGTGCTGATCTCCGCTTATGCGGCCTTCATGGAAGATCTAGGGCTTAAAATCAATACCAAGAAATCCCCAGTATTGGGATGCACAGAGCGTAGGTGGTCGGTGAAGATGCATCCAATGCTCTGAAATGAAGAAATCCTTCCCAAAGTGTATGTATTGGACTATCAGGAGTTTAGATTTTCAGAGACAATCACAGATCCGGTGCATATTAAGAGACAATCCACCAAGTTTAGTCAACAAGTGGGAGAGATTTCTCGATTTCTGTCCCGCTGTAAGGGGCAATCCTTGGTTGCTGTCCTAAGAGTTGACTTTGCCCAGTCGAAATCAGTCACTTTGTATGGAGCACCACTTTGGGGCTTCCAGAAAGCCCCTGAGATTCAGGTGAAAGCAAATGCTTTTTTGAGAAGGCTATTGGGACTTCCAGGTTTGGCTCCTTGTGTCTCTATCAATGGGGAGCTGGGTTTGGAATTTTGGGAGCACCAGTGTGATCTGGCTCCTATAATGTTTTGGATCAGGCTCTAGATGAATGAGTATGCATCAGTATGGCATTTTTTTATTAAGTCCCTTTTGAGGATGATCCTGTGGCTCTCCAATATTGATGGTGTATTGTCTAGTGGAAATATTCAGGCACTTTCACCGCAAGTGAATCTGTTGTCTAAAAGCCAAATAAGATCCTATAAAAGCAGTATGCAAGAAGTGTTTAAAAGGAAAGGAGATGTCAGGGGGTATGCAACCAATTCAGACCGAGCGCATGCAGTAATCAGCCGAGTGGAAGGATTCACCCCCATTTCATCTGGGGCTCCACTATGAGAGACTGCTGGCTGCTCATTCGTGTGAGATTTGATTGTTTGTAGTTGAGGGAACCACAGCAAAATGGAGCGAGCATTTTGGGAAGGTGGACTGCCCAGTATGTGGTGTTGTTAGAGAGGACTTGGCACATCTCTTATTGTTCCCACATGCTTATACCAACATCAGACGGTCTACTATACTTCTGGAGCTCATGTCTGTCAATTTCCGTACCTGTAGGCCAGCAGTGATTTATCTGCTGACAGCAGATTCTGTTCTGACTGCGTGGGGACTACTTATTTTCCTGGAAAGAGCCATGCACCTAAGAAAGGGGCTGCTCATGCAACTGCACTGAAAAACAGGGCAACTTCAGAATAACTTCAACGAGTATTGTCCCAAATACATTGGGGGCTTTCTGTGGGTGCCCTTCTCCCCCTTTATTAACTATTACTCGATTTCAAACGTGAACATTTGTTAAGTATGCATTTTATTGGATTGAATTTGCTCTGGTATTTACGTCTTTTGTGCATGTTGTGATTTTATCAACATTTACAGACCGCTGTGTTTGATTGATCTCATTTTCTGCAAAACGGGTTTCTATATGTACTGTGAGCAGCAATTGTAAGTTTTCATGTATTGTGTTGTTGCATTTTGTATTTGTTTGATGGATCATTTTGATTTGAATAAATATAACATCAATCATCAGCAAAACAGGTAAAAATAGGTAAAGAAGCTTGCCCTAACACTTTACTAATACAATTGTTACTATGTAGTTTAAAAGGCACATGTGACATAACTTGCAGCATGCGTCCACTGCTTGGCAAGTGAAGTAATTTCGAGTTTATTCATAGTCTATGTCAAGCAGAGTTTTAGAAATCTGTTGAAACATTTTACCAATCTTCAATTATCTAATACAGAGTTCCAGTGACAACGGACCAAGCTCTCTCGGTATAACCCCCAAAGACTGTATCAGAGTCCAGTAGCCTTAGGTTCTCTGTATAGTGCTAGCGGAGTATGTTTCCATCCCCTTCTGTTAGTCATGAGAGGGTGTATCTTCGACCTTTGTCCAAGTTATTGGTGAATTTCTTTCACTAATGCTGGATAAGGCCTACCGGTTTCAGTGGTGTATTCTCCGTGTACCACTTTCTTCAGGGCAAAATTGGCAGCAATATTTGTGGGTGCTGTTTTCTAATTACTTGCAGTATCTGCTCTAGTAGTTGAGGGACCCCACCCTCCTAATTTTCAGTCCCAATTATGTCGATCCGGCTGGACAGGACAGCTTGAAGTGACTTGTGTATTGCTTCTAAGCAGGCGCTGTTAATCGTGCGTTCCGAGTAACCTCACGGTTGCTTTTGGGCTGCGTGGGATCTCCTTGCTTGTGGATGCAGGTCTGCTAAGCACAACTACTATCATTGAATACCAAATTGAATGCAAATAACAAACTTGCTAGTATTGAACCATGCACTGAAGGAAAACAGGAAACTAAGTTGAATGAAGGACTCTGACTGCAGAGTTGAAGTCAAGGCTTAGAACATGCTTGTTGCAGAGTTGCATTTGAGAAACAACATGGTTATTGAAGTTGTGGAGCTCCATTTGAGAAACCACTTGGTTATTTCAATATTGAACTACTCAGAGAACTTGAAGTTCCTGGTTGCGTGACCTGTAATGGGTGGATCGTGCAATCCTTCAACTGCGCCCAGACCAGAGAACTCCTACATGTTGAATAATGAACTACTGAAAGCGAATGCAAGGTTCCTGGTTGTGTGACATGTAATGGGTGGACCGTTTGGTCTAACAACTGCGCCAAGACCACAGAACCCCCATATGTTTACAAGGAACCGTGCTATTGTATGAAAATTAAAACTACCATTGGCACACATAAGACTTGGGGAAGGGAACATTCAGCTGCAAAGAATTGTTGAAAACGCAGTTTAAAGACAAAACTTCAAGATACTTATTTTTGTGACATCTTTTGACATTGAACTTGGGGAAGGGAACCCTGAGACGTGCTACCCTGGAACTATATTGAACTTGGGAAAGGGCATCCTGACATCTACAAATGTCTGGAATTGTATTACTTCAACTCCAAAAGAAGGTAAAGTGAACATTGTGAAGAATGTTTTGACATTTGGGGAAAACAATCTGAAGATTAAGCCAGAGCTAAAAAAGTGCTTAAAACCTTTCTTTTGGAACAGTGTTTTGTTTATGGTTGACATCCCTAGACATTGTTTTGTCTTATCTCTGAGGATAAGCGTAGGTTTTGACACAGAAAGACTTTTCATTTGGACTTACTCACACAGACTGTTCTTAGTTTCTTTAGGAAGGGAAATCCCACCTTAGCATAGGGCACGTTAGGCCTTACATCATCCTGACATTTTCTCTCATAAAAGGCTTTTGATATGCATTGACTCTGTTGTCTGTGTCTCTTTCCCTAATGCCAACCTCACAGTTGCTGTACACAATGTACTGTATGCTTTGTCATGCTATTGTAATATGTACTAGTATGATATTGCTTAAATAGGACAGGAATAATAATATATAGTTCAGATAAATTGTAATATATTTTTTATGATTATTATATATTTATAAGTATTAACAATAAGCAACAACAAACAATATTGCTTGCGCATCGAGAACAATTCATAAGAGATGTAATAAGAAAGAGAAAAGAGAAAAAATATATATGTATTGCTGATTTAACAGTATGCATTATTAACTCCAATTAAGTCCACATCCAGGAATCTACCCCAGATCTTCTCAAATAGATGATACTTATTTTTTGCTAGAATACAGGAGATTTACATTCAGGGATAGCCTGTAACGATCATCAATTCAGACAGCCAACATTGGAGGCTGCATAGAATTCCATCCTTTTAGAATCTGCCTTAACTATTGCAGCCCTAAACAGCCACTTCTGCTCTGGATTAGTCAGATCATCCAAAAGAGTATCGTCCCCCAATATCTGGGTTTCAAAATCAAACAACCATTCCTGCGTCAGCATCTGGTTCAATATTCTGCGCACCTCACCCCAAAAGGTTCTTACTCTAGCACAATCCCATATCATGTGCTCCAAAGTCCCTTTGAAGTGTCCACATCCCCAACACAGCTTTGAATTAATCATTACCAAGTCATACATGTGAACAGGCATCCAGTATGTTCTGTTCAGAATCATAGCCTGTCTCGTATGCTCTCCTCCACTCAGCGATATAAGAGAAACATTGCTGCATATCCTCTCCGATTTAGTAAGATCTATAATAGCAACAACATTTTGGGACCACATCTAAATCAGTTGGGAGGTCCCTCCCCTCCACTGTTTGGCTAGTTCTCTAATTGTGTTGCCTAAGTCACTCCCAGCAATACAAATTGCAGCACCTAGCACACATCTTAGCTTGCAGTAATTCGGATTCAAATCACCTCTGAAGTTATATTTTGCATTCAGTTTCAACAAATTAATCCACCCACCATACTGACCTCAGATTTAGTCCAGCCATAAGGTTTCCATTGTAAGAAATGCACCATATATCACACTGAAAATTCAAGTTGATTACATGCAAAGACATTCAATCCTCAATTTTTCAGTTTTAGCTGCAATTTCCATAATGACATCCTAGGTCTGTTCGCCAAAGGCAGTTCTGCAAACTCCTAAAAAGCCTAGACCAAGTTCCTTTTTTAACATGGGGCGGGAGCATGTCTACAGTATTATTAACCTTTGGAGCAGCAGTCATTTTGATTGTATTCACCTTCCCCCACAGGCTCAAATTAAGCACAGACCATCTGCCCCCATCTCGTTCCAAGTTCTCCTGCGCCCACAACATATTTCCATTCATCATTTTATCTAAGTTGTTTGTAAGCCAGATTCCTAAATAGTTCATCTTGGTCGGGCACCACTGGAAACCTTGATCAACTAAGCTTGCACTGAAGCAGAGTGAACTAATCGGTAAAGCCTCAGACTTCTTCCAATTAATCTTATATGCCGAAACCTTACCAAATTGATCTAATGTGTCCATCAGTGCAATATTAAGTAAAACGTATGACCCATTTATAGTAGTATCGGACTTTCCCTAACAAGGTTTTATTAAGCATAATGCATTTCATGCATTCCGCATTGCAATGAGATGCATTTTCTCTCAGAATATATATGATGATAGAAAATAGGGAGAATAGTGTATTTAAGACTTCCTTTTCAAATTTGTGTGTAAATATGGAGACATATCTGGTGGTGCATTTCTTTGTTACATGTATGTAAGGTGATTGTGTTTTTTTTTATTTAGAGTACATTTAATACAACACAACTGTTACGCTCACCTGGTTCCCACGGGGGCGTCGACCGGAACTGGGCCGCTGTTGTTTCCACCAGCGTGACGTGTAGCGCCGAGATGACTGACTGGACTGGCCCGCTCAGCCTAGTTCGACCTGCTCGCAGGAATATTCTTCTGCAAAGGAGAAGGGGAATTAACCACCCGTGGAATTGAGTGTCAACCCACCTTCCCCATTCCCGTTTTCCTCCCACAGATCACTCTTGATGTCCCCTCCTTAGTCTCACCTGATGGTTTGGAAGGATGAGCTCTCCATCCTTCGTCGACCGCAGAGGCGCGTTGATGACCAGTTACTTCACTGGCGTAGAGGAATTGGTGAGTTCCAGTATTGACTCTAAATTCCAATTGTTCATAAGAGTTCTAATGTCTGATCTTCATTCTGTCCGATTCCTTGCAGGTTGACGATTAATCCACTCGAAGATTTCCAAATGGCAATTGGTAAGATTCAGGTAAGTCTATTGTGGTTTTCCCCTTAGGGGCCGGGGTACGGCGATGAAGCAGAGTTGACTGCGCCGACCCGAGATGAGGCGAGTACACCCCGTGGTAAATCAGGTAAGTCCTTGGGGGTAGCTTGTATAGCCTTAGAGAGTCCCCTTGCTCACCTTGCTGTCTTTGTCTCCTTAGGTGTCGGAGGGCGGCCGCGAGATGGAGAGAGCGTGATGGAATGCTGAAGTACCGCCAAGCAGGTGAGTTCAGCGCGGCGCCGTAGGAATGCGAAGCGATGCTTCAAAGACTTCTGTCTTTCAGCTCCGTGGCGAGATGGATCAGGATTCAGGTAAGGATTAAAGTTAAAACTCCTGTTCTAATCTTTATCCTTCTTTTCTTCTTGTTTCAGGAGTCCCAGGACTGAAGCGGGCGTGGCTGAAGACTGGAGCTGCTGAAAACACGGTGAGCGTTACGCTGCAGCAAGCAGAATAACGCGAAGCACGTGTGGCTGTCCGGGCGTGGTTTAAATAGCCTTGGAAGAAGTTCCAGGTAAGTATTCTTCCACAGCCCCACCCAAGTAACAAAATAGTCCCTTCAGTAAAATAGTCCCTCCTAAGCCTCATTTTACTTGAGTCTTCATGCAGCATGGTTTGTCTCAGGTGAGTATGCAGCATGGTCTGCTTCAGGTAAGTTATCAATAATGAGCCTGGCGCCCGTGGCGCCAGGACTGACTTTATCTTTATGAGCCTGGCGCCATAGGTGCCAGGGCTGCACCCAAACAACCCCTAACTGGGGCTTTTGGGCATGCTCCAAGTGGCATGATGCCTGTTTCCGGGGCTGCTGGGCCTGGTCTGGTCTTCCGGGGGCAGGCATCATGACAACAACTTAATAGAATGTAGTGAATGTACAATATAAATTAACTTTAGTCAGTAAATGGCATGTAGAAGACTGATAAGTACAAATGGGGAGTTAAGGAAGTAGTGTTATTTTAATGTATTCCATCTTTTATTTGTACATTGCATTGAAGAATAAGATAAGAATATTGCTAAGAATGTAATTTGACCCTGTTAGGTTTTAACTTTCCGCAGCTTGACTATGTTTTCCAAGATTGTGATACTTTGCATAAATCTGATATGCACAATGGTTTTGAGGACATGTAACCGTCAGATGAAAAAGAAAGTTACAAAAAAAAATGTAATTTGATGACCTGAGTGACATAACAATTCTTACTATTTATTTTTATTAAAGTGACTCATAACTTTAATATTGATAGAAATAGAGGTTTCACCCTTTAATTCTAAAAGACTGAACTTAACTTTAGCTTGGATGCTGAGAACACATACAGTATTCTAGCAGTATTTATATGTTAGGCGATAAATTAGATAATTTAAGAAATTGTTATTGAATGTTAATAAACATATATTTTTTCACATTTCTATTGTGTGGAAAAGAAACAACTTTGAAAAGAAATAAATATGTGTACTAATATGTCAATGGGCCTCATTATAATGTAGGCGGATACGGTATGAACTGTGCCGGTAAAGCACCGGCACCGTTCATACTGTACCGCCGAATTACGAGTTTTGCTCGAGGGTGCATGACAGCCCGCCAGGTCTGACCTTGCGGGCTGTGCGGCACCCGTGAGCATAATTTGTAATTGCACCGGCACCGTTATCAACAGTGCCGGTGCAACCATGCTCCCCACCCCCATTGTGCCCTATGGGGCAGAATGGGGATCGGGAGCCCGGCAATACCGCCACCCGCGAATGGGCAATTACCGGCCCAGTCAACTCGTAATTGGCCGGTTATTGTCCAATCGCGGGTGGCGGTGCCGGCAGCGAGTTTGGCGGTAGCCGTGCCTGTAGAACAGGCACGGCTACCGCCAAACTCGTAATGAGGCCCAATGTCCTTTCGTGGAGCACCAGAGGTAATTTTCTCTTCTACTATTGTTTATTTACTGTTTATTATACAAATAATGTTATTTAAAAAGAAAGCCATTATGTGTTTTTCAATTACATAGTCACATCTAAACACATCTAAACAAGAAATGTGTAAAGAAAAGGGAACTTTAGATTAATTTACTTTAAAACGTATAGTAGAACAAAACCCTTGAAATGTAGTGAACAAACTCAAGTTGAAAAACAGTCAAGGTAAAACAGTCAAAGAAAAAAACCCTTACAAGTTAGTGAAAAAACCTTGATTAAAATAAAGTTTGGATAAAGATTTTAATACAACAAAATACCAGAAATGTGTCAAGTGCTGGAAGTAATGCCACCCTTAAGGTTGGGCTCACTGTTTTTTCGCCTATGACCGCACGGAGGACATCTGCCCTGGGTTGAAAAATGCTATGTTGAAAGTAGCACTGCCATATACACAAAGATATTTTCCTGGAGCAAAGGCCTGGCATTTGAGCTACTTTGCATACACACAATGCATTGCCCATCTGCCTATGAACAGAAGGAGAACTTCCAACTATGGTTAGTGGAGGGCACTGTGCTGAGTGGGACCTGGCTCAAATAGCTCAGTCTACTTTCATATTTCTGGTTGAAGTGATTTTTTCAAACCTTTTTAAATCCACCTTAGCTTTGCTGGTGTTTTCTACGCCTGCACCAATGCCCCAACCACATAAGTTTTAGACAGAACTGCACTAATGTTCACAATAAAGGTGGCATTGGTATGCATCTGCTTTCAGACTTGAACATTTTTTGCTTTGGGTTGAAAATAACTATCCTGAAAAGAACCCTGTTATGTTGTTATGTCATGTTATGTTATGTTATTGGGCATTTGTTTAGCATCTTTCACCATTGGTATAATATCAATGCACTGTGGGTTGAAAGCCATCAGGGAACGTAGTCCAGGTCAGTGGAGAAAGTAGGGTGGTAAGCAGTGCGTGAGTGCACTCGTGTGTGTGCAGCTAGACCGAATTGTGTGGTGGGAAGTTGCATTCTAATGCTAGAAGTAGTGTTGAGGCTGTGTGAGACCAGTAGTATGTGTGCAGCTAGGCCAAATTGCTTTGGCTAGCTGCAGTCTAGCAGAGATGGTGCTTGTATATGAGATTATGTGTGCAGCTAGGCAGATTTTTTCATGGGGGATAGCTGCATTCTAAAGATTGTTGACATGTGCAAGGTGGTGTACAATTATGTGTGCAGCTAGGCTGAAATTATTCATGGGGGATAACCGTTTATTGATACAGAGGAGAGAGTCAGCATAATGGTAGGTATGTGCGAGCATCCGTGCAGTTGGAAGAGGTCCCATCTAAGTGCAACCCATTTCCTACCCCTAAAGCCATCTAAGTGCAATGCATTTCCCACCCTCCGAAACGATCCAAGTGCAACACATTTCTCACCCGAACCATCCAAGTGCAACATATCTCCTACCCGCCAAATCCATTCCAAGTGCAATACATAGCTAATTCCCAAGACATCTAGCTAACCGTCTTGCAGTCTGTAATGACAGATCAGTGGAGAAAATGCGCCTGGATTCACAGTGTATGTACACAGCAAGAAACACAGTATTGGGGAAAAAATGCCTAGATTCAAAGTACACATATATGGCAAGATACATTTGAAGGTCTTCCGAGGAGGGGTACAGGAGTGTGGTACACCTGTTGGAGGTGGCAGCAGGGGAGCCAGATGGATGACAGAAGGAGGGGAGGAAGGAGGAGGGAGGAAGTTGATGAGAGACGGGAGACACCCATCAAGAAGGAGGAGGTTGGGCTGAGAGCCCTGGGCCTGACAGTGCCGTTCTTGTGGACATTAAGGGTGCCAAGGGTACCTCCAAGTGTGTTCCACCATTAATGAGAGAGGAAGAGACAGGGCAGAGCGAAGAGACCATGTGGGGAGTCTCAAGGTCTGGGGAAGGAATGACAAAGAGGATGTCAGTGAGAGGCTATCTGGAAGAAGCATTCACATAGGTGTCAGCGATGGACAGGCCAGGGTTGGAGACCAGGAGATCCTTCTTGAACTTTTTCCTTCCAGACTTTGTGAGAGGGATAGGATAGGTGATACAGTAGCAATTAAAGAAGATAGGGGAGATTGAGAGCACCATTGTGGCGAAGCAGGGAGATGGAAGGAGGGGAGAGGAGGAATTGCAAAGCACGAACCAAAACCCACCAAGCAATGCAAGATCAGCCATGTGTGATAGGACTAGGCAATAGTTTACAACATACACCAGAAAGACAAGACAATTTGAGGCGAGAGCAAGAACAGAGAACAAGAGCGAGGGATAAGAGGTGGAGGCCAAAAACTAAACAGCCAGGAATTGCAAAACAAGTAGATTTGACATTCATAGAGAAGAGGAAAAAGCACACATCTGAACACAGCCAGCAATTTCAAAACAGGCCTGATTTGACATTCATAGAGAAGATGAAAAAGCAAACTTCTGAACACAGCCAGCAATTTCAAAACAGGCAGATTTGACTTTCAAAGAGAAGAGGAAAAAAGCATACTTCTACCACAGCCAGCAATGTGAACTTCCAGGTATGGCTCCTGGGTGGTGGCTTGGCTGAAAGGTATATATTACACGGCCTGCGATAGCAGCTGTGTTGTTATGGTTAAGTTGCTCAACTCATTGGAAGAGCACTTTTTGGGCGGCTTATAACTTTGCTCTCCCTGGACGAATCCTTACCGAACTTTGCAAAGAAAGTATATGCCCAGCTGTGAATTTTGTTGGTAAGTTTGGTGAGGTTTCGTGAAGGGAGCGGCAAAGTTATAGGGGTGTCCCAATTCTTATATTTTTTTTCTCCATAGATGCAATGGAAAAAACTTTGCTCACGCCTACAGATGAAACCACTGAATGGATTTTCACCAAATTTGTGGCAGGAGTGGCGGCTTGGTCCCATAATGGTGCTTTTGTAGATTTGGTGTAAATCCATCCAGTAGTTTATTTTAAAACAGGCAAAATGTAGGTGCCAAAGAATTCATGATATCTGGCTCCTCTCCGTGGACTCATTTCCCTGTTAACTCTGCGGACAGGACTCTGATTGGTCCGGAAGGCCGTGTGATATCCGCAGACATACGATGTGTCTGCTGATTGGCTGGATGGAAGCAAGATGTGCATCATTTTTCTGATATGCCCGCCATGTTCTATCCACCGATATTCGCCGATAGCGCGGCAGCAAACAGGGCTGGAAAACCTGTTTTGGGGCATTTGGTGTTGGGAAGAGGGGCTGGAAAGGCTGGGGGAGTGAAAGATGGTCCATATGATGTATTTGTTTAGGTGGAAGAAGACTGTTTTGTCCATGACAGTCCAAGGGCACAGCGGCAGTTCACGGGTAGGTCCTCAGGCGAGCAGCTTATCTGGTGACTGCAGGCAGGCTTCATTAGGGTAGGGGAGTGGAATGTACATGATATGAGGATGTTTGTATAGGTTGTATTATGCTGTGGTGGTTGTGGCTAGCTGCTAGACTCTTGGGTGCATACCCATGCACCCAAGAGTCTTCCCACTGGTTGCAAGTACTGTAATAGTATGTGTAGAGACGTGCACAGGGATTCAGGTGGCTGGCTTATTGCACCCAAGAGTCTATCCACTGGTTGCAAGTACTGCAATAGTATGTGTACAGAAGTGGACAAGGCCTCAGGCGGCTGGCTTATGTGTGTGGGTTGTGGCCCCTGGGCATATTTTTGGGTGCATTGCTGTATTATCCTGTGGTAATTGTGGCTAGCTACTAGACTCTTGGATGCCAGAGGCCATGCACCTTAGAGTCTGCCCACTGGCTGCAAGTACTGTAATTTTATGTGTGCAGTAGTGGACATGGTGTGTGGCAGCTGGCTTATTGGAGTGCCCTAAGATTCTTTGGTGTATGACTGTCTGTGCAGTGGGTGCGAGTAATGTAATAGTATGTATACAGAAGTGGACAGGGCCTCTGGCGGCCGGCTTATGTGTGTGGGTTATGGCCACTTGGCAGATTCTTGGTGCATGGCTCTATTATGCTATTATGCTGTGGTGATTGTGGCCAGCTACTAGACTCTTGGGTGCATGGCCTTAGGCCATGCACCCAACAGTATGCCCACTGGCTGCAAGTACTGTAATAGTATGTTGCAGCTGGCTTATTGTACTGCCCTGAGATTCTTGGGTATATGACAGTCTGTGCAGTGGGTGCGAGTAATGTAATAGTATGTGAACTGAAGTGGACAGGGCTCAGGTGGCGTCCTTATACATGTGGGTTGTGGCCACTGGGCAGATTATTGGGTGCATGGGTGTATTGTGCTGTGGTGGTTGTGGCCAGTCACTAGAGTCTTGGGTGCAAGAGTCTGCCTAGTGGTTGCAAGTATTGTAATAATATATCTACAGAAGTGGAGAGCGCATGTGGCAGCTGCTTTATTGGTCTGCCAGAGATTCTTGGGTGTATAAGAGTCTGCCCACTGGGTGCAAGTACGGTAATCGTATATGTACAGAAGTGGACAGGGCCTCAGGGGCTGGCTTATGTGTGTGGGTTGTGGCCACTGGGCAGATTGTTGGGTACATGACTGTATTATGCTGTGGTGTGCACCCAAGAGTCTGCCCACTGGCTGGAAGTATTGTAATAGTATGTGCACATAAGAGGCCAGGGCATGTGTGAGCTGCCTTATTGGACTGCCTCAAGATTCTTGGGTGTATGAGAGTCTGCCGACTGGGTGCAAGAATTGTAATAGTATGTGTACAGAGGGGGACAGGCTCTTGGCCACTTGCCTTATGTGTGTGGAGTCTGTACATTGGGTGGAAGCATTGTGCCTATATTGTTTGTGTGGGTTGTGAGCAGTGGCGAGATTTTTGGGTGCATGGGTGCATTATGTTGCAATGGTTGTGGACTGGCCGTAGAGTCTTGGGTGGATAGTTGTATTATGCTGTAATGCTTGTGGGCTGCTCCAAGACTTTTGGGTGCATGCCAGTCTGTCCACTGGTTGCAAGAAGAGTAATTGTATGTGTATAGAAGTGGATAGGGACTCAGGTGTCTGGATTATGTGTGTGGGTTGAGGGCTCTGGATAGATTTTTGGGTGCATGGGCGTATTATGCGACAGTGGTTGTGGCCAGGCCCTAGACTCTTGAGTGCATGGCCGGAGGCCATAGGCCATACACCCAAGATTCTAGTGGCTGGCCACAACCACTGCAGCATGGTACGGCCATGCACCCAAGAATGTGACACTGGCATATAGATTGCACAAACATGTGTATAGAAATGCAATTTGATGATTACAAAGAAGCATGCCACCAATAAGCGTATATCCTCACTGTATATATTGTTGAGGCACTGTATACCTTTTGGGAACTCAGTGACAGAATTGAAGTGGCAATAGCATATTTAAATATTGTGGCACTGTGGGCACATATTTTCTTTGTTGTATGTGGAAATGCAGGAGAAATCTTTGTTTCATTGTCTGCGATAAAAAAATAACATGTTAGGGAAGGTATTTCATAATGTCGTATTGTACTCAATGTCAGACATTGATGTACTTTTTGGACCCTCGTAATTAGTACATTACAAATACTATGCTTCAAACAAGTGTACTGTGCAATGTGCTCAGTTCCTGTGTTTGTTTGCATAAACATTGGGACTGTGGGAAAAAAATCCATGCAGGTTTTTTAAAAAAAAATTCTACATTCATTTGATGTTATGTGGCACAGTCTGGTTCATTGATGTGTGTAGTACTTACAAGAATGTTTAAGGTGCACATCTATGTGGTCTTGCTGTCATAAGCACTGTTGTAGTAGCAGGAAGTGAAATGGTTATGTGTTTTGCTTTTTGGAAGTGGTGGTGGTATGGGTGCAGTTAGATACCAGTTGGCATATTCTAACTGTTTATCTGCTTCCTCTTTTTAACAGTATCCGTTTATGCTGTTTGATTGCTGTTGGTGTTTTCTAAGTACTGCTCTTTTGCAAACTAATATCGCAGTATTTTGGGGGCAGTTATAGACCTGTTGGTGTATTCTACCTGTTGGTAGTTTGAAAGTTGTTGATGGTATGTTTTGTAGCAGTTTGATTGCTGAAGGTCGATTTTAGCAGGTTGACTGCTTGAATTAACATTGTTGTACTGCCGGTGTACTAAGATACTAGTTGGTGTATTCTGGTTGTTGATACTTAATAGGCCTTGAAGGGTTTCATCAGAATAACTTTCATTTTTGCTGGTGGATTTTAAATTGTGTAGTAATGGGAAGTAATATTGCAGTATTATGGTTGCAGTTAGATACCAGTTGGCGTATTGTAACTGTTTACAGTTTCATAGTTTTCCAGGGTATGTTTGCAACCACATTTTTGTTGCCAGATTTCAATTTTCCACTATTGCCAAGTGCCATTTGCAGTACTATGGGTGTAGTTACATGCAGTTGTGTATTTATTGCAGCCTTATGTGCATAGTTAGACTGCTGTTGCCTTATTCTAACAGTTGGTCATTTTACAGGTCATTGAGGACATTTTTTAGACCCTTATAATGAGTACTTTTCTTTTTAAATACTATGGGTGAAGCACTATTAGTGTGTGTTTTCCACGGTTGCTGTTTCTGTGACTATAATCATTGGATCATTGGGGAACAATCTCTATAGCAGCGTAACAGATGTACTCATGGGCCAGTTGGTGTATGCTAAATTGTTCCAGTTTCACAGTGCAGAAGGTTATTTTTCATTTGCAGTTACATATCTGTTGGTGGGTATTGGGCAGTAGGCTATGCTATTTTGGTAGATCAGTGAGTACATTTTGGTTTCAAGAATATTAAGTAGGCATTTGCAAGATTTGCTGGTAATCTCTGCTTCAGAGTAATGGAAGTAGTATCATTGAATTCAAACTACCCTCATTTCTTTTAATGTATGCAGAACAGTGACCTGCAGTGGTTGTGGCACCCGTTGTGAAGGTTTTCATGCCCAGTGATACCCGTGTGTGAAGCTAATAAGCTTGCAGTTGTTTTGGTACCATCTGCATTGTATTGTAAAAGCATTACTATTACGTATTGGCTATGCGAGTTTATCTGTAAGTAGAGGTAGTCTGTCGTACTGTGTGATGCAAGGAATGTCAGCCTTGACTTTGGTCAAGAAATAGTCCTTCAAGTGTGTGTAGGCGTGACAGTGCTACGTAACTCATGCCTTCTTTAAAGACGGCTGCCAATGTCAATCAATGCTTGATCTAGGGTTAGAGCTTGCGATTTATGAATAGTGACTGCATATGCAAAAGACAGAGAAAACTGTTCTCTGCATTCATACATGTCTTTGAAAAGAAGGAATCGAGCTGTTGAGCATCTATCCTTTTAACTTTTGAAAGTTTGTCAAAGTGGATGTTGACAAACTGAATGCTGTTGTCACGTGGGTATGTCTGGAAGCCAACAACTGAACCAAATGCTCCATTAACTAAACCTTGCTCCACATCAAGGTTACGCTTTAGCATTACTCTACAGTTTAAACACAATGTTAACATTTTCTCCAAACCTGCTGTGTTGGAGATAGAGTTTTCTAAGCTGTTTAGTCATTCTGTGGCTTGTTGACACATAGGCATTGTCATACAGTGCACGTCCAGTTTGTCTGCAGAGTAAATTTGCACTATTGATTGCAATTCTTTTTTCAACATTGTTTCATTGAATTGTGCACAGCTTGCTAGGGTCGGCTTTTATTTGTGTGCATCTTTCATCATACCTTCCACCTTTTCCATTAGGAAAGAGAAGAGGAAAGGCTTGTGCTTCTACACTTTTTTCCCATATGCTTATTAGAGATCCTTTGGCTTGCCGCATTTGATATGTGTCTAGTGCATCGTCTATGCTGTCTTTGGAGTGGAGTGGTTGAATTGTATACTGGTCTAAAATATTGGATGCAGTAGTAGGATCCAGAAGTTCAAATTGGCCAGTTGATGAGGAATTCTGAATTATTTCGGTGGTTTCTCTCAGGTTTTCTTCACTGTTTATTTCTTTATAGTATTCAATGTTCTCTTTAAGATATTGCAGGGCTTGTCTAACTTTATTTAAGTCTACTAGTTGCCGACACTTTTTTTGTCTTTTGTAGGTAAACCATTCACTAGGATAACCAAAGACTGATCTATTGGCCGTTGCACTCCGAGAGTGTCTACATTTTGTTTAAGATCTAATGGCATATAAGACCTTTCAGTAATTCAGAAGGAGGCAATGTTTTCGGTTGAAGGCATATTATCGTTTGGAATGGGTGTACTGTTTGGATTACAATGTTCTCATACAGATTAAGCTGTTGGAGTTGTTTTGGAAGTAGTAATACTTCCAAGTTAGTAGTGATAGCCTGTGAAGGCATTTTGCTATTATCAAGCTTTGCAGTGCAGTATGTGCAAAGTATTGAGGGGTTAGTAATTTCGTATTTGTTTTTTGCTATAAGGTGGAGAGCTAATTGGAACCATTGGGATTCCTCATTGTCTTCTATTTTGTGTGCTATATCTACAGTTTTGGTGCTTTTTGCATAAAATGTTCTGCGACAACATAGCCATACTTAGTTTGGTACTTCAGCAGATGTGCTTTTAAACTTTGCTATTTCTTTTTTGTACGTGTGTAATAGAAGGTTGACATCTGCAAGGTTGTCGCTACTCTGTTCTAAAGTTACTGTATTTTGTAAGTGCTCTTCACTTCCAAAATATTTGCTTTGGATGTGGTCTATCTCCTCCAGGAGTTCGTTGGCTGAGCCATGTAGGAGAATGTGATTTAAATGCTCCAGTGCTAAAGCAGGACTTTTTGCATAGTATAGTCTCTGAACGAGATTTCGTATTGTAGAATGGTGTGTTGCTAACATTTTGATATGGTGGAAGGTGCTTTTGCAAGCAGGCCCAGAAATGCCGGAAAATGAATGTCCTCGCAGTCCTGTGTATTTGCGCACTGGACATGAGTCCATAGTTTGTAATATTTTATTTTTTAATTTGTCTTTGGCTTCCATATACCGATTGAGGAATTGCCGTAAAAATTTGAAGGATTGTTTTCGTACATTACACATTGAGGAGCACGGGCATTTGTAGACGGGACGGATTGGTACGGGTCAATGGAGAGTTGATTGTAAATTTGTTGGGGATATCTTTTCAATCAGCGTTTCTTTTGCCATAATGGTACTGTCTACCTTTTCATACCCTTGGCCACTGCTATGTATGGCAATTGGGTTTGTTTGCTGTGTATGCCTCTTCATTGAAATATGGCGATGTGCTGGTTGTGTGAATCCACTCACCTGCATAGAAGTTTGCAAAGGTATCTATGTTGATGTTGCGTATGTTGTAAAGTACTTTTTGTAGTTTACTAATTAAATTTTGTTAGTGGTTTCATTCTGTTTAAAATTAATATAAACAATTTCCTTTTGAGGAGCATTGCACTGTCTATGAGAGCTTGCAGGATCAGTTTTCTGTGGTATGTTTGAAGGGGTGAGCCTGATTTCTCCCCTGTTTTTATAAGGTTCTGAAGGACTCTATGGTGGAACATTCTTGTAAAATGAATTCTTTGGAATGCTTACCTATGGCTATGTCTACATTGGTAGATGCAGTGTTAGCACTACTGGTAGTTGTATTCTTCTTAATACATTTCTTTTTAGTTTTATATTTTGGAAGAGGGGTCACCCTTTTTTTCCTGCTACCTGGTTCCGTTTTGCTCAGTGACTGTATTAGCTGTTTTGTTTTTACTTTTCATACAAAGTCTGCTAGAGGCGGATGGCTATTTTGCATGCTTTGAGTTTTATCTTCTCTATTTCTGTGTTGTTTTCTCTGGAGTTGCTTTTTAGTTGGCATTCTCTTGTGTTTGCTGGAGAAAAAAGGAAAGTGTGGGTATTTCAAGTTGTGCAATGTATTTGTGTGCACTCTGTATGAGAGTTTGAATACAAGGGTAGGCATAGAGGGGTATTTAATTGTGTAAAGGGCTGTTACTTTTGGTTGCAAAGGTTGTACTGGTATGTGTGTGTGTTTCTGTGTGAAAGGTTTGCTTCAGTGTGTGTGACAGTGTACTGTGCCTGAAGAAGTAAGGACATTACGATGTGTTCACAGAACTAGTCGGTGTTACCAAACTGGTGTTCAGATGACAATAGAAAGAGTGGACCTGCTAAAATGCAATGAGTAAGAGTGAAGCAACTGCTGTTGGGTTGGATAGCATTTTCCAGGCTACAATAGACCAACACTGCACTGTCTGAGTAACAGGAAGAACACTACTACAGTACTGCACTTACTTTGTTGGATGTGAAGAGTAGGTTTCTTCTGGGTTTTATCTTCCACTGGAAATGTCACTATCTTTCAGGAGGTTTTCTTCACTGCAATTGCGAAAGAAGGAAGTTAGTGGGTATGTGTGATAATGGCACAGTAATTGCACTAGGAGAACACATTATTTAAGATTGTAATAGGATTTGTTGGCAGGAAGAGTTAGTGTGTGTGTTCCATTGTACAGCACTGCATAGGAATGGGGATTCGGGAGCATCAGCATTGTTGCTATGGGGGCAGTGGTGTATTGATAAGTGTGCCTTATGGGGCTGCACGTTTGCAAGTGTGTGAATTGCTGTTGTACTACTTGCTTTGGAAATTGATTTGTTCAAGTGCTAGTAGGGTGAGAAAAAGGCTCAGAAAGATGTAGAGATTAGAAAGAAGAATGTTACCATGTGTGGATTTTTATTAACTTTCCCACACATCGATGTTTGCTACATGAGTGCAGAAATCCGTATCTGTTGTTTCATTTATTTATCCAAATGTACAGATAGCACTGTTTCCAATGTACACATGCATTTATTTGCTTTCCTTCCAATGGTGCATTTTGTCAATTGTGCAATGTATGTGCTTTCCTAACATACGTGCAGTTTCCCTTTAACTGTGTGCATTCTGGGCATTTCACATAGTATCTGGCACTTGAACTCACTTTGAAAATGTTCCCAATGTGGTTTTTTACAAGAAATTCACAGAGAGTGCTGGTAAAATTGAAATATGTGGTTTGCAGCTGTTATGCGAGTGGGCAGTTAAATAAACCTTTGAAAGCACACAGATTTGTAAGTAACTGTCACTTGATGTCAGGAGATGGGACAAATAAGAGTATGATTATTGATTAGGTTGTGCATGGTAAGTGGCAGGCACCCTGTCCATACACATGCAATCTATGTACTTGCTATGCTTTGATAATGTGCATGCAGTTTTCGTTTTCTGTGTGCATTCTGGCCATTTTACAGCAGGTGTGTTAGTGGGGGAAGTGGTTGCAAAAGTGACAGAAGGAAAGAAAAAAATAACAGTTGGCACATTACAATGGTTGATATGGGCCAGCATGCATGTTGTGGTAATATATTGAAGCTTACATAGGATCTGACACTTGAACTTGCTGTACACATGTTCCTAGTGTGTTTTTTTACAGAAAAATCACTTATAGAGCTGCTAAAATTGACATATGTGGTTTGAAGCTGTTATGCAAGTGCGCATTAAAAGAAAACTTTGAAAGAAAACATATTCAGGGTAAGTGGCAGGCACCCTGTTCTAATGCATGCAATCTATGTACTTTCTATGCTTTGGTAACATACATGCAGTTTTCGTTTTCTGTGTGCAATACCAAATATATGCATACCTGTAGTTTGTGTTGATGGATGTAAATTTGGATGAATCCGGAAGTTGACATGCTGGAGAGCTTTACAGTACTTTTGGATGCAGGTGCTTGGGAATCACAGGAGACCTGTGCTATGAGTGTTGAACAGTACATATGGAGTGTTGTTCTGAGTTAACAGAGTTAGATGTAAAGATCTTGGATGTGATTGGTGGATGGGTGCGTGACTGCTTAACAGTAGCCTGCAGAGTGCTGCAAAGAGTTAAGTGGAAAGGGAAGAAGGGCTGTCCCTGTGTTACGGCATCCATGAACATTGCGGTAGTTTGCTGATTGCACATGCCACATCTGGGGCTTCTCAGCATGCCGTGCATGGAAATGGGACTGTGGGGATTAGCCAATCAGGTATTCAGAGTGTGCTTTACAGGAAGAGAGGGTAATATTTTTTTCATTGCTGTGTTGGTTGTGTAGAGAAGATGGCTGGAGTTGCTGTATGGATAGTGGGAGATTCCTTTGTATGTGATCTATAGAGGTATGCAAAGGCAAGAGGTGTTTCTGCTGATCTTGGTTTTCCAGGCATTGAGGTACAGTGTGCCTGGCCGAACCTTGCAGGTACTGCTTGCTCTTTGCAGAAACATGGGTATTTTTGGTAGTCCTCATGTTTTGATGGGGTGGAGGAGAGTATTTGGGCTACATCAGTGCTCCAAGTTTGGTTCCTGTTTTGAAGTTGTTGGTGGAAGAACTGATGCTGCTTTTTCAAACTGCAAAGATGTTTTTTTCTGAAATACCACCTAGCGCACAATGGAACATCCCCAATGTCTTTAACACCAGCAAAATGTTGGAAGGTGCCTCATTAATGGAGGCATGGGTATAGTTTTGCGACATGCTGAGATGTCTGTTTTCTCTAATGACAACATTGACTCCCCTAGTGTGCACTATTTTACCCCAGACAGCATTTTGTTGTCCATTCTTGAAAATGCTAGTTATTTTCACAATCTAATGGATGCTTTGTAGAGGTTGATGTAAGGCAGTAAGGAGGAAAAGAAGAGAACCCTCACCCCAAAAAAATAGAAAACAGTTTGTTCAGTAGCACCTAAAAAAAAGAAAAAAAACATCTCTTTTTACAGCCACCACAATAGATGAAATCTCCTACCCTGGGTTAAATTTCTCTCCCCACCCCCTTGAATTGCCCAATTTATCCACGAACACCACGGATCACACATGCCACATTGGGACTTTTAAGGATGGCAGGCATGGAATTGGTACTGTGGAGGCAAGGCGATTGGTCAATAAGGTTCCCTGGGTGTGGTGTGCAAGGAGAGAGTGTGGCACAGGGTCTGTTTGCTGAGAGGAGTGCAGATGGCTACGGCTATGGCTGTGTGTTTTAGGAGGCAGAGTGTCTGGATTTTGGGGGACTCTTGGATACATTGGTTGCAGGTGTATGCAGAGCACTGTGGAGTGGCTGCACACCTTGGATTCCCTCATGTGGATGTGCACTGGTATGGAGTGTGCAGCATGAAGTGGCTGGATTTGCTTCCCCTTCGTGCCAATTTGGTGATCCAGGATCATCCAGCCATTATTATTGTTCCTTGTGAATGGAACAGTTTAGGTCATGTTACTGGAATCTCTCTGCAGTTTGCCATGAAGGAGGCACTTGAGAAACTCTCAAGTAATGTTTGAATGCATTGCCCACAGACAGATGTGGCCGCGCTCTTCCTCATTTGGTCTGCAAATGGAGAAATGTCAACAAGGCTGTTTGCACATTTTTGCGAGATGTTGGTATGTCTTCCTTCCAAAATGAAAACATTACATTTCGTAGCACCAACATTTTCCGCAGAGATGGCATCCATCTTACTGATGCTGACAATCACCTTTTTTTGCGCAATATCCAAAATGCTTTGCAGCTGTTCTTTCAAGTATAGCAAGCATTTGTGCAGTAGGTGTTGGCCACTTGAAAACTTATAAGAAAAAACAACACCTAAAAGGCTCTTTTCAGAGCCACCACTTTCTCCCGTTAAAGAATGCAATGGTTTACATGCTGCCACCACCTGCATGCTTTGTAGTCCACAGACTACTGTGCTGTCCGCGGACTTCACGGACTGCGCAGGGGCCTGCACCATTACATTGGCACTTCTATTTTTAAACTGTGAAAGGTGGCTCTGAAAAGATCCATTTATTTGTGTGTTTTCTTGTTTAATATATTTTTGGTATTTTTTCAACAAGGGAAGGGGCAGGTGGAGAGAGGAAGATGTTGGGTGGGCCTCATCAAGGTAGGGGGCACTTTCCTTTGTGGTCCCGGTCCGCAGCCTCGAAACCTCAAAACCACTCTGGAACTTCTCACCCCTGAAGAGTACCGCATTGCAGTACACACACAATACAGTGACCTTTGAAAGGCAAGGATATACTTTGGTGCATATGGCCTTCGAGGCTCAGTCAGGGATCCACTGCCCCACAGGAGTCTCCCTTGTGGTGACAGGAGCAGATGTCGAGGGTGCTGCAGTGGTACTCAACCTCCTACCCTGTTTGAAGGGGGCGACCCTCCGAACTGCTGCCTCGTGGCTCGACCTCAGGTGTCGCTGCTTGGAGGTGGTGCCATAACTGTACGGTGTCCGGTCAAAGGAACAAATGCAAAAGGATCAAATGCAATAGGGTTGTGTCAATAGGAACTAAAACCAAAGGGTCCCATTTTTTTTTAATGTATATATTTTTTGGGGTTTCCGTATAGGAAAAAAAGTGATTTTTACACCAAAAACATGGGTTTAGGGGGACCCCCCCACAAAAAAAAATAATACAATAAAAATGTGAGCCTTTTGTTTTCAGTCCGTTTGATTTGACCTTACTGTATTTAGATCCTTTTGATTAGATCCTTTGACCTACAACTTAACTGTACAGCCAAGGTTTGCCATGACTGAGTACCATGTGGCACAGCAACCCAGAAATCCAGTAATTCAGCAATCCAACAATGTGGAGCAGTACTCTGTTCTGATGAGCCAAAAACAGCCAAAAACAGAATGAGGTGCAGCACTCGGGTGTGGCCTTTTATAGGGAGACTGGGGAGCGTTCTCCAAACAGTCATGCGCTCCGCGAACCCTTGGAACCCCAAGATGGGCTCAAAAAGTTCCAAAAAGTCTCTAGATCACCAGGGGCATGTTCTGGGACCTCTGCCAGGGTCACGTTTTATGGTAAAACACCTTTTTTGCTGTTCGGGGGCCCGGACCCTGTTCGCGGACAAGGACTGATGCTCAGCGTGGGTGCGGTCACCTGGTGACATTTCGAACGTTTGTGAATGGGACGGCTGTCCGTAGGACACCTATTGCATGGGATCCATTTGTGTGCATGCGCCTAGGTGTCCTATGGACAGGATTGGGCTCCCCGAACTAATTAAAAGTGTGACAAAAACGTGCAGCGGACAGTTCCGAACAGATGCAGTGTTCGTAGAACCCAGGGAGTGTGATGTGCATGTGCCCAGGTATCTGCCGGACAGGGTTGGGCTCCCCAAATTAAAGTACATCACTGCTTTGCAGACATTCTGGATAGGCACAGTGTCCGTAGGTCCCAGGGGACGAGATGCGTATTCACCCAGGTGTCCGCCGGACAGGTGTGGGCAACAAGAACTAGTTAAAAGTACACCACACCACAGAATTGGGGTTTTCTAAAGACTGGTCATCAGGGGAGGAAGGGCTAGAGGTCTCATCATAATGTCTTTGCTTACAGGAAATTTGTGGGGATTGTTGGGTGGGATGGGGGAAGGGGTACAGGTACAAGTGGAGCAGTGGTACTTTATATTTTCCATTATATGCCTTTGAACACGTAGTTTTAAATCTGCAAAACTGCTATTCAATTGGTCCATTTTTGCCCCCAGGCTCACTAGTTCATTGGTCGCATTGTCAGTTTGGCTTTCTATGTGCTCATGCACTTGTGTAGTTGCTGGTGCGTCTGGCCCATTCCCTTCATTTCCTTTATGTACTGTTAAATAAAAAACATGTTTCAGTTACATGTGAAGCAATGTGTATTAATTCTCTTACTTTTCAAACTGCAATGTGTACCATTAGACTTACTATCTTCAATCATTTCATCAAGAGGGAAATTCTCCTCAAGCCACTCCAGGGTGCTTGCCATTTCTGTGTAAAAACAAAAAAAACACTTTTTACTAGTCATGTACACAGAACAAACTGCACAGTTAAAGAAAAAAATATTGGGCCTCATCACAAGTCTGGCGGTAACCCTGCCGGTAAAACCGGCACGTTGCCGCCAGGCTTGTGAATTTTTCCAGAGCCTGACTTCAAGGAAACACTGGGGCTTTACAGCCCCGGCGGTCCGTGAAGTCAGGCACCGGAAAATGTAAATCCCCATTCCCATTTGAGTCCCATAGGACTCAATGGGAATGAGGAACATGGAAGCACCGGCACTGTGTGCAACAGTGCCGGTGCTTCTGTGAAAGTCTGCGGGCGGGTGCCATTCCGCCTGCTAGGTCTGATTATGGCGGGCGGGACGGCACCCGCCCGCAAACTCATAGTGTGCCGGTCCGGTACCAACGGTGCTAGTAGGCTTACCAGCACCATTGTTACCGGACCGGCACACTTGTAATGAGGTCCATATAGTGTACTTAACACTTTCTAGTACGGTTCTGCTGTCACTACTTTGCACTTCTCCCTCTGACAGTTGCTTCTCAGTTTGTATGTAAAGCAGCACTGAGGTAATACTGTTGAAAGCACAGATTATTTTTCTCCTTGGTGCATTCCAAACATGTTCATTTTCTTTTTGCTGCACGCTTCTATAATGTAAAACAACCCCTGAGCTTTTGGGCAGTGTGGATGCTGCCCGAGGTCCACAAACAGTTGCACAGTCCGCAGAGCTTGTGATTATCAGCATTGGGCCAGAGGGTTCAGAATGTTGTATGGTACATCTACACGAATTAAAGGTATCTTGGTAAAAACCTATGAAATTGAGTGAAAAAACTTTGTTAACGGGACGTTATGGTTAAGTTGCGCTAATAAAAACCTATCAAATTCAATGCAAAAACTTTGTTAAAGGGACGTTATAGTTACTTTGCACTAATAAAAACCTATCCATATTATGGTTACAAGTAAAATCGAAAACCCCCTGAAATGTGCCAGTTATGGTAAGCTAAGCAACCATAACTCGCGCCACAACCGTGCACTGCTAAGACTAACACCCATGACATCAAAGATGAGATCACAAATGTCAGTGATGACATAACTGATGACATCAAATGTGCAGTTACTTTTCATGAAAAGTCCCTACAAGGGATTGTCAGTATCATGTTGTCAAAAAAGTGTCAGGGGTGGTTGGGAGATGTATTGTGAACTACATAGTCAATAAACAATGTACTGATATAAACAACATTCCATTGTAGTCTTCTTTCTACTACAGCAACCTACTCATACAGAAACATAGGCATTGGCTGAAGCATGCACCATAGAGGTGTAATATTTATAATGTTGCAATTTTGCATAGTAAAATGGTGAATGCTTCCATATCAGACTTTTGCATACTGTGCAACATGTAATAACTAGCTAATAATGCATCACTTACTACATGCTTGTACTGCTACAAACAAAACATAGAGACAACAATGCATACAAATCTAGGGCATATACAGGGAAAGTAAGCTAACCAAAAAAGAATCAGCATCATCATAAACTGTTCATGACCTAAATGTTTATCTTCATGTACCAAAATGATTGCTGTGTGAGGAAATAAGGGCTCCAGGCAGCAGTGATGAAGAAGAACAAGTTACTTTCTTACCTGGTAACGTTCTTTTTATGGGATGGTCCGACGACGTATTCCATATCTATGACATGTAATCACCACAGCTGTGCTGCTTCGGAAACTTTTTTCGGCGTCTGCGTCCTGCGTCGATGACGTCGATGCGCCGTCGTCGAGGACCTCCTCCGGTGTCCGACGTCATCCGATGTGATAAGTAGGACGCACGACGCCCGTAGCCTCAGTTGTAGTTTTTTCCCCCAGAACGTGTGACATTAGTCAACTGCCAGTCAGACACAAAGCCTCGCGGAACGTAAGCTGCAATCGCAAAAGAAATTCTGCAGCGGGGAAGGCAGGGCGGGAGCGATATGGAATATGTCGTCGGATCATCCCATCGAAAGAACGTTACCAGGTAAGAAAGTAACTTGTTCTTCGAGGGGATTGGGTCCTCCGACTTATTCCATATCTATGACAGACTCCCAAAGCAGTACCAGAGCAAGGAGGAGGGAAAGAATTTAGAATCAAAATTTAGAATAGCCAATCAAATAGCAGGGCAAAGGACCGCCTTGCCAAAGGCCAGATCCTGTGCTCGGATGGAATTGAGGGAATAGTGACGTACAAATGTATGTACTGAAGCCCAGGTGGCTGCATCACAGATGTTGCGAATAGGAACACCCCTCTGCAGGGCAGTAGATGCAGCCATACCCCTGGTAGAATGGGCCCGCAAGCCAGCCGGTGGGTCCTTACCCGCCAAGCGGTAACACTCCGAGATGGCCAAAATAATCCAGCGAGACAAAGACTGTTTCATCACAGCTTGCCCCAAATGCTTTCCAGTGTAACCAATAAAGAGTTGATCGTCCACTCTGACCCGGGACATGCGTGAAACATAAAATCTTAAAGCTCTCCTAGGATCAAGCCTATGGAGCCTCTCCTCTTCCTTACCAGGATGCGGAGGAGGATAGAATGCAGGAAGAACAACCTTCTGGGCCAAATGAAACTCCGTCACTACCTTCGGAAGAAAAGAAGGACGAACTCTAAGGACAACCCTGTCCTTGTGAAATACAGTGAAGGGTGGCTTAAATGAAAGTGCCTGTAACTCACTCACTCTGCGAGCGGAAGTAACCGCAACTAAAAACACAGTTTTCAGAGTTAACAGCCTCAAAGGGCAAGAATGTAAAGGCTCAAACGGAGCACCCATAAGAAACTTAAGAACAAGGTTTAAATCCCAACCGGGCACCAGGAAAGGTGACGGAGTGAGCCCTTTCAGAAACTGTGAAATTAAAGGGATTTTAAAGTAAGAACACTCTTCAGACGAGCGCTTAAAGATGGACAGCGCCGCCAGGTAACCTTTAATGGTACCCACTTGCAAGCCCCTGTGGGCCAAAGAAAGTAAAAAGGACAGAACCATGGGGATGTCACATGCAAAAGGATCCACATTCTGAACTCTGCACCAGTCGCAGAACTTACGCCAACGGTACAGAGACTTTGTTGCTGGCCTTCGGGCCGAAAGCAACACCTCCATCACGTCTTGGGGAGGTCCCAATCCTTATACCTCAACCTTTCAGAAGCCAAGCGTGAAAGTTGAGGGATCTGACCTCTGGATGGGGAACCTGACCCCCCTCCCATGAGAGCAGATCGTCTCGGTAGGGAAGACGACGTGGAGGGCAGATGGACAAGTCGAGAAGGTCCGGGTACCACGTCCTCCGAGCCCACGCCGGAGTAATGAGGATCATCCGGGAACTGAACTTCCGTAACCTCCGCAGCACTTGCGGGGTGACGGGGACTGGAGGAAACGCGTACAGCAGCGGGAATGACTACTCCACCACGAACGCGTCTCCTAAGGCTCCTTTTGGAGGAAATTCCCGCGAGAAAAACCTTTCGCATTTCCGGTTGACACTGGAGGCGAAGAGATCCACTTGAGGGGTCCCCCAAAGGGCGAAGATCTCCAAGAGAATCTCCTGAGCCAACTCCCACTCGTGAGAGATCGCGCTCTGCCTGCTCAGAGCGTCGGCCGTCACGTTTTCGTCTCCGACCAGATGAACTGCCGAGATCGAAACTTCCTGCTGGATGGCCCAGAACTCTAGCTGCATCGCCTCCCTGCACAGAGGAAGTGACCCTGCCCCCCCTTTTTGTTGAGGTAGTGCATGGCCACTGTGTTGTCCGTCAGGATCAGGACACTCTTTCCTCGCACAGTCGGCAGAAAAGCCTTCAGGGCTAGCCTGACGGCCCTCAGCTCCAACAGATTGATATGGAGTCTGGACTCCGACGGAGACCAACAACCACTGACTGTCAGCCCGTTGGCATGAGCCCCCCATCCCGTGAGGGATGCATCCGTCACGATAGTCACCTCCGGCCAGGGAAGCCAAAATGGAGCCCCCTTCATCAAGTTGCCTTCGACGGCCCACCACAGAAGGTCCCGGGCGACCGAGGGTGGCACCTGAACCGGGTCCGACATCCTGCCGGAGGACTGCGACCATTGCGTCTTGAGTGCCCACTGCAAAGATCTCATCCGCAGGCGAGCCTCTGGCACCAGAAGAATGCAGGATGCCATGAGGCCGAGCAACCTCAAGAACTCGAACGCTGGGAGCGTCTGGGCATGCTGAAACTTGTGCACCATCTGCTGAACGTGAAGAGCCCTCACCTGGGGAGGAAAACACTGCCCCAGGGAAGTGTTGAGCACTGCTCCGATGTACTGGAGCCACTGTGTTGGCGTCTAATGGACTTCTTTAAATTGAGGGAGAAGCCCAGCCTGTGAAGGGAGTGGCAGGTGACGGACAGATGATCCAGGACTTGCTCGGGAGAGCTCCCCCTGATCAACCAATCTTCCAGGTAGGGGTAGACGTGAATCCCCCCTTGCCTGAGATGCGCTGCCACCACCACCATGAGCTTGGTGAAAACCCTTGGGGCGGAGGTCAATCCGAACGGCAGGACCCAAAACTGAAAGTGCGAGTCGCCAACCGCGAACCTCAGGTACTTCTTTTGCTTGGGATGGATCGGCACATGGAAGTAAGCATCCTTGAGGTCGAGTGACACCAACCAGTCCTGAAGCTGAAGGGCCTGGAGGACTTGAGAGAGAGTAACCATCTTGAACTTGTCCTTCCTGAGGAGTTTGTTCAAACCACGCAAGTCCATGATGGGTCTCAATCCCCCGTCTTTCTTCGAAATCAAAAAATAAGGGGAATACCATCCCTTGTTCCTCTTCGCTACAGGCACCAGTTCTATGGCGCCTTTCCCCAGCAGGGCTTGAATTTCCTGCGCAAGGAGCGGATCCAGACTCTGCAAAGAGAGGTTCCCCCGTGGATTGTCGCGAGGCCTGTGCCGAAAGGGAAGACAGTAGCCGTGGGTTATGATCTCCAGAACCCAAACATCTAAAGTAATGGCTTGCCACTCTACAAGATGCTGCGCTAGCCTTCCCCCAACCGGCGAACCATGGGACATGGCCTCATGACTGAGTGGGAGCGGCTGCGGCGTTACCTGAGGGCAAAGAGACAACTGCCCGAGCGGCCTTGGCACCACGGGTACCCTGTCGTCCACCTCTGGTACCCCTGCGTTGGCCTCTTTGACTGCCAGCTCCTCTCGCTTTATCGAAGGACGAGTAATAGTGAAAGGAACCACCCCTCAACTGCTTTCCCCTAGGACGAAAAGGCGGAGGTTGGCGAACTGCAGCGGCCAACGACTTCGCTGCAGCTTTTGAGGTCTGCAACCTCTCAAGGCTCTCGTCAGCCTTGCTGCCAAAAAGGTGTTCACCATCAAAGGGCATGTTGAGGAGCCGGGACTGCACATCAGGAGCAAACCCCGACTTCCGCAACCACGCAAACCTACGTATCACGGTGCTCGCCGCCATGGACCTACTGACACATTCAGCTAAGTCCAAACCCGACTGAACGGACTCACACATGGCATCCTTACCATCCTGGACCATAGCAAGGAAACCATCCCGTTCGTCCCCTTCGGGAATATGTTCAGCCGCTAACGCAACACAGTTCCACAGAGTGTGTGTGAAACGAGACAAGGCACAAATGGAGTTGGCCGCCTGAAGCGCCATACCACCAGAAGAAAACACTTTCTTCGCCCAGCCATCAAAACGTTTGTCATCCCTATCAGGAGGGATGGTAGGGTACGACGCCTGCTTCGCCGGGGCTGTGGCCGCCTGCACCACCAAACTCTCCGGAGTGGGGTGCCTGGTCAAGTAGCAGGGGTCGCTACTGGCTGGACGGTATTTTCGCGACAAGGATCTGCCCACCGCCGGGAGACTCTCCGGAGCAGTCCAAGCCACCGCCACCCTTCTCTGTAAAGCCATATGGAACGGCAGTACCGGGTCAGTTGGGGGACCAACATCAAGGATGTCCGTTAGATCATCCTGCACAAACTCCCCTGGGGGAGCAGACCATCCCAACTACTCAGAAACCCTAGCCATAAGGCGCCGGTACGAGGAATCGGCATGAGAGCCAGGCTCAGGCCTACAAAACTCCACCTCCGGAGAGGTGTCCAGTCCACGGGCATCATGCAGTGACTGCCGCAAATCGTCAAACTGACTATGGCCCGAGACAATTTCATCTGGAACCTGACTAGGAACCAGGCCATCAGAATCCTCATCCGCCTCTGAAATATATTCCAGGTGGCGAAAAGAAGGCACCTGAGAGTGCTTGCTCTTAACCAGAGCCTTCCTAGGGGGTTCTCCCGTGCCACGGGGTACCTCCGACACGAAAGGCGTCGATGGCGTCGAGCGAATCGGCGCCGGCGTCGAGAGAACAGGCATCGGCGCCGAGAGGATCAGCGTCGACGTCGAGGAAATCGGTGTCGACCTCAGATGCAGCTCCGCCAGCATCGGCGGCGTCGACACAGCCCTCGAAGCCCGAGCCCCGAGCGTGTCCTTCGACGACCTGAGCGTCGACGGCTTCGACGACTTCCTCGGAGCCGGAGCCTCGAGAAAGCCTGTCGACGCCCTCGACGCCTCAGACGTCGATGTCTTCCTCGAAGACCTCACAGGTGCACACGGTCTCGAACGCGTCGAGGACCGGGACCTGGAACGGGTACGTTGAGAACGAGTCTCCTTGTCCGAACGGGACCTCTCCCGTGACTCGTGCCGACCACTCCTGCGAGCGCTGTCTCTCGACCTCTCACGACCGACCCCACTCGGACGGCTTAGTACCCTGCGACTCAAGAATCGCCAGCATTTTCTTCCCGAAGGAAGCCCATTCCTCCGGCGTCGCACGGCTGGTGGGGTAAGCGACGTGCCGGGCAGAGTCCTCCGAAGAGGACCTGGAAGACGACCGGTGTCGGCGCTTCCGAGAATGCCTCAAAGAGGCTGAGGAGTGGCAAGATCGACTCCTAGAAGGGGACCCACGAGACTTCCGACGATGACGCGGAGAGTCACCCTTCGAATCATCCGTCGAAAGCCCCGCAGACTTCGACTTCCGGGGCTTGGACACCCGACCTACCAACAACTTCTTCTTACATTCGCGTAAGGCTTTGGACGTGAGCGACTGGCAGTCGATACAGTCATCCGTGTCGTGGGCCTCCCCGAGGCACCAGAGGCAGGCGTCGTGCGAGTCCGTCACCGACATCTTGGACCCACACTCCCTGCACTTCTTGAAGCCCGGACGCGGGGTCGAAGACGAAGTAGAAGACATCTTCACACGAAGGATTTTCACAAAAACGAACAGGTTCGAAGAACCGAGAAGAACAGAACTCCAAAGAGTCGAAGCGTTAACCGAGATTCACGAAGCAACACGTTCGCGGAAAAAACGGAACTGAGGCTACGGGCGTCGTGCGTCCTACTTATCACATCGGATGACGTCGGAGGAGGTCCTCGACGACGGCGCATCGACGTCATCGACGCAGGACGCAGACGCCGAAAAAAGTTTCCGAAGCAGCACAGCTGTGGTGATTACATGTCATAGATATGGAATACGTCGGAGGACCCAATCCCCTCGAAACAGTAATTTATTTAATTACAGCGACAGCGGCCTATGAGAGACTAGTGCCAACATGGCTCTCTCCCTGCAGGCTCTACTCTCTCTCATCCACATTCTTAGAATAACATTCTTAGAACTCAATGAGCTCATAGTGCAGCTCACTGTTTAACTAGGATCTGGTAATACATTTTTATGAACTTCTTTTAACTTACAGTTACATCATAACACATCTCATCCCTTATATGTATACAGCTGTTTACTCCACATAAGAAACCTTAAACCAGCCGGGTTTGTTCTTGACTCTATTTGAATGTGTCTCTGCTGCAGACCTTGAATTGTTGTCATCCTTGGAGCACTTATCTATGACACCAGAGTCTCTGATACTGTTATTAGCAAATTCACCATTGTCATGTTCACCATTGTCATGTTTATCATGTGCATTGTCCTTCATGCATTCTGGACATTTCACAATTCTGGATATTGACCAACACCCCCCCCCTTCTACAATTACTACATTGTTTCTTACTGCAGATATTTTCTTGGGACAAATGTATTTGCTTTCTACACATTTGGGAGTGAATCTAGGGTTCTTTATGAGAATACAATCTCCCACTTTCCAGGTATTACTTTTGACACTCTTGTCCTCATCAAATCTTTCTTTGTGCACATCCTGTGCTTCTTTGATGAGAGTCATAATTCTCTTGCGATCAATGTTGGAACTCTTGGCTAAGTCCATCCTCCCTGGACATAGTTTTGTTCCAGGTTGTCTCCCTTTCAATGACATGAACGGAGATACATTTGTAACTGAGTGTGGTGTGGTACAGTAGTTCCATATCATTTATCTTACTACACCAAACCATCTTAGATTAGAAGCCATGGCCAATTGCAAACCACCCTTTATGAACCTATTGGCTCTCTTAACGAGGCCGTTGGCCCTTGGATGATATAAAGCAGTTCTAGTGTGTTTGATGCAAAATTTCTTCAAGAAAGTTAACATCCTTTCAGAACAGAATTGTACTCCGTTATCAGTGATTAATTCTGTTGGGAAACCCTCCCTGTAAAACACTTCCTCGAAGAATAACACCATCTCTGCAGTGGTTGCCTCACGCAAAGCCTTCCATTCAATCCATTTGGAATGGTAGTCTACTAACACAACAATGTATTTATACCCATTGTCAAGGTTTTGTAATGGTCCCATCAAATCAACTGCAACTTTTTGCCATGGTTCACCCGGTACTTTGACAGGATTTATTGGTACTTCTCTAACCATCTTGGTCTTGTCACTCTTACCACACTCTCTACAACCCCTAACACACTTCTCTGCATCGCTGTCAATCCCGGGCCACCAGGAATATTGCCGCAAATATCTCTTTGTTCCTGCCATGCCCAGGTAACCTTGATGTGCTATATTCACTAAATGAGATCTGACTCCACTGGGGGGTATTATCCTATTTCCTTTTCTAATTTTAAATCCGTCCTCAGACATACTTAACTCGTCCTTCACACCAAAATATCTGTCAAACTCTTTTCCCACAATATTCTTGTGAGGCCATCCTTCTCTGGTCCAAATCATAACTTGATTCAATATTAAATCCTCCTTACCAGCTCTTATCCACATCTCTTTATCAATGGCATCATGCTCAATTTCTGCAATGCTCACATCTTGAAATTCAGGTGCTCCCTCCAATTCACCATCACACACAGGTAATCTGGATAAACAATCTGGTACCACATTCTCCCTCCCGGGAATGTAACACACCTTGAAATTATAACCCAAGAGTTCTACCATCCACCTCGAAACTCTTGGAGACCCTTTGGCCCACTCAGAACCGTTCATCAATTGAACCAAAGGCTTGTGATCTGATCTGACAATAAAAGGTCGACCCCATAGAAAGAACTTGAAGTGCGTGACTGCCCAAAATACTGCTAGTGCCTCTCTTTCAATGACCGAGTAATTTTTTTCTGCTCCTCTAAGTGTCCTGGATGCAAATGCAATTGTGTGTTCAGTTTTACCTGAGTCAAACTGAGTCAAAACTGCTCCTAAACCAAGGGTACTAGCATCAACTGAAAGCAACGTTTTCCTGCCAAACATGAATCCACTTAAGGATGGGGCCTTGACTATACAATCTTTGATTTGCAAGAATGCTTCCTGACACTCTTTGGACCATGTGTATTTCACGTTCTTTTTTAGTAACTCCCTCAATGGAGATGAGATGGATGCAAAGCCATTCACAAATGTATGATAATATTCCGCTAGTCCCATGAAAGAACGTAGTTGGTCTTAATTTACCATTATTTTTGGCCACTAAAACAATGGAGGACAACCACTCTGTGGCCTCAACAGGTTCAATGACACCCTTATCTACTAAGTTATTGAGTTCACTGCGTAGTTGCGCTCTCATGTTTAACGGCACATGTCTCACTTTATGAACAATAGGCTGGGATTCTTTCTTTAGTCTAATATGGTGTTCGAAGTTCTTGAGTCTGCCCAGACCTTCGGTGAAGACCTCTGGGAACTCTCTTGACCACATATCATCAATCTCGGCAATGGTGACAGGCTCAGTGGCGCTAGCTTGCACCCTGACTCTCAACTTCCTTTGTTCCTCCCAACTCAAAAGGGAGGCTCCCTTTCTTGCAACTAAAATGTCAGCTATGCATTCTCCACCTCTGTATTGCACACTTGCAGTAAACTGTCCCAGCATCTCAATAGGGGATTCCGCATAGCCGCAGGGCCGAATTCTTGGTGGATCCAGCATTGATTCATCTGTTTTTAGAACATCTTTAAATGTCTCTTTGGAAATGATGGTCCATGGGGAACATGTGTCAACTTTCATGAGTATTTCTTGACCATCAATTACAAAAACATCTGTTGGACATTTGCTGTCTCCTCCTCCAATGGTCGAAATCTCGAAGACATGTCTGGGGTTGTCTTGCGAGAAGTACACCTCCTGTATGTTGTAAGCTGAGTGAGCACCTTCTTCTTGGTTGTCTCTGGTTTCTAAGAGATTTATTGATGACCTCTTACATACATTAGCGAAATGTCCTCTGGTCCTACACTTGAAACATTCAGCATTCCTTGCTGGGCACGAAGGGTAATTCCGACCATGCTTGACACTGCCACATCTGGTACACTTCGCACCCCATGTTCCTTTCCTGCTTGTATTGACATTAAGTCTCTTCCTGTGATCAACTGCGCACACAGCTTGGGTACTCTGTTTGTCAGACTTCAGTTCTTTGACATATTGTGAGGTTTGTTCTATGCTTCTGGCTAGGTCCACTGCTTCATCCAAGTTCATGTCTTTTGCCAACAATTTCTCCTGTATCCTAATATTATTTGTGCACCTCACTAACTGATCTCTAATTAACGAGTCAGATAGATGTTCGAATTCACAGGAGTGGCTTAATGTTCTTAATGAGGCTATGTACGATTCCACGGATTCTGAGGACTCCTGCGTACGCTGAAAGAACTTGTGCCTCTCAAATGTAACATTTTTCTTAGGCTCAAAATGATCCTTGAGTTGTTTAATCGCAAGGGCATATTCATCTGTGTCCTCCGCTTTACCAGCTTGTGCACTGCCTAACCCATCAAACACTGCACGGCCTTCCACACCAAGATTGTGAAGTAATAATGCCTTTTTGCGAGTTGAGCTGAATCTCCCTCCTCCCATTGCCACCAGGTAATTTTCAAACATGTCTTTCCACCTGTCCCACCTAACTTCGGGGCATCCAGGTTCATTCAAAAATGACATTGGCGTAGGTATTGAAGCTGCCATGTCTTAAGCGGTAAAAAGGTGGTAAGGAGTGCGCTTGCTGGATGCAACCAATAGACTCTGGATCAGTTCAAGTATGCCCAGTGGATGCACAGCCTGAGCAGTGACCGTGCTGTGCTATGCAGACAAAGGGATCAGTCTTGTATGAGTACAATCCCTTGTGTATGATGTCACAATCCTCCTTACATCAGTCTGAATTGGAACATGATGGCTGCTCATCCACAGAATGGATACATGTCATAATGGCTGGCTCCTGAAACTTGCCAGAACTGCATGGGCAGGTTGCTCAGCAACGATAATGTCAATGCTAGGGATCCTTGAAAGTAAACACTGTTGCTTTGAGACAGAGTCAATACAGTAATGGGGAAGGCAAGATTACCCCCCAGGGACGCGCCTGCTGACCTGTTCCGCTCCTCCTGACCTTCCTGCAGCATCCGCTGTCGCACGGGATGTGGAATAATGCAGGCCGCGCTATGACGAGACTTCAAAGGAGTAGGGAGACACTGCTGAGAGCCATCCTCGTCGCCAATGAGGAAATAAGGGCTCCAGGCAGCAGTGATGAAGAAACAGTAATTTATTTCATTACAGCGACAGCGGCCTATGAGAGCCTAGTGCCAACATGGCTCTCCCCCTGCAGTCTCTACTCTCTCTCATCCACATTCTTAGAATAACATTCTTAGAACTCAATGAGCTCATAGTGCAGCTCACTGTTTAACTAGGATCTGGTAATACATTTTTATGAACTTGTTTTAACTTACACTTACATCATAACACTGTGTTTCAGGCCTGCTTCTTCCCCAAGGTATATGGATCACAAGATGCGACTGAACCCTAAGGAAAGTACTGTAAGAACATATGAGAAGGGTAACGTCTACAAATATAATACCTTTTGAATTTTCAGTTTCTGACTCAGTGAAAAAAACTACCTGGCCTAGATATGTCAGTGACCAACAAACAAGGGGCCAGAGATGTGATGTTTTCAGTGATGTCATCAATGACATTTGTGATGTCATCTTTGATGTCATGGGTGTTAGTCTTAGCAGTGCACGGTGGTGGGGCGAGTTATGGTTGCTTAGCTTACCATAACTGGAGAATTTCTGGGGTTTTTGATTTTACTTGTAACTATAATATGGATAGGTTTTTATTAGTGCAAAGTAAATATAACATCCCTTTAACAAAGTTTTTGAACTGAATTTGATAGGTTTTTATTAGCGCAATTGAACCATAACGTCCCTTTAACAAAGTTTTTCACTGAATATATATGTTCCCTGAAAAGACTTTGTTAAAGGGATGTTATGGTTACAAGTAAAACTGAAAAACCCCAGATATTCTCCAGTTATGGTAAGCTAAACAACCATGACTCTCTCCACCATCATGCACTGCTAAGACAAACACCCAGTAAACGAAAGATGACATCACAAATGTTATTGACGACATCACTGATAACATCACATATTGAAATAATTTTCATGAACATTCCCTACAAGGGGTAGTGTTTATAATGTTGGTAACAAGATGTCAGGGGTGAATGGGCGATCTATCATAAACTACTTAATGTATTAAAGAATATTCTAATCTACAAAACAGCCTATATTTGAGTGTTGTTGTTAATATGGGAACCTTATCATACACACATATAGGCATACTTGTTTTAGTACAAAAAAAACAGAATGCATAAAAATTAGAGCCACATACAGGAAAACTAAAGTAAGGAAGAATTGAACAATAGCACTGAAAAATAATGATAACATTAGAGTTGATTATCATGTGCACAAATTAATTCTGTGTTTGAGGCCTGCTTATTGACACATGCATGTGCACTATGAGGTCAAATAAATTCTATGGAAAGTACTTTAAGAAGATTTAAGAATTTAAGAAGGTTAATATATATAGATAGCAACTTTTCAATGTTTCAAATTCTTATTGTCAGTAAAAATATAAACTAGCATAGACATGTCAGTGAACAAAAGTGGCCATTTAGGTGATGTTATCAGTGATGTCATTTTTCATGTACTGTGTGTTTGTCTAAGCAGCGTGCGGTGGTGGCGCAAGTTATGGCTGCTTAGCTTACAATAACTGGCGGATTTCTGGGGCTTTTCAGTTTTACTTGTAACTATAACATCCCTTTAACAACGTTTTTTCATTGAATTTCATAGTTTATCATTAGTGCAACTTAACCATAACGTCCCTTTAACTTCATTTTTTCAGTGAATTTCATTGGTTTTTACCAGTGCACCCTAACTTGCTACAACGTACTAATATCATACATACCCCAAAATAGCAATATAAGTCTCCAATTTAGAAAGTTTCACCCTACAACTCTGCCATTCCCCACCTTCTAGCATAATTTGTAACACTTCTATACACTTTGCAATGGTTGTGGCACCAATGTGGTTGATTATACATACCTTTATGAAGGTTTTCTAGCCAAGAGATATATGGCTGTGTGTTAAGCTAGTGAGATTACAGTTATTTTTGGTACTGTCTGCATTGTACCTTATAAGAATTAGTACAACATATTCGCCATATGAGTTTATTTGTATGCTGGAGCGATTGTCTGAATTGCATATGCCATGATTTGCATTCTGCTGAAACTGGTGGGATGGAATGCATTCAGAATTTGGTATGGATACATACACAAATCATTCATTGGGGATGTGCTCTTGCGAAACATGATTGCAGAGAGTGCATGTATATTTCCATGTGTATGAAATCTGAAAGATTTCATTTATAGGGATGTTTTTGGTTTCTAGTACTTGCAGTAAGTACATTAGCAATTCCTGTGGATCTTCCTGTGTGTTTATGGTGAATTGTAACATTTCTGCACAGTAGTCCAGTTCTTGCCTTAAACCTGAGACACTCTAGGCGCTGGCAGGATTATTTGATGCATTTGTATGAGGAATGAGCATTTGCAAACACAACTGGTCTGTTTAAGTACATGTTTTAAACAATTGGTTGTAATTGGAAGAGGAGATTAATTGCTACATTTGCATAGAAATGTACTCCAATTGTGTTGTTGAATTTAAATGGACCAGAGAGTTGTGCCTATGTATCCTTTGATGGACCTGCAGTTGTTTTTCGATAAGAGACATTTGTCTGTGTGTCTTTTGATGGATGTGCTGTTGTTTTTGAACAAGAGTTCTGTGCATGCATTATTTGATGGAGCAGCAGTTGTTCTTTCTTTTTTGTAGTGATGTTGCAGGGGGATCTGACATAGATTTGTTTTTTTTAATTTTTTTTAAAGGTTTTGTTTTTTGAGTTACAGGGTACATATCTAAATGGGGTGTACATAGCGTTTTGTATTTCAGGATGCTAGGAATGTCAGCGTTGACTTTGCATCAGTTAACTAGGAATAGCATTGAGTGTACTGAGATGTAAAAGTGCTACGTAATTCATATCTTCTTTGAAGACTGTGTTGCCAATGTCTATCAGTGTGTGGTCTAGAGTTAGACCTTGTGACTTGTGAATAGTGACAGCATATATGCAAGACAGAGGGAATTGTTCTCTGCATACATAATTGTCTTTGAAAAGAGAAGGAAACATGCTATTGTTAGGTCTATTCTTTTAACTTCTACAAGTTTGTCAAAGTGGATGTTGACAAACTGAATGTTGTTGTCATGTGAATATGTTTGGAAGCCAACAACTGTACCAATTAGTTCATTGACCTAACCTTGCTCTATCACAAGGTAACATTTTAGAATGACTCTGTAGTTGAAACACAGAATGAATCGTTTTTCTAATCCAGCTGTGTTGGAGATACATTTTTCAAAGCTATTTATTCATGCTCTTGCGTGTTCACACTTAGGGAGTGTCATGCTGTGCACTTCTAGTTTGTCTATGGAGTGGATACACACTCTGGGTTGCATGTATTTTTTCAACATTGTATTATAAAATTGGCTATAGCTTGTAAGCCTTGACATTAAGCACATGCATTTTATATTTTGTTGAGGTAAATTGTTCTATGTCATCAGGGGCAGATGTCTTTTGTCCATATAGCTCATGGATTACTCTAGTTTCTAAGATAGATTTCGCTTCTTTAGCAAGCAGACCAGTTCTCATGCTTTTTAAAATGTTAGCATAGGTTAGATCTGCAGACTGACGCATGCTTTGAGTTAGTATTCTGCAGCAAAAATGTTGCCAGAGATTCACATTCCCAAAGCCGCAGAGTGCATTATGGCATTGTTTGTGTCCTAATGTTTTGAAAATGGTTTCACCTTTTACTGGTGTTAACAGTAGGAGGTCTCCAGAACAATAACATGTTTTCCTCCAAAAAGTTATTCGTGGTCAGTTTTTAGGACTTCTTGCATTTTAAGATGAATTAAAGCCAGCATGAGGTAGGAAACCATGCTTACTTCATCAACCAGGATGACTTTCATTTGTTGCAGAATTCTGCGTACTTCAGTAACAGCTTCTGCTGGTAATTTGTAGTGTTCTAATTTGTTTCGGTATTCTACTGGATAGAGAAAGTTGATGTCAAGGTACACCTCCTATGTTGTAGGCAGCTGTACAACAGCTGAAAGGCTGTCTGTTAAGTCTTGTAGACATTTCCTGATTATTTTAATTACTAAAGTTTTGCCAGAACCAGCTTCCTCACTTACATACAAGAGCAGAGGTTTATCATTTTTACAACTACAAGTTTTAGTTTCATGTTTAAGTCCATGTTCAATTTCTTCACTGACTTCTAGGTAAATGGCTCATCATTTAGATCTGATTTCAGAACTGACAAGTCTTATACAAATTGTTTATATTGATACATGGCCATTTCTGCTTCATTTTCAAATAGGAGGTTCTCCAAGTGGTTTTTGGCTTCCTGTAAGAGAAGCTTGACTGCCTTTGGGAGTGTCTTGATCTAGCAGAGTATCAATTTGTTCCTCTTGTTGGCGTTCACTGTCCAACATTTGTTTGCATTGTTTAAAATTTACATTTGTAATACTCCTTTCATTTGCCTTGAATGCAGCTTCATGTTCATCTAATAATCTTTTTTTCCTCCAAGGTTTGAAAGTTTCAGTATGGCTATGTAATAAAGGTCTCTATCTTGTGGTGATTTAAACTATAACTAAATATGATTCATTAGGTTGGACTTGGTAGGTTTTACTATGCTTCCTTCACAAGTTGATATTTAATATTTGCCAGTTGTCTCATCTGGCATAACTTGGTTTTTGTAGGAGTAGTTTTGGGCTATGTCATACTGGAACATGGTTTTCAAAGCAGTACTTCTGTTTGGATGATATGTGTCAATTCAATTGTTTTTTTAAATGTCCGGCTATTGTTTCTATCTCTTGGTGGTATTTTAGTACCCTTTTTTGTGATTAAGCTGGACCAAGGTGTAGCCAGACAATGTTTTCAGATTTCCCATAGAAGGGTTTACCTGTTAAACGGTCTGCAGCTTCGTAGCACCCGCATCCTCTATTTGAATTATTTTTATGCCAAAGCTGTACAATTTTCGTGACAGGGCTTTGTCAGATGATATGTAACCTCAAAGGTCTTTTAGCTCTGTATTCTCAGTTTTGGTGAGAGATGCTGTGAGATTTCTTGCAATTGCAGTAGGATTGTCTGCAATGTGTTGTATGTCTATGTTTGATTCCACCAGATGGCAATGATTAAATTGTAGTCATTGATGTACTTGGATGTCTCATCTCTTTTAATGTTGTATGTGCTTTTAAAGGATTTCCTTACACACTGTGTCTAACAGAAGACATCAAGCTATGTACTTGTCTAGCAAAGACAAAGCAACATTTAGTATGGTATTTACCTTTGTTTTTATATCGAGGTTGGCAGTATTGTCCACACTTATGTTTTTGGAAGTGTAAGGTTTGTGTACATAGGTCACTATGTGTGGTTTTTGAAGGGATGTCAAATGTAGTATATATTTAAATACATTGTAAAACAGTGGTATCACTGTCATGGCCACATTTTGGAGCATCTTTTATCAACAAAAGCATGTGGATGTGTGGTGCTCCTCTGCATTGATAATCTTTTCTCCTAAAGAACTGTTTTACTTCTCCAATGAAGGGGTAGTTTTATTGCAGATGAAGTGCATCATGGCAATGAAGTGATGGGGAACGTATCTTGAAACATTGACAAGGTCAAGAGAACAGAGTTCTTCTGGTTTTTATGTCTATTCCCTCTTTATTTTGGTTTATAGTGCGTAAGAAGTCATCCCATGCATATGCTGCACAACTTAAAGTAATAAACCATGTGGGTGGGCCTAGGTTCTATAGCATACAATGTACATTAGAGTGATACAGGAACCAGTATTATTTTATACAACACATGTTTGCCAAGAGATTTGTGATACTTGACTGCAAAACGTAATCTTTGTCCTTTATCATTTGAAGCAGTTGGGTAGCTGACATGTTTAAGAAATGAGAGCCTGTTGTTAATGTGCGTGCAACACCATAACATAGAGCTGGTAGTTCACTTTTAAAAAGGAGGTAAAAAATGTATTTTACATTTTGTCTGATTCTTGGGTCTTCAGAATACATTCATAAAAAGCAATATTCTGATGCACTAATTTGTATGGCTTTTTCATCATATATTCCTCTGATTCCCGTAGGAAAGGGTAGAGGAAAAGAACATGCTTCTACACTCTTTTCCCATATGCTCATTGAAGATCCTTCGGCATGACCCATTTCATATGTTTCTAATGCATCTTCTATGGTGTTTTTGGAATGTAGTCGGTGAATTGTATAACGGTCTAAAATGTTGGCTGCAG
The DNA here is from genome assembly GCF_040938575.1 of Ambystoma mexicanum. NCBI lineage: Eukaryota > Metazoa > Chordata > Amphibia > Caudata > Ambystomatidae > Ambystoma > Ambystoma mexicanum. The sequence goes on from NC_090929.1 coordinate 587,016,668, forward strand.
TAACAGGATCCACACATACAAATGGACCAGTTTGTGGTGAATTTTCAATATTTGGGTGGCTTCTCTTAGGTTTTTTTTATATGTTAATATCACTGTAGTATTTATTATTTTCTTTAAGATATTGTATGGCTTGTCTAACCTTGTTTAAGTCGACTAGTTGCCAAATCTTTTTGTCTTTTGTTGGTATACCATTAACTGGTACAATCAAACGTTGTCTATCGTACTCCTAGAGTGTCTACATTTGCTTTAAGATCTAATGGCAAATATACAACTTTGCCATGAATACCTTTCAGTAACTCAGATGGAGGAAATTTGGCACTTTTAGTTTGAAGACATATTATAGTTTGAAATGGGTGTACTGTTTGGATTATGATGCTCTCATGCAAGTTTAGTTGTTGGAGAGCTTTTGGAAGTGGAAAAATCCTTTGGCTTGATGCATTTGATATGTTTCTAATGCATCTTCTATGGTGTCTTTGGCATGTAGTGGGTGAATTGTATACTGGTATAAAATGTTGGCTGCAGTAACAGGATCCGCACATTCAAATTGGCCAGTTTGTGGTGAATCTCCAAATATTTGTGTGGTTTTTCTTATTGTTTCTTCTATGTTAATATTTCTGTAGTATTTATTGTTTTCATTAAGCTATTGTAGGGCTTGTCTAACTTTGTTTAAGTCGACTAGGTGTTGCCAAATCTTTTTGTCTTTAGTTGGTACACCATTAATTAGTACAATCAAAGGTTATCTGTCGTATTCCTAGAGTTTCTAAATTTTCTTTAAGATCTAATGACAAATATACTACTTTGCCATGAATACCTTTCAGTAACTCGGATGGAGGAAATTTGGCTTTAGGTTGGCTTTGCTCATAATGCACTAATGCCAGGGTAAGAAAACAGGTCTGTGCTAGCTGCACAATGATATGCTAGAATCCACCAACCTAAAGACACACTAATGTTGACTTTTCCCATAATGCAGTAATAATGCCAGTGTAATAAAATATGTCCAGGATGGCTGCTTGAAATACGCTAGTATTCTAAGGATACGCTCATGTTTGCTTTTCCATAATGCAGTAATATTCCCAGTGTTAGAAAACCTGTCCATGCTCGCCATGTCAATATATGCCAGTATCACCATAAAGAACATACTAATGTTAGTTGTTCCCATATTGCAATAATACTGCATGTGTAATAAAACAGGTAAATAGAGTCTGGCTCTGCCTATTTCTGCTAGCAATCCCACATAAGAAGGCGCTCTTGCTAACTTTACCCATAATGCAATACTAATGTCAGTGCAATAAAACATGTCCAGACTGTCTGTGCTGATACATGGTATTACTCCCAGTATACACTCGTGTCGGCTTTCCCCATAATACCAGTGTAAGAAAACATGTCCATGCTGGCAGTAGAGCTGTCCTCCAGATGCTGATTGGGAGGAACAGACCACACGACTGCCAACATGTTTCTGGGCTTCAATTCTAAGATAAAGCATTTTTCGGCAAAAAAAGGCACATACTGAGCAGAGATTAGACGTACAATCATCTTCGCCAACAACACATAAATCTGTTCAGGACCACAACCATTCAAAACCAAGGAGGCCCACCCATCAAGAGAACTGCCTTGCAGAGCCTAATTCCATATAATACCATGTGAGACCCCATCTGCTCTCTTCAGCAAACATTAAGGGTGCATTTAAACCTTTATGCAGCAGAAAATGGAATACAAAGACGGGGACAATTTCTGTGGTGACCCTTCTTTCACTGTGTTCGGACCTCACCTGGGTCTAATGCCATGAAATATACCTCATCCACAAGGTACCATGCCTTAGGCATCTAGAATGTCACCAGTCCTGCAGTGCAGCAGACGTTTCCTCATGAACATTGCGAGCTATGCCCCCACTTACTACACGGCTCAAAGATATGGCTATTGAACTAGGGATTCCAACAAATCTACAGCTCTGGATATGAAATGTTGTGCTATGAACACATGCTCACCTACTTCACCCTCCCCACTAAGCTGTTTACACCTGCCAAATATATCATGCCATTCCCTCCTCCCTGCATTCTTCTACCTCTGTCATTGCTTTAACCAGGAACCAATATTAACAATCTCATTCCACAGTGTAGGACATTGACAGAACACTCATCCGTATGGAATATATGGTCTGTCTCATGCTAAAAGAATATATCCAAGAACTCATGCAGATCCCATTTGTAAGAACTGAAGGCAGCATGGAGAATTGCACATCCCAAAAGGCATATCCTGAAATGTATACAACCCGAAATTGCTGGCAATGGCCTTTTTTCACTCTTCCCCTTCACAAACTCCTTTTAGGCTTTGTTTTCTGGACATTCTTAGTTTGCTGCATTTGGTCTGGTATGACAGGGATCAGGCAAAGGGGGTATTGTTTTTGAAAGATTCCTTTTGTGTCCTATAGTTAATTCAGTGTGCATCAGGGAATTCACAATGCTGCTATGTTCTAATCATTTGTCAACACATGCCTGTAAGTGTGCAATTTATTTATCTGTGAGGGCGTACATTTGTCTTCAAGCTATGCTGGACATGGGCTCTAAATCTATGCTGCAGTAATATCAGCAGTATTATCTCTGCCTCTACCTCTTGGTTTTGGCGCTTTGTGGTGTAAGCCACAAACATGCCAAAACATTGCTACTGTAAAGAAAGCAGAAATGGGAGTTTGGGAACTGTGTATGGCATTGCCATGGCAACCTTGACGTTCGGCAATGAAATGGCTGAAGCACTAGCTGGGCCTTCACCCTGTCGCTCATGTCTGCCGACCTTCTGCTATTGCCAGGGAGCTGTGTGGCCCTGTGAAGTTGGAGCAAAATAAATGCACAAAACTAGATGGCCGTTAAATTTTGTTTTGTATGCACCAATGCTTTGTTTCAGTTGAAATTATGTCAGACTATGTCCTCTGCGGATTGACCTCTTTTCAAGTCGAGCTGAAGCTGCAGCTAATTTGCAGCCTGGTGCTGCTGCCAGGATACCAGTGCAGAGTTTCTATTGGCAGGCGGCACAAAACTCATTCAATTCATTTGTTGTTCCTGAGAAAGTCCTGCCTTTTCTTTTGGTGTCTGATTCTGTTATTTGTCCTAGTCTGAATCTGCAAGCTACTGAAGAAACAGTGGAGTGATTCATAATTTCAATATCGTATGCCATAGACACAAAGCTAGGCACTGCTTTCCATACCAGACGACCAGACAGCTTTGGTCAACTGCCAAATACCTATGGACTTCCCAACACCCAAAGCTCATGCATTTTACAGCACCAAGCTTAATTTCCTTTCAAAGCATGGCACTGGCACCAAAGGACAGGCATGCCCAGCCCCCGGCGGTAGCCAATAGCAATATTACCCAGACCACCTGCGTAATACTAATTGTTAGGAGCTAATAGCCCTCCTTATTTGCCCTCAATTCACTCAAGCGCATAAGTCCAGCTTTTGTGCTCTAAATTACAAGTATTGCGCGGGACTCTGGGCAATATTGTTTAAACAAATGTCTATGCGAGATCAACATTCTGTAAAAATGTGTTTGTTTTCCAATCACTGCATTTAAGTTTATGCAATTCACAATTTTATTAAAGACTGTTTATTGTGAACTAAACACATCTGATCTTTTGTTGCTATAGCAACCGCCTACGTGCTTCTTTTAAGTACAGGTAGGTGCTACTGCTGCTGAACACTCATGTGGAGGGCATGTCACTGAGCGGTGTGCCATGCAGGGGGCACACAACACCAACGTACAAGGACCATGTTCCTCATCCGAGGTGCTTGAACTCCATCTTGAGCACCAAAAATAGGAGAAACACTCACTACGGGGGCGCCATCCCAAAATGTACACCCTAGGAATCAAGACTGTGTTTCAAAATAAAATAAACTTAACCCTAAACTAGACAAAAGCAGGTTACAAATTTGTCCTTGCATAGATAATTAAATAAAGGAAGAACAGTTTTCATAATGAGCACTGTGGAGATTAACATAGCTAGACAGCACCTTCTGTCCAAACTATTCATTAGAGGGGAATGGGAAGAGCAGGAGCAGGAAGCTGGGCTATCCAGCATGATGCAACAGGTTACTTCCACAAGCATAGATATGTGATTATATGACTCAGAATATCAAGGAGGAGCACAGGAAGATGGTCCAACTCACTACGTACATATATTTCCACCTGACAGTTATGGAAGAAAAATACCAAGAAAGTATAACCTCTGCACAAAATCAGTCTGACCTTTTAAATTAAACCCAGAGTGAATTCAAAAGACAAAATGCAGTCAGAGTTGAGAAATCTCATCAAACAGTTAAACGAGGAGCTGGCAGTACAGCAACAAACTAATTCAGAACAGGAGGCCCAACTAGCTACATAGAGTGTCAGGAAATGGTTGATTCCCTGAAAGAGAGTCAACAAAAATGAAAGCAACAAATAACATACAACAGAGTCTGCCTAGAGAACATGGACGCTCTACAAAAACAGATTGAGAAATTGGATGAGGAGAATAATAAGTTAATCATTAAAGGAGTCCAGAAATGATACGCTATAAAACAACAAAGAGATTACCTGAATGAACAGTTGGGCACCCTCTATCAGGAAAGAGATACCCTATGTAAGCAAGTGTGCAAATTAAAAACAGACCTACAGAAAAGAGAGTCAGAACTTCAGGATCTGACTGAACTAAAAGTAGAATACGAAAATGTAATGGGGCATATAAGACACTTAGAAGGTGATCTAGAAGAGAGCACCCAGGCCAGAAATGTGCAGAGATAGGAGATGCATGTCCTGCAACAAAGATGGTCTGAGAATCCCCAGGCAATCCAAGAGGCCCAGAACATAAATGAGGCCCTTTGTGATGAGAACAGGGGACCCCAGAACCAGGTAGTAGCACAGGAGAATGCAACAGAGGTCAGTCAAGCCCTGATAGCAGAGCAAATGGCTCACGCCTTTGCCTATTGTCAGGAGATAGGGGCTGAGAAGGAGAAACTTGAGAGGTTAGAAAAAGAGTGTGTTAGGTTAAACCAAGACTTGAGAAAACCTGAGCGGTTAGAGAGTGGCATGGCAACCCCTGATCACAGTATGATACCCTCTGTACCAAGGGCCTCAAGTCAACCTACCCCCCTGTATGCGCACGGCACTGCTCACTTCATGTCCACAGGTCCACATCAGCTACAAAGGAACCACTTGGTTCGCTTTGCAGAGAAAAAGGAGTCTGAGTTGAGACCCCAAAAGAGTATTCTGAAAACCTCCAGCCAATCAGCGAGGCAAATTCTCCCCCAACCCTGGAAGCCGTCAGATGACTACTTCCCTGTGCTAAAGTGGGAGTTCAAGGGGAGTGACCCAGAGAGCCCAAAGTACAACAGGGGAGAACAGACTAGCCTCCACCATTCTGGGAGAGACTCACAGGCTCAAAGAATCAGGGAGCACCTAGAGGAAAGGGATGGGACCTCAAATTGCAATGGCTCTGAGTCAGAAGGTGAATGGACTCAGGTGCAGCGGAAAAAGAAGGCTGCCAAACCAAAGAAAGCTCTGGTGAAAGACCCTGATTAATCAAGCATTTTTTTAGAAGAATAAGACACACATATTGGAAGCGATAATAATAAAGCAGAAAAATCGACTCCCAAATAGTGTGCATAAATTTTACATTTAGCAAAAGTAGTGAGAGAGGATAGGGTGAGTCTCTTGTCTATCTCTCACACTAGATAGGCGTTACAGCAGAGCATTCTAGGGGCATAACAACATAGTGAGTGGGCAGCAAGATTTTCTTTATAGGGGCTTGTATTTAGATGTAGGGACTATAGAAGTAGGAATAACTTTTTGATAAAGTGGTTCTGTCTATATTGTGATACAGTGTAATGGGTAGAGACAATATATGTTGACCCCATGACTCTAATTGTAATCAAATACCTTTCTAGCGGTGTGAACCACTGTGAGTCTGTGTACTACTAAGGACACTTTAAAGGCAGATTAGGACAAGGGGGACCAGACTCACTAATCTCTTGTGAGGCATCTACATTAAGAATAAAGGTATGGCAGAAGTAACCTATCTGGCTTATGCAGAAGAACTGGTGGATGTAATCTTGGTGAATCCTTCGATACTGGAGCAGACCAACAGACAGCCTTACAAATGAAGGGCGATGAATGGAATGAGCTCAAAATATTACCCAAGAAGCTCATTAGAACTGAGCTGCATGGAGCAATTATGACCGAATATCTCAGGTCCCACATCGCTCCCAATGGCCTGATCATTAAAAATTGAACTGCGTATCTTTCTTGACCAAATACAATTTAGGAAAGATTGGAGCTTCATAACGAATAAATCCATCAGGGACTGGCTCATTCTGATTATAAATACTGCCAAGTCGGTCTCAGAAAAGATCATGAATGAGATCATAGAGAAACAGGATGCCCTCGAAGCAAAAACAATTGTTAAACTATTTAAAAAGCATGGAAGCACTAGATACAACTATCAAAGAATTTAAATAGTTTAACTTAAATAAAAAATATATAAAACTGAAGAAGGATATTGCATCATTTACGCATGAAAAGAAATACCAGTATACCACCAATGAGTATTATGAAGAACTAGATAAGAGTGGCAATCAAAATGCCAACATTGGACAACAGAAAGGAAGGCAATTCCAACAGAAAAACAGACCGAGGCCGAATAATTGGAATTTTTCCAGCAGGAGCTCGGATGAAGATTCCGGAAGACCAGGAAAAAATCTTCGGTTCAAAGATCAGGAACAGAATAGGCGTGGCAACACTCAGGGTTTTCAACAACTGAGAGGACGAGGAAGACCGAGAGGATGGTGGCAAGAACAATCACCCAGAATAACAAAAACAGAGGCAGGGGCTGGTACGAGCAAATCACCCCAAACCAATGAACTGGAGAAAAGAGAGAAGTGCCAATGAAGACAAAACAGGACAGTCACTAGTGGTCAATCTATTTAACACACAATTGAATCCCTCACATATGAAGGTGTTAATCAATTTATGAGGAAAATTTGATTGAAACAACATTTTGCTAATACTAGATATAAAGGTGGAAGCGACATCACTAATTTGCACAATAAATCTACTTTTTATCTGCCTCCTCATTCAGTTACAGCAGAATCCATCACTTTTGAAAAAACTATGCTCAAAAAAATTGAAGAAATAGAGGCAGAGAATTGTAACCGATTTTTCAATTTGAGCAAAATGGAGACATTAGCACTCAAAGATCTCCAAAACAATGATGAAATTGTTATAAGATCTGCAGAAAAGGGAGGTGCCATAGTAATTATGGACAAAAACAACTACCAAAATATGGTTAACACCCTAGTTGAGGATATAACTACCTACAGAAGATTAGGAAGTAATCCTAGATGGAGACTGAGGAACTTGATCAACCCAGTGATCGAGGAAGCCCAATCAGAGGGGTATATAAGTCAGAGAGAGGCAGAGTTTCTCTGCCCAAAACATCTGTGATGCCCGGCCTTTTATTCACTTCCCAAAATCCAAAAGGGCATTACACCACCGCCAGGACACCCGATAGTTTTGGGAATAGGTTCAATACTAGAACCTTTGTCCCAATTTGTTGCCTTTTTCATCAAAGACGAAGTAAAGTAATGTGAATGAGGTCCTACACAAAAGACACCACAGCAGTTTTCACTGTTTTCACTCGGATTCGCCGGCGGCCAGCACTAAGGCCATACAAAGGCCTGTTCCTGCGCCTGTTCCGCGCATGGGAGCGCGGCGTGGCCACCCCCCCTGCACAATTTTTCTATTCTCTAACCGATATACTACCACCTGGACAATGAAAAACGTACTCTTTTTTCAATCAACGAGGGCACCCACAAAGGCACTGTGCCTGTCCTCAGCCTGTCTACACCGTCGAGCCTAGAGCCAGGACCCCTTGCCGTCCACCTACAGGGTAAGCATACTGCCCCCTCCGCCACATTCTATTCCCGACCCTCGAGCTAGAGCCCTGATCTAGCACCTCCCAACATTGCTACGTCCAAGGTCCCACATGCACCGTTGTGCTCTTGAACCGCAACAAAAATATTTCAATGCACAATCTATAGCCAACCAACCATACTCTTGCCCTGCTTTGCAATATGCTGTCACTTGATAATAGCACCGGCACCACGGTCACCTAGATACTGTGTAGTGCCTTATGGTCACCCAGAGACCACTGTGATATTGTGTAGTGCCTTATGGTCGCCCAGTGACCACTGTGATATTGTGTAGTGCCTTATGGTCACCCAGAGACCACTGTGATATTGTGTAGTGCCTTATGGTCGCCCAGAGACCATTGTATTGTAAACCACTTACCCACCAAACTAAGTACCAGTCACGCACAATGTCCAGCCTACTTAGCTTCTACTGCATCATGGCTATTGCTACACTTCCTGCTACTAGCAAGCTAAGCAGCTACACAGAAACCCCACTATACTCACATGCACCTCTATCACATATATCACCAGATATTATTACTAACACTCATGCCTACACTGACTCTAAACACCAAACTCTGTTAGAACCACTAGTTTACACTTCCAAGCCTAGCTCCACCCACGATAGAAATAGCAAACTACGCGCTAGACTCAACAAACTCCATGAGACACCTAGACGACTCCTCCTTCCTACAAAATCTGAAATGAAACATCAAATTGGCAATTCAGGCTACGCTTCTAACCACACCCGAGCTTCAACGCTTACCCAAATATCTGTGCCCAAGACAAAATCCAGCGCGAAAAACACTCCTAATCCTACACATACCAAAGAGGAAACTAAGGAACATTCCTATAAAGGAGCACTTCTCAATGCCAGGTCACTAGTTGCACATGCCCTTGAGATAGCTGATCTAATCACTGAGAATAACCTGGACTTCATTGCTATAACTGAAACTTGGCTACACCAGGCAGCAGGCCCTTCACTCATGCTAGCCATACCTGACGGCTACACTATATGTAGACAAGACCGAGAGGGCACCCGCGGAGGCGGCATTGCCATTATCTCTAAATCAAGCCTCTCACTAAGACTAGCCCCTGCACTAACGCTACAATCCTGTGAAGCCCTCACTGCTAAACTCCTTATAAATAATAATCAATCCCTAACTATTCACCTAATCTATAGACCTCCAGGCCCATTTGGGACCTTCGAAGAGGATCTACACAAGTTACTAACCCTCAATGCTAAAACCACCTCTCAATTGTTGTTATTAGGGGATTTTAACTTAGGATTCAATGACAAAACAGATGTGCATGCCGCGACCATTTCCCAAGCTATTAACTCTCTAGGGTTCTCCCAAAAAGTCAACAACCCTACCCATACGAAAGGTAGAATATTAGACTGGGTCGCTGACTCTAACTGTACTACAGTCATCTCCTCTATCTCAGCTTTATCATGGTCTGACCACTCATTAGTGTCCTTTGACCTCCTAACCTCCCAACCATCCTCTACAGTCGTCCCCATGGCACCCTCATGCCCCACAAGAAACAAAAAGAATATGACAATAGATAATGTCATACCCGCTATTCTTCCAACCTTAAACGCCTTGCCTGACAATTTAGACCCCGGCACTTTAGTTCACGAGTATAACAAAATTATGACTGACACTTTGGACAAAATTGCCCCACTTAAAATGCGTACAAGTAAACCCAAAGCCCATCTAAATAAATGGTTCACGCCCGAACTCAAGGCTTTACGTCTCACCAAGAGAAAATATGAATCCAACTGGAAAATATGTGCAACTGCTGAGAACAAGGCTAACCTAATATCTATCTCCCGTCAATACAAAAACGCAGTCTGTCTGGCTAAGAAAAACTCATACAACGACCGCATCGCCAACTCCAAATCAAGCATGAAGGAACTCTTCTCCATCCTAAAGGAACTTGAGTCACCTATTGCCATACCAGACACCTGCACTAAAGATCAGACCTGGTGTTCTGACATCCAATATGCTCTAACTAATAAAATTACTACCCTCCAAAACAAAATTCAACTTAAAAAAGACTCGCTTAAACTCCCTACACTGTCACCACCTAAGGCGATCCACATGCCTCAACATACCAAATTCTCCTTCACCAAAACCTCCACACTCGAGATTGAAAAAATCATCCTCACCCTCAAACCATCCAACTGCAAAGGTGACATCTGCCCAGCACAGCTAATAAAAGACGCTGCCAGAGACCTATCACCATTTATCTCCAAACTTGTCAATGCATCCTTCTCCACAGGTATCATCCCAGCTAACCTAAAACAATCCTGGGTGCTCCCGTTGCTTAAAAAGCAAACTTTAGATCCTCTCATCCCCACCAATTACCGTCCAATCACCACAGTTCCGTTTCTGCTAAAGATCTTGGACAAAGTGGCCTATATACAGATTCAAAACTACCTTGAACAGCACAAACTACTAGGATCTAGACAATCTGGCTTCCGCCCACTACACGGAACGGAAACAGCCCTGATTGACTTAAAGGCCCAAATAGACGAACTGAGAGATCAGGGTAAGACAGCCCTCCTCCTCCTACTAGATCTCTCAGCTGCGTTTGATCTTGTGGACCACAAAGTCCTCTGCAAACACCTGGACGTTGCCGCTCACTTCTCCACCCAAGCCATCAGTTGGATAGAATCCTTTCTGAGTGAGAGAACTATGAGAGTCTTTTCCCCTTCGGCAGCAGCTAACCCTATACCCATTACTTGTGGTGTCCCTCAGGGATCCTGCGTCTCTCCGACCCTTTACAATATATTCACCAAACCTCTGTTTGATGATTTGGACAATCTCGGTATCACCTACACTAACTATGCAGATGATACACAGATTCTCTTCCCACTTTCTGGGGATCACAGTGAGGATGGGGAGTTGGTGAATAGAGTGTATCTCATCATTCAGGCATGGATGGCCACTCACGGTCTTTGCCTGAATGATGATAAGACAGAGTTGATCATTCTGGGCACACAAGCCAATATTAACAAATTGGGCCCAGATTACTCAGCCTTCAGCATAGACGGAAATGTCATTAAAGTCTCGAGGGAAGTAAAAACACTTGGTTTTTATCTCGACTCTACCCTGTCCTTCACTAAACAGGTAAACTCCTTAGCCTCCACCACTGCTTACACCTGTAAATTGATCAGAGCAGGCAAGCCCTTCCTGTCCAATACCAGCTGTCTAATCCTGGCTAGAGCCTTAATTCTTTCCCGACTTGATTACTGTAATGCCCTATACAGTAGCGCCAATAAAGCCACTACCCTAAGACTTCAAACTCTACAAAATAATGCTCTCAGAGCTGCATTAGGAATAAGAAAGAGGGAGCATATCTCCTCGACTAGGCGGCAACATAAATGGCTTTCTACTGAGAATAAAATCCAGCTAAAAATGATCTCATTAACCCATAAGGCCTTAAATAATGCTGCTCCTAGCTACTTGATGGACAAAATAAAAAGAAAAACTTCCAATAGACCCATGAGACTCGCCAACTCCAATTGTTTGGCAGTACCTAGATTCAGATTTGCCAAAATTGGCGGCGTTTGCTTCCCTGTGAAAGCTGCTAACCTGTGGAACGCCCTGCCACCTAACCTTAGAGCTGACCAACCCTTCCCCCATTTCAGAAGGAACCTTATCAAACACATTATCGCCAACAATGACTTAACACCCGAACACTCACAAGCGTAGTCCTACCTAATGCACCCCGACGCGACATCAACCTTTATGTTTATTACTGCTAATCATGTATATTGTTAACTGTACATTCATGTAAATACGGCAACTCTTTATCTGTACATTCTAGTAATTTGTGTAATATGGCTATGTTTATTACTGCTAATCATGTATATTGTTAACTGTACATTCATGTAAATACGGCAACTCTTTATCTGTACATTCTAGTAATTTGTGTAATATGGCGTAATATTGTAAATTCATTTATATAACATTGTAACATTGTAAGCTTCGCATATACTTGTTGCTGCGCCCGGTAACCTAAGGGTCTGGTGCGCAATATAAATAAATAAACAAACAAACAAACAAACAGTACTGGTAAATCTGGGTGACATGGTTCTGAAGAGTGATGATATCTTTATTGTCACAATGGACATTGAATTCCTTTACTTCAAGATCTCACAGATATTAACTCTCAAAGTTATTGAGAACGTGTTACAAGCTAAACAACCACCGATGGTGATGCCCATTCCCTTCATCATGCAACTTGCAGAGATAGCGTTAATAAAGAATTATTTTCTGGTAGAAGACAGATACTACGAACAGATAACGGGAACAGCTATGGGGGCAAAGTTTGCCCCCTCTAGCAAATCTGTACATAGCAGACTTCGAATAACGGAACATACATCACAAATCCAACCCTTACTCGAAGAACATCTTGATTTGGTGTTGATATATTGATGACGTTCTGATGTTCTTTGAAGGTGATGAGACAACCTTACTTGACTTCATGACATGGCTGAATGGCTTGAATCCATTTCTGAGATTTATGCATGAATTTAGTTAAAAAAAGCCACCTTCTTGGACCTCAAGATCATCAGGACAGGCTCGAAGGTGGAAACTTCTGTATACCAAAAGATCACTGACAGGAACTCTCTTTTGGAATTCAATAGTTTCCACCAAAGAACTCTCAAAGGAACCTGCTGTTTGGGCAGTTTGTTTGCTTTATAAGGAATTGCACAACAAGAACTGAATACGATACACAAGCTGAGAGACTAACAGAAAACCTAAGAGAAAGGAACTACCCTGAAAAGACGATAAGACATGCCAGAAAAAGGGCAAGGAACATACCCAGAGAGGTAACTAATACAACATGAGACAAAAATCAGAGGTGAGAATGAAATAACGGCTGTCTTCAGCCACTCACCAGTGGTCAATCGCATAAAAAAGGAAGTAAGAAAATATGGCACATTCTCAATGTAGGAGACACTAATTTGAAGCCTCCACTTTTTGAAATCTATAGAAGGAACAACATCAGAGATGTGTTGGTACACACATATAAGGAAAGTAGTAAACAGACTGAGAACTAGCCCACACTATGGGATTTATCAAGAGCCACTGGACACACTCCATGTCGAGGATGTTCAGTATGTCATCTCACAAAACATACGACCACTATTGACATAGGCTGGAATACACCATGGGAGCAAAGATCGCTCACCAATTGCAACACCACAAATGTAGTAAATCTTATAACATGTTCATGTGACAAGATATATATTGGAATGACAACAAGAGCTATTAGAATACGAATATGTGAACACAGGTCCAATATCAGAACCAGACACATGACAGCTCCACTTGTCGACCATTTTACACAGAAGAACCACTCAGAGAATGACATCAGGTGGTAGATACTGGAGAAAGTAGTGGTCCCACAGAGAGGTGGGAATATAGGAGCTTTGCTACTTAGAAGAGAACAGATGTGGATATATAGGCTTAAAAGTCATCAAGAAGGCCTTAATGAAGAAATTTGCTGGCAAACCCGAGCCACAATATAAGGTTTGATTTTTATTAATATTAAAATCAGATTGGATTGAGTGGTTGATCTACGTAGAAAAGTTTGAGAATTGAGACACTTAATCAAGAAAATATGTTGAAATACGCAATTTTTACGTGCCCACAGACATAAAATAACAACAGAATTAGAGATGGTGTGAAGAGGCAGAACACACTACCATGTATGTATTAGAACATATGAGATTTAGAAAGGCAATTGCTGTGTAAATGATCCTGTGGTGTCATGAAAGACCGAATAACCAATTATTAACAGCACATCGCCCATTAATTCTGAGAAGAAGTTATGATGAGAGCATCATTAAGAACAAATGCTATAAGTGAATAGGATAACACAAACAAATTGGAACCAGAGTAATGTGTGATCCGGTTTCCAATTATGCTACTATAGACTTTAAAGAACATTGGAACTACATTACCCGAAGACCCAGGGAGAAGTTATGATGTGCACGAATTCACACATGTGAGTTGTGAGTTGATGTTGCCACTATTGCGAACGATCAAAATCCAATCCGCATCGAATGTAGAGGCAAAAAAGGAACGTTCAAGAATGGAATCTTGTTTTAGAAACATCAAGCGTGATAGAGAGAATTACACGAGACAGTAGAACTACATTTCCCAGAAATGACCGAGGAGAAGTTATGATGTGCACGAATTTAAATGCACGGTGTGAACAAAAACGCATATACGATTTGCTGCAATTGGATCCATAACAAACAAGTAGAGAGATACACAGAGTCCTAAGTACCACATCTGTACATAGAAACAAGATTTGAAAAATTTGAACCAGTCATGTGTGATCTGGTTTCCAATTATGCCATTACAGCCTTTAAAGAACATTGGAACTACATTACCCAGAAAACCTGGGGAGAAGTTATGATGTGTACAAATTTGTACAGGTGAGTTGATATCGCCACTGTTGCGAACTATTAAAATCCAATTTGCATTTAACATAGAGGTAAAAATGGAACGTTCAAGAATGGAATCTTATTTTAGAAACATCAAACGTGACATAGGGAATTATACAAGACAGTAGAACTACATTACCCAGAAATGTCCGGGTTGAAATGCATGGTGTGAACGATACTAACGTGAAAAATCACGTGATCAGATTCATGATAAAAAATAGGATCTCAAAGATGGCGGCCGTAATTGTGACCTGGACAGGAGAGAGGATCCTGCAATGCTGCCACAAGGCAAGACCAAACAAGGATAGATGTAGCGCTTTATATATACATAGAGCACAACACTCTGAACAATATCAACCCACAGCCCCCCTTTTTGGCACTTTGGGATTTGTGAAACTTATTTTGAAATCTAAAACTACAACATATATAGATGCGGGCATACCACTCAGCATTCTGATTTCAGGCAAACGATACCTGTAAGTCACTACAGAGAGGGAAAGAAAATATTGTGCAGAGGAATGCGACAATGTCGAAGACCATATGAATTCAAGAATAGGTAAGAATTTATGGGTACCTTTAAATATGCATCCGTCCACTGACGAATGGATCGAGAGTAAATGCAGTTCTTTAACTTGCAGGTTGTTCCCACACAATATTGAACATACAACAGACCACACGTGAAATGTGCGTGCGTAACACTACGTAAAGACAGGTAAGGGCTCTTTACAGTTCCCTGCCAGATATTCAGCATGAGTCATTGACAAATGAACATACAGTAAATCTAGATCTCTGATTTACAGATCATCCTGAGCCATTATTGTAAACAGTTCTGAATGCACATGAAATGAATGTGCTAAACTATATATGAAGACAGGTAAGAACTTTTCAAGTTTTTTGCCGTCTAATTTGAAAGATGCCGAAAAGAAACACGATTTTTAGAGTTGGCATACTTATGGTGTCCATCCTTTGTACTCTCCCCTTCAGGGTATGTGGAAGGAAACTAAGACGTCCATCAGAGAAACTTTGAGATGCTCTCCCTGATCCAACACATGGAAACCAAGACAAAGAATGAGAACATTGTCTTTTTTATTCTTGTATTAGAATATGATGAACTAATGTCATTTTATATGCCCTGAAAAAAGCAGAAAGGTTCCCAAACCCGCTGAAACTGGTCGACAATATGAAGGTTCAGGTGTGATGACCTGAGACACACAATACTCCTTGTGAGCTTGGTTAAAGTACATCACCTTTTAGAAATACTAAGCAATTGAACAAACAGGATTGTGTTCTAAATACTTGGTTAGGATTAATAAAGCATTTTTTTTAGAAGAATAAGATACACATATTGGAAGCGATAATAATAAATCTGAAAAATCGACTCCCAAATAGTGTGCATAAATGTTAGCATTTAGCAAAAGTAGTGAGAGAGGATAGGGTGAGTCTCTTGTCTATCCCTCACACTAGATAGGCGTTACAGCAGCGCATTCTAGGGGCATAACAACATAGTGAGGGGCAGCAAGATTTTCTTTGTAGGGACTTGTATTTAGATGTAGGGACTTTAGAAGTAGGAATAACTTTTTAATGAAGTGGTTCTGTCTATATTGTGTTACAGTGTACACAGCATATGTTGACCTCATGACTCTAATTGTAATCGAAAGACCCTATTAGACAGATAGAAGTGTCATGAGATTGTACCATAAAAATGCCAAATATTCAGTCTGGGAGCATCTTGAGCTATATGACCAGATGGGGACATCTTTTGACATTAAAAATGATCAGAATTGTATAGAATTCATCAAATGAACGCTCTCCCCAGAGTACTCCAGCTTCTTTGCTGGCTGAAGGATCAAACCCATTCAAGGTGGTCCACCTACAAGGTGGCCATCTTGAAGCACTACTCCACGCACAGGAACCCCCAGGAGGCTCGTAAGGCGGCCTACAGCCTGCAGTGTGGAGATCAGGCCCCGAGATAATTTTTTCAGGAATTAAAGCGTGCATTTGCGCAAACTACTAGGCGGGTGCGCACGAATAGTAGGGAATTTATAAATACGTATTTTTATGCACTCCCGAAATATATCATGACACAGTTGATAAGGGATTTCCATGATTACAGGACCCTGGACTGGGTAATAGAGCAAGCTACCCGGATCTTCGAGGTCCAAAAGCCTGTAGAAAACAAAATTCCTCCAAAAAACCCTAAACAAACCAATACCCCTGCTGCTGCCAAGCTGGCGGAGGTGAAGGTTACCCCCATTTTGGACCTAGAAATGGGGGGTCCTAAAAATACACCTTCCCAAAACTAACCAAATCAGAGGCAGAGAAGACCCTCTGATCAATCACGAACAGGTGGTAGTGAGGTAGGGTACTCCACAAATGTGCCCCCTAACTCCACCAATTACATCAGCCCTGGGTATAAGGGCAACAGACCCATCTTGGGGTACGTGAGGACTTTCACGGCCCGGGAGAGGGGGATCCAATCGGGTGAGTATGGTCACAGGAATCTTCCCTCCAAACTTCACTCAGGAGGGCAGTAATCTTACAAATTCTGGTTTAAGTTTATTCCTCAGGAACCCTCAAAACCCCCCTTACTCTCCCCGCTTTCAGGAGTCTAGACCACCAAATCCAGGAGAGGGGAGGCCAAGGGTGGAGGGCTACCAGGGAACTCTCAATACCCAGGTTACTCCGGGAGAAGGGACAGTTACCCTTCCCGAGAACAACCAGATTTGACACAAGACCCCCGTACCAGCCAGAGCGGGTGCCCCAACTGGAGCGCCAGGTCCAGAACCTAACTCAAGGTCTGACTTGCATGTTGAGGGCTCAGCAGAACCCTCAGATGAACATGGCTGCTCAGAACAGCTCGAATCCAGGGTCTGGCACCCCAGAACAATGATTGGGAGGGGAACCCCGACAACCCACCAGCTGCAGAGGAGGAGGCACAGGAGGAAGGGGGATGCAAAGCCCTAGAGGAAGCTTCCTTCCACAGCCCCTAGACACCCCAGAACCAGAACCAGAACTTTAATCCCCGAAAAGCTGCAACCTAGGGAACAGAGGGTGGGTAGGAGAAACAAAGGGACAAAGAAGACCCATTTTGTGGAGGAAGTCAGTTTCCCCCAGGCGAAGATTCCTTGGAGGCTTCTGGGAAGAAAGTCTTCTTCTTCAAAGATAGGGGGATTCCTCCCAAAGAAAAATGGGTCCCAAAAGACCATAACTCAGACTGGGTAGGTATGTGGACTGACTCACAATCGCCCATCCCTGAACCCCAAAAATGTCATCCTGAGAACATAACAATGACTGAGGAATACTCACCACAAACTGATTCGAGTGGCTGTCTCCCGGAAGAGGGGCGCAGCATAGAATCAAAGGAAAAGGGGGATTCCAAAATCCCACCTATTTCAGGATGCCAAATTTTATTTACAGATTTCCAAACTCAGACACAGAAAACTGTTCAAGATTCCCGAGTGCTGGAGTCCAAAATAAAGAAACTAACGGCCCAGCTTGCCCAAAATGCCCATCTTATTTGCCCCTTGGAGGAGAAAGAAGGTATATTTTATGCCCCCATCTGGGTGCAAGGGCAATGTGCATGTGCATTTTTAGCACTAGTGGACACCGGATCCCAAGCCACTCTTCTGTCCAAAAGGGCCTTTGAGCAGCTTAATTCAGGAAGGGGGAGAGACACCAGATTCCTCTCACCCCTCTTCCTGGACAACTCCAGATTTTTGATGGGAATAAAATTCCCTTCGAGGGTACTGCGGATCTGGAGATAAAAATTTGGCGACACAAGGTGAAACACCCGGTTATTGTCCTGACTCAAGAGTGGACGCTCTGTCTATTATTGTCTCCCATAATAGACTGTGTGAACAAGGCCAATAAAATTAAAACAGAGCACCAACTATGTCAGTCTAAATGGCACATGCCACATGGTTGAACAGCGATCTGACCAAATTGAGTTCCATTTTCAAAACAATCAAGTACCTGACATTATTGTAATTGCTGCAGGGCAACAGGCTGGTGATGGGAACTCCATTCCTGAAAATCATCCTTCCTTCCAGTTTTAAGTGACATTCCACACTGGAACGAAATACCTTGAAATGTTAAACCGATCCCTGATTTGAAAATCCAAGTCCTATGGTAAAAAGTGATGAAAAACCAGCTCAAAGCTTGGCTGATATTCAGAAAATGGGTGAACAGTTGTTCCTCCCCATTCAGTTGAATGAGGGGAAGGAACCTGTTGTCGCCAGAGTATGCCTGAATAATGGAAAAAGCTTCATTGCGAAGCATTGTTCAGGAAACTCCAAAAAGATCCGACCATTCCCACATTTAAATTGGTTGAGAAGTGGGAAATGGGCCTGGAAACTCCACATTCCAAACATCACCTGCCTAGCAGGTGTATGCTAAAAATGTCCATAGGTGATAAAAGCACAGAGCATAATTGTTGGTTCGAGCGAGATGTCCCCTTTGCATTCTACTTAGGCAGTGACATTCTCAATCGGTTCGCAATTAATTTGGACCTCATAAATTACAAAGCCTGGTCCCCACTGGGGGGCAACCCTATGGACTTTGATGATTCTGAAAAGGTTTTTCGGTCAGCACAATTGCTACCGTATGCAGTTGAAATTCAAATTGGAGAGGAGGTCACCATCCCAGGACGGACCCGACAATTCCCGCTTTATCTAAAAATTAAGAGAGGACAGAAACTCCAAAACCCGGACGCTTATGTACACCTAAATCACCATCTCCAACAGCAGGCGTTGGGGTTGAACTCGACACCATTAGTTGACTTAGAACACAACACCATTCTAATAGGGGTAGATAACAGAGACCCTAGGAGTATCACTCTGGGCGCAGACACCTTTATTGGAATGGCAGTTGATGACCAGCATTTTTCCATGGATTTAGGGAATGAAATCCTAGGACCAATCCCTAATGACTACTATGACTGTGACAATGACATACCACCAGAAAGGATTTTAACCCGGCAAGGGGGGAATTTCCTGGTGTACTCTTCCTGCCCTTACGGGGAGAAGAGGTGACCTGTGACATCAGGAAGGATGAGGTCATATTCCAGGTCCCTAATGACTGCCTCTCCTACCTGAAACCACCTGTCCAGGTCAAAACACCCTCACCAGAGATCTCTCCATGTAGCTGGAGGAGACCGCTGAGATCACCAAACCCGAGGTCTTCTCAGGCTTCAGACAGATGGTTGAAGAATGGGTCAACCTCGCTGATGCCGAGGAACAAAAGTAAAAGTTGAAGCAGGTGTTTTTAGATTTTCAAGATATCTTTGCTGTGGACTCGTACGACTGTGGTTGCACCAAGATTCATTCTACCTCAATTCCCACGGACCCTGGAATTACTCCTGTATTCGTGAAGCAATATCGTTTGCCTCTCGTGTCTATGGAGTCCTTTACAGAAATCATGAAAAACCTAGAGTCACGTGGGATAATTCATCCAGTCGACAGTACCTATAATAATCCGGTACTGGGGATTCTAAAACCAAATGGCCAATGGAGAATATGCGCAGACCTTAGGGAGCTGTACAAACGGGTCCACATGTCCTGATGGCCTCTTCCCTACATCGACCAAGGGACTGGCCCAGATCCACGGGTCAAAGGTGTACACCGCCATTGACCTGACCAACGGATACTGGACAGTACCCGTCAGTAGGGAAGGCCAGTACAAGCTGGCCTTCACGTTTGGGGGGCAGCATTACAGATGGGGCCTCATTACGAGATGGGTGGTAGCCATGGAGCTATTAGTTCCATGGCTGCCTCCCATACCGTGCCGTGTCCGGTCTCGTTCAATGGGGACTTATCGGTGTAGTCCGACCCTGGCGGGACCGGTAAGTCCCCATTGAACAGACCATCCCCCATTCCCATTGAGCCCCCATAGGGCTCAATGGGAATGGGGAGGGTGCTAATAACAGGCTCGCAACTCGCAAGCCCGTTATTAGCACCCTGGTCCCTTAGAGGGACCCGTAAGGGACGTGTGGTCAGACCACACGTTCCTTACGGTCCCCGCCAAGGGACCTTAGAATAGGGTGGTAATGGATTACCGGCACCGGCCTCCTTACCGGTGCCCGGTATCCCTTACTGCCCACCTTGTAATGACCCCCATGGACCCGAACTACCTTCAGATATATAAACTCCAGCAATGTATTTAACATCTTTCTACATAAGCTACTTGGGTGAAAGGGGTAGCCTGGCCTATGTGGATGATGTCCTATATAAAAGCTGAACTGTGGAGGAACACATAGCGAAAATCCGCTATGTTCTGACCCAGTTGAAGGTTGCCGGAGCAAAACCGTCCTTTCAGAAGGCACAGTGGTGTAGGACCTGTGTAAACTTCTTGGGACATGAAATCACACTTGAGGGTCTCTGTCCCTAGGCGAAGAAAGTGGAAGCACCACTAAAACCAAAAGACCTCACAACTCTACGTGAACTAAGGAGCCTTCTTGGACTGACTAATTATAGTAGGAAGTTCATTGAGGATTACACAGAGGTCACGAGACCCTTCATCCATTTTTTAAGGTGGGGTTCAAGTGGGAGTGGAGTCCAGAACAAGCTGAGGCAGTGAAACAACTCAAGAGAAGCCTCTCACAAGCGCCTTGTTTAGTTTACCCCATAGAAAACAAGGAATTATTCTTGGAGACAGGGTTCTTGAATACATGCTTAACAGCAGTATTATATCAAAAGCATGACAAGGTCATTGAAGTCGTCTCCTATGCAAGTAAGACTTCATCCTCTGTGGAGGAAAAATTCAATGATTGAGAGAAGGCACTCCTGGCAACGGTGTGGGCATTGACAAATTACTGCCCGTTCATCCAGGGGAGCACATCATTGTCGAGACTCCTCACCAGCCTTTGCATTCCCTCCAAAGTGACAGAATCTGGGCAGAGAATGTGAGTAATTCCAGAATTACTTCCTGGATTCTGTCCATGCAAGGCTTTCCTGTAGAGGTTAGATATGGCCAAAACAAAAAGAGTCCCCTTGTGCAAGGTTCGGCTGACGTGCATGATTGTGCCCGAGAAAACTGTCTCCAGGACGAAAGTCTCAAAACTCAAGACAACATGGAGGCATACCGGAATTTCCTGCACAAGGGCATGCCCACAGTTTATGTGGACAGGTGCTCCTACCATGTTGACAACAACGGGGAAAAGGAACTGGTGGCCTGTGTTGGGAATGCCTGAGTGGATGATGCCCCAGAACCCTCTGCTGGGTTCAAGATCAGTCCCGCAGTAGTCAGGTGGCGGAGTTGATGGCAGTTCACGAGGCCATCCTTACTGCCGTGCAACACCGACTCCACAAACTGGTCATAATCACTGATTCAGATTATGTCTGAAACGGGTTCGTGGAGCACCTGATTAATTGGAAAACCAGAGACATGCTATGTGCAAACAATAACCCACTCAAGCATGGCAAACTAATCCACAACATTGATGATCTGGTCACCTCTAATGACATGACCATCTATTGGAAAATTAAGGGTCATTCCAGAATAGATGGATCAGACAAAACTGGCAATGACCTGGCTGATCAGTTAGCCAAAACTGGAGCCATCCAGGGGGGGTCTCCTTGAGATCGAGTCCCTGCTGGGGGAAATCCAGATCACTGCCATCACCAGGTCCTACACACTTGCCCACAATGAACTCTCAACTGCCCTGCATAGTAAGGAGACCCCAGATTTTGATTTGATCACGGCACAAAAGGGGGATCCGATTATTACGAAATTTTACCAACACATTGAGGACCCCATGAACTTTCCTCTGACAGAAACCAATTACAATGGGAAAGAGGACCTCTGGGTGTTGATGAAGTTTCCCAAAATGTTCTGAATCCAAGACGGTTTGTTGGTTAGGAGATCCATCTCTGGATGTGACCAGTTGGTGGTACCTACCTCATTCCGAAGCCTGATGCTAAATCACACCCATGACATGGCCAGAGCTGGTCATCGGGGCTTTCATACTACTTTAGAAATCATGCGGGAGGTTGCAAACTGGCCACACATGGTGAAGCACCTCAGCCAATATTTGAAGGGGTGCCTTGTGTGTGCCAAATTTCAGCCAAGTCCACTCACACACCGAGCTCCCCTCCAGGAAGGGGGATGACACTGCCTTGGTCAGATTTACAAGTAGATTTCATTGTGCCCATGATACGCTCCTCTAGGGGGAACAAGTACATGTTAACAGTAACATGCATGTTTACCAAATGGATGGAATGTCTCCCGGCTCCAAATTGCAAGGCAGAAACAGCAGCTGCCCTGATGATCAACCACATCTTCCCGCGTTTTGGCCTGCCCCAAATTGACTCAGACTGAGGGAGTCACTTCACCAGCAAAGTGATGAAAAAGTTGTGGGAGGTACTTGGGGTGAAGAGAAAACTACATATTGCATACTGCCCATCCTCTAGTGGGGAGTTGAGAGGTACAATAAAACCATTGTGATTATTCTTAAGAGGTTCTTGCTGGACTCTGGGCCAAGTTGGGACATCGGATTACCACTTGTCCTGATGGCCATCAGATCTACACCATCCTCTGCGACCAAAATGTCTCCATTTGAGCTAATGACTGAATGAAAAATGGTGCTACCCCAGCATCTGCTCTATAGTACACAAGAGCAGACATTGATTAACACCTGCACAACACATGAATATGTTGAGAATCTAAGAAAACACCTTCAGCATGCTTTTGCGTACGCTCAGCAGAATCTGGACAAATCGGCAGAGGGGATGAAAACCCACTACGATTTAAAGACAACTAAAAAAGAGTATCAAGTAGGAGACAGGGTCTACTTGTAAAATTTTCAGAGGAACCAGACCAAGGAGCAGAAATTCCTCCCCTCCTGGCGTTGTCCCTTTGAAATTGTAGACAAAATTTCACCTGTCGCCTATAAGATCCGCGTCCCCAAAGGAGAGCTGTCAGAGGAAAAATGGGTCCCTATCAATCAGTTAAAAAGCTGTAACCCAGCCACACTTTGCAGCTGATTGATGAGCCAAAGGAAAACCAGGCAGTGTAACCATCTGAGGAATGAGAACAAAAGAAAAGGAAAAGCAGAGGGAAGTATTTAGATGCATAGGTATATCTATCCAACAGGGAGTAATTTACTTGATGTTATTATAAAAATGAGAAAATAATGTTTTAAAAGTCCAATTATTGTCCTTGTTCTGTGTGTAATTTATTTGGTGTAATCGTAAAAATGAGAAAGATCCCTATAAGAAAAATTCTAAACTTCAATTATGGTTCCACTTTTGTAAATCTTCCGGGAATACTGTTGTTGAAAAATCCTAAAACTTGTTTTTATATATCTTCTATTAGATCATTTACTCCATTACCTCCTAGCCTGGTGCGGACTGCCCCAGTGACCTGGAATGGAAGGAAGGAAAGAGTGCTGCTCCATACCCTGCAAATGAAAGACGCAAGAGGATCCTGGAGTGCTGCTCCCTGGTGAAGGAGAATTCCGCCAAATGAACCCCACTCTGTCCTACACTCCCTCAACAAAAGGTCATGGCAGAGCAGGGGTGGGGGGGATCTGTGGGGTACATTTAAGGCCCAAAACAGAACTCCCTTACAACCAAAAACAGCATTTAAACTGGACCACATGACTGGACCACATGACGGCTCTGCTTTTGTCTGCTTGGCATATGTGTGGAGAGCTTTAAACACTGCCACCCAAAGAATGGCTGCATTCACTTTCTTTCATTTAAATCAAAAAGAAAATAATCTACATTCAGAATGGCTCTGCATTGGCTGTTTTGTCCTTTGAAGAATAAAAGCTGCGCACAGCATTTCAGACGGCATTGCAATTTGTTCTTTTTCTTCATTTAAACACTGCAAAGTGTGTGCTCTATTGAAATAAAGTCCTGTGTGTCTATTTCATCAAATTGACAAGAAGTGAGACAATACATTTGAAGAACGGCATTGCTTCACTAATTTGTATTTATTTTTGTATTTATTAACATTTATATAGCGCTTTACACCAAAGCGATTTACAATAGGACATTGAGAATAACAATAAGCAAAACATAGTAACATTTTAATCAAATACCAGAAAACAGTATAAGGAACAATTTACATGATTAAAGAGGTGGTGCATGGGAGGAGAGGGGCCATGGTGAGAGAAACAAGAGGATAATAAGAATTACAATAAGCATTACATAGTAACATTTGGATCAAGTGCTAGAAAACAGTGTGAAGAACAATTTACAATGGTGAGAGAAGCAATAGGAGAAGAGGTTAAGGGGAGGGTGAGGTGAGCAAGGAGTGTAGACATTAGGGAGGTGAGTGGAGGAGGTAGGATTTTAGATAAGAGCGGAAGGTGGGATAGGAGGAAATAGAGCGGATGTGGAGAGGGGGGCAGTTCCAGTGGAAAGGGGCAAGTAGTATGAAGGAGCGGAAGCGAGAAGGGGCACAGGGGGAGGGGGAAAAGTGAGCAGGAACAGGTCAGCAGATCGGAGTGGGTGAGAAAGAGTATAGAAAGTGAGAAGGGAGGTAAGGTGGAGCAAGACCGTAGAGGGATTTGAAGACGAGGCAGAGGAAGTTGAATTTAAGCTGGGAGTGAAAAGGGAGCCAACCAAGTGAGGAGAGGGAAGAGGAGTTGGGGTCAAGGGGTGAGAGAAGGCAGAGCGAGCCAATGGCAGAGTGATAGACAGATTTGAGGCGAGTAAGGTGAGAGGAGGGGAGACCGAATAAGAGAGTGGAGCAGTAGAAAAGTCTGGAGACGATAAGGGAGGTGATTAAGAGCATAGTAGCATGAAATGTGAGGTAGGGTCGAATTTTACGGATGTTAAAAAGGTGAAAAAAGGTGAAAGCGGCACAATTTAGCAGTGAGAGAAATTTAGTGAGAGAGAGAGATTGGAATCATTGTGAAGACCAAGGTTACGGGCATGGGGAGATAAGGAGAGTTGGGAAGGGGAAAAGAGAATTAAAGGGGGAGGGAAAGAGGAGGAGTGGTGTTGGCAGGGAAGAACAGGACCTCCGTTTTGTCCGAATTTAGGGACAGGAAGTGAGAGGACATCCATGATTTAATAGTGGAGAGACAAGAGGAAAGCTTAAGATGGATGTCAGAGGTGAAAGAGGAGGAGAGGAAAAGCTGAGCATCGTCTGCGTAGAAATGGTGTGAAACACCAAAAGAGGAGATCATAGGGGCTAAGAAGGAAGTATAAAGTGAGAAGATTGGGTAGGGGGGAGGTTGGAGACGAAGGAGGAGAGTTGAGAATAGACAATTAGTTCAAGAAGTTTAGAGAGAAAGGGTAAGAGGGAGATGGGGCGGTAGTTGGAGGCATGGTGGTGGTTAGCTGAGGGTTTCTTGAGAATGGGGATGGTTGTTGCATGTTTGAACAGAAGAGGAAAGGTGGATGTTGAGAGACAAGTGTTGAAAAAGGAGGTAGGATAGGGTAGGAGGAGGGGGTTGATTTTAGGAATATGAGAGGTTGGAATTTGGCAGGAAGGGGAAGCGGCGGCATGAGTTTTAGATAAGAGGAGGAAAACATCAGATTGAGTGACAGGAGTGAAGGAGGACAAGGTCGAGGGTAGGGGTGGGGGAGGAGAAGGGGGAGATTAAGAAGGGGATGAGGGGATATTTTGGCGAAGGTTATGGACTTTGTTAGAGAAGAAAGTGGCGACATCAGTGGCAGAGAGAGGGGAGGCAACAGAATGATTGGGGAAGGGGTAGAGAGAAGACGAGTTAAGGTTTGAAAGATGCGGCGAGGGTGAGAGGATTGAGAGTGGAGAAGATCAGAAAAGTGGGAGCATTTAGCGCAGTTGAGACAGGAGTCATGGAGGGAATGATAGGAAAAGTATGCAGATTGGTTAGAGGGGGACGGGTGTTTGAGCCATCGTCGTTCAAGGCGCCTGAGAAGGTGACGCATGGAGGAAAGGTGAGCAGAGACCCAAGGTTGAGCAGGCTTGTGAGAAGGGTGGAACGATGAGAGAGGGTAAAGGAGATCAAGAGTAGAAGTGAGGGAAGAAGTTGGGGCAGAAGAGGCCTCGTTGGCAGGGAGAGAGGAGAAGTGGGAGAGAGGGGGAAGGAAAGAGGAGCAAGAGGTGAGGAAAAGAGAAGGGTTGAAGTTACGCAGGTCGTTGCGGAAAAAAGGGGAGGATGGTAGAGGGGGGAGCAGAGGAGGCAGGGGGAATGAGGGAAAGGGAAAGTAAGGAGTGGTCAGATAGATCATTAGGAAGGGCAGATATTGAAGAGGCAGTGGAGGAGGAGGTGAAGATAAGGTCAAGAGTGGAACCGGATAGGTGAGTAGGCAGGGAGGGGAGTGAGAAGGTAGGAGTCAAAAATGTATAAGAGAGGGAGGATTAGAGGAGAGATGGAGATGCTGGACTTACTTTGCATCATGGTGGCCCTGAACCATGCTGTTCCCTTGTTCATCTTGTATCCTGGCTTGCAACATTATGTGTTACTACTGACTTCTACAATCGTATTCACTCTCCCATCTTGCTTCTCCACTCTTTTGACTGCTAACTCTCTGTTCTCTCCTCCTTTCCCTTCTCCCTTTTCCTATCTCCCCCCCTTACTTTCTTCTATGCAGTTACTGTATCAGTATTGTCCCTGGACATAGTATGATAGCAACCTCGTCTGTCTCCACCCCCCTCCCCTTACTGTTTTTTTCCTCCCCACGCCCCTCCAGCACTATCTGAAATGTCGTCAGGCCTGGTATGATAGTCGCTTGTTTTGTTCCTCTCCTACCTTTCTGCACCCCTCTGCCTCACCTCCTGTTTTTCTCTGGCTCTACCAGAAATGTCTAAACATGAGAATGTACCCTTACTAATAATGATTGAAAACCACAAAGATTTAAGGCGGACAGATGCTAGAGTTTTAGAGCTGTCCGCTAATAAAATGTAAAGAAAAAGGTTAGGTTTCCTTATTTTGGAAATCCTGTGAATGAATCAACCGCTATGTGCAATTACCAATCACTATGTCAGTGTACTGGGTGCTTCTTAAACATATATTTATTATGTTTTGCAAAAGATAACAGGTACGTATCTGAGCAAAAGGTCAAAATACAATTGTGAAAAAAGTGCAATCAAATTTTTACAAAAAATGGCATAATAAAAATCAACATAGTGCAGGTAACTATGTACAGTTTGCAATAATGTTCCAAATGTAGGAAGTGAAAAACACAATTAACAGAAGAACAATGCTTGTTTGTTAAGTCACTATCAATGCACTTTTTTGGGGGCTCAAGTGCATGTTTAAGAATTCAATACGTCCATTGCACTGCTGAGCCTAGGGTGAGAGGTAAATTGTCCCTAGGAAAGCAAAATATTTTCAAGAAACCATAAATGTTGCAGGGCCATTGAATACAAGATATCTTTTCCCAGAATTGTCGTCAGGCCTAGTACGGTAGTCGCCTGTCTGTTTCAATTTCATTCCCACTCTTCCCCTCCCTTCCTTATCTATGTCTTAGCTCTTGCACTATCTGAAATGTTGTCAGGCTGAGTACGATAGTTAATTACACATTGTGTATAGGCGCTATATAAATAAACTATCATATCATATCATATCATTGAAGTCACCAAGAACAATTAGAGGAGTAGGGGAGGGGGTGGTGAGGCTGAGAAGATTGTCAATGTCCTCATAGAAGGAACCAAGGGGGCCAGGAGGGCGGTAAATAATGAGGAACGAGATGGCATGGGGGGAATTAAAGATTTTATACATAAATTCGAAAGTGGGAAGGATGGGTAGAGCGGTGGAACAAGGGGAGTAGATAAAGTTGGGGCAAAAGAGAAGGCCAACGCTGCTACCTCGACCAGAGGATCGAGGGACGTGAGTTAAAGAGGATGAGGAAGAGGTGAGAGAAGCAGGAACAGAGGTGTTGTGGGGGGGATCCAAGTTTCGGTGATACAGAGAAAGTGGCGATCGAGATGTAAGAATAAATCAAGGACAGCTGCAATTTTATTGCAATTTTATTGCTAATGGATCTTGTATTCCAAAGGGCAACATCAATGGAATTAGAAAATTAGAAGTTTGTGGGTAGATGAGATTGCAATGTCTGAATGAGGAGTTGGGGTGAGGGGTAGGGTTGGGGTTTGGGGGTGAGGGAAGGTTGAAAGAAGAGATAGTTATAATGGCAAGGCAGAGAGCTTTGAGGGGGTGATAGGAGAGGGAAGGGAGGTAGGTAAGGGGAGGGTGTGGGAGTGATGGGAGGAGAGGGGCATAACAAGAGGGGCATAACAAGGAGCTCAAGCTGGTAATGAGGCAGCCGATAGGATACAAAGGGGGGTGAGGTACCACTAGGTTAGGGGGTCAGAGGTTGAGATAAGTGGGTTGCAGCGAGAGAATATGGTCGGGAGGGAAAAGCAAAGTGGGGAAGGCAATAGTGAACTAGTGGAAATTGGAAGGGTAGAGGTGATGAATTGTCACACTGTGAGACTGTTAGAAAGGGCAATGGTGGGCAGAATTGAAAGCTAACAATAGTCAGTAAGAGTAGGAGGCTGGAGATGGCCAAAAGGGGCAGTCACGCTGAGTAGGAACAAGAAGCCAGGCCAAAGGGACAGTGACCGTAGTGACCGTAGGGTGCTGCAGAGGTTGTTAGGAGAGGCTACAGGGTGGAAGTGGGCAGAGCAGAGCAGGATTCAAGGCAGCGTAGGCAAAACAGTATCATAGCAGCAGATGTAGGAGGATCTGGAGGGGGTCAGGTGAGCAGCTCTGCAAGAGTAAGAGGCAGGAGATGGCCAGAAGGGGAAGTCACGCAGAGGAGGAATAAGCAGCCAGGCCAGAGGGACAGCGACCGTAGGGTGCTGAAAGGGGCACTAGGAGAGACCACAGGGTGAAAGAGGGCAGAGCAGGGCAGGGTTCAGGGCGGCGTAAGCAAAGCAGAGTCTCAGTAGCGAATGCAGGAGAATCTGGAGGGGATCAGGCGGAGCAGCTGCGCAAGATGGTGGTTATAAGACTCAGGTGTAGTTAGGAATGGGGTGCAGATAAAGTTGGTCGATAAAATTGGTTGGTAAAGGTTGTGTCGGTCAAGCAGGTCCGTGGCTACCTGGCGGTGGTGCTGTGTAGAGGTGGCCAGTTCAGAACAGAGCCAGGAGCCAAAGGTAGCATCAGCCAAGTGGCTCAGTGGTTACCAGGAGGAGACGTAACGTCGAGGTGGCCAGGTCAGAACAGGGTGTGAGGCGGCACTCACCCAAGTCAAGGTGCAGAAACAATAGTAGGAGAAGAAGCAAAAGAACCTTGGAGCTCCAGGGCGTAGAGGTGGTCAGTTTGGTACAGAGCCAGTAGGCAAAGGTAAAGTCAGCCAAGTTGATCCGTGGGTATATGGAGATGGTAGTCAGTTCAGAACAGAGCCAGGAGGCAAAGGTAGCGAAAGCCAAGTGAGGTCCGTGGCTAACAGGAGGAGGCGCTACGTAGAGGCGTTTAGGTCAATTCAGGGTAGGAGGCAGCACTCACCCAGTCAAGGTGCAGTAACAATTGCAGGAGAAGTAGGTGGTGAAAGGTGGAGCAGCCGTGCCAGGGTGGTAGTGAAAGAACCCTGGAGCTCCCAGTCAGGGAGAGTTGACAGGCTGGTAGAGAGGAGGAAGCAACCAGGCAGCTGAGGCAGCACAGAATGTGTGGGCTCGAGGTTGCCGGAGGCGCCCCTATGTGGAGGCAGTCTGGTGAGAGCAGGGGGCGAACGGAGCACCCCAGGCAGAGTCACCGCTGTGATGAAGAGGCGGCCAGGATGGTTGCAGAAGGAGCCGTTAAATGGAGGCTGCCCAGCGGAGGCACGGGGAGAAATGGAGCGCCACAGAATGAGCCACAACTGCAGTGTGGAAGCGGCCAGGGTGTTTGCAGAAGGAGGATGGGTGGTTAGGTTCAAGGATGCAGGAGGAGCCACTGTGTGGAGTCAGCCTGATGAGAGCAGGGGATGAAACAGAGCACTCCAGACAGAGTCACAGCCGTTATACGGAGCCAGCCAGGATGGAGCAGGGCACCAACAGCATAAGGCTGCGTGGTCCAGGTAAAGAAATGTCTGTTGTGGAGACGGTGAGATTGAAGAAGGGCTCGAGGCAGTGCACCCAGTGCCACTCAGTCCTAGCGGAGACTCATTGCAGTGGTCCTGGCAGAGACGATGTGGAGAAGGGCTTGAGGCAGTGCACCCAGTGCAGTTCGGTCCTGGCGGAGACTCGGTGGAGAAGGGCTCGAGGCAGTGCACCCAGTGCAGCTCAGTCCTGGCGGAGACACGACCATGATGAGGCGGCAGATAGGAGCTGTTATATGGAGGCATCCAGGAAGGGGAGGGTGCGAAACAGCGCAAGGCAGCACAGCCTAGGCAATGAAATGTCCGTTGTGGAGGCGATGAGATTGGAGAAGTGCTTGAGGCACTGCATCCAGGTCGAGTCACTGCTGACGTGCTGAGGCAGTCAGGCAGGAGCAGTGTGCGAGTAGTAGGCACGCCTGGGATGGGTCGATGGAGGGAGGACCCAGTTGCAGATGTCAGACTGAAGAAGCAGGGCCGAGGAAAGCAAAGATCCTGCCGCCAGGACATGGGAGTCAGGTGAGGACATCTGCGGGGTTGTCGGCGCGGGACACTAGCAGATGTAGGAAGGAAGCTGGCTCCGGATAAAACGGTGAGAATGAATTATGAAAGAGAGGATGAGGTTGCCATGTTGCTGCTCACGATGTGGGAGATGGGGACAGAGTTCGAAGCAGGCGTTCAGGCAGGAGGAGGCTGACATTTTTGGAAAGAAGATGATCCAAAGGTGCACGAAGTATATGGAAGCAAAATCAGGTAGCTTGAATCAGCCTGAAGAAGGGAGACACCGGATCAGGTGACCATTGCTGTGCGCCCCTGGCACTAATAAAGTACTTGAAGCAAAGAATTATGTTTTTATTCAACACAGCTTTTGTTTTCTTTGAAATGAACGAGTGCATGCAAAATTACAGCAGAGGAAAGAAAGAGCGTGGCTCTCTCTCTTTCCCAAGTCAATTTCAAAGAAATTCTTTGCGGTCTCTGTTTGTGTATGTAAAAGCCCTACCCAAGATTAATGAAAACAAAATCCTGCCGGCTGCAGAACCGCGTTTGCAACTGGAAAGGAAAAGTTTTGCACAAGTGTGAATCTGCTCTTTAAAATAAGAGAAAAAATGTAAGTTCAAAGTCAAATGTTAAATGAAAGCTGTTGCTCGCACAGAAACAGTATTGTATATGTTGGTGGGGGTTTGCAGTGAGATGGCTACCTAATGTACAATATATTTGTTTCCATAAGAAGTGGTACTTGGAAAGGACTCGGAAACCAGTAGAACTGGCTTTTCTGGCCCAGGCACTAAATTCAATGACAAAGCCATGCCTACAACAGTGGGAAAAGTTTCATCCAAAGGTGAACAGGCCCACAAGGACACATGAAGAGGCCAAAAGTGTGAGGATTCACGACCCTACTAGACTGCCTGGCAGCTCTACCAGAATGAACAAAGGAAGCCATTAGGGCTGGTGTATATCAGATAGGTGTGATTTCCTCCAGCACCCATCTGAAGGGGGAACTGTCAAAAACCTCAAAAGGCATCATAAAAGCCCTTTGTTGCAAACCAAGCCTGGCAGAGACAGCTGCTGTGGGGGGGTTGTAGCACCACACACATCTGTGACAAATCTACCACGTTGACAGTAAAGGACATTTGTATTTTAAGACATTTTCCCCATAAACCTGAAGAAGCAGTAATGTGATGTTATGACCATTTTCATGTGATTTTTAGACACATAGCAAAAGACTAAGAGCATGTTTCTAGCATGTGGTGTACTGAAATGGCCATGAAAGATGCTTTATGGGGTGAATTATAAATGGCACGAATCGGAAACTGATGCAAGATATTATTGGGAATATGTGTAGCCATTGGCAGATTTTTTAATATTATGCTTTTCATGAAAATGGTGAAATTGTATCAAAGGGTAATGCGATATCACACAGAGTTGGCGATCAGACTATCCAATTCCCTGGGACTTATGGAATCTGTATATCTGCTTCTTATTATGGTGACTAGTATAAATGCGAGGTTTTCCTCCATAACTAATTTTTGGTAAAAAGTAGCTTTGTGAGACAAAGAAAGGTCATAAATGCACACACATAAACTATGTAATTTGCCCTGAACTAATCAGCCCAGGGGGAGGTGGGAGGACCAATAGGCTGTCCTATCTCAGGAGAGAACTAAATCCAGGGTACTTCCCCCCAGATTGTAAAATTCTATGATGTCACTTTGGCTATATAAGGAGGAGACAGGGAAACACAGACTACAAGCCACTGAAACCCAGACTTCAAGATCCAGGAAAGCAGAGATACATCCATCTATCCAGATCCAGGTACATACACCAGAATCCAGGGGAAAAGAAGAGAAGGCAGCTTTTCCCATTCAGTAGCACGCAGTGACCAGATCCCTTGCCTAGCTGCCCAGCTCCCATCCAGCTGTCCACAGTGATGAGACCTTGCTTAGCTATCAAGCATCCAATCCAGGAGAGCCCAGTGAGCAGATCCCTTGGCCCAGCTGTCCCAGTGACCAGAGACTATGGCCGAGCCATCCAGAGTGACCGGATGCCTTGGCTTAGCTGTCCAGAGACCTTGCTGGCTGTCCAGAAACCCCAAACTCAAGCTTACATTGTAAGTATCACATCACCCAGTCCTCAAATTGCATATCCCGCTCTTTTGAGCCTTGTAACTCATTGAAATCCCATTCAAGATCCAAAATTGGCAGTATAATCTGTTCACCTTTCCATAGACACGTCTCTATTAGCCTGTGTGTGTTATCGCATTTTTTTATAAGTCGTCCCATAGCCTGTTAAATCCTTAGTATTATTTTGCAATTAAATCAATTAATTCCCCTATAAAGAGATCCACAGTGAGCTGGTTGCCATTCAAAATCAACCACCTCATGTCAAGTGCCTTTCTTTAATAATTAAAGCCATTAAAATATATGCTCAACAGAAATAGTTCTTGTGTAACAAAAAAACGAATTTGCATGTGCATTGTGCTTTCCTACCAAATCTGATTTGCATTCATCCCATAGAAAAACCCAAACTGTAATCCCATTAAGAGTAACCCCTTTCTATCAGAATCCTATCTGTTAAGTGCCTCTGTTGCTTGTCCTGAAAACCGATTTTCGATTTTGACAACCCAGCCCTTTTTATGGCTCCCTGTCATTGAAAGCCCTGTATAGAAAAGAATTGCTATTCTGCCATTTTCATTGAACCATAATATTAATAAATATTTCACACAGGCCTGGTTCCTAGTCCATTGTGACACCGGGTGTTTGCTAAGGTGGGTGTGAGGCGGGTTGGGGGTCTTCTCAAACCAAGAATCCAGAATTCAAATCTAAATAAAAAGTATTTTTATTGTGTGCCACATTCATTGTCAGTGGAAGAAGTCCCTGGCTGGAGTGTGCTGTGTTATAAAACTGTTATTACCCTGGTGCCTATCAATGCAAAATGCAAAGAACAGCAGTAAATGACAAAACTATTGGTATTGCCAATGCTTGTTTGAATATGTCATGGAAATCTACATATGTTTCCGGTGTGGTAACATCATCTACCATCATATTGAGGACTTGCTAGGCAACTGAGAGGAGATAACAGACAGCCAAGGTTGCAGTGGCCTTTGTGTGTCTTTGCAGGCAACTTCCCTTGCAGAACTGGTAGTTATACATTATTGTCCATGTATCCCATTGCATATTCTGTTTGTTTTGCTAACTGGAGCATCCCTAAAATAAGCTTAAACTGTGGTGCATCAATCAGATATAGGAGCAGATTCTCCCAGTGACTACCATTACTGATGTCTGTGGTCATGAGAGTGACTCCTCCCGAAGACAGTTTTATTGCATTTATTCCCCGGACCTGATCTATCCTTTCCTTATAAACCAATGCAATGCTGGTCTCTCGGGGAAACATCTATCTACCCAAAGTTACCTATAACTGCAGAATCCAGCTTGATAGAAATATTGAAAATGTCTATTTCATCAGACTTCAAGCGTGCATCCAGATTGAAGGGTGTGGTAAATGTATGTAGGGAGTTTGCAACATCCAGTTGATTCTTGGGTCCTACCCCAAATTGCTATCTTGGTTTCTGTGGGCCATTCCTAATAAAATGCTCTGTCTTGCTGCACTACAACCAGAGATGATTAGCCCTGCACTTTACCCTCTCTCCACTAGTTAGAGAGAGCTTGACAGTCTGTTTGTGATGGTCTTTCCTATGAAAGGTGTTCTTATTCCACAGTACACAAATTTGGGGAGCTTTTCTGGCCACACTCTTAAACCTCTGCGACCTTAGCATAAAATGACAGCTTTTCGTGTCGCAATAATGCGTGCAGGGAATGAAGACCTAGAGTTCCCCTACTTCGTTTGTCAAAATGGCAGAAAAAGAGTTCTGCACACATAAGTTGCTGCGCCACAGGAAAATATCACTCAAGACTCTTTTTTTGCATTTTCTTGTATTGTTTTGCAAGTATTTTTATTTGGGTTTTTGGCCCATGTTGATAACATGTGTTTCGGCACTCTTCGTGTGCCTTTTTCAAATCTGGGCAATGAGTTTTTAACATATTTCAAGCGTAAGCTGAACAAAAACATATAAACATAACGTTTCGTAATTTTTACGTGCAAAATTGAAAAAAAAAACATTTATCCAGAAAAAATGAAATAATAAACAATTCCCATTGGTTTCCACAGCATAAAATAAAAAATAATAAAAAATAAATAAAAAATGTTTAACATCAAGAGTTGTCATTTGTAACCCCATTTTGTAAAGGAAAGGGGTAATACATTTTGAAAGGTATGGAGAGGTAAATTATTCACATGACACAGAAGGTGTAAGTTTTGGATCAAAATACAAACAAACGATTTTTTGAAAATATATATTACCACATACCATCACGGCGACCAATTGTTGTGTTGACCCATAAGTATTGGTAAGTATTCCGAGGGAGACAGAGAAAAACAAGATGGGGAAGGGCGGGGAGAGACATTATGGTAGACGTGATAATAGAAAGAAAAAAGGGGGGAAGAAAGGGGAGGGGGGTGGAGGGAGAAAAAACACAGCATATAAGAATGGAGTTAGCATTGTTAAGGTTTAAAATTTCAATTTGTTTACTGATGTAAATCAATCGAAAATGTCTCCAAAAGGGCTTACCTATTTCTTGGTGTTCAGAAATTCTCTAATAACGTAGTTTGAGCAAAATTGTAAATAGGAGTCCCATCAGACTCATAGGCGATGTTCATGCTTGTCAGAGTGCAAAATATATATTGGGAAATGCATTAATTTTCTTTTTGGGCACTACCGAGTTGTCATTATATTATCTATAGACTTGAACATATGCACAAATTGAGGTCACTATGTTCAGAGTTTCCGTTTGAAAATGTACTCTTCAGTTTTTACTCGTTTTTTCCCCTTTCCCCCTATACACATTGCACTAATAACGTATAGTTGCGCTTTTGACACTGCACATTGTTAAAAAATTACGTTTTTCAAGTATACTCTTAAGCATTTTTAAGGTCATTTGTTTCGTTTTGTCTTACGCATTGCGTTATACAATGGGATTTCGCTTTTGACAAATTGCAGGCGCTGCGGCCGGCTACGACCGCCTGTTTACTATGCTTATCTGCAATTAAGCTAACGGACTACAATTCTGTTCGAGCATTATTTTCCGTAGCCTAGAAACGTGCGGCCCCCTACGACCGCCTAATCTTATATGCGGATCTGGGCATGATTGGAAGCCTGAAAAGGGTGGTCTTTCACTAGAGTTAGGGCTTACCTGCAAAATCACGGTTCCGGCATCACACGTCGTATTCTACAAAGGGTTCGCTCCAAATGACATGGTGTGTATGTATACTACTACCATGGTAACACTATTTGTCCTACTTCACTTTTCATTATCGCTGTGCTAGCGGTCATAGATTGGGATGGGTTTCACTCTCGAGATCTGAATCACGTTTTATTATTGCAAAGAACAAATTTGCAAGATGCTTAACAAAGATAGGTGCCGATTCTAACAGCATTAGTGCTGTGGTTTCAGCATAACTTAGTAGCATGAAAAAGGGGGCCCTTTAAAGGCTGAGTATGAGTGGGGTAATATTGGCATATATCCCAATTTTTTAGTCCAATGAACTCCATAAGGATGCAGCAGATTTCCCATGGGGGATAATTCCACCTGTGGTAAATCCACCCAATTTAAGGGGGTAAAGAGGAGGTTTTACCTCCAGTTAAATGCTTGATGTAGATCCTCCACTTTCCCTCTGCGTTCGGAATACGGTAGTGTGGGAAAGTGGTGCTAGAGTGGCAGTAAATCCGTTACTAAATTTGACAGCCATATTTACCACACTGCCACGCCCTTGCAAAAGATGTTGTGTCCGTTCACTTCCTGATCATTAAGTATTTGCTTCACCCAAAACCACCATCATTGTGAGCACAGGAAATGGTATGTCTCAGTAGAGATGCCAAGGAAAGAATGATCTAGACGACCTAATTCCAGTCTCGCCTCGGGTGACCAGATGACACGTGTTGCCAGGATACCACTTTTCCAATCTGCAGTTTCTTATTAGAAATCATTGGTATTAGCTGCTTAAGACTAAATTGTTACTTTGAATTGAGTGAAGACTACACATCCAAGAATGTATTGCTGTGTTAATTGAAAGCATAAGCCTGCTTAAGTGTAGTTGTGGTGGAACGGTGTCATCTGGTCACCCTATTTCTTACCACCCAAGATGGTATATCATAAAAGCACTATATGCACGCTAGAGGCAGAGGTCCTGATTCACCAAGATAAACAGTGAGGCAAGTCTGGTGATGCCTGGGAGCATTTCATTATTTTTTTACCGGTTTGCTCTAGTTCAGATCTTTGCCAATGAGGCCTGATGTCTATTTCATTATTAAACATTAGGGGAGATAATAAAGAAAATGTGCATCATTACAAATGCAAATAGCACTAAGGCAAAAGTTGCTTTCATGCAAAAAACAAAAACATGCATTCTTTCAAAGTATGTTTGCACCTGCCAATGTTTGCCCAGTCCTAGCACGTTGATGTGATGTAGAACCATAACTCACTCACAAGCACCTAACGCAACGTCTTTTGAAAATCCGGAAGAAGCAGAACAGTCGACGTGCTTGCAGCAGGAAGAGTAATCTTTCAAAGCTCCAGAAGCAGACAGCTTCTAAAGCTCTCAGGTCACACCCTTTGGGCCGAGTGAGAAGCGTGGAGAATCCCAGGCCCTCCTTCCTCGCCCCGCTTCCCTGAGAGATTCGACACACTGCTGCAGCAAGCCCCTGAGAACCAGCCATCCGCCACTTAAATCATCGCACATCTGCTGCTGGCGCTACAACCCTCCCCCCATCCCCCCCCCCACGTTCAAGACGAGTGGAGATGGTGGAGCACCCTGTGGAACAAACGAGTAACTGTTTGTTTCCCTTTCACTTCATATGCACACATGTGAGCATCAAGCATCAATGTATAGTTCTCCACAGATCTGCGATAAAAGGTTATTTGGATAACTGGAAAGGGAATGTGCCATAGATTATCAACATGTCAAGTAAACAACAAAGAATGTTCAACTGGGCAAAGAATGTAAGAAGGACTTTTAGTTTCACTATAATTTTATGAACGAATAACTTGGCTTTACGTGTTTAGCTTCAATTATCACATATCAAGGGTCTGCTAGATTTCACTTGTTCTGTCGATTTCATGTACGTGTTACTTCAATCCACATGCAAGCAGTATCCCACCGGGGAAGGGGAAGGTTGTTCAGCCAATCAGGTGGCTGAAACAGCGGGTGAGAATACACAGTGACCGCCTGCTGTTTCCAGACACCCCGAGGCCCTTCGCCTTCCCCGGATGGTGCCATCTTGTTTGTGGAGGCAACAGGGAGCCCACGTCCCCACCATCCTCCACACCCCCAAAACAAATGTCCCCGTTCCCCACCCCCCTTGCTCCCTCCTAACTTAAGTACTGTACTGGAGCTTTCTGCTGCGGTGCTCTCAGCCCACCCGCGACCGCCGCCATGGAAATGGAAAAGGGATTAAGTTCCTTTTCTTCTGTCTTTCTTTTTTTCTCAGAAAATGGGCTCCCACAATACGCACAGAGCCCACCTCCTAATAAAAAAATATATATATTTGCACCCTGGGCAAACCCCGGGGTGTGTCTAGATATGACACACCAGTCGGGGGACATACATGGCTGCAATGGCGCGCAGCCCTCACAGAGATCCTCGATCCGCTTGGGCCTGCCTAGGCTCTGGCAGGCGGGCCGTTACCGGCCATGTACTCCCCCCCCGACTGGGGCGCATTGAAAACCAACCCTTTTCTAAATCAGGCCCAAAGACTCTATGAGGTCTTCAACATTACCCGCCCAATCCGCGTTCCATTGCTCCACTGTGTCAGTTCCAGTCAGCACAACTAAATGACACACTTGTTCGCTTCACAACTTTTGCAGGTAGTCTGGTTCCATCCAATAACCACATCCCACAGATCGTCCATCCGCAACGCCACTCAGCCTTACATGGGGCATAGACACAATGTGACTGACACTACCAACGGAAATGGCCAACCACATCGCAACTGCAGCATAAGCATGCCTGTCTGTACAGATAAAGAGTGTGTGGGCGAGGTGTGCAGTTGGACAATCAAGAAACATAATTGCTTGAAAGGGGACCAGAAAAATAACTAGACTGAGGGAGAACGAAGCGCCTTCTCACCATTCAGACTGTAGATGGTTAGGTTGCTCTGCAATAGGTGGACCTCCTTAGCTGCATTTGATCTGAAATGCTCTATCAGGACATTACCAAATCCCATCCTCTGGTGATGGGTGAGAGGGGACATATATGGGGAAAACACCCCTACTGTCTGTTAAAAGGATATTGCAAGTCCCTGACTGGATCCGTGACCAAACAGAGAAACAAGATCAAAGGCTCAGTTCCTTTATAAGGTCGAAGATCTCCGAGGCGACTTGCAATACTCTTTTCACGTACAGTGGGGGATTTGCAATTCCGTTTAATGCGTGGCCTTTAATGCATCGCCCCTTGTTTAATCTCATGCGAGAGACTGTCCAGCTGTTGGTCCATCTCATTAATATAGAATCTGCTCGGATTAAAAAAAAAACAGTAATGGGTAGATAGTATTGTTTGCAGGAAAATAGTTTGCACAGTTTAATAAAAATGCATCTAAAACCCGTTTTGTGGCACAGATGGTGTCTTGCTCCCTCGTGTTAAACTCCAGCAGTGCACAATAGAAACATACCACCGCGTGCGAATTCTTACCAATTGAGGGCAGGAGAGTGTCAGAGAAAGCTACCTTAGAAGGCAGGAATCTGAAAAGATTGCCATCAGTGCTACGGCGGCCGCTGGAATTTTGCTATGTGCTGCCTCAAGCAGCAGACACCCGTGACACCAGAAAAGATCTGTAATAACTGATTCTATTTGTACACTGATATCATTATTACAGGTCAGTAGTGAAGTCACAACTAGCCTCTAATAAGAACATCATGTATGGGCTGCCATGCGGATATGGCAGGCTGTTATAGTATGTTGTACAATATTCGTCCATGATCCTTTTTGCGGTTTAAGAGATACCTTGGCATAGTTAGTAGTCGTTGGTTTTCTTCGGAACTTCGCTCATCGTTGGGCTCAGTCTGCAGGTTCGATTCTGAAAGAGCAACTCAAAAATAAAGAGCCCCTGGCCAGAAGGTGTAGCTCGCGCGAGCATGGATTCTGCAGAGATATATCTGTTGCTCCATAACTTGATCGATTCGATCGTATTCTGATCCAGATGTGCGGAGACACAGGCATGACAGCACGGGAGAGTGCTGGTTAAACTGGCACCCTGCAATCAAAGCTCCCAGTATAGCGTAGCTGCTGGATACGTAAAACCCGTGGCGTGTGCTTTAAAATGGCCAACCGGCTACGGGTATCGCTATGCAAAGCATAGATTCTAAATGAATACAAACACTCTAGCTGCAGCATGTTACTGCTAACGGGGAACAAACATGGTGTCAAATAACAGACCCCCCCAACCCCCTCAAACATATAATACTCTTGCTGTATACACTGTTTGCATGATGTTGGGCGAGTGGCAAATGTAACGGAAAGCCCCTGTCCCGTCCATTCTAATCCACAAAACATCCACATCTCTAACGCAATCGGGGCCTCCACAGTCAGGGTCCTGACGTGCTCTAATTGGGTGGCGTGTTAGCGAGGGCACATGAAGAGCGGGACACGAAGGGGGAGGCAGAGGAAATTAGGAGCATAAAATTGGGATTTTGTTGGGGGTGGAAGACCCCACCCGGGCAGGGCTGGTGTGGGAGGAGAGAAGATGGCGTCCTGCCTGGAGGCCGTGAATGGAGGCTCATGGCTGCCTGCTGGCTCCCCGCTCTCAGCCCACCCAGACCATGAAATCCCATTCTACTAGCAATTTTCCGCTAAATTTTCCTTGTCTTCCCATCTCGAACCCCCACACGCATTCATTTTATTCCCTGACAGCAGCCACTCTCCCTTTTTAGGAAGCCTAACCACAAAACAAGACCACGACGCTGAATTATATCTGTTGGGTGATAAAAAGAGAAGAAGGCCTTTGCCTCTCATTATCATATTGATTGACTAACTGGTTTAACGTATGATCGTCCGCAGAAACAAGATAGCAAAGTTAAGAGTTTAACACAAATATAAAAGTGAAAGCATGTATTATTTAAAGAATGGACAGGCTATGCCAATGAAATTGGCACCATCTGTCCCCGGAAGCACACTTAGACAAACATCAAACGTTTAATGGTTCATCAGTGGTATGCCTGTTTGAACAGGGTTAAATATTGTTGCGGTATCCCTGCCTTTGCATGTGTTATTTGATTTCTGACCGTATGCTGTTTTTATATATGATAGCTGAAGATACACTACATCACCTCTGTTCACTACATCACTGGTTCATGTAGCGCCCTGGTGCCTCTGGGTGTGGGCGCACGAGGAACTTTAACAAACGAACTTGACTGAATAGTTGTACATAAAAAAATGGTCAACTGAGGAAAACCCGCAATTTTCATTTTCTGAACATAAGCAAGCAACATTTTTTAAATACTATGGGCATGATATACAATGCGTTTTTCAATGGGATTTTCCCACTGAAACGCACTTGTGTAAATGATAATGATGTGTTATTTATATAGCGTCTTTACCCAAAGCGCTCTACAGAGGATATATTTACAAACCGAAATTGGTACTCATTTATTTACCTCGGAAGGTTGAAAGGCTGAGTTGGCCTTGGGCAGGATTCGAACCTGCGACCTGCAAATCACACTCAGATCGCAGCAGCGAGCACTCAACCCGCTGAGCTACCTTACTAGACTCAATGAGATCGAAGGTACTAAGTGGAGTATAAACACAATTGAAAAGAAAACCTAGATAGGTTATATGGTGTACCAATATGCCATATAAAGGCAGAATCCCTAACAGAAGTTGATCTTTATAACACAAGTGTAAATAGTTCAACTATGCTCTGACTGTCTCAGGATTATCCAAGGCCAGGATCCTGACGGGTTTTCAGTATATCCCTCATTAATATTCACGAGAAAACATGTGCGTACTTTTAGAATTATTGTATGCAAATTTATCTCATGAATATTAATGAGGGGCATCACGAAAACCAGACATGGATCCGGCCCTCAAGGCCTGGAGTTGAAAGACAGAGAAACTGGCATGTGGCATACTTAGTGAGAGGCTGGAGAGTGAGAGGAGAGAGAATAGATGCAAATGGAACAAAAGTTGTGAGACAGATAAAAAATACACGATTGGAATGGGTAGAAGAGAATGAGGGAGGGCCAATCGAAAGATGGAAGAGTGGACGAGACTGAAGAAAGAAGGAAACAGAACATGAGAGTGGGGAGGGAGAAAGAGGGAGAGAAAAACAGGGAGAACGGGAGAGAGAGAGATGGAGCGAGAGAGTGAGACAGAGACGGACAGCTGAAATAAAGGAGTGCAGTGAAAAGAGGGGGGAAGAAAGCAGGTGATAAGGGATAGGAATAGGGAAAAAGGAAAGCCAGATAAAGAACAGGGATGGAGAGATGCAGCACTCACCCATTTCAATCAAACAAGAACTGTCATGAAACGTATTCACAAGAGCAGGCCTATATATGTGAAAATATTAGTTATGTAGGCGTTGGCGCCCTAACAGATTTCTCTAAATTCTCCTTGTTTGTCATTGAATTGGGGGTATTTTCTAAGTTCACACAGTG
Source organism: Ambystoma mexicanum (assembly GCF_040938575.1). Lineage (NCBI taxonomy): Eukaryota > Metazoa > Chordata > Amphibia > Caudata > Ambystomatidae > Ambystoma > Ambystoma mexicanum. Next base: position 587,059,226 of record NC_090929.1, read on the forward strand.
AAGAACAGGCATGTTTCAAACTCTCAACTTTGGTCCCATAAGCAGCAGATTGATATTGGATGCACTGCCTAAGGATGACGTCATTTACTACTGATGAAGACCAATGTAATCACACCAAGGACTGGTGAAAACATGATTTTCAGAAGATTCTGCTTATTCAATAGGGAAACAGTTGTGAAATAGAAGGCCACGTTTCAAGCAATGGATGAGGAAATGCAGCATAATTCAGCACAAAGAGCCAGTAAAAGTAGGTCATGCAATACAGGGGTCCATTTCACAAAGACCTATGGGCACTTTGAGGCAGGGGCTAGGCGCCAGCAGTCAAACACATCATTGATATTCAAGTGTTGGGCATGTTCCCAGTACTTGAACCTTCATTGACTCTGAGACCTTACACTCGTGGTGCTGGGCGGGAGCCAGTCTGAATGCATGCAGATTCTGCAAATACATTTACTTTGATTGGCCAAAAGTGTTTAGTCACTGCAAATCAGGGGTGTTGCTAGGTCTGGAAAAGATCTGGGGCTACACTAATGTCGGGACTATCGAGACTCGGGGCTAGCTAGTCTTTTGGTTGTAGCTCCTGAGCTTCTATCCGGGGTTACAAACAAAGGACCCAGCGCTATAGCCCTCTGAGCCCCCCTAGCAATGCCCCTGCTGCAAATACAGTTTATTTTATATTTCTACCTATACTAGAGAATGCCAATTTCAAGCATGAACATTTCTATTTTGGGCAGTTCAATGCTGCCTGCAGAGTTTTCTCACCCATGAAGCATTTCACTTTCTCCTTATGCTCTCGGACAGGAATGCCGGGAGCAGGGAAAAGAGGTGCACATCTGCCAAATACCAAAGCACATAATTTTGTGAATCCAGATGTTCTTTGGTTTGTGCAGACCCAGTCTTGCCTACCTTGATTTGTGGCAGACCCCATCTTGACCTCATACTGAAAATAGGCTGATTCCTAAAAAGTGATTGTGCCACAACAAAAGTATTTTTTGTCTTGACTATCTACCTTGACTCTCCTGAGTCGTCCACTGGACTCTTTCACAGCCTCTGTGACATTCTTTGCCTCACCATTCATCCCTCCGGTTCGACGCACTCTGCTGGACATACCTTGGATGCTCTCATCTCTTCCGACATCGCAATCTCCAACCCTCTCGCTACACCTCTCTCCTGGTCTGATCATGCTCTCCTGTCTTCTCATCTGGATCTCTTAGGTTCCCCAGCTAAGCCTCTACCTGCACTGCCTGTCTCCTTCTCCGTCATTCGACTGGTGAAGCGAGTGTCAGTTGCAGCTTTTGCCTACACTTTTATTCCCCTGCCCACTCCTGAAACAGACTTCCACACTGACTCTGCCCTTGCTAATCTCCACCTCTCTATCACCAACACCCTGGACATCTTTGACCCTGTCATGAGGATCCGAAGCAAGCCTGTCTCCAAGCGCAACACCTGTTATGACTCTGAACTAGCCTCTCTGAAACGCAAGTGCAGTGGCTGAGCGGAAGTGGTGGGCATCAGGCACATCCTCTCAGAGACTGGCCTGCCGCCTGCTCGAAAGGCAATCCACTTGTAGAAGAGGGCCCATATCCAAGCCCAAAACTCTGGGCCACTAACAACAATGGCGAACTGTTTAAAATCTGCAAGGAACTCGCCAATCCTACTGCAGTCTCTACTTCCCCCCTGCCATCCCTGACCCTCTGTACTTCACTGGCCTCCCACTTCCTAATCAAAACCTAGGACATTAGGTCCTCACTCTCCTCTACTAACCTCCCTCCTTCCTCCCCAGCCCTCATATCTCCCTTGGCTCCCCTCGCCCCTTCCTTTCTACTCTCCTCTTTCTCGCCCATAGCATCGGATGAGGTCTCGAGACAAGTCCTTTCTATGAAAGTCTCCTCCAAACAGGTGGTTCCCTGCTCCTCCAGAACTATTAAGGACAACATTGCCTCCCTTGCACCATCCCAAGCCAATTTCTGTAATCACTACTTTGCCACTGGCTCCTTCCCTCTACCTCTCAAGCCCTCCCTTGTGCATTCTCTCTGCAAAAATCCCTCTACCGACCCTTCCTGCCTGGCTAACTACTGCCTTATCTCCATTACCTCCTTCTAGGGCAAACTCCTGGAGAAGCTGGCAATCTCCCGACTGATCCAACACACTGATTCTGTTGGTTGTCTCCACAACCACCAGTCTGGCTTCAGAGCAGCCAGAGGCACAGAAAATGTTCTACTGCCTTTGACATGGTCAACCATGCCACCCTGACAAATCGGCTCTGTGACAACCTTGGCATCACAGGCCTGGCATTGGACTTATTGACCCCCTTCCTCTCTGCCTGACCTTCCTAGGTTGAGCTGGGCCCTTTTCTCTCCCCTATCAGACTCTACACCTGCAGCATTCCTCAAGGCTCTATCCTCTCGCAGTGGCTCTTCAACATCTACCTTGCCCCTTTGGCCCACCTGACCTCGTCCTTCTCTCCTCACTTCCAGCGTTATGCAGATGACACACAGCTCTCCTTGAAGCTTCCCTCTACTGCCTCCTCTCCCTCCTCTCTCATCCCTGACTATCTGAATGCTATTAAGTCATGGCGTGCTGCCAGTGATTGCTGCCTTAATGCCAGTAAGACTGAGATCCTTCTCATTGGGATCCCAGCTCCGACCTTCCCTCCCACCCTTTGACCGCCCTCTATGATTCCCCTCCCCTCACTCTCTTGTGATGCAAAAAACCCTGGTGTCATCTGTGATTCCTCTCTCTCCTTCTCTCCTCACATTGCAGACTTTGCCAAGAAGGCCCACTATCAGCTGCACCTCCTCAGAGGCATTCTCCCTTTCCCCACCTTCCCCCAGAATCTCAATGTCTTCAGAGCTCTGGTCCTCTCCAGGCTTGACTACTGCAACAGCCTCTTCCTCAACCTTCCTTCATCCTCCCTTCGCCCCCTTCAACTAATCCAGAATTCGACTGTGAGACTTATCCTTGGGCTCAAGCACAGGGACAGCATCGCTCTAGCCCTAATTTCTCTCCACTGGCCCCGGTTGCTGCTAGGATCAAATTCAAGACCCTCTGCATCATTCACAAGGCTTTCTGGGGGCATGGGACCCTGGCAAAAATCCAACTCTCTCTCTCTCTCTCCCTAAATACCTCCCTGCTAGAGCCTTCCATCTGCTAGCTCCAACTCTCTGCAGGTCAGACACTTTCTCTAAGCAGAGAGTGGGTGGTAGATCTTTCCCCTTCACAGAAGCCTCCCCCTGGAATGGTCTCCCTGACCCTCTAAGGCTTGAGCCGGATCCCCTTAAGTTCCGGAAGCTCCTCAAGACTCTCCTTTTCTCCTCTTCCCTCCCTCTCCCCATCTCCTGCTGACACCTGCCGTCTGCCGCAGTAACTTGCTGACTGGTTCCCTCTGAGTTCTACAGGGCTCCACGCGTGGACTGGGAACCAAAAGAGGCCCTGAAATTATTTTTAAAGTGGCCCCACATTACACATTTTCACCAAGCCCAACCATTTTCCTATGTGACATTTGGAAATCGAACACAAAAGAGGCCCGGAGTGCCAAAGCCTACAGGGAAACCTCCAGAGTTCCCTATAGGCCAGTGCAGCCCTACTTAGGAGTCCTGCATTTATAATGGGCATCAACGAGAATCCAGAGATGACTGACTCACAGCCGACATGGGACAACTAGAGAGGGTTGTGAGTCTATGAGAAGGCATCAAGGCACTGCTCTCTTGGAGGGCTTTATAGGACGCTGTAACAGATCGAACAGGCTGTAATTGCAGACACCAGCCGTGTGACCTTCGTGCCACAGCATGTGCAGCCCCAGTGTAAGAATGACGCAAGAAGGGATGGGACTGTGGTGAGACTTATACGCCTGGTATCTGCTAACACGGATGTCTCAATAAATAGAACTACCGAACAAGCTTTGAACTTTATATTCGTTATTTCAAAGGGGAAGACAGGGCATTATTGGTATGCACTTTTCAGAATAAATAAAAAGCAGCATTGGCAGTTCCATTATAAGTGCCAACTGTCAGCCATTACACCAAATGAACATATTTCATAAAAAGCAGCTCAGTGGTCAGTAATGGTTTATGAATGCCAAAAGCACTGATATCAAGAAGGGGAATGCAGTTGCAATACTGAAGATCAAACTGTTCAATTCCCCTGATATTGCAGAGAGCCCAGGTGCAATTCCATTTCAGGCCGCCATTCACACAGACACTAGACTCTGCTGGATACCTGTGCTGCACTGTCCAGACACTATATATCTGGACAAGGATTCAGACTGGCCAACAAAAACTCGGAGATGCACGTCACTCGACGCCCCGGCCACACCCGCACAAAACTCTGCACACTTGCCACGCCCACGTTGTTTAAAAAAAAGGCAAACGCCACGGTGTGATGCCAGAAAAGGGGCGGGATTTGCTTCAGTGCAGTGTGTACGCGCACACCTCCATGTGACTGGCCAATACCCGCATGGTTGTAGCTAATCACATGAAGGTGTGGGGGATTTGCTGGCACTGGCAGAAAAACCGGACACTCCATGCTCTTCCTGGGAGACCGAGACCCCTGAGACCGACAGAAGAGCCTGGAAACCCAAAGTCTCTGTGCGAAACCCGGAGACTAGGCAGGTCTGCAAGGATTAAGCACTTTGAAGTCCTGGCAGCTGTGCGCTTTACGAAACACCTTTGACATTGACATTAAGCTAGTACTGCTTTTGTGCACGTTGGTTCACCAAAGTTTGGGCTTTCGAATAGAGACCTTAGGGTGACGTGCAGTGTTTATTGTGGATTGTGAATGAGAGACCTTTTTAGATAGTACACACAGATAACCAAATTGCTTCGGTATGACGGCGTGAAGTTGTGTTCCTGAAAGGTGCTCGATTGGGATCGCCGGAACCTTAAATTCTCTACAACAGTGGATAGTTTATTGCACTGCCTACCAATGTTACTTGGCCCCTCTGCTAGGCAGTGGTGGACGTGTACGGAAAGAAGTAGTGGAACTGTGTTCCCTGCTGGGCTTCCCCTGCTCCCCACAAACCCCATCGCCATACCCACTCTGACACACAATCCAAAGCCCCAAACAAACACACCTGCTCTTTATGGGAATGTTCTGTTCAGTGCACTGAAGTGCAAGCTTCAACTTCTTCCTATACTTTTATTTTAAAACGAAGCCATTCCAGAATGGTTTCTTTTTAAAATAAAAGTATAGGAACAGTGAAACTTTAAAATAAAAAGTATAAGAGCACCGCTCCCGACTGCTCCCACCCACTTCGACCTCTGCTGCTAGGCAAGACGGACTACAGACTCCATGCTCTTACATTCCTTAGTCTTTGCAGAGACCAAAGTTAGCATTTGGAACCAATTCCTAGGGTGTTTTTGAGGCAAAAAATAGGAAGTATAGGAAGTAGTGTATATGTTTGTCAATAGAAGAGAGGAGGAATATATTATACGCCGCACTATAGTTAAGATGAGTATTAAGATACATAGAAAACCCGAAAAATTAATTGCTAATAACATTTGACTCGCATGATGGATCTGCCTGAAATTTTGCAAAGCAAACGGTTTTCACGGGTCTCCCAGAATGGACATTTTTGAAAAAACCCAATCAAAAATAGAAAAATCTTATTTAGAAAGTTAAAAAATGCTGTTTTGGCCAAGACCCCATTCATTAGCTCATAGAGAAAAAGTCAAATGTTTTCTCCAGCGCACAGCCAAAACCACTGGATGGAATTGGAACAGGTACAGAACAACTTGGACACGAAGCGTTGACTTGATTTCCGGGAGTGTTCTGGGGTCATTGCGTCCAGTTGTTGCTAAAATATTTAACTGAGAAGGGCACTCCCCCTTCTCCCAAAATGATAGCTATATCTCCGATGGCGCTTTGCTGCATAGAGGCTGACAGGTTTTTCAGAAATGAAAAAGCAGCAATTTGTCCCCCAAATTCTATTGATAATAACCTCTGCCTTGCTGGATGGATTTGGATGAAATTTTCAAAACCAAATGTTTCTCAAGGGCCGTGCTCACTGGCCAGGGCCGAAGGTCATGGCATGTAGGCACAAGAAACGTGTATAGGCCTCTCTTCTTCACCACCCGGTACAGCTGTACCCCTCCTCTGTGCCCTCTGTATCCCTCCCCGCTGGATATCTATTCTGCTGATGCCTCTGAAAAGCCCTCCGTTATGCATCTGTACTGTTGTACACCTCTGTAAAGCACTCCGTTATGCATCTGTACTGTTGTATACCTCTGTAAAGCACTCTGTTATGTATCTGTAGTGTTGTATACCTACCAGACCTAGCTTCAAGAACCAACGGAGCGCTTCAACTATGTTAGGTCCACGCTCAATAATAATAATAATAATAATAATAATAATATTGTGGCCACAACCTGAGGCTGTGGCCACCTAGCGGGTCCAAGAGAAACATATTAGGGAAACATGTACAGTGGACACAGCCAAAGGCTGTGGCTGGTGGCCCGTAAAAAAATCCAAAAATGTTGTATAACAAAACTCCTGGAATTCACTGAAAAAAACCTTAGTTAAGAAGCGTTAAGATACACAGATTTAAGGCAACAAAACCCTTGAAATTCAGTGGATGTCGGAAATCATGACCAGCTTAACTCGGCGCTTTCCCGTGGCAAAGCCCATGAGCACATACACATTATAAGAGAAGAGATTCACAATGACCTGCAAAATGGCATTATGGGGGGACATCAACTGGGAACGTGCCAACTTTCCAAGTCTGCTGAATTTCAAGGGTTTTGTGGTTTTAAATCTGTGCATATTTTTTTTCTGTTTAAATAATTTATTAGAATTTTTAAAATATAATCAATTGATAATTGCAATAGGTGAATTAAATCATACATATAAACAGGTATTATGAAATGTATGAAGTCTTTGAAAACATGAACTATAAGCTATAACAATCAATAGATATTATGTAATTATTGAATTGAAGTGAATTGATCAGGAATATGATACATTTAGGAAGTAAGACTGATGGGGACAAACACAACAAACTAAAAGAAACAGTAGGCAGGGGTAAGCATATGGCACTAAAGACAGATTATTACTTTGGACTCAGATGAGTTGTAAACACTTCCCATTTGCTATAACATTTAGAAAGGTTTCCATTAGAGAAAACATGCATTTTTCAATTGTATGTAAATTACAAATGGGATTCCACCACAAGTCATAGGATAGATTATTTGCAGATTTCCAATTAGAGTCAATTAGATGAAATCTTATATAAAATAAAAAGTTAAATAGGCTCTGTGAAGAGAATGAATTCATATATGGCTTAACTAAAATGCCAATCATTAAATTAGATAGCGTTAATGGTTCTTAAAAAACAAATATAAGCTGTAAAAATGTCCATATTGTCTCCCAAAGGGAAAATATTATTTACATTTAGATATAGGCCTCATTAAGACCCAGGCGGTAGGGGGTTAATGGCACCGGTCGAGCTGTCGGCGCCGTTAACCCCCTACTTCCTCATTACGAGGTCTGCTTGCGGGACCCGCTAATGACACCTGGCCCCACACCAGGCATCCTTAGCGGGTCCCGTAAGCAGACCAGGATGCTAACAATGGGCCCGTCATTAACGGGCGCGTTGTTAGCATCTTCCCCATTCTCATTGAGCCCTATGGGGGCTCAAATGGGAATGGGGATGTACCGGGTCCAGGTTCCTTGAATGGGGAAATACCGGACACTCCAAGGTCGGAATGGCCCGGCATTTCCCCATTCAAGGAACCCAGGCCCGGTACCTAGTATGGGGGAAGCCATGCCACGAAAAGCGGCATGGCTACCTCCATATTCGGAATGAGGCCCATAGTGTACACAAACCAGCATATGGGAACTGACATGACCAGCAAGTATTAGATGCAGTATTCGAGATTTTAGAAATACGTTCTGACAGGAGTTTATTAGGCTCTGTGCAAAATAAAAAAAAAGTGAATGTGTCAAATTAACAGCTGTTGAAGTTGTGAAGTATTGTTTACAAATGTTAACCCATAAGTCTGTGGAGGGTTGAAATAGTGCTTAATAGTATCAGAGTTGAGAAGATTTCTATCATTCGATTGAATAAGAATCAAGTACAACTTTGCCGCTTTTGTTAATGGCGAGTGTAGTAAATGATCAATACATTTAGAAGTCGATTTTGAGAAGTAATAGGCACAGAGTTGATCATAAGGTTAATAAGAGTAGAATACAATTTAAAATGGCATTCAATAAGGGTAAAACAAGGACACTATTTTGGAAATGGGATAACAATGTAATTCAGAGAAAAAAGATTACCTTGAAAACTACCATCTTTAAAGCGGAGAGGCTTTTTGCTTTAGAGGAAACAATTTTCCACATCATGAAAATGCATTATTAAATTCCATTGTACTATGTGACACCTCTAAAAAATAATTCCATACATTTTTGAAAGAATGTAATTCCAGGCCAATATATAGTTGGGAGAAAGTGAAGAAAGGTGTTATTAAGTTGGCTTCCAGTTTAACCCAAGTAGGGGCACTCATCAATTGTGATTCTTTATTAAAAGAAATTAAAATTTGTTGTAATAAGAAGGCTTTATGTTAATTTGAGAAATCTGGGCATGTCAATGCACCATTGTCTTTGGTAAATTTAAGTCTATTTAATTAAATTTTGAGAGTCTTATTATAATAAGCAATCTATCAAGCTTTTTGAAAAACAAGAAAGGAAAATATTCCAGGATCATAGAAAGGAAATATAGGACAATAGGACTGAAAGTCATCAGATGACACCACCAAGTTAAAAATAAAGGGTCCTTTAGGAGATGAGTGACTTCACTTTATTAATAATAATATTTTTATTTAGGGAAATTGTAGTAGAAATACCTTTAGTGATATGGAAACCTAAATATTTGTTCTTTTTTTAAGTGACAAATTGTATAATAAATCCCATTAGAGTTGCCTTAACTGCATCCCAATTATTGTGCATGAAGGTATCATGTTCATGGTTATATTAAAGAATTCAGTACAACCAAAACCATCAACTTGCTTAATAAAAGAAGGATCTTTTAAGAGAAATGAGTTAAATCTCCACCTGGATGACAAGCAAAGTTGTAGATCCCAAGTAAGGATTGAAAAAACTGGAGCATGATCAGAAACTAGAATGGAGTCTATATCTGAATGTTGAATAGCGGAGGTAAGGAATACATTAAAGCATAGTTTAGCCTAGAAAGGGAGTGTGGTGGTGAGAAAAAAGTATACTCTTTAAGATCCGGATGACAAAAACACCAAGCGTCAACAATGTTTTGGTCTTCTTTAAAAATTGGCGCATCTTAACTTGACTATCAGAATCCCCTGAGGCCATATTTGGTACTAACAAGTAACGTCTGAACAGATTTCCACCCTGATGAGTGCAAGAAGTATGAATGCACTAGGAGGAGAAGATCACCTGGACTGTGGAAGGTTACTGAGCTGGGAACCAGAGTGTGCCCCTCACCTGCCTAGTTTCGGAACATATATATATGTGTGTATATATATATATATATTTATATATTCAAAGAAAGAACTTTAGCTGCAGGGATGTTAAGGTGAGAAATTAATGTAACAAAACCCCTGAAATTCATCTAAAGCCACCTTAACTTCATGCTCCCTGTTATGCAGCCTATGACCACAATGATTACATCACATATCACATCACAGAGGACATCACTAATTACATGTTGTATCAGAACACTGATGATATTGGACAAAACATCATTTATAAGTTAGCTCATGAAAAGTTGATTACCTCAATAACAATTTAGGCCATGGCCTTAGCCATGGCAAAGGCTGGGTTCACCGGCCAGTACCAAAAGCCATAGCTAGTGATCGGGTAGGGTTCAAAAATACCAATGTGCATGGTTAAAAGCCATGCCTAGTAGGCCATCACTATACAGTGGGAAACATTGAAAGCTGTAGTCACTGGCCATGGCTAAAGGCCCATTAATATGTTAGAATATAAAGTCGGCACAGCCAAAGCCTGTGGCTACTAGGTATTATTGTGTTGAAGACCATGGCTAGTGTCTGGTTAGTGTATATAGTAAACAGTGGGTACAACCGAAGGCCATAGCTAGTGGCTGTTAGTGCTGTATAATACACAGTGGGCACGGCTGAAGGCCATCACTTATTGCATTTTATTATTTTAAAATGTACGGCGAACATGGCCAAAAGATGTACAAACTGCTCAAGGTCAAAGGCCATGGCTAGTGGCCCATTTATATGTAACAATATATAGTGGGCACAGCCAAAGAATGTGGCCAGTGGACAGTATTGTGCTAAAGTTGATGGTTAGTGCCAAATCAGTGTATATCGTATACAGTGGGCACCATTGAAAGCTGTTTCCATGGTAAATGCCAACATCTATGGTTGGTAGCCTGTTAGTGTTTTAAAATATTTAGTGCACATGGTTGAAGGTTGTGACCACTGTCCATAGCTGAAAGCCTAGACTACCACCCATTCATGTGTTAAAATATATTTGCCCATGCACACTGACAATGGCTGAAGGCCATACTTAATGTCAGTTACAGTTGTAGTGTAATTAGTGATGTCATCAATGACGTGCTCTGTGATGTCATAATTGTGGTCATAGGCTGCACAACATGGGGCGTGAAGTTAATGTGGCTTTAGCTGAATCTCAGCGGTTTTGTTATGTAAGGTTCTCACTTTAACATCCCTGCAACTAAAGATTGTATTCCTTGAATTTCAAAGGTTTTGTTACAACACAAAGGAACCTTCAGTCATTGCAGATCACCCAGCACAGCGCTGTGAGAGCAGAAAGTACTAAAGGCTAAAGTACTGATACTTATATATATGCTGAGAGCACAATGCTCTTGCTACATTTTATGATGACTCGTGAACAACAAAACAAGCTAGCACACTGGGAGTATCCCATTTGATTTAACGTGGCTCTTTCTAGGGGCTTCATTAACTTCGTTTTGGTGAAAGAACTTCTACTAAAAAAATCAGTTCTTGAATCTGAAGTTGTCTCTTTACTTGGCGTTTCAAAGCCAGAATGGCAGGAAAAATGGGAAGAGCCTTGCACAGGCATTCAGCAGTAGCCTCTTTACCAGAGAGGTTCCCACAAGCGTGGAAATTCCCCAGCGAGTGAAACGTGTAGGACAATATTGGCAGAACATTGCTTTAGTGAACTAGTGCATCAGGATCATTGCCACGGTTCTGCCTCAGGAATGAGGCGTGGAAATGGGGGAAATTAAATCTGAATGGGGCCATCAGCCCTGAGGCAGAAGAGCCGCTTTATGCCCCACACTCAGAGCAGAACATCTCCAATTAGATAGATTTTTCGGTAAATGTTCCACTTGTTAATAATCCCGACCGCACAAGGAGCTCAACAAAAATAAATGGCGCGGCCAGAAGGCTGACAATTGCAGGACTTGCATCAAGACTCATACCTCATTCAGTGAACTTAAACTATAGGCAAAACGTGGATTTCCCATTGGAGCATATTATGTAAAAAGTGTTAAAATGAATATTGATTAAAAATACAAATCAGGAAACTAAGCAATTTTTTTTAACTGTAATCAGCATCATTACAATGCAACTTATTGACTTACAAATAGGTTCATCAATTCGGCATGCTATTTTTTAATGACCACTCTTCGCTTACGTTAGTTAACCAAGTCACATCTCAAACTTTCTTAACAAGCACAGAACATCACATCCTCTCGAAAAATAACTGAACACTCATCCATCAAGAACAGTTTAAAACATTTTAGACAAGAAATGGCACCCTCCGAAAATTTGCTGGATTGTTAATCAAAGTAACAGTTTGCATGCCGAGCTAGGTGGGGTGCTTTATAGCATGTTCTAATACTTTTTGGTCCTATAGTGCAGCCCTATTTGACAATTTGCACCAATAACAACATTCTATCTTCGTATTCCTGGAGTTACCAACACCATTGTTTCACCGAGTATCGATATATTCTGCAAAGTCTGCCTAAGTGATGTGCTTTTGGGACTGATTGTAAGCGCTTAACATTGCTTTTTCTAGTGTTTACCCCACACAAAATAAATAAGGATGAACCTATCTTGCAGATGGGCTCATTGAGTGCTAGCCTAAGGACACTTAAGTCAGCGAAGCATGTGTAACATTGCGCCTGAACATTGGGTAGAGGTTGCTGAGCGGGGGTCATTGGCACTGTCTTGCCTTTAGGGCTGGAGCGTGAAATGGTGGGAAAATGCAGCTGAATAAAGCATTGGGAAGTTACAGCGCGGCACCACACCAGGAGCAGAACATTCCCAATTAGGAGGATTTTTCGGTTACCGTTCCGCTAATCAATTCTTTACACCACACAAGTCGCGGAGAGAGGCCCACTTATGAGAGAGAAATGAAGCATTTGCTTTGAAAATACTTTTGCATCTAGAAGGTTCGCGTGGATAAGTATGCCATTGACTTTAATTGAGAATAATATTACATCACATTTCATGTTTTTTTGAAAAATGCACCATTTTAAAGAGAAAGGAGTGTAACAAAAATATTCAATTAAGTATACATTTCAAACAGCATAGCCTGCCTGACCCACACAACATTCACCCTCCTTCAAGACTACCAGCCTTCTCCATCTAGCCTGCCTACACCTTAAATCCGTTGTAAAAATACTCTGGTCATGCTGGTCAAAACTACACCAATTACAAAACGTTAGATGCAATGCACTTAACTTGGAGCTGGAAGACTATGAGCTTGCATTTCGAGTATTCGAGACCTTATATTACATTCCGTTTGTATGCAGCTCTACACCAACCTCTTGATCCAATGCGCCTGTTAAAGTGGACCTGCTGTACCTCGTCCAGGTTCTCATTAGTATTCGATGCACCTGGCAGAAACAATTTCCCCTGCTTTCTCTATTGGTGTGGGAGGTCTTCTGTCTGACTAACTAGCCACTGAAGATATGAACCAAACTTTGGAAAATGTATTGTTAGGATATGGTCAATAAATCAAGACCCGCGTTCTGTTTGGCAGTAACAGCAAAAACAAGTGCTATTACAAACAATGGGGCCTCATTAGAAGCCTGCCGGTCCGGAAACAACGGTGGCGGTAAACCCGCCGCCACCGTTTTCTCCGGACCGGCAGACTACAAGTTCTGCAGGCGGGTAGTGTCACTCCCGCCAGGTCTGACCTGGCGGGAGTAACGCCACCCGCCTGCAGACGGAAATGGAAACACCGGCACCGTTATTTACGGTGCCGGTGTTTCCATTGTCCCCATCCCCATATCGGACTCCATGGGAATGGGGATTAACGGAATTACGCCTCCGGAATTACCGGGTCACCAAGGTTGTAATGCCCTGGTGATTCCGGCAATCACCGAGGCGGTAATTCATTCCGCGTCCGGCGTTCACCTTATGTGAAGGGAAAAGCTGGCACAACCCTATACATAGCGTACATAACAAAGTCCCCCTGGTGGGTATAAAATGGCGGCATCTCAGATGCCCATGATCTCACCCCTTTTCAAAGTACAATACAGAAGGGCCATTACTTACCCTAATGTGCTTTGAAGGACGTGATACAGTATCAGTTTGATCTGCTATTTTACCTAATCAATTTACTTTTTTCAAAAATGTTTTTAATAGTAAAAAAAAGTGATTATACAACAAAGGCCAATTCAGCTCACATTGTTGAAAGAAATACAATAATTCAAGAAAATCTCTACAAATTCATATAAAATATCATACAATGTATATAAATCAAACATCAATACTAATATATCAAAACCCATACAACAGTAAATCAGCATACTCCTGGGGGGACTAAAGTGGTTTTAAATGATCACCCCCCCCCCTGCACACAATAACCTTGTTTCCAAGAAGAGCTGCACGCAACGTCCTAATTGGATTCTGGCTTCTGGGACGTTTTGGGGATGACCCCTGAGGCCTACGCCTATCCATACGCACTGTGCACCCTCTAATGGCTGATATTGCTCACTGCCAAGAAGGTGTGCTCACTATGGGGTGAGCCCTTTTTTTATTTCCTTCTGATTGCCTCTGCTGTATGGCGTGGAGACCCTTCTTGGAAGTGCCCACCCTCTCTCCCTTCTGAGGCTGCATCTGTGAATGGAGAAACAACCGGTAATTACGGTTTCCTTATATGTCCCCTATTGCTGATCCCCTACCTAGCTGCATTCCCCTACAGTGTTAATGTTAAATACCTGTGTTGGTATGCAAAATGGCCAGAGGACAGTTGCTCCACACCTTTCCAGTCTTGAACAGCAACGACTGGATGGGTCGTTTCAGAAGCAGCCGGGGAACTGTAGAGTTGGCTTCACTCAACAGCCCATATTGTGGCAAATCAACCCCGATTTAGTCTTCAGCCTGTCCGTTATGTGTCTTTAAATGACTGATCGTGAGTCTTCTTCCTTACTTGCTCTGTGTTCGTCAGTGTCCCAATGCCCTTCTTTAACAGTTGCGTTGCCTTCTTTCTAGATATCTGAAGGCACTCCGGTCATCCTACTAGCAGCACCATTAATACAAGTAAGTTGTGCCTTTTAGGGTGGGATCTGCAGGTATTAGTGTAGCATGAACTGACCTCATTTTCTCTTGGTGGTACCAGTGTGGTGCGTTGGTGGAAACAGAAAAAGTCACGAAGCGGAGGTGCAGCAGTTGAAAGCCTTCTCGTGTTAAGTTATTCCCCTGCTTTCTTCTGACTTCTGTCTCCTTTTTTTGAGGTCTTCTTTTTTCTAACGGGGTGGTAGCAATGCACATGGTGAGGGTCGTCCAGGATAATCACTTGGATAGCATCCGCGGATATTTTGCTACACAGTACACATGCATACCCTTTCCATTTGCGCTATTTGACTTGATAGGCGAGTGGTGGCACCGGAATATCACCTTCTGCTGCTGGGGTTTGTGATTTGCACAAGTGGTGGGATTGCCTTTAGTTTAACCTTAGTTCCCATGTGATATACTACTGCCACTTAATAATGACTAACGCAGCTTCCGAAGGGACAAAGTTGAATAAGTGCTGGAAGTAGGATGTAGTTTACTTGCGTAATACACTGCAGCATGAACATTCCCACGCGTGTTCGTACAGTGGTTGCAACTTGCAAGCCTCTCACCTTAATAATGAATTCCGAGAATTGCATATGCTTGAACATTTGTATTTCATGCAAATTAGGCTCTGAACAATACATTGAAATGACCAGAGGGCACGAGCCCACAGCTCAGATCAAAGGAATGTCATTTTCCTCTGGTTTTTACACTGCCATAGTAGTTCCACAGTGCCCATATTTTTCTGTAAGTAGTATATTGTGCCCCTGACTGGGAAAACCAATCCCTAGTCTGCTGCAGGGTGGAACATGAGGGTATAGTAGAATGGCAGGAACTCAGGGGAATATGTTACAGACAGGCGGGAGGTATACACTAGGAATATAATGTTTGGTGTTAGAATTGATGTGTTTTAGTTCAAGATATGTGGACTGAGTTCTAGATGGACATGGCACATTAATATGTGTCGTGCTAATATGCAGATTGCTATTCCAGGCAGCTTTGAATCGATGTAGTGTAATATGTGAGCACCTAGCGAGTGAGCTACAGCAGGGTTTATGATACTATGTAGGATAGCAGTAGGATAAGAGAGTGTTTTGGACTTTGAGGTCGTGCTGTTCTTCGTAGAACCTCCCATCTCTGGAGAAATTACAATGTGGGAACAATAGAAACCATGCTAGATCAAGGTCCCAGTGAAGCAAATGTTTTATTACTGTATAACAAGCTGGCACTGTCGACTGTGAGATCTGTTGCAGGGAATGTTTAGTAAGACGGGGCACGAAGATCTTTTAAAGCCTAGGGCCTCATTGCAAGTTTGGTGGTATTTTGGTGGGAAACCCACTGAAATACCAACAAATGGATTTACTGATACCACCACTTGCTCCGGTGGATTTACCGCTGGATTACAAGTGGTGAGAGGCTGTGTTAGTCGCCATTTATTATCATCCATAAGACTCCATGGGGATTTCTGTAGAATTATCACTAGTGGTAATTGCGCTGGCAGTAATTCCGCCAATTTTGCACATTTTTGGGCGGTAAAGCAGCAGATTTACCCCCGTCTTTTTGCTGAAGGTAAATCCTCTACTTCACTGCTGAAATTGTAGTATCCCGGAGCAGTAATGTGACAGTAACGGAATTACCACTCCATTACTGCCATTTTTACTTCACTGCCGTACTTGTAATGAGGCCATAGATCCTGTTTTGACGATGAAAATACAGGAAAGGGACTTAGGCTGTTAAAAGCACTGCTCTAAAGGTGACCATGCCCTATTACTTTTTAATTAACCAAATGGTAAACACTTCTAACCATGTTCTAGAACACAATAAACCATCATATGTGAAAAATAAATGGGCAGGTCTCATTGAAGTAGTTGCCATTAGTATCCAAAGTATATTCTGGGGTATTATAGCTAATGAGATGTCAAATGGTGTGGAGCTGAACATGGTAATAATATAAAAACTGTGCCCCTTCATATGGACTAGAGGCTGAGAATAATGACAATGTATGGACACCTTGCAGAGAGACAGACATACCCAGCAAAGAATTTCAAATTAGACTTTTCCAAAAAAAGAACAAATGGAAGATGGCATTCTCCCAACTTGCTTAACTATGCCCTGGTGAGATGCGCGCCAGTACTAAAGAAGGTGTTTAATTGCATGAACAACGTTTAAGTGTTTTCAGATTAATGGAGATTGCCGAAATCATACTATTATATAAAAAGGCTGATAAGAGCAATTTAAAGATGTATAACACGATATCACCATTTGATGAATGTGCAATGCTTTGTGTAAATTCATGATTGATAAACGGTATGACAAGGTTAAAGAATCGATGTGTAAGCACTCTCCCAATTGCGTATCTCTGGGTGAAAATATTGGCAGCCAGTGTGCGAACCTGTGTTTGAGGGTGTCTCTGTGCCATACCATTATTTGTCAACATATATAGCTGGCTTTATGGATCATCTTTCAGACCTCTACATCATCAGCAGGAACAAACTGTTTGCTATCATGGACAAGCTAGTGATCACTGCTGGTCTTTTTTAACTGCATTTTGGACCTCGAGCAATAGAATTAAGCATGGGTAAGTTATGGGAGAATGGAATAACATGCAAACACATTTTCATTTCATTAACACTGGTGAATTGAGGCCCCTCCTCCCCTTTTTTGATATACATAAATGATTTATATATGGCATTGCAGGAGTGGGGAGAATAACCTATCCAAAGTGGCAGGGAGCAGTACATCATTTTGATCAAATCCAAGGTCCAGTTTGTTTTCGACAATCAATCCCAACACATTGATCACCTTTACTTTTTGATTTATATATGGATCCCCTGGACAGTTTGACAGCAAAGCATGATATTGAAATGCACCAATATGCCTAAATATATAATTCTTAACCATATCTCTTTTGCACAATGTAATTCTAAACATGTTTTTAAAATGTGCAATGGACTAGTTCACCCACAAAAACCCAAACCCTCAGAGCAACTGGCCAAATCTCTTGTTAGGGCCTTTCAGGAGACAATAGCCAACATTCAGCCACTATAAACCAGGGCCACATCCCTAGCTTGGAATTCAAAACTGTTATAACTGAAGAGCTTATTAATATCATTAAGAAACTAAAAACCCCAGTTGAACTATCTGACCCATGCCCAGCCATCCTGGTGAAGGAAAACACAGTAACCCTGGAGGAACCACTGACCGAATTTTGTAACACATCACTAACATCAATAAAGGCTGTCACCATAAAAACTCTAAAAAGGTTGAGTGCAGACCCAGAGATCCCCAGAAACTACAGCCCATATGTAACATTGCTTTCCTTGTTAAAATCAGGGAAATAATATTAATCACCCAGGTTTTCCTCCACAGAGAAGAGAACCTCCATCTTTCAGAAAACTAATATGGATTGTACTTGAGAATCATCTGTGTATAAAAGGAAAGATTTTGGGCATTTGAGGTACTTATTTTCCACGGCCACGAGGGAGCCGGTTCTTACCTGCCCCCATAGCTCTGCCCCGTAAATTGCAGCCTGTCTCGTTTGGGCTTTATAGGCTTCAAGCGAGACACGAACTGCGCCATCACCCTGTTCAGTGGTGAACCTAGCAAGGGCACCACTGTACCTAACCAGTGCAACCCTTGCTTTGTCCAGGTGCATGCTCCAACTACAGGATGCCATTAACCATATCCCCAAGTAGTCGTAAAAGTTAACTTGTTCAATTTAGCCATCATCCAGAGCCAAGCAAAGTCCTCTGGCTTTCCGCCTCGTGTTGATGCTAAATATCATTGATTTTATTTAGGTTACGTTAAGTGCCAGACCATTTTTCTTGCAGAAATCTACGAATATGCCCAATTGTTTGCACTCACCGGTAGGTGTTAATGACAATAGGACTGTGTTGTCAGCAAACAATAGGGCTGGGATCTTGTCTCCATCTAGCGCAGGGGCAACTGTCTGTGAACTGTCTGCATTGATGAAAATGCAGAATAACCTGGGTGCCAGTACACAGCCCTGGCAAGCCCCGTTCTCAATTTTAAAGGTTCTTGAGGTGCTACCATCTGTTCCCCATCGGATGCAGCTAATTTGCCAGAATACATATTCTAGCCGGGATGTCAAGCCCTCTGAGGACCTCCCACAAACGGCACCTGGGTAATGTGTCAAATGCTGTCCGCAGGTCAACATAAATCATGTAGCCACAGATTATTTCGAAATACAGCATATGTGTCACATACCAATATCAGCCGTAAACTTTGGGCGACTGTGCTCAGAGCCCCACAAAATCACACTTGGTGATGATTGATGATATGATTATCGGTGATCCAGGATTCAAGATTAAGTAGTATTGCCCTGGCATATATCACCCACCCCCAGTGTCCAATATAGAAAATAATATGATTCATAATATTTCAACAGGTAAAAAGGATACAAAAATGTAAATGTGCAATATTATGATCTAACATTGCTATGCAAAGACCTCAAATTAATCAGCCAAGATGGGAAAGAACGTAATTTTTCAAAGTTTCAACTATCCTTCAAATTGGTAAATTCACTCATCTATAAAAATTGTTAATTTATTTTTTTATTTTGAAAATTGTTAATATGTCTATTCCCACTGCACAACATCACAGGGGCAACATATGGAGCAATAGAACTGTAATATCCCCCAAGTACAGTGGTGGAAGTTGCCCTAAATAAAAATAATAAAGTGAGTCTGAGCGGCTTCAGAGTTCCTTGTCTTATTAATGTGTATTGTTGACATTAAAACAAGTGTGTAAGCATTTTGTGCGTTTCAGGACAGAATGGACAGAAACCATTCACTGCATGATTGTCCCAATTACATGTTTTGCTGTAACTGAATTTAAGGGAACACAATTACATATTATAGTAGTTAGTGATTGGTGTCTTAGATGGGGTGACTCTGTAAGGTAAGGCTGTATCCCGGAAATTGGGGTAATCATTTTCAGATACCTGTTCATAGATTTACGTCAATCCTGTATGCCCTGATCACTTTCAAATTTAGCTAAAATGAGTTTCTTTAATGATGATACAGCCTCTTTGTCGAGCTCCACTATGAGTTCAAATTACGTGATTTGTAGTAAAGCTGATACTAACCGTATTATATGAGACACCCAAGACGCTAACCTGGCTCCATCCCATGTCCGGATTTCCGTCATAATTGTCTTAGTAATTTTATTAGCACCCGGGGCAAGGGAGCCAACCAATCAAGTTGCTCAGAGCAGGCTGACGGCTGCTTCCCTGCCCCACCATCTTCCACCCCCCCTCCAGTCACTTTTGCCTCCCCTCCCCGCACCCTACCCCGCTCGCCTTATTTTTTTGGCAGTGGCAAGCGCCACCACAGCTCCACCCTTTGACCTAGGCCATCCTGGAAATTACGGCCATCGGCCTCCCGTTCATTCAAGCAAAATACAATGCTATCAGCACCCTGGGTTTCCAGATTGGTGTCTTGGGGTGTCAATGACAATAACATTCGTTCTGGTGAGATGGATTGGGCGGTTACGGCCGCTGGGGACATCACTAAGGCATTTCGGGGAAAACAAAACATCCCTAAAACAATTGCAATAAAGTTGCAAAATCACTCCACCAGTGAAACGGAATTGGAGGTGAATTTCGCCAATTTTGTTTTACTAGCTGTAATTATGCTGAACTCTAGTGGTGAGAAATCAGGGAGAGAGGTGCAGCACCTCCAATGTGATGTAGTAGATGTTTTGGCAGTCACCACAGTGAAGAGAGTCCAGTGTAGAGGAATGATAGAAACATATCCAATATTAATTAAATGCAAACATGCAAGATTGCTGTACACCTAGCGTCCTGCATTTACCCTATTATGCATTCCTTTCTTATTATGGCTCCCCGCCACTCTCTTTGCCCTTTTCCTTTTTTTTTCACCACTGACCACAGCCTGCTTTCAGCCCGGGTAATCCACGATTATCAAAACGAAATCCGTTATGTTGCATATTTCATATGATTCTGCTGGTTTACCATTAAATCTACCTTTCTCTAAACTATTCAAGCTAGATGAAGTCCACTTGGCCAATGAAACATTATATCATCAAGTGCTCAATTTCATAAATGCTAGAGGACTTTAACATCATCCATTCCGGTGATTAATCTTCAGTCTGGGCCTTGGCAATTTCTCGGAAAGTCTATTTATTATCCTACAGTTTTTGGGCTAAGGGGAACTCTTCCTCTTATGATCTGTGCCAATGTGACTTTCCAGAACAAATCCTTCAGAAATGACAAATAAGATTTGTTTATTACAACAAGATTACAAAACAAACAGCCCTGCACCCACCACCTCTCGCCACCATCCCGCCTTGCTCAGAGCTGTTCCCCCTTACAGTCGGATAACAGTTCTACGCCCCTAGAGACTTGGCCTCAGCTGATACATCAGACAATGTCGAGAATCCGTATATTTTGCAGCACATCTCTAATCGGTAATCCTCCTGGAGGTAAGTTAGTGCCATTTCCCCAATCATCCCAAAAAGTCCTTTTAGTTCCCCTGGATGTTATACATGACCCACTCCACAGCTAGGATATGCCAGTTCTTAAAAAGCCACTACTAGAGGGTCGGAACTTCCTTGCTCTTCCACTTCCGAGCCACTACCAGAAGCCCCGCTTGCACCATCATCATGCATGCCTTGAATCAAGACTTCCCCTGCGGCACCCTTTCTCTTTCCCAGAGCCCCAAAGTGCACGTACCCATCTCCAGTGGTAAGTCTTGGAGCATCATTTCTTTGATGGAGTCTTGTACCCGCTCCCAGAAGGGGAGTATAGACGGCCATGACCACCATATGTGTGTCCAGTCCCCGCTCCCTCAGCAGCCTCTCCAGCAGATTGGCAATGCCCCTCGGTACAAGGAACTCAGCTTTTCCGGAGTATAGTGGCATTGTGTGAGTGCTTTATACCAAGTCACTCTTAACTGTATTGACCGGGTAAGCTTGGGTATTTTACCCCACATGAATTCCCACTCCAGTGATATTTGCCGTCCCAGCGTTCTCTCCCATTTCTCCATGTTGGGCCATTTCCCCTTTACAGCCCCCTCTGCGATGATGGGGTACAATGAAGAAATTAGATGGGAGTCCCCCATGTGGGATGTGATATAGTTCTCAAATGCAGTAAATTGTCTGTTTGCCGCTAGTTTGTTAGCTGGGTGCAGCACTCAATGCCGGAGCTGGTAATACTGAAGCCTGTCCCCCTCAGACAATCCCTGAATAACATCTCTTAGTCGTGTGTACCCTGCTGCCCTCCACTTGCCAAATGCTTCCACTTCCAAGCCTGGTGAGAACTGTGGATTCCCAACCAATGGCATGAACTGTCCCGGCAAGGTCGATATCCCCTCTCTTTTTATTAGGTCATTCCACACCTCGCCCACCAATGCCATGATCTGGGATGCCTGCATACTGGCTGGTCGGTCCGCTTTAGCCAGCCACAACACCTCCGCCAGGGGGGACCTCACCACTGCCCTATTCATACACATTCACATATTACTGCCCCCCCCTGTTAGCCACTGCTTTATCACCCGCAGTTGGGCAGCCTGATGGCACAGTCAGAAATTTGGGACCGCCATTCGCCCTTAGCTTCTCTGGGCCGTAAGTACCTCCAGTGACACTCTCGTTTTTTTTGTTAATCCAGATATAAACTGAGAGGAGACGATTGAGCGAGCAAAATAACCTGCAGGGGAGAGGGACGGGAAGGGCCTGCAAATCAAGGCCATCTTAAGCTTTTGTGGGGCCCTGGGCATGGACATTTTTGGGGCCCCCCCTCAATCAAACCAAAGTAATTAAGTGATCAAGTATATCTGGTGGCACCCGCCCCACACCGTGAGCAAAACCCATAGGTAGAAATGCCACCCCGCAGCATACAAAATAAGCATGTTTACTCCCTTTAAGTCCCCTTACCCTCTTCATTCTTGCTCTAATCAGATTGATGAACAAGTAGCATTTGAAGGCCAGCATTAGCAATCTACGAAGAGGTTATTTCTGTTCTAGTATAGAAACAGGATACTTTTTATCAATATCATCCAGGAAGGTATGCAGCCTGTAGTATTAATGCAATACTGTATGTAAAAGGTACATGTAACCCAGAATAGGCAGAGAGCACACATTAGCTGACTCAGAGAATGCAAAAGTATGGATAGAGTAGACCAATTGTAAGGAAGGAGAACGCTACACATACCATAGCATGGATAGTGGAGGCAGATTAGAAGCTACCAGGAAGGTGCCTCTGTCCAGACAGACTGAGATTAGAAGTGGGCCATGGTTTTCAAATGGTGTTGCCATTAGAGATCAAGGGAACAAGTGCCTGTGGTGTGCAGTATATCAATGCCCACTATTATAGTGGAAGCAACCCTATAGCCAGTGACACCATGAGTGAGGCTTTTATGAAGATCATACCCTGAGAAGGAAATCTCTCTGAAGGGCTGACAATTTTGAAAGGTTTAGGGACTGGCAACACTGAGAGGGTAGGCAATACAAGATTAAATGAGATGCCCAGGATCACATATTGCTTAAGGGGTGAAGCTGGGATTTGTGACTACTCTGCAATTTCTGCATTTGAACACTTTCTTTTCCAGCTCTTACCATGTACTGAAACAATCTAATTTTATAAAACTGACTTGCAAAGTACATAAATCACATTTCCAAACCTGACCATTTTTAAAACCAAAATATTACAGAAGGGTGTTACGCAAAAATGGGAATGATTCTAGCTACATTCTCTCCATCATCAAGGGAAGTATATAAGTACCAGCATACCAATCGATGTGATTTAACAGATTTAATCTATGCATGTATTTTCTACTTTTAAGCTTTAAATACTTCCAAAACAATGGCTTGTGAAATTGTCATTCATAAACGTGCAGAAAAACCTTTGACTTTTATACAAAAAGCAAAAAGTTGTTTGTGTCAAACGAACAGACCTTAAAATATGCTTGCCCAATGCCTACAATGGTCCGCTCTCTGCTGTCTACCACCCCTTCCACTCAAACGGCCTACATAAGAAGAAATATCAATTAATGAGCTAAACGATGCCACCAGCATGCAAGAAGGCAAGCCTCACAGAAGACAGCACAGTAATGCAAGAGATATATGATTTGACCAGGATCACTGTATCGTCTGCTGGCAAAGCCAGGATACAAGTATGAACACTTTGGTTCCACAGTCTTTCATTCACCTTTTGGACTAACAGTTTATGCTCATCTGTGGAGGGGATTGTCTAGGTTATAGAACGCCCCATCTGAACAAACCAATTTCTAGACCTTCACCACACGAATGACATGTCCGTTTTTATAGCAACCCCTATCTGATGCAGGAGCATTGTGATAATAGCACCTCTTATGTTGCAAAACCAAGTACATACGCAGGTAGATTTATAAACTTCAGACATAGAAAAGGCTCAGCCAGCTTGCTGGAATGTGATATTCTAATCTTTCATATGAACACACATCTCTGCAATTCGTGCTTAACACACTGAGCTAATGTCTGAACCATTGTGGCACTCAATTTATCGATATGGATTTAAAATTTGGCTATTGCACATGATCAACATAATTCCCACAAGAAGGAAAGAATGCTACAGAAGTTGTACAGTACGGAACACAAAAACTATGTATACCACAGTGAACACAGAAAGCATTACATGATGAATTAATTGATCAAGGCAGAATGTACGACAGGCAATAGGTTTAGCGCCTCAGCAGCATGCCATAGAATCTCCTTGCGTGTGCTATTTAAGTCTGGTGAACAATGGAATCTTACTTTAGCTCAGGAAGTCTTGTGGGGGCCCCCTCCAAGGTGGGGGCCCTGGGCAAGTGCCCCGTTTGCCCTCCCATAAAGACGTCTCTGCTGCAAATAATAGAGGAAGCACAGAGGGGTCACCATCCTAATCAAGGCCATCCAGCAGAATTTATTTTAATTTTATTTTATTGAGCATTTGTAAGGAGCTTTACACAACAGAATTGTGTTTCAAAGTGCCACAAGGCAAAATGGGAAGGGAACAGGGGAAATAAAAACAATGGAAAAAACAGCAATATAAAGTTGTGTTCCTACTAGGCCTTGTGGCATTCGGCCATGCAAGTGCATTGGGAGAGGTGCTGGTATTGACTGGGAGAGAGGGCCTAGGATCCTGTGGGATTCATGAGGATCAGGCCACAGTCACAACAGCAGTGGGGTGATTAGCAGAGAAGGGAAAGAGGGAAAAAGGTAGAGAAGAGCAGAGTTTTGAGCAGTTTCTGGAATTTAAGGAGGTCCAGCTCAAGTCTTGCAGGGGCAGGCAGGCTGTTCCAGTGGGAGGCACCAGCTGAGGAGAGAGAGACCTGCTCCCACTTTCTGCTTGCAGAAGCGTTGACAGTAAGAGAGTTGGAATAGGAGGAGCGTAGGGCTCTAGCAGGAGAGTATTTAGGGAGGGAAAGTTGGAGATAGCATGGTCCCAGTCACCAGAAGACCTTGGGGGTGATGCAGAGGGTCTTGAATTTGATCCTTGGAGCCACCTGGTGCGAGTGGAGAGATTTTAAGGCTGGAGGGATACGGTCCCTGGGCTTGAGGCAAAAGATATGTCTTGCAGCCCTATTCTGGATTTGCTGGAGGGGGTGAAGGGAGGAAAGAGGGAGATTGAGAAAGAGGTTGTTCCAGTAGTCCAGCCTGGAGAGGTCCATTAAGGGGGAAGGTGAGAAAATGAGGAATGCCTCTGACGAGGTGGAGTGGGCAGTGGGACTTCTTAGTAAGGTCCATGATGTGAGGGGTGAAGAAGAGAGCAGAGTCGAAAATGACCCTGAGGTTTTTGGCTTCACAAAATGGTGGGGTAGTGGGCCCAAAGAGTGTGGCTAGAGGGTATGAGGAAAGGAGGGCACAGGTGTCCCAAAGAGGAAGATCTCTGGTTTACTGAAATTGAGACAGAGACCATTTGCTGCACCCCATGCCTGAATGGCGGACAGTCGGGGATGAGAGAGGAGGACGAGGGGGAAGTAGAGGGAAGTTTGAAGGAAAGCTTTGTGCCATCGGCATAACACTGTGAGTGAGGAGAGAAGGAGGTGATTAGGCGAGCAAGAGGGATGAGATTGATATTGGAGAGCCATGGCAATAGGATAGAGCCCTGGGGGACGCCAAAGGTAGAGAGTGTGGGGGTGGAGGAGAAAGGGCTCAGTTGCAGCTGGCAAAAGCGGATAGTGAGGAAGGAGATCAGCCAGTCTGGTGCCCGGTCAGTGATGCCAAGGGTGTCAAAGGCAGAGGAGAGATCGAGGAGAATTGGAACAGCAGAAGAGTTGGAGTAGAGATTTGCGAACATGGTTTCACGGGTGTTCAGGAGAGCATTTTCCATGCCTCTGGATGCTGGAATCCAGATTGATGGTCATGAAGGCAGCCAACAAGATTGGTGTGGAGGGTCAGCTGGGGGAGGACCAATTTTTCCAGTAGTTTACACAGGAAGGGGGTAGTAGAGATAGGGTGATAGTTAGCGTCAGGTCTGTTTTCAGAGCTTCAAGCAAATGTGGATAGTTTTCCACGTATAAAGCGTGCAGGGATTTTGTAATATAAACGCCTAATTATTTAATTCTCTCCATCACCCACTGGAACAGGGAACAGCCATGTGCCGTCCCCCTCCTCCCGGGGCCTCCCCCTGTAGTGTGAGGTTCAGCACCTCTGACCTGTGAAGGTTTATGTTTAGCCTGGACACCTCCCCAAAGAACGCAATCTCTGATGCCACCGCCTTGAGGGAAACAGCCGGCTCTGGGAGTACCAGCAGCATGTCGTCGGCAAATACCATTGTCTTGTGGATTGCCCCTGTCAGAGTTGGCAACTTTACCACATTTAAATATGCTATCTGCTGGTCCTCCTGAGGCCAATCTGAGGTGCAGAGTTATGTTATGGGCATTTATGTGAGCGCACGTACACCTGAGGGCATCTTGGCGCTGAGGAGGCAGGGCGTAATGCCATAGCCCAGCTAGAAAAGCAGAGTTTTTAAGCCTCAACGGAAGGCAAGGTGATCAGAGATGTCACGCAAAGGAATAGGGAGGTTATTCCACGATCTTGCAGCAGAGACTGAGAAAGCACGGCCACCATTACGGGCCAGCTTAAACCGAGGCACAGTCACCTGCTGGGTGGTTTGCGAACAAAAAGGTACGAGTGGGTTGTAGGGAGTGAATTTTCTTTGCAGATATTCTGCTCCCATTCCATAAAAGGCCCGGTGTACTATACACATGGACTTGAACAAGATCCACTGGGCAACAGGGAGCCAGTGTAGTTGTCTCAGTAGGGGAGTCATATGGGCTCCAAAAGGCGGGCAGATGATAGAACGGGCAGCAGCAATTTGAAGTAGCTGCAGACGCCCAATAAGGTAGCCAGGTTGGGCCAGATATAGTGAGTTACAGTAGTCCAGGACACTGAGGAACAGAGCTCCCACCACAGGTGCCTGACTAGCAGTGGGAATGAAAGGAAGGACTTTCCGGAGAACCCTAAGTTTAAAATGACCCGATTTACAAACCACTCTGACCTGCTCCTCCATGGTCAGAATGGCAAATTCCTAACTGATAGAACAGGTATAGGGAGAGGGCCCAGTGATGGGGGCCAAAAGTTGGCCATCCAGAACACATGAGGAGTGGTAGTACCCATAACC
Organism: Ambystoma mexicanum; assembly: GCF_040938575.1. NCBI lineage: Eukaryota > Metazoa > Chordata > Amphibia > Caudata > Ambystomatidae > Ambystoma > Ambystoma mexicanum. The sequence continues at coordinate 587,086,334 of NC_090929.1, forward strand.
AGGACTTCAGTTTTAGTGCTGTTTAGCTTGAGCCAGATCAGCGTCATCCATATTCCCAGTTCTTCCTGGCAATTTTTTAGCCTGTTAGCTGTTTCAGGTTTTATTAGGTCCAAACGGACCAGTATCTGGTTATCATCGGAGTAAGAGTAGAAGCGAAACCCATGAGTTCCAATAAGAAACAATAGATATCTTATGTAGATATTGAACAAAATAGGGGAGAGTGCCGAGCCCTGAGAGGCACCACAAGAGAGAGAGACGGGGAGAACAAAAAGGAGGAAGCAAAACTGACTGAGAACGACTAGTGAGAAAAACTATGAACCATTTGAGGACTTGGCCAGAGATTCCAGCTTCAGAGAGCCAGGAGATTAGAAGAAAGTGATCGATGGTGTTGAACGCAGCCGACCGATCTAAAAGCAGGACTTCTCTGGCACCGCCCTGATCGACAAGACGCATTAGGTCATCCATCACTGAGTTAAGAATGGATTCAGTACCTCTACCAGGCCGAAAGCCAGATTGAAATTAATCAGGGAACTGTGTGGATTCCAGAAATGTGGATAGCAGTGGAGATACTAGTGCCTCAAAACCCTTCATCAGAAATGGCAGAAGTGAAAAAGGGCAATATTGGCCATCACTTCAGGATCCAAAGAAGGCGTCTTGAGCAGAGGGATCACTAAAGCATGTTTAAGTGAGTCCGGGATCCCTCCCGTGGTGAAAGAGTTATTAACTGCTGATGTGATATGATTAATCAGATCAGCAGACGTCTCCTGCAGGAAGAGAGAGAGCGAGGAGAGTTCACCATTAAAGCACTCAAAGCACCCAAGTATTCTTTCTTTGTCTCCCACGTCATCCCCTTCTCCGTCCGGAATTCTCAGAATTGTCTGAGTTGTTCCCCTCTGTCTGAGCTGCCTCTCTAGAAGTGGCACCGCTATCAGCAGGTGTGGCTGGCCTCTTATTACTCTGTAACCTTTCAACATGACTCTTGTCAGATTGTTCCCCATTTTTGGCATAATGTTTTAAAGTTGCAATTTCAGGTCCTCTTCCAACCTCCTCATTTGTTTGTCCCTTATGTCCTTGAGAGCGATCAGCTCTGCCCTGATTACTGCCTTAAAGGCATACCATCAGTTCCCCGGGAGGTTTCGGGCTTGGCGTTTTCCCAAAAATAGGTCTGGAATTTTCCCATGTAGAAGCTGAGAAGACAACGTCCTCTAGGATTCATTTCAGCAGAGACCATTGCCAGAGCATCTTCTGGTCTGGAAGCGTGTCCAACGACTTCCAAATGGGGTGTGGTTGGACAGTGCCATTGTACTCACGGAGACATCCCAAATTCGTCCCGCTAGCCGAGCAGACACCCAGATATAATCTATGCGGCATAGAGATCTATAGACATCCGAGTAATACATATATCCTGCCTCAGAGCCCCTACACGTACGCCAGGCATCTACGAGCCCCACATCCGTAAACCTCTCTAAGTTTCTTAGATGGTGTGCCCTGGGCTGTGTGCCCCACCCCATTGCGATCTTCCCCTGGAACCCATGCTACATTCAAATCTCTGGACAATAGGATATGTCCCTCTGCAAATCCTTCCAGCTCAGCCATTGTCATTCAGAGGAACCCATCTTTCCCGGCATTTGGGGCATACACCGCCGCCAGGGTGAATATGTCCATATTAATGTAGAATTTAACCAAAATAAATTGCCCCTGCTTATCCCCTTTACTGACCAGGACCACCAGATTTGGAATGTTCTTGAAGGTTATCAGGACCATGGCTGTTTTACTGCTTGCATTGGCCTGAAAGAGGTGTGGATACATTGGTAGTCTGAGCCTCGATTTGTTGCACCTTCGAATGTGGGTCTCTTGGAGCTTGAGAATGTCTGGTTTCTCACGCCTAAACAAGTGGTCCACCTTTCGCCATTTGACTGGGTAATTCAATCCCCTAACGTTGTAAGTGAGGACTTTGAAACCATCAATCCTCCCTCCCCTCGCCCTCCTCTGTCCTCCCTTTCTGGCCCATCTTCAGTAACTTTGTTAGAGACACTCTGAATCCTGTCAGCCCTGCTTGTGTACCTTGGCTGGCGTGTCGAGGTCAACCACCCCTCCCCACCCGGCCTCCCAGCCTCGTTGCCGAGATCTAACTGCATGTATGCCAGATCCCCCTCCCAGCCCCACTGAGGCCCCATCCCCCCCTGCAATATCCCAGGCCGGTCCATGGATCCTAGAGCCAATTCTGGGGAGCTCTCAGCATGAACCAGTAAACCATCTGATCCAAGGACTGTGGAGAGACATCACTATTTCTCTCCATGTGAATCCAAGAAAGCAACACTCCCCAACTTTCGCTCCCCAACCCACCTGCTAGTACTCCCCCCTGTAATCCCTTTATGAAACCCCTTGCATATTCTCTAAGTCACCTGAGTGTCTTCTTACGACAATCCCCTCCTCCTGGACACCATTAATACGCCTGACCTTGTAGCCTCACCTAGCCAGGTCCCGACTGAGGGCCATTGTCATCACCCTTCCTGTACTGTGTCCTTAGCCTTGCTCCAGCCTTTCAGGACAAGGACGTTTATACTCCCTCACCACTGTTGTCCATTCCCAATGCCTCCTCCTCTGGGTGCCGAGCTTGTGTCCTCTATGGCAAGAGCCTCTTTGCAGGTTTTGGGCAAAATCACGCTGAGACCCTCCTCACACGACGTTACAGTACACTGCCTCCCATTCCATGTAAACAGCAAGCCAAATGGAATGGTCCACTTGTAGCAAATATTTTCCTGGTTGAGGATCTTAACTACCAGCCCCGTTAGCCACCTCTTGGGCAGAGTGAAGAGTGCCAGATCTTGAAAGAGCTGGACCTCCGTCCCATTGATTTTCAGCGAGGTGGCCGTACGGGCTGCTCTCAGAACCTTTTCTTTATGGCAGTATGAAGCAAATGCAGCTAGAACATCCCTCGGGCATGCTCCCTTCATGCAGGACCCACTCTGTGAATCCTATCCAAGAAGACCCCATCTGGTGGGATCTCCAGGAGTAACTCCACAAAGGATTAGACTGTCGATTTAAGGTCTTTATTCGTGACCGCCTGCGAGAAATTTTTGAGGTGTATGTTTGATCGCTGTGACCTGTTCTCAAGGTCTTCACACTGAAGTTCCAGGTTATGCGACATCCTAGCTAGTTATTCCACTGTCTTGTTGGTTTTCCTAGAGTCCTCTGCAAGCTCTTGAAGGGCCCGTTCATTTGTGTCTACACGCTCCCCTTTGATCTCCTGCACCGCTTCTTTGAAGTTAGCCCTCAAGGATGAAAACTGTTCTTGAAAGGGCCATGTGATCAACATCTGGAGGTCCGCTAAACACTGCACCAGCTCCTCCTTGTTGACTGCCATGGGGCTCGACTATTTCTCAGTCCCACCTCCTCCTACTCCCTCATCCGAGGGAGGTGCAGGCTTTACTGCCTTCTGCTTGTCCAGTTGCCAACACCTGTTTAGTGAGTCCTCCGCCCCCCTGGGAGACCAGGTCTGGGTGGTCTGATGTCTCCTTGGTCCTTCCTTTACCCTTGTATTTCGACACGTGACCCTCTGGAGGCAACCCTCTGGGTCGTTACAGCCGAAGCGACGCTCACCTTGATATGCGGATGCCCACATCATTAGGCCACAGCTGGCTATCCCTTCTTCCTCTGGCCAGCCTTCCAGTGCAGGTCCCGGGTCTCATTGTTACTGTGCAAAAGGCACTTGTATGCCCTATGTATTCAATAATCCCCCATTTGGCCAGATGTAGGATCTCTACTGTGGGCTGCGGTCACTGTTCAAACTGCGCCCCCTCCCCCTCTCCATCTGTTTGGCTGGTGCCTTCATTCTGTTGATCTGTGCCTCAATCCCCTTGGAGGGTTCAACATTGACTGGGAGCCAAGCTGCCTGCATACACCCAAATTCCTTCCAGGGTGCGACTGATGCCACTGAGCACTGCAGGTTCATATATGCCACAGTCTGGAGCTCCCTGTTGCTCCTCACCTTCCCAAGGCAGCCCCATGGGGCTGGCACTCTCTCTGCACTGACTTATGGAGTCTACTGTTACTGCAATTTCTGCTCCCTCCGAGGCCTGCCGCAAAGATCTTTAGGAGGGGGATCCGGCACTGCAAGCGGCTCAGTGTCGGCCTGCACTTTGGGAAGTCCTCCCTGCAATTAATGTCCTTGCTTATCTGCGTCCTGTGCTTACAAAGTATTCGCCCTGCTTTGCCTTGCAGCAGTGTTTCGGGTCCATGTAACGTTCTTTATTTGATGGCCCAGTGGCCCGTCCAATCTCGACGCAACCCCATCTGGGGTCCACCTCTGCTGCCAACTCGGGGATGCCAGGACTCCCTCTGAGCCCCTCATGCCCCCAGAGGTCCTCACCTGCATCTGCTTCGCTCGGCACCACGCGCATGTTTTTCCGGTAGCCTCTCTCCTCTGTTGTACTGCAACCAGGAGCTCCTGCCAAAGGAGGGCTGCCCCGACTTTGTCTGACCCGCCACCTGGTCCCCACTGCCTAGCATGCTTCTCTGCACCCCCTACAGCGGGGGACGATCGATCAGCACTGCAACGTATCTCGTGTCCTCTCCGATCTCATGTCTTTCACCAAAGCTGTTGTGCCCCGGCTTCTCCAAGCGGGGCTACCTTCGCCCTCTCTTCTCTTCAGGTGCTGTGGAGGGGAACGTCCACACACCTTGTGTGTCTGATTATGGGCGTGGGGGATGCAACTCAGTTAAATTGCAATTATTACCACCTTTAGCACGGGTCGGGATGAGCTGTGACGAGCACGTCCTTCCCCGACAAGCCACCTTCTTGGAATGCAGAAATTACTTTTGCATACTTTGGTGGTACTTGCCCACACAGGCACTAGCCCTCTCCGAGCGCAGTGAGCAAGGGGTCCACGTCTGGATAACCCAAGGTAACTTAGGGTGACCAACTCCAAGTTCCTTTTACATACAAAAATATGTCAGGACGCCCATCTGCAAGAAAAAACACGGCATTATAACCTGTTCTGTGGGAATGTACCCACTCAGAGTCTGCAGCAACATGTTTTAGCTCATTGTACCTTTCACAAAGGAAGAATAACCATTTGCATATCAGTCTTTGTCCCGCACACTTGAGCAGTCCAGCACCAAAATACTATGGCAATCCTCCTTTGAACAAGAGTAACAGCAGCAACCCCAGACACGTGTGTCGGGATAGTTGGGCCTCATCAGTGAGGTGGAGTGGTGCCACTCTGAGCACAGTGAGCAAGGGGTCAACGTTTGGATAATCCTAGGTAATTTAGGGTGACCTTTTACATACAAAAAGAGGTCAATGTAGAATCTTATCCTTGATTGAGTCTCGGGGTTCTGTATTCGTCTCGGGAGGATAGCTCAGGGGCAACATACTCGCCTTGGAAACAAGGAGCAACAAAAGGTCTGCGCTTAGAAACCTCTGGGTATTAAGCGCGTTATAAATAACCTATCATACCATATCATGTTAGGGGTCAACATCAATAAGGACATATGTAAATGGAGCAAGACCATAATGTATATGTGGAAACGTTTCTGAAATCTTTGCACTTTTATTTTGTTTTTATTTTGTCCTTTAAGCGAGGCTGGTTTGTCATTGAACATTCTGATGTGGATTAAGATTATAGTTTTTATTCTATGTTCGGTTTTCTTATAAGAGGGCAGAGTTGCTTCTGGAATGATTGCTCTTTTTCAGCAGCTTGAAAGTTTCTTCAAATTTTGTTTGGTGACTTTGTTAATATAAGTATATAGGACCTGATTCACAGAGTGTTTTCCAATGGGATTGGGCCATTATAATACACTTCTGTGTACCAGGTCGATAGCGTTTTTGTTTTTCCTTTTTGGTTAGATTCTTTATAAACTGGGCTCTCTCCAATGTATTTATTAGCAGGCAGTGATCAGTCCTGGATGCCTTGTGCCGTGGATGCAATATCCTGTACAGGATGTTACGTGGGGGCTGTTGGAAAACGGTGAGGGTACAATAGAAAACTGCCGTTGAAATTGAAAATAAAGCAACCAGAAATGAGGAGGAGCTCTCACAGACAGCTGTCTGAGGTAACTCACATATGGAAAACATGTTACATGGTGTATTCTGGGCGTAAACGACTTAGAATATGTAGGCACTTACAGTCTTGCATCTCTGATGAGTGCTTGGTTTAACACTCATCGGAGAACACTGACGGTGAGCGTCGGAGTAAGCCAGCCTATTTGAAGCAATTGTGAATTGCATTATGGGATACAGTAGTAGTAGTGGCAGTAGCAGTTTGTCATTTATATAGAGCCTTTATCTCATTAGTATGGCCTCAATACGCCTGTGGTGGTGTCGCCCTCGGTGGGCCGAAGCCCACGGTATGGGAAAATTGTCAGAAAGGTTAGAATGCATGTGTGCATTTGGCCAAATAGAAAAATGAGTGTGATGGCCGAGCCCCAGTAAGCTTCCCAGGATGGTCAGGAATGCGGATGGGTGCTCTGAGGTGGTCAGGAGAGTGCAAGGGCAAGAGAGTGCGCAAGTGCAGGAGACTCGTTATGTGTCCAGCTAGACTGAAGTTTTGTTGTGGGATTTAGCTGCATTCTGATGGCAGAGATGTTGTGCATCGTGTTTTAGTCTGGTGTATGGATGAGAATGAGTCCGGAATGGGCGGCCATGCCTTGGCTAGTGTCCACCAAAGTGGTGCGTAACTACGTACCTTGAGTACCAGTTGGCATTTTGCTTGCCTGTGCTGCGCCAGTGGAATCGGTTTGTCCGGTCTGCTCCAAGGTTATACTGTACCTTGTGTTGAGGGATGTACTGGGTCGGCACAAACAGTTTCATGGCCCAGGTGTCACGAAGGTAAGCACGGAGTAGCAGAAGGACACTACATAAGATACTCCGATGATGAAGCACTTTATTGTTGATAGCATTTGCTTATTGTGTAAGTTCGAGGTAGTGCACATTGAGAACACCAGGTTCCTGTGCCTTCTGCACAAGGTTGGGGGGCGACTGAATCTCATAAATCCACCGTCAGCTGCGTCTTGAGCCTTTAATTACATTAGCCAGCCCCCCCCCCCCACATCCCTGTAATCAATTGTTTCTTCTGAAAGACAATATTTATCTGTGAATTTACTTTATTTTTTATAATACAAAATATACTAATCTTTATTGCCGTGGTTTTTGTAGAGTTTTTGTTTTTCACCCCACAGTGATAGTGAGGGATTTGTGCATGAAAGCAACGTCAGTGTATAACGGATTGGCTGAAATGCGACGCTGCACATTTGACTTAGTGAAGCATGTTTGACATCATTGGCAGAACACTGTTCTCAGCTGGCGCCACAGAGCTCTCCAGCACAGCTCTGTCCCCAGGACTGAAGCGTGAAACGGCACAAAATGAACCTGAATGGAACCCCCAGAGCACAACAATGAGATTTTGACTCTCAGCCCACACCGCGGGCAGGACATTGCCGATTAGCCGGACCTTTTGCTCATCGTTCCACTTGTTAATAATGCTGACTGCACATGAAGCTAAGAAGAAAATCACATCCTGGCCAGATGGTGCCTCCTTTCTGAAACTTTTCCCATGATGGCTGGCATCATAGCAATCTTTCTGGTGTTTTATATGGCGCTGCTGTCACGGGATTCTAGTTTCAGAGTGATTGCTGATCAATGTAACTTGTTAGTGTCTTTACTTAATTTATCAGCCCGATGGGGCAGGCGGAAAAGGGCTGATTCGTCCATACTACATATCGATCCCAGGACGCCTGGTATCATGCAAGGAGAGCACGCTGCGCTCAATCACTGTCCTCCCAAGTGAATCTCTTGATACCCAGACATTATTTAGAAAAAGACAGGCGACTAGAAAGTCAATATTTTAGACGACAGGTTTTTGTTAAGCAACGGATATGAGGAATGTTCAACTGGAATAAAAATATCCAATAATCGTCTCTCATATAATATTTACTTGGATAGGGTGCATCACTGGCAAGGGGGGCTCACCCTGTGCCAGACCTAAGCCAGTCCTCGGTTTTTATCCAACAATGCTTTCCATGCAGGAACTGTTTTTTTTATTTATTTTGCCCATTATAAGAATGGGTCTGCTTCTAAGGGCACGCTAGCAGTACTTCATCAGGTAATTTACTAAATAAAGAATGGTAGAAAAATAGAGACGATAATTCATGTATCGCAATTTCATATATAATCCCAGTTCAGAGAAAAGAAGATCACTTCACCTTGGAGTACAGTGGATAACATATTTTACATTTGAGTAAGGTTTTTGCGCCATCTTTATATTACAAATGCAATTGATCAGCAAATATTCCACCTCCCCATGCGGCATCTGACTTTCTGAACTTTGCCATAGCGTCACAATTTAGGGTTTATTCCCTAAAAAGGTGCTATGAGTAGTTCTGACCTACTCCTGACTTACTAACTGTAATAGCAGGTCAGGAGTAAGTCAAAACAAGCCAGGAGTCAGTCTAAGTCGCTTAGAGTAACTTTCTTGCAAACCGAATAGCCCTCTCCAGGGTCACTCACGTCAAGGGGAAGTCAGAGTAGACTCTTTGTGAATCGGCCCCTTTGACTTTCAGTACTGTTTTATAATAATGCTATTGTTCTTCTCAAATGGTGCAGTATAATCTATCACTTCAGCTAGTTTGGTTGCCGCAGCCTTGTATGAATGTGTGATTCTGTTAAATACATTGAAAACAATTTAATAAAACATGACACTGAAGAGACTTACCTGAAAGTTCAGACATTTGAAATCGCCATTGTTAAGCATGTGTGATTACACCCCACAATGTACTGATTTCTTTTTTCTGATTCCAAAAAAATGTAATGTGAAAAGAGAAATCATGCACAGCCGCTGGGCAGCACAATGTACTAGGCTTAAGAGAAACTTTTCAAAACGTCTATACAATTACATTGCATGTAATATTACATGGAAATACGACAGACTGTAATACTGATGTCAGTTATAACATACTAAAATAGGAATAAAACATGGCAATTGTTATTATTGAATAGATTGCATTAGATGTATTGAACTGTACAAGGGGAATGTCTTTTTTTAACAGAAATGACATACATAGGAAGTGATACAGATGGCAGGGGCACTTCCTGGGCATGGTGCCTTTGCAACAAACTTTGATGGGCAGAAGAAATGCCTTCGTCATCTTTGAAAAGAAGTTGTTCTTTCGTTGAGGCAGAGGGGTCACTCATTATCACGGTTCTGCCTCCGGGGCGTAGCGTGAAGCTGGTGAAAATGGCTCTGAAGGGGACACAGAGCCTGACACTGAGAAGCTGTTTCTTAGGCCACACCAGGAGCAGAACATTTCCAATTAACTTGATTTTTCGGTTAATGTTCCACTCTGTTAATAATTCTGCCGCACAAGAAGCACCAAGAGGTAAATGCCAAGATGTCCGAGTCTGGGAGAGGTTGCCCCCAAAGGGTTGAACTCTCAAATTGGGGCCCACCCTATACTTCAAAATAACAAAATCAGAATCAATGTTATGTTGTCTAAATGATGTGTATCTGTTATAATATGATGCTGTTTTTCCATCTTCAGCATGCTATACAAATATCAAAAAAGACATTTGGAAGAAGAATCAATGTTCTTGCTAAAGTACCCAATCAAGTAAAGGCATAAACAAGAAAAAAAGGGGGATTCTCCACTCTCAAATGTCTTTTGTGCACATGTGTCACTTTACAAAATACAGAATAAATAAATAAAAACAAAGAGTAATGCAATCATCAAATGAAGGCAAACATCATCAATTAAAAAGCAGCATGGCAGTGATTGTGAAGTAAACACCAGCAAAAAAGGATCCTGGACTTACTCCCTCATTATGAGATGTTCAGGTTTTTTAGGTAGAATGAAGATTCCCCCTGCTAATAGCGCAGGGAGCTCTTGATTCAATTAAAGACAAGGAGGCGAGCATTAAGCTTTCTCTTCTTTTATTTTCTCTCTACAGCAGTTTCAGCAAATAACATACATTTTGTAAACTTTTAATTTCAAAAATCATTTTTTTTTTCAAACTTCAAGTCCCATCATTTCTGTAGTCCTTTAGCCTCTGGTCACGTGACCTAGTCCTTCCCTTTCCTCTGTCCTTCCTCTTCTTTGACTGCTTCGAACTGCAATCGTCTCCTAACTGTGTAACCAACTGGGTCAACTTCTGCTCCGAATTTCCTGATTCGAGCTGAGCTGGTCTCCGCATTTTAACTTGCAGACTTGCTCCAAAGAACTTGTTTTCTCGAGTAATCAGCTGTTCTTCTGCTCCTCTCCTATTGTTAAAACAAACAATTACACATGTCAGGGTGGGAATACACACCCTATTCGGAAGTAAGGTCATGTTAGGTAAATGCAGTACATCATTTCAATATCACATCTTATCTCATATTCTGTGTATTTGGGCTGGGAATGTAATGCTCCCCTCCTTGTCTTTAATATAATCAAGAGCACCCTGCAGTATTAGCCGGGGGAATCTTCATACTATGTCAAGACGGAGGCGAGCATTAAGCTTGTTCAAAGCTTTGCACTTCTACTTCTGCCATTGTATAAATAGGCCATTAGTAAAACGTTCTGAATGTCGTATCGCTAGCCCAGTCTGCTGCTTTCATAATGTCTTGCAAGGCTGCGCCTTGTCCTAATGCTTTCGAGGCCATTGCTCCTCTAACTAAGTGCGCGCCAAATTTAGTCATGTCTATGCCCGCAAGACTCATGTCGTCTCTGACCCAACATGCTATAGTAGCCGTCGCCACTCCTCTGTGTGGTTTCCTGCGCGCTATTAGCAATTGGCTCCTCCCTGCCGGTCTTATCTCGGCTGTCTTGTTTTTGTATTCTTTTATACATGCTGCTACACACCATTTTGGATGTTCCTTAATGTAAGGGTATGTGATCGTGGCTGAGTCTGTTTTAGTCCTTCTGGCTAGATTAAACGTTACGCCTTCTGGTCCGTACGTTTTCCTGTTCACTTCTAACGCTTTCACGTCCGCTACTCTCCTGCATGACACCATGCATAACAACATTGCTAGCTTCTCTGACAGCTGTCCTAGCAACAAATATCTGTTATCGGGCCATTCTGCTAGGAATTTCAATACTACTGATACGTCCCATAAGGTTTCGTATCTCGGTTGCGGTGGCTTCCTGAATCTTATCCCTTTCAGTAGCCGTATCACTGCTACGTTTTCTCCTACTGGTACTCCGTCCACGGGCAGGTGTCCTGCTGAAATCGCAAATCAGTATACCCCTATCATTCTGTATGGTTTGCCGTCTTGGAGGAGTTCCGCAAAAAAATTCAGTATCTCAGCTAGAGGGGCAGAAACGGGATGAATATTTCTCCTTCTGCACCATGTCGACCACTTGTTCCAAGCTGCGTCGTAGCTCCTTTGAGTTGAAGGCGCCCATGACTCAGCGGTGAGGCTTGAAGCTTGTGCCGAAATCCCCGGGAGATTCCAGTGTCTCCTGCTATCTTGCACGCCATCAGTGGCAGCGTTCCCTTCACTCTCAGAGGGCGAAATGACCCAACTGGGTCCGTGAGGCGGCTCTCCCCTTGAGGCAGCACTCTTGGGTAATCTGGTATTAGTTCCATGAGAGCTGGGAACCATACTTGGGATTTACATTTTGGAGCCACTACTATCAAGCTCACTGCCTCTCTGCGTACCTTTGTTAGTACTCGGCTCATCATTATGAACGGGGGAAAGGCGTAAAGTGTCTGCTCTCTCCAGTCTTGCAGGAAGGCATCCACTCCAGCTGCAGCTGGGTCCAATCTCCAGGTGAAGAACCTCTCTTTTTGAGTGTTGAGCCTGGACGCAAACAGCTCTGTGTGTATTGGGCCACAAAGATTTTCCAGCTTCTGGAATATTGCCCGGTCCAGCATCCAGTCGCTGGAATATGAGAAATGCCTGGAGTTCCAGTCCGCCACTTCATTCAACGAACCTGGTAAGTATTCGGTTACTACTGAGATCCCTGATTCTAGACAGGAGTGCCAGAAATCCTTGGCTATTTCCGCTAGCAATTTGGATCTCGTTCCTCCTAAGTGGTTGATGTATTTGACTACTGAAATGTTGTCTATCTTCAGCAGAATGCAAGAATTTACTTTTCCTTTTGTAAATGCCTTGATCGTGAAGGATCCTGCTAGTAGTTCCAGACAGTTTATATGCAAATGGAGTTCCGTTGCGCTCCATCTCCCTCCTGTCTGGAGATCTCCGCACCGGGCTCCCCAGCCTGCTATGCTGGCGTCTGAATCTATTATCAAGTCTGGGCGGTCGCCGAAAATGGCTCTCCCGTTCCAGGCTTCCATGTTGGCTAACCACCATTCCAGCTCTGTTCTGGACTCTTGATCTAAGAGTATCAGTTAATGGTAATGTAGGCCTTGTTGAAGATGTCATATCTTCAGCCTCTGCAGGGCTCGATAGTGTAATGGCCCTAGAAATATCACCTGTATTGATGCTGCCAGTAAGCCTACTACTCTCGCTATGGTGCGGAGCGATATGCTCGTCTTGCTGAGACATGTTCTTAATTCTCTTTTTATGTCTCTGATCTTTTTGTTCGGGAGTTCCAGTGTCGCCGACCTGGTGTTTATAATAAACCCCAGGAATTCTATCCTCCTTGCTGTGTCATCTCTGACTTTTCTCGGTTTATAAGGAAATCCTATCGACGTCAGGAGTTTAACTACCCAGTCGGTCTGGTAGGCGAGGGTCTCCTGCTGTCGGTCATCAGAAGGATGTCGTCTAGATATATAATCATCCGAATCCCTTTTTCTCTGATCGCCGCTGCCACTGGTTTCATGATCTTTGTGAATGCCCATGGCGCTGAGGATAGCCCGAATGGCATTGTTGCGAACTGCCAAAACTGCCCGTCCAAGTCGAACACTAGGAACAGACGGAAATGTCTGTGCACTGGGATCGTTAGGTAGGCGTCCTTCAAGACTATCCTTACCAACCAGTCGCTCTGTCTGAGCGTGTCTCTGAGCTGGTGGATTCCTTCCATTTTGAAATGGTTGTAGGCCACCCAGCTGTTCATATGCTTTAGGTTTATCACTGGTCTCACCTTGTCTTTCCGGTGAACCAGGAACATGTTGCTCACAAACCTTGGGGCTGCTATGCATGGCTCGATTGCCCGTTTTCCTGCTAGGCTTTGTAATTCTGTGCCTACTAGTTCTTTCTCTGTCTGTGTCGCCAATAAGGGTCGCAGCGCTTGTGACTGGGTAGGGGTCTCTGTGAATTCTATGCGCATTCCATTCACCGCCTGCAGGACCCAGGCGTCGCTGGAAAGCAAGTGCCAATTTTCCCAGAATGCAGCTGTCCTCCCCCCTACTGGCGGATATGTAAAATTTCTCACCTGTGGGGAAGTTTTGTCCTCTTCCCTGTCCTCTGCTGCGCCTTCCTCTAGGGAAACGGCCTCTTGGGGGGAAAAAGGTATCTGGTTGCCTGGACTCCCAGTATTGATTTCTGTTGCCTTGGGGCCTTCTAGATACTTGGTATCGACCGGTCGAGCGACCTCTGTAGCGACCGGTCCCGCCAAAAACTGTCCCTGGAAAAATGTTCTTCATCGATACCTGTGCTTTCTCAAGGGAGGTGTAGGTCCCTACGAACCCCCCCATTTCCTTGCGGTATGTTTCTCCAAACAAAGGCCCTGAGCTGCCTCTCCAGCTTCGTATGACGATAGATCTCCTAATTTACGGTCAATTTTGAGCAGGAGACCTCTCCTGTGCTCAGATGAGATTGCGCAATTTGCATTGCCTAGCATGCACACGGCTCGCTGAGCCCAATTTGCCAGGACTCCCGGGTCTACCTCCTGGCCTGTATCCTTGGCTCGCTCGGCTAAGTCCAATATTTTAGCCAGTGGTCCGGCCAGGTCGAGGAGTTTTTCTTGGCAACTTCTCCACGAGCGATCTATGCCATTTCTCGGGTCTCTATTGGATTTGGAGACAAATGATAACATTTTGGGGTCCAATTCTGGAGCCTCTGCGACTTTGCCTGGCAAGTCTGGTCTTGGACATTCGGCTCTCAGTCTTTGTCTGACTTCTTTTTCCAGAGCTTTCCGCAGTCTTTGCGTCATATATTTTGCCACTCTCAGCGAAGGAACCCACTCGGAGGATCTCGGATCTCGGATTTCTGATTTCCTCTGGCTGAAACATGTCTGATGTTTCGTCGTCTTCTATGTGATGGAGTTTTCGTTGCCTTTTCTTGGGCGGAGGCTGGCTCCCCTCGTCCCCTTCATTATCCGCATCCTCTTGAGTGGATGTAGGGGATATCGGCGGCTCCTCTTCTGGGAAGCCTTCTGGGGATTCATCCTCTGGATAACCCATATTGTCTTCCCCTGGGTAGGGGGTCTGGAGGCTCGGCACCTGTGAACCCTTCATGAACGCTTCTTTTAGTCTAAGGAAAGCGTCTGTAGCCTCTGGGGCCCTTGTACCTGCCCCTTCCAGTTGGCCCGGGGGGTCAGAAGAGTCTTTGCTCTTCCGGGCCTTATTACACCCATTGGGGTCTTTTAAAGTTGCCCTTGTGGACGTGCTTTCATCCTGCTTGGTGCGTTCTATCTTCTGGCTCAGGAATAGTTCTATTGTATGGAGCCTTTCCTGTAAGGGTTTGACTCCTTGACCCACTGCCTCCGTTAGTGAATCTCCCAGCACTTCTTTGAAGCTATGGGCCAGATCTTCTTGATAGACTGCCTCTTGCTCCTCTTCGCTCCATTCAAAGTTTGACATCTTTATATATGTGCTGACAGGTGCCTGAACAAATACCTTTCTAGGTGTAGTGGCACGTCCACTGATTCACTTTCTCTTGAGGCTGCACCTTCACTACACTGTCTGCTGTATTTGTGCAGGATTGATGAGACAGTAAACCCTTCAATGTTGGGGACAAACACTCTTATCACTGTGAACCACCCGAGTTTATTTGCTGTGATTCCGTGTTGTAATTCGCTCCGCAACGCTGAATATGGGGATTAAAACTCCTTTGGAACGTTATGCCTTAAGATCCGCCCCGCGAGGGTGGGGGCTCTTGTTCCGAGCACTTTCTTACTGGCATGCTCCGAGTCCAGCCCCGCATTCGCGAGGGTGGGGGCCGCATTTGGAATGAGGATTGGCTCGCGCTCGTGAGTCTAGTGGGCTGGCTGCTCTGCCCCGCGACGGCAGTGGCTGCTTCCTTGCGGCTCTGCAAGGGGAGATGTCTCCCTCTCGCGCTTCGCCCTGCCCTTCCGAAGGTGGGGGCTGAGTCGCGCTCACGGCTGCCTGAATGGAAGAGGGAAGTGAAATTGGCAGGCCCCTGCAGTGTCGGATAGTGTGACACGGGGCCTCCGATTCCTTCTCAAATACTAAATGTAGTTTCCTAAGTCTGCCGTGTCACGCGTCCCAGGGGCCTAGTCATAATCCCCTTAGCTAAACATTTACTTTGGTGAATACATTTATCCAATTCAATGATAAATCACACGTTCTATTGCAAAATTCACAGAGCTAATACAATGAGGTACTTATCTTGTGGAGAGCAGGAAAAGAAGAGGAAGGACAGAGGAAAGGGAAGGACTAGGTCACGTGACCAGACGCTAAAGGACTACAGAAATGATGGGACTTGAAGTTTGAAAAAAAAAAGAATAATGATTTTTTAAATGAAAAGTTTACTAAATTTATGTTATTTGTTGAAACTGCTGGAGAGAGAAAATAAAAAAAGAGAAAGCTTAATGCTCGCCTCCGTCTTGACATAGAATTACTGCATATGTAGTAAACTTATTAGATGGTAACTCTAGGTTCCACAACCTATTATGAGTTTACTGCTCCCCGAGCAATATTAACAGCACAGACATGCCGTGAAATAATGTTAAAAATATGTGTTTTGTTCCCCATGTCCAAGGTTTTCAAAATGCATTTTAATTTATTATTAAAGGGATGGAAATGCATGGAAGCAGCAGAGTGTGGCACTAGTTCCTGTGCAATATATGAAACCCAACTTGTATGTAACATATTTGACTCTAACGTCTGATTTTTATACAAATTTAAACGTTTTGCTAATTTGGTCTTTGATAGTGTGCAGGGGACGTGGGTTCCCTATATTGTGCATTCATTCGCTTTGCTTCGATTATTAAGATACCATACTTATCCTACATACCATCCATGACTTTTTTAGTGTGGTTTTTTCACTTTCGTAAGATGTTTTGTGATCCGTGCGTTTTTGCTCGCACAGTTGGTTTGAATGCCATGATGCCATCTAACTTAATATTATACACAGGCTGTATAGCATTTAGTATTGCACTGGAAGGACTATTGCAATTCATTGACACAGATCGAATTCGCGAGGTTTAGTAAGTCAGTACACAATATGTTGTGACCGTTTATCATTTCACTGATGGAGTAACTACACGCTGTTATTCAGATATTCTGTGAATGTTTTCAGTACAATCTGTGAGAACGTAACGGCGCAATCGCACTTGATGACGTCACATGTGTTATGACAGTATGCGCTCGGTTCTCCGAGCCGCACAAGGGCATTTATTTACTATTTTTTTAGTTTGTATATAAGTAAGTGTATAGACATGACAGTTCCCTCTTTCCCCAGAGGAACGCCATTCCATACTATTGCTTGACCTAGATGTCTGTAAGTCTCCTACATTTTGCTTTAAAACATTTCTGATGCAACGCACGCAGAGTGAGGGAGATTCTGACACTTAGGGCCCGATTCATTGAAATGTGTACAGAAATCCTGCAGCGCCCCTCGCCGAGAAGGACACCGAGCGAGCCTGCGCACAGATTAAAAAATGCGTGCTCCCGTATTCATGGAATTTATTGCGCAAAGTAACAGTATTCGCAAATCGCGCTGGAACGCCCCCGACACTCCCCGATGCAAAGCAAAAACAGCCCAAACAGCTACCTTTGCGTGCTCCCCCGGGAGCGAATACATGCACCATTCACACAGTGCGTGGGGTCCCCCACAAGCAGGCCTGCATCTCAGGGATCCTGCGAAGGGTCCCTGGTAACTGATACCAGCACCCCAAAAAACTGGCGTATGAAAAATCATAACTCAGTTGAAATCTCGAAAAACCTCTGTGTGTAGCCCTATAAACCATTCCTGCAGCCCGCTACACTGCGTATGTGCACCCCTAAGTTAGATCAGTACCGTGGTTGCGTACACGCACTCCGAAATCCGACATGCAAACCCACCTCAGCGCTGCAATTGATATGTGGAAGTGCACTTACACCTGCCTTCAGTGGCATATAGTATGAAGGACTTGTGTGTCTATTTCCCGCCGAGTGGTTGCGCGATCAAATCCATGAATACGTCTTGTGCCGAGCAATTGTGGGCGTGCAAGGGAGTACCCGCAGGCCGTCACTCGGAACGCCCACTTTTTAGCAATTCTTCCCCATTTTTGGTGTTCTGCCCCCTTGCCTGCCCTCTGTGCAAGCTACGCCCATGCTCTGCGTGGAGTCTCGCGCAATGCCCTCGATGGCTTGCAGAGATGTACCAAGCCTGAGCGAACTCCACGCAAGTCCAGGAAAAGTACCATGCATTCGATTCCATGAATCGACAAACGCTTTGGCACGCAAGTACCCTATTTTCCATGCAAATAATTGCATGAATAGGGCCCTTTGTATTCTCCTCTCTATTTTGTTTCCCAGGTCTTTTGTACTTTGGAAACAGGTACTTGTTTCTCTTATTTGAGTGTGAGTCTGGTAGGAGAGTCCAGTCTCTCCCAGTCACGCCCGGGGCACGACAGGGGCCAGTAAGGCTCTGTCCGTGTAGCGCTCCATCCGATGATGTCATCCTCTACCTACACTACTGCTGAACATATGGGCCTCGTACTCGGCAGCAACAGAGGCTCCAAAAAACCTCAGCGGTCGAGAAACCAAATCAACCAAATCAACCACTTAAGACTCTTTAGGTGAGTGCAATTACTGCCATTGACACTTTGTATGCTTCGCATTCCCACAGACTTTGGCAATGACTGACACAGACGAGCTTGATATAACCGACACCGAACTGCTCGAGGCAGATAGTGTCTTCGAGCAAGTGAGAAAAGTGGAGGTTTCAACTGAGGTAAGTTTGGTGAGACAAGCTGTGGCAGATGAAATAACAACACACCCGGTGAATGGGCAAGAGGCAATCACGTCTGAAGCTGGCCTAATTTCTGGGTCTGATTGTGCGCTGACGATGGGTTCAGTGCAAGATCACTTAGCAAGCCCTCGATTTGCTCTCTCATTCAAAATTACAAAAGATTGTACTATCGATCTCGCTGTAGCGATAGCATGGACACTCGACAAAAGTGCGCTTAACCTCAACGTAAACAAAAATATTAGCAATTAAAAGAAAATTGCTGGGGAGTCTGAAGAATGCGATGAAAGTGAAGAGTGCCACAAAACAAGTTAAGTTGATCGCGATGCTCGACTAGCAGCAAGACTGACCAGAGATGTCACAGAAATTAGAGAACGGCTAGGTGAACATTCCATTCAATTGTCCTTTGCTGAAAGTAAACA
Organism: Ambystoma mexicanum; assembly: GCF_040938575.1. NCBI lineage: Eukaryota > Metazoa > Chordata > Amphibia > Caudata > Ambystomatidae > Ambystoma > Ambystoma mexicanum. The sequence goes on from NC_090929.1 coordinate 587,104,773, forward strand.
AAGCAAACAAAACAGTCACCATTCTTCAACTCCAGCTACAAACAGTGAAAGTTTACCAAAACCTAAATCCCTAAACTTATGGGGAGGTTTCAACGCGCCAGGATGTGAGTGACATAAATGGACTGTCGCCGGAGGGTCATAGCCAAATACGCGAAACGACAACTCAGACACCCTGTTCTCATGCATCAAGTTCATAGAGCTCACCAACATCTTCCCCATTAAGTGAACATCCTTCATTTAGCGAATTTAACAGACACAAGTCACAGTTGTCAGTAGCGATCTGGATACAGATACACAAAAATGTGAAGGCCGCACTTTCAATTTCTTTAGCCCCTTTTCTAAAGTTGTATGAATCTATCAATGACAGCAGGAAGGATCACGACACACTAATTGCGAAGATGCACTCCAAATTCATATTTTTAGAAGCCTTAACTTCAAATGTGCAAAACAGACTTGACCGAGAGACAGAAACTTCACCAGTGTGGCAAGCTCGCCTATGCGATCTGGCCCGGGGCAACCTTGAAGAAAAAAAAAACATGATGGATGCACTGCTTGAATCCACAAAATGGATCAGGAAAAAGGTAAATGTGGCGACCATTCAAATGGTACCAGACAACATGGTGATTCTCTAATCAACAAAATAAAAATAGGCATCCTGTCAATTCTCAAGTGAAGAACTTAACATAGTCAAAACAACAAAAGGAACAAATTAGCACCCCAAGTCGCACTGAGATCTATGCCACTGCTAATAAATCAGTGCATGAAGTGCCAGAGTCCTCTATGGCAATGGAGTCGCAGGCTGAAGGGGTGGTTATAAATGAAAGGACATTAAACAGGCACAAAGGAAGCTTGCAGCCTTGCACAGATCAAACAACAGCTAACAAAGGTGAAGTACGTAAAGCCCGAGAACCAACTAAAAGGAATACTATGTTCAACATCAGTAGCCATCTCGAGATGCGACAACCTGATGATGAAGTATTTGCGATCTTTAAAAATCAACCTCAATCCACTAATACTGAGAAGGCTAGTCAACGTAAAGGAAAAAGTTAGTTTATCATGAAAACTAAATCAGAAAATGCTTGCGGAGGGCCCAAGTCTAGAACAAATGGTTTGAGAGCCTTTCTCAGAAATCTTACCACTCTCCTCCACACACAAGACCCTGTGATAGTAACCAAATAGCCAATATTGTGAGGACCTTAAAGTGTCAAGAGCAACTGACAAATGAGCAGATCGAATCACACCCGGCCTCAGTTTACAGTGTACGCTATCAAATCGAGACCCAAAACCCTATCCAAGAGCTTTGTGAAGCAATTAGTACAGTGTATCAGGACCTCTTGGAGGATCTATCCCAGTACTTAGAAAAAAATGAAGATACCCTCGTAAGCCAACAAGACTCTTCTTCTTCATCAGAATTACAAGAAAGATCATGCTCATTAACATCACCTCCGGCTGACAGAAAACTTGAGACCAAACAATGTCTGCAAAATAATGACGGTGACAGAGAACGGCAAAAGGTCAGCTCACTGAGATTTTTAACACTTTCACAAAACGACGACAGCCGCAATCCATCGTGGAGCCCACTCCCTCGCACAAACACAAAATTAACTAAGTGAGGAACACAAATGCACTCAATCCAACAAGACCTTGTGATAGAAATCAAACAAAGACACAAGATCCTGTCAAGATGCCGAGACCACCAATTGTTTCAGCTGCAAAACTGGGGAAATTTCACTTGGAAAACATATTGACCCCAAGAAATTAAGTGAACTAAAATCGGAGAAATGTAATGCAACTATTGCATTGTGTCCCCTCTCTTAGAACAATTACTTCATATGATATTGCAATCGTAGAGTACATGAAAGAATCAAGCCTCGAGTGGGTCATCTTACATATGAAGTTGCAGCTAGTAAAAGACTTGCCATTGGTGCCAAGTCAGAATTACTTCCATTTGGTTTTGATCTGAGAGACTTTTCAAATCTGACAAACGAAAAACAACTAAATGAATGGACATATCCTACAAGTGCATCCATAAAATCTACATCAGTAAGGGCAGATATGAGAGGTCCAACTAAACCAGACATTCAAAGAGGGCTGACTGTCACATTTAACAACAAAATTGACCACAGTCACCTGGTGGTAGAAGATAGACCCAATTCTACCAATCAGGAAAAAACTGCAAATAGGTCTTTGCTAACTAGAGCTCTGTCGGCTCAGACAAATCATTAGCTCGGAGAAACCAAAATCAAGGAATATGGAACCCTAATCTCTTGGAAAACCAGAGCTTTCAACCATCTGTTCAATAACACAATTGTGAACCTGGAAATCACAAGATCATCTTTCTACAAGAGACTTGGCTTTGTGTTTCACCATCACAGTAAGGCTATGCAATACTGCTAAACCCTGCACCAAAAGTTTGACGAGGAAGACCCTTTGCAGGTTTAATAACCATGATAAAGCATAGATCAGGATTGGCAATTGTAAAAAGTGAAAATCCAAATCCCATCGTCCAGCTAACCATTCTGCAGCATGATCACTGTGTTGCTGACCATCCTGCCAATACGGTGGTATTAAACTTGTATTGGAACCCTGCCATGATCACGACACAAAAGTGTGTACAAAGTGTGAACGCTATCATAGATGACTGTTATATAGATCTAAAAAATCATCACTTCATCATCTGTGGAGACCTGAACTTCAAATGTCTGGATGGAGATGGCAAGACTCTAAATCCACCAGCCTCAGCAACCTCTGCACTGACCAACAAAGTCAATTGTGGACCCAGGAACTCACTCAAATAAATTGCTACATGCTAAATGGCCAGCCTGTTGGAGACATTTCAGGGAAAACAACCTGAAAAGCAAATAACATCTCCTCCACCCTAGAATGTGTGTGGAGTTCTCAAAACTTCTTACACAACATTGAGCACCTGGATATTACTCCAATGGAAAGTTGTGATCATTATTCCTTGACCCTGACTTGGAAGATATGGTGTAAAAAACCAATAACATACTTGCTGGGTAAAATCACCTTAAATTAAGGGAGAACGTGTTTAACAATTTCTCAAAGAGATATATTAGCTATAACTTCAAACTACTTGGATCTTCTTGAGCTGGGAAACCCGGTCTATGTTATACTCCTCTTCTATCAAGCTGCGAGGTGGTAAAGACGGGGTGTAAACGAGGGCGAGTGACCCCTGACCAGCCCATAAAATCAGAGCCCGCTCTCGAATACTTTAAGACGAGATAGCTGCACCTTGAGGTGGATGGGGGTGCAGGTTGCTTACTCCAACACCAATCAATAAGGACAACTCAATGGTTTGGCAAAGGGGAGTCCATTTAATGACAAGTACAAGAAACGGGGGAAACATGGAGATCAACAATGATGCGATAGTCCGTCTCGCCTCAACTCCCAACAATCTTCATTCAAACAGCAATAGTTATACCCAAAATTTGTCATCATTGACATGTAACACTCAAAAGTTTGTCATGCAATTCTATTGGTTGTAAAAGGTAACTTAAATATAGGTGCTATATCTGTATATGGTAATGGAGTGTGAGGATTGGATAACCCTTATCAGGTGGGCGTCCACGCCCTTCCCTCTAACATTACTCATGTACAACGTCACTAAAAGTAGGACATCTCATTGGTTCTACTAGCTATAGGACCCAAGATTATTTGGTCCATTGTGATTGGGGTGGCTATAACCACAAGCATAAATCTTCACTTAATTAGCAGCATGCAGAACGGATACCCAGATACAGGATGCCTCAAGATTCACCCAGCCTCCCTTCCATCAATCAGTACTTTATTGCTATGTGTCAATTAGTTGGCTGTAGTTGGCCTCGAAACTGTAGTTTCTTGTCGGGAAACGTTATGGTATCTTCTGCTTTGGGTGACATCAGACGTTGGTACCTCTTCGCTCTTGGCTGGTCACGTGTTGGCACAAGGTGAATTTGCTTCTATTTGTGCATTTAATTCTCACTTTTCGGCCGCCACCTGCCTGGGCCTCCTTATCTCGACCATCACGGGGCAGGCTGCTTTGCTCCTTAAGTTTCGATTCTCCGAAGTTACTATCCGCCTCCCATTCTTAGTTTGACCTCGACTTCCCAGGTGCAAGCTGCTTCTTGCTGAGTTTAGATTCAGCCCTCTCTTCTTGCTTTGTGCTGGAATACGAATCATGGCCTGTTTGACCCTTAGTAACCTGGGTTAGTTCTGCTTTTGTATGAAGTGGACTTGCACTTATATAATGTGCTTCTTTGAGGTAGATTTTGTATAATGGCGCATGCTGCTCTATTCTTCTACTAAGCATAGCAAGCCACACTGGTTTCTTAGCTTCTTGCGTTACAAGCATATGTACAGGCGTTAGCTGGTTGAATACTTTCATCCTGCATTACAGTTACGTTTCTTTATATTTCAACCTAGTCTCTTCTTCTATGTCTGTGATATCCTTATTCATGATGTTTCGCCTTTGTGTGTCATCTTTTGGTTGTCACTCTTCATCTGTACGTCTGTCCGGGCCCTTGTGTCGTCACCATTCATCTTCAATTACGGCCTTTTGAGTTTCTTCTGGGACAGTGTTTAAGCAATCTTCATTTCGTGTCATTTGCTGATATGGTTGTCTCAATGGATACCTTGCTGTCCATGGTTGTCTGGTTATTGGTACTTCAATAGCTATTCTGATGGGCACTGGGCAGAGCCCTACTGCGGCTCTCTGCTGGTTCATTTGCTCATCATATGTCACGTATCTCGGTGTGAACGTTCCTGGTACTTCAAAATGGACGACTGGAGTGCAGGTTGTATTTGGGACCTCCTCTACAGGGGCTTAGACAACCTTTATTTAAAACCCAAATACCGGTATAGCCCTGCCGTAGTGGAACAGAAAAAATGCTTAGAGCTGATCTCAAAGAAATGAAGAGGAATCCAAAGTCATCAATGACTGATGTAATAATAAAAAAGAAAAAGTGATACCGAAACTGGGTATTTGCATTTAAGATGATGCGTGATCAAGAATAGGAAGAGGTACTGCTCAAAGCCATCTGTAAGCTGAACTCAAGGGACACCTGGTCACTTATAAATCAGATAACTGCCAAGGAACAGGCCATTCTGAGCAGTGGGGTCACAGAAGGGCTGTGGATCGATCACTTCTCTAAAGTCTTCGCCCAGCCAAATGGAAATATCGACAAGATACCGAAAGAAAACATCAAATCATGGAGCTTTAATATCGACAAAGTCGAGATTAGTGATGGAATCAAAAAACTAAAACAATTGAGTGCAGCGGGACCTGATGGCCTGACAAACAGCATGCTAAAAGAGACACCAGAAACTTGGTCTGTCTTCATCTCAGGACTATTTGACCAAATATAACCGTTGGTGAGATTCCTCTTTCTTGGACAACAGCCATCATTGTCCTAATATTTAAGAAAGGAGATAGAGCCGAGCCAAAAAATTACAGACCTATAGCGCTGCTATATGCAATTGGTAAACTGTTTGCATCCAATCTACAAAAATGACTCAGAGCCTGGGCTAAGAAAGAAAACATTATAGATCTGAGACAGACAGGCTTCACAAAAGGGGCTGGGACGGAACTAAATCTTTTCCTTCTAAAAGTCATAAAACTACAAACAATAAAAGCTAGATCCAACTTACACTTGGTATTTATCAACTTACAGCAGGAATTTGATAGTGTGAACAAAGCCAAACTATGGGCCAAATTATCTGCTTGGGACTGTCCTGAAGATCTGATACAAGCAATCAAGGCCTTCTATACTATTCATACTATACTGTTCAATCTCTATTTGGCAGACCTACCAGTATCACTATAGAATGTGAAAGACTTTTCACCAAAGATCAATGGCCAGCACCCCTCATGGATCATATTTGCCAATGATTTGGTGCTTATAGACCAGACCAAAATCAGGCTTCAGCGTAAACTAAATCAGCTTCAACAATATAAGAGAATCAATGAGCTAGTGATAAATACCAAGAAATCTAAAATCATAAGCTTCAGACATGAAAATGGCAAAAGACGAGGAATTTCCAAATGGAAGCTAGTAAATGATCATCTAGAACAAGTTGATTCTATCCTTTACCTGGGCATTCAATATAACAAAACTATTGGAGAAAGGCCTTGGGCGATAGAACTAAAATCAAAAATGAAAATGCTTGCTACTCAAGGTGCAATATTGCATTCACGATCGAGTAAATTTACCATGGTCCCCTTGATCATCTTTTACAAACAGAAAGTGATACCTACTGTAACGTATGGAGGAGAAGCGGAGTTAAATTTACCATGGAAAGTATAGAACGTATTAGAGGGACATTTTGGGAAAACAGTGCTACATTTCCCCAAATGCTTACAAGCAGTTGCCATCAGATTCGAATTGGGGTTGCAATCATTACATTCAGTAATGTTATGGAAAGAGATATCTCTTCTAAGGAAAATATCCATGCAAGACTCTGCACTTCCCTATCAAATACTAAAATATCCACCACATGGAACTTATCCTTGGCTCTTAAGAGAATGGCATGAGAAATGTCTGGCTCATCTGTTAAATCTAGACGTGTCCTTAGAGACTCTGATTAACAACCCCTGGGCATTAAAAAAATGAAAATTGAAAATACAGGACTGGATCAAAACCCAACAGCTCAGAACACAAGTCAAATGATTGTCACATTTGCCACATGAATCCCATGCAGTTAATACCATGCCGAAATATTTAATGAAGTTTCCCAGTCGGCATCACCCTAATCAATTCTTGTGACTAAGGTTAAATCTATATCCCACAAAAGAGATAATGTATGCTCCGAAACAAAAGGAGTGTTCAGATAATCAATGTCGCTTTTGTAAACAGCCAGAAACTATAGAATCAATCAAACATCTGCTAACGTCCTGTCCGGCTGTAACATCAGAGATGGCAGGCTATCTGAATGCATGTGTCAGGGATGTAAATACCTTGTCATTGGAAGAATTGTGGAGCTTATTTCTGCTAGGCGAGAACACGGCACGTGTCTGTGCGGGTATAGACTTTCTTGACAAGCTATTAGAGACTCACAAAGGGATATAAGGTGTTAAATGTTGCAAGGTGCAGAGATGGAACTATGGATCAATGCTTGAATACAAAGTTAATGATGATGGAATGTTATCATAATGGGTGATCATCACTAAATTACCTATTTTATGTGTAAAAAGGTTTGTAATAAACTATACTACAATTAAACAAAAATACAATTTGAGTTTACTTCATATGTTCTGGATTGTTTTCTCACATAGAGTACCGTTACTACAATATGTATCATTGCTTTTAAGGTCTTGAGTTACTTTTGGTGTGGCTAAGGAGATAGGACTTCGAACCATTGGATTTTGGTGTGACTATAGCTCAAAGAACAGGTAGGGACTGATTATTTAAACTCTTGGACACCCTATGGTGGTTGTGTTCATAATCTACTATTTGCAGACATAACAACTCATATGTCAAACAATCACTTAGTAACAATGTATATTACACGTTCTTTTTAGACATAGCCCTGACGATGGACTGATTGTCCGAAATGCATCAACTACAGTTTCTGCCACTTCATGGCTGAGGCAACAAATGGATGCACTGCTAGGCAGAATCATATTCAGTACCCTTTGGAAACACCACACACAATTAAGACTACAAGTAACAGTACAAATTCACCTTTGGCACAAGCCTGTACTACACAGTAAAGTGGTAGCGGTGGCTGAGCAGCCAGACTTATCTCAAGAGTAAAGTGAGCAGTATCAGAAGTTACACAAAGGACAGCAATTGCTATGGTTCAAACAAACACTGACTCAAGGTTTCTGAGTAAAAGAATATACATTTATTTACACATTCATTTGTAAAACAGTTCACTAAGTAAATCAGCAGAAGAATCGCAATCTTAATATACTACACAACACCCAATCAATTCTGGACAAGTTAAGCTCAAAATGAAGTGTGAGCAAAATGGCACTCCAGCAATTTAAAAAGGGAGGGAAAGACAAGGTTATTCACAATCAAACAGCACCAACAAGTAAGTAGGCAGGGCAATCTAGAAAAGGCTTGCTACAATGAGGATTCAAATGAATAGGCCTGGGCCAATGTTAATGGTTCAGAGTCTTTGCAGAGGATCACACAGTTCAGAGTAGTTTGCGGTTAAGTCTTTGCCAAGATTTCGAAACGAAGTTGGTCGAAGGAAAAGTTATTTAAAAGAGTCGAGAAGGACAAGCCCTCGGATTGGCAAAAGATTTAAAGCACTTTCACCGCGGTCGGACGGAACGAACAACCGGGTTTAAACAGTACCTTAGTAGAAGAAGAATGCTGTAGCGGAGGCAAAAGTTCCTGGCAGATCCTGCAGGCTCACAGTCCTGAAGTGACTGTCGAACTGACACAGAGGAGGAAGACTGGAGGGTTCCTGCACTGCCCAGGAAAGAAACCAGCAGCAGAGCAAAGTAACAAATAAAAGGTGCGCTCCTTAAAATCCAAACAGGGTCTGGTCCTCCTAGCTATCCGGTTCACTGCAGCGATGCACAGCAAATTCGACCAGGGGAGGGAGGCCTTGCTTGGTGTTTGGTGAACTGGTTGGTCCCACCAGCTCCAGGGAAGAAGATTCCTTGCAGATCTTCTCTGTCGTCGAAGTGTAGGAGATTCGGACCCACAGCAGGGCTTCACCGGGAGGTTCAGTTGTTGCAGCAGCCCTCTTCCTTCAGCTTCTCTTTGGTTCTCTCGATCCAGTGGCGACTATGCCTTCCAAGTCCCAGAGACCTGCTTTTTATGCAGTTTTCCCCCATTCACACAGCCTGGCTGTCAATCACACAGCAGGGTGGCTGTCCTGGCAGGACAGTCACCTAGCCAATCAAACAATAGTGCGACTTGGGTCTCCAAGGAGACCCTGTGCAGGGGTCCTAAAACCCCTCCCTCACATCCTGTCTACCCAGACTCTCAGGCGCTTAAGGAAGGCTTCTGTGTAGAAACCCGCCAAAGGACGGCAAACAAAGGAACCAACCCTGGTTTGGCGCGCAGAGTAAAACACAAGAAAGACCTTTACAAAAAGAAATGTCGAATGAACCCAGCCGGAACCAAATAAAAGTAAATGGGGTCCAGCGGATTAAAGTTCGAGGCTACTAACATAGCCTAAAACAGTACCAGGGCTATTTTCATAGACCGCGGTAGGAAAAATATGATAGGTACCACTGCCACCAGCCAAATCTTCAAGAAAGGGGAATGAAATAATGTTCAATGAGAGACAGACAAAAAGGGATAACTATGAACCCTTTCCAGTACTCTATGGAAGATAGTTTGTATTGGGTCTGTGAATTTAAAAGGACTAATAAAGTCAATGGCAACTTTACATGTTCTGGGAGATAGTAGTCAGTCCCAGAAAATTGAGTTTAAAGTGGGAAGACTAAAAAGACAACCCTGTGTCACTGCACTAAAGGTGCTGTTTGACACATAGTAAAAAGATGATGCCTATGGAGTGGGTGAGACCCCATAGTCCATGGGCACATAAAATGTACAACACATAGCAAAAACACATGTAAGAGTGGGAAAAAAGGCTCACACTCTTACCAGGTAAAACAAATTAAACCCTAGAAATCCAGCAAAGCTGCTGAGGGACTCAACAGATAAGGGAAATTAGCCATTCTGGAGAATTCTCCCTAACATGCACCAATAAAATGTTACACCGAAAGAAGATTCTTTGTTTAATTGGCATACTTTTTTATTAAGGATGTTTTACATGAAGTAGTGTTGACTACACATACTGCGTCTTTAGATTTGATGATTTCTATCATCAGAGTTTTTTCTAGTTACTATAGTGCTAATAGTTCTATTTCAGGTGCTGGATGATGCCTTGAATTGTATTTAATTATAAGTACTTAGATTTTCCAATGAGTGGTGCTGGCACCTTATCTTTCATTTTTTGTTATTTGGGTTGACCCATCCAGGAGTCTGGACTGAAACCACTGCTTGTACAGCACAAGACCATTGTATGAATTTGAACGGGGACAAAACAGAGTTCTCCTCCCAGTGGACAAAGGTTGCCTATAGTCTTCCAGACACTGGCCTTATTGTTTGGATCTATGCCCTAAGACTGCTCAGTTACTAAAAACTTTGGCATTAAAATAGATGCTTCCATGCCTCTGAAGGCTCAAAACAAATCTTTTGTACAATAAGGCTTTCTCCTGCACAGAACTTTTACGTATGGATCATTCTGATCCAGGTAGCACTTGCAAATAGTCTAGTCTCACTGGCGTAATGGGGGCCCCGGCAGCCCCTGCGGTGCTGGGGCGCCATGCTACCCAATCCCAGCGGGAGGACCCAGAGGCGGTGGGGGGGCCCTCAACAGGGCTTGCATAAGAGCCTCCACATTTTGTGTTATGCCAGTGTCTAGTGTCATCACAAATGGACCATTGGAGTGCATTATATCTGGGTATTCCTGACTCAAAAATCTGCAGAGAGCTCAAGCTCTACTGGCCAAGCTACTCAGTATCACAAGCTTCATTTGCAACGGATGAAAAAAAGAATAAATACAAAGCACTTTGTCTTGCCCACAAGGCTCACTAAAAAGGTTGCCCTGCCTTTTTGTCCCAAAAACTCAAACTTTTTGGCCCTTTTGTGGAACAAGATTATATCAAATAACAGATAACTGTTGGTTCCCAGCTACTGTTGAACCAGACTAGGGGAGTAGGATGTTTTTCTATCTTTTGGCAAAACCTTTAAACCCATTGCTATTATCAGTCAAAGTCATAAGTGAATTGTTAAAATATTGCAGGCAGATGAAATCTCATCTATTGGGTGCATAGGTTCTTGGTGGTGAATTGGGTTTGGCAGAAATCTGTCTATGATAATTTGCCATCACTGATAAGGCAAATGTCTGTGCTTCATGCATATGCTTACGTAGGAATAGAGACTCATAAAAACGACAGATGACTCAGAGATAGGAGCACAATCACTGATAGATTCTTTCATTGATATTTTGCAGTTGTAGTTTCATTCATGGCACCTCTGAAGGATCTCCGTTAAAAAATTGAATATGAAAAGCATGAGTTACAAAATTGCGACGCCCACTTGTTCACATTTTGTGACTCATGCTTTTCGTATTTTAGTTGTTTGTTTCTCGCTTTCCTTTTAATATATGTGGGGACACCCCCACAACCCCCGAAGCCCATAATGCTGAACTGTGGGAGGGGGGTGACACCCCTGCATCACCCGCTCACCTTGTTCCGCATTTTGGGATTCGACATTTTGTATCATGCCGAATGTGCAATAAAAGCGCATTCGTCAGGATTTATTTTATTTATTTATTGTTTGCTTGTTAGACGCTTATACAGCAAGTAAAATACTGTTTCAAAGTGCCCATAGGGTGAGAGGAGGGAACAAGGGAGTGAAATACAAAACACAATAATGAGTAAAAGCAGTGGAGGGAAAAGGAGGAAGGACGAACCTACTATGCCTTGTGAGTATTACAAATATGCAAGTGCAGCGAGGAAAAGGGCAGAGGGCGTAAGTGCTGGGGAGTCTGGGCTTATGGGTGAGCCAAAGATGAAGTGCTTGGGTTGAAGAGTGCTACAATGCCAGGGGCCACGTTAGAAGTGAGGGCAAACCTCCAAGGTGGAGGGTGTGCCAAGACAAGTGCCCAGTGTAGACAGGAGCTAGGCAGATTGGGGGTGGAAGGTCAGGGTCCCCAAGGATGCATAAGGGCCCCGGACACTAATCACAGACACTGTGGGATTAGCAGAGAAGAGAAGAAGGGAAGGAGGAGGTGAAGAGGTAGGTCATGAAGAGCTTCTGGAATTTAATTAAGTCCTGCTCAAGGCACAGAGGAAGGGGGATTGTGTTCATAGGAGGGAGCCAGCTGAGGAAAGCGATCAACCACCTACCCTCTGTGTATGATGCAGAGGGATTTGAATTTAATCCGCACAACAAATGGGAGCCAATGAAGACTTTTTAGGGCAGGAGAGATGCCATCCATGGGTTTAAGTCTAAGGATAAGTGTCACTGCCCTATTATGGATTAGCTGGCGGGGTCACAGGTTGGAAGAAGGTAGATTCAGGAGGAGGCTATTGCAATAGTCAAGCCTAGAGAGAACCAGGGCTCGGGTAACATTGAGCCTCTGGGGAAAAGTGGGAAAAGTGGGAAAAGTGAAAAAAGGAATTCCTCTGAGAAGGAAGAGCTGAAAGTGCGACGTCTTGGCAATGTCCTGAGTGTGAGGGAGGAAGGAGAGAGAGTAGTCGAAGATGACTCCAAGGTTTATGGCTTCAGAAGAAGGAGCAGGGGGAGGGTCCACGAAGGAAGGCCAGAGTGAAGGGAAGAAGGAGGGAGCAGGTGTCCCAATAGGAAGGATCTCACTTTTACAGGTGTTACGGCAGAGATTGTTGGAGATGCACCAGGACCGGATGGTAGATAGGCAGTCAGGGATGAACTAGGGTGCAAGAGGGACAACAGGAAGTTTGAAAAAGAGCTGTGTGTCATCTGCGTAGCACTGGACATTGGAGGAGAAGGAGGAGATGAGGCCTGCAAGCAGGGCAAGGTAGATGTTAAAGAGCCAATGGGAGAACTCCTCTCCTTCTTCCTTCTCCACTTGGGCAACACCACAGGTGGAGAAGGAAGAAGGAGAGGAGAAGGTGACCACGATGACCTGGGAAGAGCGGTCAGTAAGGCAGGATGTCAGTCAGTCCAGTGCCCGTTCTGAGATACCAAGTGTATCGTGAAGGCTTTGTATGAGAATGGAATGATTGACTGTGTCAAAGGCAGAGGAGGATCGAGAAGGATGAGGACAGAAGGGGAGTTGGAGTCCAGAGATGTGAGCAGTTCTTCACGGTTGTTCTCAATAGAGCAGTTTCCGTGCCTCTGGATGCTCGGAATCCAGATTGATGGTCATGGAGACCGTCAACAAGTTTGGTCTGAGTTGAGTTGGGGTAATACCAGCTTCTCCAACAGCTTACACATGAAGGGGGTGATGGAAATAGGGCAGTCGTTGGCAGGGCATGTAGGGTCAGCTGAAGGTTGGAGTGGGCACACAAGGGAGGGTTTAAGGGAGGAGGGAAAAGATCCAGTGTCAAAAGAGTGATTGCAGAAATCAGCGAGTGCAGGGGCAAGAGAGCCAATGTTATCCTTGATGGTTCTGGATGAGCAAGGGGAAACCTTTTTAGAAGAGACCTTCATGGAGCCGACAACTCCTTCAGGTGTGACAGGGGAGATGGAGGAGAAGGAGGAAGGAGCAGGGTGGTTAGGGATGGGTTCAGAGGTTGGCTAGCAAGTGAGTTCAGGATGTCCAGAATTTTGGTGGCGATGTGTGTAGCCAGTGCATTGCAGAAGGCCTGGGAAGGAGAAGAGAAGGAGCAGACTACGGAAGGGTTGGCAAGTTTCCTGCAGATCTTGAAAAGTTCAGCCGTGTGGTTGGATGCACCAGAAACACATGCCTGTATGAGGGCTCTTTTCTTGGCATAAATGGAGTGTCTGCATTGCCTTTGGAGCAGGCGGCAGGCCAATTTGTCAGAGGGTGAGCCTGACATTTGCCACTTCTGTTCTGTTGCCCTGCACATTCGTTTCAGTGCCGCAAGTTTGGAGTCATACCAGGTGTTACGCTTGGAGGCAGTTTTCAGGCATATCCTCAGGACTGGGCCAGAATATCAACGGTATTGGTGATGGAAAGGTGGAGGTTGCTGAGAGCAGAATCAGAGGTAGTATCAGAAGTAGTGGGGTGAGGGGGAATGAAGGTGGAAGCGAAGGCAGCGCCAGTCACTCGTTTCATTGGGTGGATGTTAGTGAACGAGGATGGAGGGGCTTTTTGGGGGGCACTCAGATGGCCAAAGGGACCCAGTTGGGAGGAGAGGAGAGAATAGTCTGACCAGTAGAGAGAGGTGACTAGTGGAGGAGAGAGATAGAGATCAGAGTGTAGGAGGGCGTCCAGAGTGTCCAGCTGAGTGGGGCGGCCCAGAAGGTAGAATGGAGAGGGAAAGAAAGATGCAGAGGTCTGTAAAGAGAGTGGGTGCAGAGCCAGGGGAGTCCAGTTGGATATTGAAATCACCCAGGAGGAGAAGGTTGGAGGTGGATGAAAGTAACGACAAGCAGAAGTCAGCCCACTCAGAGAGGAACAGGGTGGTGGCGATGGTCAGGATGGAGATGGGAAAGATGACCAATCTGCAAACCAGGCTTTCAAAGGAAGAGTAGTGTTGGGTGGGTAAGATGGAAGCAGGAATCCACTCAGGGAAGATTAAGGCAGCCTCCTCGCCAGTGCGATGCGATTTAGACTTGGAGATGATTTTGAAGCCATCAGGGAGGAGGGAGTCAAAAGCAGTGACTGAGCTGGCATTGAACCAAGTCTCGGGAAGAGCGAGAATGTCGAGGTCAATGTCTTCAAGAAGAAGGCAGATGTCAGCAGAGTGTTTGTTTGCTGAGTGGGCGTTAAGAGTCACCAGATGGAGGTGGTCTCTGCCTTTGAAAGTTTTCTGAGGTGGTGTACAGGGGCTTGGAACACCAGTCCGAGGAGGGAGAGAGAGTGTATGGTGGGGAGATGCAGGAGAAGGAAGGAAGTTAATGAGAGAAGGCAGGATACGGTCAAAGAGAAGGAGGTTGGGTTGTGGGCCCTGAACCAGGATAGTGCCTGTGTGATAGATATTAACGAAGCAACAAGAGGATGAGAAGCTGGCCAAGAGAACTTCCCACTTTGCGCAACTGTTAATGGTGGAGGATGTGGAAGGAGAGGGAGTGAGATGAGATGGGAGGTCCATAGATCTGGAGAGGGAACAGAGAAGAGGATATCAGTGAAAACCTCTCTGGAGGAAGCGCTGATGTAAGTGTCAGCGATGGGTAGTCCAGGGTTTACACTCAAGGTGTCATTTATGTGCTTTTTCCTACCAAACTTTGTGAGAGAGGGGGGATAGGTGATAGTGTAGCAGTTAGAGAAAATAGGAGAAATGGAGAGAGCCAGAGTGGCTGCACAGCACAGTTCTAGCTAAACTCACCAGGAGATCTATTGGAAGTAGTCACAAGGCATACATGAAATCCAGAAAGGAAGAGGGTAACAAGAAATAAGAGGTGCACAGATGTAAAAGGTACACACAGCCAAAATCGAATTTCCTTTTTTAAAAAGAAGCACAGATGCAATGCAAGAGAGGTGCACAGATGTAAAAGGTACACACAGCCAAAAACGAATTTCCTTTTTTTTTTTAAGTGGCACAGGTGCGATGCAAGAGAGGAGCTACCTTGGTAAATGTGTCCATTACGCCAGCTCTTTTGGTTCCACTTGCACCCTGGTCATATTGCGCAACTAACTGGACATTCAGCAGCCCCACTTCCCCAGATACTCCCACACCGTACTGCTTGGATTTTTTTAAACAGCGATTGTTCCACGCTGGCCGCAGGGCAAGTATTACAGTCCCAGGTACTTCCGTCCCCAGTTGGGACCCGGGCAGCACACCACTCAAGAATGCAAAGAACAAAAGCCCTTTGGGATTATGTCCACCCCAGTTAAGCCCACCAGTTAAGCCCACCCTGCAGTGCTCGGGTCCAAAGCATTAACTATGGGGCTACCACTGTGGTTCAATGGGCCGCTTCAGCATGTCTCACGGCCGCTCATGGACAGGAGTTGAATGTATGCAGATTGTCAGTAGCTCAGATCCCCTTGCCCGGGACCCGCCCTTACCCCTCCTCACCGGGTGCTGCAATACACTGCAGCAAATGCTGTTCCACAGCAAGTCCATGTTCCTGGAGCAATCACCACCACTGCTCTGGGTCTAGTCATGGGTCTATTCGCCGCCCAGCCTTTCCCCCTGTCCTGGAGGGCACAGTCGTACTTGTGCCGATGTGGCGCACCCTGTGTGGCACTCCTCCTCCCGCAAAGAGCGGACACAGCGCACGCATTGATCTCCCGGCGGGCAACACCAGCGCCTCCAAGGCAGCTCAACAAATTATATTAGGATACGGCCACCTTCGTGGAGACAGGCCACCCACAGCACCGGCGCAGAGGATCAGTGTCACCAGTTCCAGCTCTCTCTCTACCACGGTGGACGCGGCACTGCACTACCTCCCTGGGGCCCGCAGTGCTATACTGCCATGTGGTGTACAGTCAGGGTCTCAGGCCTCACCCAAGCTCAACCACGGCCCAGCCGTCAGCAGCCAGCTCATTTCCCAATATAGAGGGGTCCTGAGGTGCCGGCATGCTGTGCAGCCCGCGACCCTCTCAATTTTTGGATTTGACATTTTGTATCATGCCGAATGCGCAATAAAAGGGCATTCATCATGATATTTACAGTATTTTGGGGTAATGATGAGGCGTTGAAAGGGAAAGCCAATAGCTTCATGGCTAGAGCATGTGTCTTCCATTGGCAAGGTAGTGGGTAAAAGTTGTTGGGATGCATTTTGAAATCACTGCCCCTCCCAAACAATTCAGATAGCGGAAAATATATCAACATATGTAGAATCTGTGGAGGCTGGTGTGGGGGAAATTTATGGGTGGAAGCAACTGCGGGAGACACACACATTTTTTAACCCTATATAGGGGAGACTAAATACTTGCTTTGTGATAGTGTCATGTTGAATACATTACATGCATGAAACGTTTATAACATGAACTAACACTGCATTTAAGAGTAGTCCTGAATCCTCACAGGCCGTGCTGGAAACACAGAACAAAGAGGCCCCACCTCTTGCTTGATTATTACATTCCAATTCCCAGGCACAGTAGGGATCACGCATGTACACCCGCATATAAATGTATCTAGGTAGACCTTTGAACAATTAGGAATGTGAGCAGCTAAATGGAAGAAGGGCTACAGCCCAGTACGAAGGCCATACGCATCGGTCTTCAGCTGCCAAAACATGAACTAAGATTTAGGACACTAGTGCCCATCAGGATAATGGTCATTCTAATTGAACTACCAGATGTTCAGGAATATGACTCTTAAATCCTTCACGAATTAGATGGATAAGTGGGACACCAGTTCTTCTTCTTGGGAGGGGTAACTGATACAGGGGGAGCAGAGAACAACAAGATCTGTGATTTGTACCAGGGAGAGCAAATGGTGATTCTGATGTTTATAAGATTGCAGCAGGTAGGTGTGATGGGGGCACCTATGTGTTTGGGAAAATAAAAGAGTTGCTTTGTTTGCAAGGACCAGGCTGACCTCGAAGCTATCTGCCGAGTTCATGTTGACAAACAGGTGCACATCACTTGGCTAGGAGTAAGGAGAGGGTGGTGGCTTTTAGGGGGTAATTCATAGAATTTAGCGCACAAGTGGTGCACGCAGCTTGTGCACAGAGTGTGCGTGCGCCAGTCTGCGCCAGCCACATGCGCCAAAACCCATTTTAGTGCACAGCATATTCATGGATACTAACATCCATAATCAGCCGTGGCGCAGAGTGGCACAGCGACCCTGCAGCAGCGCCAGTTACGTCCCCAACCATGCCCCGTGCACCAAAAACATTGCACAAATCCCCTACATGGTGCAAAGGCCAGTGGACCAGCATACAGCCCCCCAACCACGGAAATGCGTGGAAAACTCCCCGCACACCCCTCGGAATATGTGTACCCCGCTTGCGCTACCGAAAACGCGTGTGAAAGTCCACGCGCACCCCCGGAATACAAATAGCCCGCTTGCGCTAGCGAAAACTCATGTAAAAGTCCACGCGCACCTCCGGAATACACGTACCCTTCTTGCGCTAGCACAAACACATGTAAAAGTCCACACACCCCCCCGGAATACACGTACCCCGCTCACACTAGCGAAAACGCGTGTAAAAGTCCACGCGCACCCCCGGAATACACGTACCCTGCTCGAGCTAGCAAAAACACATGTAAAAGTCCACGCGCACCCCCGGAATACACGTACCATGCTCGAGCTGGTGAAAACGTGTGTAAAAGTCCATGCGCACCCCTCGGAACACGCATACCCGCTGCGTCAGGTAAAATGCATGGAAAAAGTCCACCTTGTGGTGTGGCCTGCCTGCAGGCCATGGACTGGGGTGATGGGCTGACTGTGGGCCATGGCCAGGGGTGATGGGCTGCCTGCGGGCCATGGGGAGGGTGGATGGGCTGCCTGCATGTATTCTGGGGGTGCTCGTGGACTTTTACACACATTTTCGCTAGCGCGAGCGGGTTACGTGTAATCCGGGGTGCGTATGGACTTTCACACGCGATTTGGCAGTGTTTGCCCAGCCGGGTGTGCCCGCTCCTCCCCATGCCCTGCAGGCAGCCCATCACCCCATACCATGTCCCGCAGGCAGCCCATCACCCCATACCATGCTATACAGGCAGGCCACATGGCGCCATGCACTCGGGAGCACCGACTCATGTCCCTCAAACCCCACATTGACGGGCACCTGCCAGCAGGCCCCGACTCATTGCCCACCAAACAACATGTCCTAACAAAACAGACCCATGCCCTAATGCCACCCCAAATCCCCCTTGGCCCCCAGTTAAGCATGCAACCATCCACTGCACCTACTCCCAAATTACCCATGCCATGACAGTCTTAAAAGAAACCTAAAAAATAGTCCTATGAATAAAAAACTATATACATTAGGTGGAGCAAAGTCCATTAACTCCAAATAATAAGAAAAAACAAAGGAAACCTAACCCTAAAGAACTATGTTCAAAGGCGGCGGGCAAGTCCAACGGCTCACTTGTTGATGTTCCGGGCCAGGGCATCATCGAACTCCACGTCGATGTTCCGGAGGCAGGCCTCTTCCCTGGTCTCAAGGTCTTGCAGGTATGTATCCATGGCCTCCTCCAACTCCCTGGAGTTGTCTCGAGGCACTCAGCCTGCCTCAATGCTCTGCGCATGGAGTTCTCCGCCCTGACCATAGTGAGCCGTGACCTCTCTGCCCGCCGCCTCTCCGCATCTATTTGCCGGCCCAATCGCTGCCACACGGAAGACACTCCCAGTCCGGGGTCCTACTGCCCCTAAGCCGATGCCTGCCCCATAGGTGTTGATGGCCCCGAGCCATGTTGCCTCCCACGATGAGCCTGCTGCTGCCTCGGACGCACCTGCCTCTGCCACCACGACAGCCTCCGGGCTGATGGAATCCACCGGCGCCATCGTGCACGTGCCCTGCCCAATGATGCCGGCACATCCTCCATCTGCTGGGGTCCAGTTGGTGGGGTGGCCACCCCTGCTCAACCTCTGACTCCCGACTGTGGCAGGGCTGGGATCTCCACCAGGCTGGCTGCGTTGGTTGGGGCAGATCCACAGGGGGCCCTGGTGGCATCTGGGCCGGAAGACGGCATGGAGAACGACTGGCGTATAGTGCGCACAGAGGCGGAGAGGATCGCAAGACTGGCCGACACATGGAGGAAACCCCCGACCACGGTCCCTCCCAACTGGGCCACGTTGGCACACAGTTCTTCGTGATGACGTGCGTGGTCCCCCCTGGAAGCATGCACGTCATCACGAATGTCACGTGTGCGCAACGCGACACCAATAAGGACGGACTCAATCCGGTCACGGGTCCCCACGTCCGCAGGTAAAGGAGTGCCAGATGACGTGGACCTCCCCCTACCTGCAGATGGGCCTGGGACGGGCTATCCCTGCTGGTGCATGGTGATGCAGTCACAGTGTCAGGGACAGAGACATTCACAGGCACCTGTGCTGCCTCCTACCCCTGCCCCTGGACTGCACCACTTGCACCAGTGGTACAAGGAGATGTTAGATCGTGTTAGAGATGTGAGATGTTCTCACTGGGAGTGAGGTCCTTTTTCCACCCTCCTGGCCATCTGTTGTTCTCCTGCACATTTGGTGTTTGTGCCTCGCTGCTGACCATTCCATTAGGTAGGTGCACTTTCTGTGCATTACTGCACCTCCAGGGGAATTATTGAACCTAAAAAATCGAAATTTGAAGAAAAAGAAGAAAAAGAAAAAAAGAGGAAATTTGCATTAAATTGTTGGAAAGAACTGTTTTCTTTGGCATTTTCATCGTGCAGCCATTTTTGGAGCTTTTTAATACCTGGAGCTGCCTGGCTATTTTGAAAGCACAAGTTTTTCCCTACTATTGCTGCTTATTTGACTGTTTTTGGTCCTTCCAAGATGGCCGCTGTGGTTTTCTTTGTTGTGTAGGCAGGCACACTCAGCACCCAGATCCTCCCGGTCCGGTGGGGGGGGTAGCCCTGATCTTTCAGGAGTGGATTCCTGCCTCTATTGTTCCCACTCAGACCTACTCCTCTTTTGAATGCATTATCTGTAGGCTTTCTCTCTCGCCTACCCATTCTCTTACTGTGGTTACCATCTACCGGCCTCCTGGTCAAATCACCTCATTTCTCTCCGAGTGGGCAGTCCTCTCCTCCTCCATCCTGGCCTCTACCACTCAACTCCTCCTCCTCGGTGACCTAAATATACATTTATTCTGTCCTTGCTCCTCCTCTGTACTCTTCTATGACCTCTGCGACTCCCTATCCCTGTCCACCCTCCCCTCTGGACTGACTCACTCTGCAGGGCACACACTCAATGTCTTGATCTCCTCTGACCTCCCCCTCTCCATCCCTCTGACCACTCCTCTCTCCTGGAGCGATCACTCCCTCCTCTCATCTCATCTCTCCCTCTCTTCCCCCCAAGCCAAGCCTACCCTAACACTGCCACCTACCTTCTCGGACATCCGGCCCATGAAGCGTGTGTCAGTTGAGGTTTTTGCCGCCCCTCCCCCCCACCTTTGGCTGTCTCACATCCTGACACAGCCCTGTCTCTGCTCTACTCTTCAATTTCTGATACGCTCGATGCTCTTGCCCCTGTCATGAGGATCCATTTTAAGTCCAAAGCCAAGTGCAATTCCTGGTATGACTCTGACCTAGCTACACTTAAACGTAAGTGTAGGGCAGCTGAGGGGAAATGAAGGACTTCCTGTTCATCCTCTGACAAACTAGCCTGTCGCCAGCTACAAAGGCAATACCAACTCTCTGTCCTCACCAAGAGGAGAGTCCACATTCAAGCTCGTGTCTCTGCGGCATCTAACAACTCGGCTGAACTCTTTAAAATCTGCAAGGAGCTGGCCAACCCTGCTGCAGTCTCTATAATAAAATAATAATAATTTGGCATTTATTTAGCGCTAGGAACCCTTAGGTATCTGAGCGCTGCTTATTATTACCCACAGTGTGTGGTACTCATTTATTGACCTTGGAAGGATGAAAGGCTGAGTTTGGCCCCGCCGGGATTTGAACCTGCATTAGCAGGCTCTGCATGGATGTCAAAGCGAGCGCTCTACTCGCTGTGCCACTTGACCGGCTAACTCTACCCTTCCTGTTGCCTCCAAGGCTCTTTGCAATGCCCTTGCCTCTCACTTCATTTAAAAAACCCAGGACATCCTGTCCACTCTCTCCAACCACACCCCGCCTCTCCCCTCTCCATCTGTGCTTGCTGACCCTCCTTTAGCCACCCTCCCACCATCCTTCTCATCCTTTCCTCTTTTCACCCCTGATGAGGTCACCAGACAAGTCCGATCTATGAAAGCCTCATCAAAACAGGTTCATCCCTGTTCCTCTAAAACCATCAAGGACTACATTGACACCCTTGCTCCGGCCCTTGCTAATTTTTGCAACCACTCCTTTGCCTCGGATTCCTTCCCCTCCCCTCTGAAGCACTCCTTTGTGCATCCTCTTCTCAAGAACCCCACAGCTGATACTTCTTGTCCAGCTAACTATCGCCCAATTTCCATTACTCCCTTTCTTGGCCAACTCCTGGAAAAGTTGGCCATCTCTCTGCTTAACCTTCATTCCAATTCTGTTGGCTGTCTCCATGACCACCAGTCTGGCTTCAGAGCTGCCAGAAGCACAGAAACTGCTCTCCTGAACATCCGTGAAGATCTGCTCTCTGACCTTGACTCTAACATTCCCTCTGTCCTCATCCTCCTCGATCTCTCTTCTGCCTTCGACACGGTCAACAATACCATCCTGCTCAACCGTCTCCGTGAAAACCTGGGTATCACTGATCAGGCTCTGGCCTGGCTGACCTCTTTCCTCTCAGATCGACCCTCCCAGATCCAACTTGGGTCCTTCCTTTCATCTATCTTCCTCTCTACCTGTGGTGTTCCCCAGGGGTCCAACCTCTCGACCTGGCTTTTCAACCAATCTCTGGCAAATCTCGCCCACTGCATGGCCACTTTCTGCTCAAAATTCCAGGGCTACACTGACGACACTCAACTCCTTTTCATGCTGCCCTCTGTCACCTCCTCTCCCTCTCTCATCACTGATTGCCTAACTGCCATTCAAGATTGGTGTTCCGCCAATGATCTTTGTCTGAATGCCAGCAAGACGGAGATCCTCCTCATCGGCACACCTTCACCATCCTTTCCCCTCACTCTCTGGCTGGCCTCCCTTGGCCCTCCTCCTACCCCCACCTGCGAGGCTAAGAACCTCGGGGTCATCTTTGACTCCACCCTTTCCTTCTCCGGCCACATCTCTGAGGTCTCTAAAAAGTCAAATTTCCGACTGCACCTCCTCAGAGGTACTCTGCCTTTCCTCTCCTTCCCCCAGAAGCTCATGGTATCCCAAGTTCTGGTTCTCTCTAGCTTGGACTATTGTAACAGCCTCTTTCTAAATCTACCTGCCTCTACTCTCCACCCTCTGCAACTAATCCAGAACAGAACTGCGAGACGTGTCCTTGGCCTCAAGCCCTGGGATCGTATCTCTCCAGCTCTGAAATCTCTCCACTGGCTCCTACTGGATGCAAGGATTAAATTCAAAACCCTCTGCATTGTCCACAAGGATTTCTGGGGCCTGGGTCCAAAATACCTTCAGCTATCCCTCCGCAAATACCTCCCCTCTCGAGCTCTTCGCTCCTCTACCTCCAACTCCCTCAGGGTCAGTCGTTTTTCAAAGAAACGAGCTGGGGGTAGATCTCTGTCTTCGGCTGGGGCCTCCCTCTGGAATAGCCTCCATGCCACTCTAAAACTTTAGGAGAATCATCTCCGGTTCCGGAAGTACCTCAAGACCTTCCTCTTTTCTTCTGCCTTCGCTCCCCCTGTCCCCTGCTGATCTGTTCTCTCTTGGCACTGTGCACCTGGCCACCCTCTGTCCTTCGGGCCCAGGTACCTGCTCACCCTGCCACCCTCCCTCACTGCCTCCCGGCCACCCCTTGCACTGGGGTCTGTATCTGCACCCATACAGCCCCCCCTTTTTCTTCCTGCACTAATCAGACCTACCCTGTCTGCTGCCTTAAAACTAGCACTTGCAAATTGCTGGCTGCATTACCACTGTTTGTTGCCTTTATTATTTATTTATTGTTATTTATCTGTTTCTCCTCTGCTTCGCACTTTCCACTTCTCCCTCCTTCCATGCACTTTTCCTCTCCCCCTCTCCCCTGAACTTGCGCATTCTCAATGTCACTGGGCCTAATAAGATCGCTGTTTTGTTGTCCCCTGTTCCCCTCCCTTGCCTTGTCGCGTTCTGAAACACATGTGTACGAGCGCAATAGAAATAAAATATCAATCAATCAATCAATCACCAAGGTGGCAAGGGAGGTTGAGGCAGAGAGTAGGAAGCATGCTGGTAATTAAGACAAAGAAGGGAACGGGAAGTAAAAAAGGAGGAAAGACAAAACTACAAATGCCTCTAATAAACAAGGGGGCAGGAATGCCCAACTACATACCATGGGCGCTGATGGATAAGAACAACTTGTTGAAGCTCCTCCCCCCACTCTCGGGTGGGGCGGGGAAGTGGATACACGCCTTCGAAAAACATACGGCAGGGGTCCCTCTAGTGATAGGAGATGTAAAAATGTTGTTGGTATCAACGGTGGGAGATCAATCTGATGCAGTGTGGTTAAAAGCGGGGTTCCCAGGAGTGACTATGAGTTGTGACAGCCATGACGGGTCAGCATTTAATAATGTCAGGGCTATGCTGTGGGATGCATTACGAAGGACGTTTCCTGAAACTCCAGATTTACACTTAGTGATGCAATGCACTATAGGAGAGGAGGAGGAGCCTACGCAATTCATCCTCCGGGAGCAAGACCTGTGGAGAAGTGAAACTGGTACGCCCTGGGACCAATCAACAGCATTATTTTATTTTATAATGAAGAAAGGGCTCCCGAAGATGGTTCAGAAGGCCTTGGATAAAATAGCTTAGATAGAAGCCAAAGGTTGGCCAGAGATTCAAAGCATAAATGTACACCATTGTAGGAGGATCAAAGAAAGGGAAAAAGAGAGGGTTGGCAGATGAAGCAAAATTGGTACAGAATAAATTAGTGAAGGTCGCGGCTATGAATGGACAGACAGGAGGAAGGCGAAGAAGAGGGAGGAAGCAGCCCGATAAAAATGGCAGCAACATGGACAGGAAACGGGCAGGAACAGTGGGATGGAGAGGAGCAATACGGAGGGCAACAGTGGCAAGGAAGGACACCAAGAGGACAAGGTGGGTACAGAGGGCCGAGAGGGGGTTCGGAGGAATGGGAAATAGAGGATTTGGAGGACCTGGGGCAAGGGGAGGGTCACAAGGATCGTGTTGGAACTGTGGAAGGTGGGGGGATTACTCACGAGAATTCAGGATGAGATATATGGGATACTACCAAGGGCAGCCCCCCATGGGAAATGAGCAGCAATACGGCCACCCTCACCCAGGCAGTCCTTATGGGTTACCTATGGGTGGAAATGGGCAACAAGAACAAAGGTATAGCGAACAGCAAATGCAACAGAGACAGCCGCCACAACAGCATGTGCAGCAAAACACTATGGCAAACGCAAACAACAATATTTTCACAACATCTGCAAACGGTGCACCAGCACCTTTCCGAGGTGTAACAGTGGTAGGGGACAATGTATTCTCCGTTCCAGGAACTGAGACATATGCAGATTAGGACAGCCCACAGAAAGCACTTGCGTGTCCAGTCCTATCCACCACCCTACGTGCAGAAGAGAAACCACTAGTGGGGGCGGAGATAGGTAACAAACAGTTCATCTTTATGGTGGACTCGGGAGCTGAAAAATCATGCCTCATGGAAGGCCGGTTCCCCCTCTCGGGCAGAAATTTGGAAATGCAGGGGTTCTCTGGGGCTATTTTAAAAGTTCCTTACACAAATGACCTTGACATAACAGTGGGGGGAAAAACCGTGCCAGCACCCCTATTGTATCATGAAGACTCGTCAATATATTTGTTGGGAAGGGACCTTCTGAACAAATTGAACATGACCATTTCCTTTACTGAGCGGGGGATAGTTTGTTCCACTCCAGAAGTATGCCCCATGCGGGCAATGTTAATGATCAGCACAGTGACAAATGAGGTGGTGGTCAGAGGGGTACCTATAGACATGGACATGTTCATTTATGGTATCAGAGTGCTGGAACGGGTGGTGCCTGAGATAACAAGAAAAGAATGGAAAGTACCTTCAGATTTTGTTTTCCGCCCAATTGTAAATATAGACACTGTCCCTGGAACAATTTTGTCTATTGATTTGGAAGCAGTACAAGTATCAAGCAAACGTATTGCGGTGATAGGACTGGACACACATGGGTACGAATGGCGAACAGTGTTATGCATAGACCCGAGTATGATGCTGTGCAATCTAACTGATGAGGAGCTATTTACTGACAATGAATGTGATGGAGAGATAATAATGGAAATTAGTGTGCCCTGTGACATCATGATCCAACACAGAGAGGTACACAACCCCCTCATGGCCAGTGTCAATATACCACCCACTGTATTTGAGAAAGACATGGAAAAGGTATCGCCAGAGATTTGGACAACAGGCCCACACGATGTAGGATTACTACAAGAAGTGGCACTAATCAGGATAAAATTAAAACCAGGGGCCCTCCCACCTAGAGTAAAACAGTACCCTTTAACAAGAGAGGCAGAGGAGGGGATAAGAGAAACTATAAATGCACTGCTTAAGCAAGGAATAATAGTGCCATCAAACTCACCATGTAACACAGCTATTTCCCCGATAAAGAAAGCGAAGGGCGGGGCTTGGAGGATAATCCAAGACCCACGCCCACTCAATGACGTCATACAGAAAGAGTTCCCACTAGTCCCCAATCCGGCATCAATACTATGCAGCATACCAAAAGATGCTTCATGCTTCACGGTGGTAGACTTGAAAAATGCTTTTTTATCGATACTGCTCGATGCAAACTCCAGGTACCTCACAGCGTTTACACTGGGGGGTAACAGGTACGAGCACTGCAGACTGCCACAGGGGTATTGTGAGAGTCCCAGTATTTTCAATCGGATATTACATGAAGATCTTGGCAACATTGACGTGGAGAGCACAATAATACAATACGTAGACGATTTACTCGTCTGCAGTGACAGTGAGGAAAAGTGCAGGGCCGACTCAATAGCACTACTAAATTTGTTGGCCAGAAAAGGGTACAAGGTAGACAAAGGAAAATTGCAATATTGCCTTACAGAGGTGCTTTACCTAGGGCAGTTGATTTCAAAAGATGTCAAAAGAATTCTGCCAGATAGAGCGGCAGCAATAAGTCACATGATCATAACCAAGACTGCAAAAGACATGCAAACATTTCTCGGCATATGTAATTACTGCCATGCATGGATTTTGGATTATGCAGTTTACACACGCCCACTGTTGCAGGCCCTGAAATACGCACAAAAGAATAATGTCCCAATAAAGTGGTCGCATGAGATGACACCATTTTTTAAATTACAAGAGCTCATCACACACGCTCCAGTACTAGCGAACCCCGATTGTGATCGGGAATTTTATCTCTTTTCACACAGCAATGGTATCCTCATGACCGCAGTGCTCACACAAAAAAACATCATTGGGCCACAAGCCATTGGCATATTACAGTAGCACATTAGATTCTGTAATGCAGGGTCACTTTGCATGCGAACAAAGTCTTGCTGCAGCGGCCTTCGCAATAGAAAAAAAAGCACCACAATCGTCATGGGATGCTAGTGACACTATATGCTGAGCACTCGCTGTTTGCAATACTAGAGAGATCAAAACATTGACAACTCAGAGAGCAACAGCATATGAAATAATAATCTCCAGTCCAAATGTCCATGTACTCAGGTGCAAATCTGTAAACCCCGCCACGTTCATCACAGAGCCATGCACAATGGAAGACATTAAAACACACGACTGTGCCACGTATGAAGGTGAAGGGATGACATACCAAAGGCCAGTGAAAATGCATTACAGGAGGGAGAGATATACTTCATTGATGGGTCTGCATCAATAGACAGTGAAGCAAGGGAAAAACATGTAGGGGCAGCAGTGGTACGATTGGAAGAGGAAGACTATGAGATAATTGTACAGAAGCACCTACCGTCACATTACTCAGCAGAACTAACGGCACTAATTGAAGCACTGTGCACTGCTAAGGGGTGTGCAGTGACAATATATTCTGATTCAGCATATGCCACAACAACAGTACATTCAGGGCTATCACGATGGAGACGCAGAGGGTTTCGGAGGGCAGATGGCTCACCTGTACAACATGCTGCCCTATTGAACGAATTGATGGATGCATTGGCAGAACCATTAGTAATAGCATTGGTAAAATGTCACGCACATACAGCCAATACAGATTTCATCTCATTGGGAAACGCGGCAGCAGACACAGCAGCGAAAGATGCCGCATATTTCAATATGCCACAAGCAATAGAGTGCATCACTAAAACACCAACTACAGAGACACTAGGGAAAGGGCATAACAATACGCCAACCTCCCAAGTAATGGAGCTTCAAAGGCAGGCACCAGCGGAAGAGAAAGAGTTGTGGGTCAAAAGAGGGTGCAAGCAATCAGCGACTGATTTGATATGGAGGCAAGAGTTAACCGGAAAAGTAGTGATGCCATTAGAGCTACTAGAAATTGCATTCCAGCAGCTGCATTTTCCAACACATGTAAAAACAAAACAACACATTGCAGCGGACATACAAGGACACTGGTTCATTCCCAACTTGCAAGAGCAATTGTCAAAGTTCACAATACAATGTACAACATGTCAAACATACAGCTCAGGTATGACACTAAGAACATTAAGGGGAACACTGCCATGACCAATAGGTCCATTCAGAGAGCTGTATATTGATTATGCAGATATGGGAGAAAGATGCAATGGAGCAAGATACTTAATTGTGATTGTGTACCCATTTTCAAGGTGGGTTGAGGCAGGACCCTGCGCTCACCCCGACACCCCGATGCCAAATGCGCTGCAGCATTTTTAGTGAGGGAAGTCTTTTCAAGGTGGGGCATTTGTGATGTGATACGGTCAGTTAACGGCACACACTTTGTAAATGACCTTTTCAAAGAAGTGACTATACTGCTGGGGGTCAAGCACAAACTGTGTTCGATTTATCATCCGATGGCCAACGGGCTGGTGGAAAAGATAAACGGCCTACTGAAAAGTAAATTATCAAAACTGTGTTGAAGAAAAACTGGGTTTACTGCCTGCCCCTAGCACTGTTTCAGCCCAGAACGCAACCAAGCAAGGACCACCACTTTAGCCTGCATGAAATAGTGATGGGCAGACACATTCATAAGCCACTATCCCCCATAAGAGATGCTTCAGATGCTCACAGAGCTGCCACAGTGCTCGTGGACGAGTTTAAGGAATATCTCACCAATTTAACTTGTGCAGTATGTAGCATAGCCAGACAAATAGCACCACCATTCACAGATAATGCCGCGATTGATACTGCCATGCCAGCAAATGATAGCCCAAAGGGTCAACTAAATTTGAAAGAGATACCTTTGACTATCTCAATGATATAGTATACAATTGGCAAGAATATTACCGACAGCGAAACTTTAATCGTAATAACTAACAAAACTCTAACTCTGCAAACTCAGGCAACAGTAGCGACAGCAGTGTTGGTGAACCCATCCAGAGGTCCTCCTCAGACCGTACTAGTGAATGTGAACAAACAGAAGACACCAATAGATCAGGGGTGTACACATCTCCAATTAATAAAGACACTGAATCTAATACATCAACAGGGGCTTTTTTAGGTATAAGTGAAAGACCCGGAGAGGGAAGAAAGCCACAAACAAAAAAGAGAAACAAATAAAAGGACAACAATCTAGTGGTGAATAGTTCCAGTAAGATCCTTTCAGCAGAACAACTTAACATTTTGAACAAAGGATTATCGTTTGTTCCAACGTGCAATACTTCATTATTTCAAGAAAAAATCTGTCTACACAGATTGATGCGAAAATTAAGACTCAAAGTTTTCTTCGATTCGCAACCTGAAATGGAATCTAGACCACCACAAAGTGACTTACTGGAAATACGTCCCAAGAGTACTATTGACCCACGTGTACAAAATTCAATTCTGAATTTATTTGAGAAGAGTGTCCTACAAGATTTAAGCAGAATTGACTATAGAAGAAAAACACCCATTAATATCAAAAACCGCCAACTAGATCTAATAGATGAACTGGCGAAAAGTGAAGACATTACCATTAAACCAGCCAACAAAGGTGGAGCAATGGTTATCATGGATACATTCTTCTATGTTAAAAGATGCATTGAACTCCATAACGACACAGACACCTATGCTATATTAGATAGGGACCGGCTATCAGAAATCAGAGAACTGATTAACAATACTCTGTTAAAAGCCAAAGAGAACGGATGGATTAATGATAAAACACATCAATATCTCACTAATTCCCATCCGGTTACACCAGTCTTTTATGGGCTCCCTAAAATTCACAAAGAAACAAAATCCACCCCTCAGACCAATTGTTGCTGGGATAGAGAGTGTCTTCGACCCACTGGCAGTCTATATTGACAGATTACTACAACCACTTACACAGGCATCATCCACATACCTAAAGGACACAACAGACTTCCTTAATGGACTTAAAGATTTCCCAGCTATCAGTGAAGACTGCATACTATTCAGCCTCGATGTATGTAGTATATACACCTCAATAGCCCATAGTGAAGGTATAGATTCTGTTGAATGGTTGCTACTTAACAATTCAGGTGTGAAAGGTAATCCTCAATTCATTCTGGAGCTACTCAACTTAATCCTTTACAATAGCTATTTTAGACATCAGGGCAAAAACTTTTTACAAACATCGGGTTCCTCGATGGGATCATCGATGGCGCCGGACGGGCTAATACTTTTATGTTTCAGTTTGAAAGTCAGCATGTACTGGAACACCCCACATGGGCAGCATACATTTTAACCTGGAAGAGGTTTATTGATGACATTTTCTGCATTTGGTGTGGCACACGAGATTACCTAGATCAGTTTTTGAATACCTTAATTCAGTGCACCCCAGGATCAAATTTACTATTGAGATTAGTAACCCTTTTCTACATTTTCTTGACGTTAACTTGAGCATTGTAAACAATAAGATTGCTACGTCTGTATGCCATAAACCGACTGATGTTAACAATTTGCTTCACTATTCTAGCTTCCACCCGAGGGCGATGCTCCAAGGTCTACCATATAGTCAAATTGTATGCTTGAAAAGAATAATTTCTAATCCAGAAGTTCTAGATAAGGAATGCACAAATCTTGTTGGTAAATTTCAGAATAGAGGCTACCCACCGGAAACTTTGGAAATTGCCAAAAATTGAGCTTCAGAGATCTCTCGTACAGATTTATTGAAACCTAAATCTGTTGTTAAAGATACCCCACTTCTATACATATCAAAATTCTCAAGACAGAGTTTTCAGATCACAAAAAGTATAACGAAACATTGGAATATCCTTTACAATGATCAAATTCTATTAGAATTGTTCCCCACACCTCCAATGGTGTGTTTTAAAAGGGGTAAAAATATAAGAGACAAGCTGGTGAAAGCTGAAACAGTACCAAAGGAGAAACAACTTTTCCTAGCCACCAAAAAAGTAGGCACCTTCTCTTGTTTAGGATGTATACACTGTAATAACACAATCAAAGGTAATGTAGTGACTCACCCCAGGAATGGTCAAAAAATCAAATTAAGAGACTACTCCACATGTCTGACATTAGGTGTCATATATATGTTGAAGTGCCCTTGTGGCAAAGTGTATGTAGGACAGACCAAAAGACCTGTCAAATCAAGACTGTCTGAACACAAGTCGAACATAAAATGTAATAACCAATACTCACCGGTAGCCCGCCACTTCAACATGCAGAAACATTAAATTTCCCAATTATAATACCCGGTGCTAGAAGTTGTCAAACGACCTACAAGAGGAGGTGACTACCAGTCATCTTACTACAAAGAGAGGCGTATTGGATTGACAAGTTAAGCTCTTTACAGCCCTGGGGTTTAAATGAAGATTTCACATTGAACTGTTTTTTGTGATTTGAATTTGTCAGTAAGGAATGCGTGATCTTCAACAACATAAACTTGAAAGTTACATTACTATTCCAGTGTCTGACTATGATCTAAGGCACTACTTTGTTGAGACTAATAGATGGTTGCCATAAAAATCATTGCCTGTAAATTCAATGTTTACTCTTATTTATGTCATTTTTGTTAAACTTATTACATCTAATTTTGATCTTCTGTAAATTAAATGCGTTTGCCCAACTGAGACTGTCACATTGTACTATGTCTTCCATGTGAAAGAGAGAGATCTGGGGTTAGTTTCCCTCTTCGTGAATAATGTGAATTTATATCTTCCACCTATTATAGACTGAGAGGTTACACGCAGTCATTCAGTGACCTTGCCCTGATGATTTGATAATTATATTTATTTTTCCCCTTCTTAGATCAGAACGTTCTGTCAATTTACGACCTTTTTCTCATTGCTTATTTCAATTCTATTTCACACGGTAAACTATTTTCTTAGCTTTCCTCTCCCCATTCTACTATGTGCGGACTAGTATTTGTTATGCCCGATTTACATTTTACGCTAGGTATCTGCACCGCATGAATTTTTCGTATCAATCGATCTTATTTCGCACTTTTGCACTTCTTGATTCAAATTACTTCTAGTTTATTGAATATCTAGAGGTCCATACTCTATCACAAGATATAACCTTGTTTCAAGATGGCCGATCTTTCGGCCTGATTACTCCTTAGTCCTTCTTCTTTATCTATAACTCTAGTCCTCTATTTATCTCAATGGTCACATGCTGTTTCCATGGTTTGTGAACAACAAGCTGCTCAGCTGAACATACCCTGTTCAGGATTGTCCCCCTACGCTCCAGGTAAGTGCTAATGCATTAGCATTTGTCTATCTAGGGACCAGGGATAAAGTTCCTTAGTCTCATTATTCTTTTTTCCTTACACTTTCTTTAGTTGATACTCTACCTAATCCATTACTGCCGGATTCTTCAGCTGTAGACCGGCCGCACAATCTTGACATCAGTTTCACATCAGCTTCAAGAATTATGCCTTGTGCACATCCTTATCATAGTAATTTTTAACATTTCAGTTTGCCTTTATTAAACATCACGTTATGTTTTCACTACTCCATATTAGATTGCTGAGATTTTTATACTAATGAGGACTCCATTCCTGTTCAGCTTGTTTGTTTGCGTGACAGAACTCCGACATTCCGAGGCACTCCTGCAGCGACAGCGGGATATTTGCGGTCCACACTTTACATGGGCTCTTCTATTGATTATTTACCGCCATCCACATTCTGGCTAGGTATGTTATTCGATTTTTATATATTTCATACTAATGTCCATTACTTTTAAACAATGAGCTTGACATTGATCAGGCTCTGTTATTTACAGATTTCTAGTATCTTTTTGGGAATTGGCCATGTCTCTAGGAATTAACTGATACATGAAGACAGTCTGTTTACTTATTTTTCCTGCTTCGTCAGATTCTTTGTTTCCAACACTTTCTACACACAAAGGTAACGACTTTCGCATTTTTTCCCCACTAGATCGATAGAGCTTAGGAACTACTAGCTTTTTTTCCCTATATATTCACTTTAGCTTATGTTTCACCATCCACTTGATAGGTCCCATTAGAGGGATAATTCCACTGAACTATAATATGTTGTACGTTTTACTGTCTATTTTACAGGAAGGGGTGTATTAATTGACCCTCAGTTTCTCTCTCAAACATGGACCACATAATTCACCTTATAATGTTGCATGTATTACAACGCATATTATGACATGTTACAACTAATGTCACTAAATTTTCTAAATTGGAAAATTGAATACGTTATGAACAATCTATGAATTGTGCCTACAATATTTTCTTTACTGAATTTGTGTTTTTCCTTTTACATTAAGAGTCCAAGTTTGGCCTTATGAAGAAGAGGAGAACTTCCTCAAAATGCATCGCTATTTAATTTGGACTCAATTTTTCCTCAATTTGAGCTTCATCTATTGATTCCATTTTGTTTCTATGCACTGTAAATAATCTCTCTCTGAACTGTATTTCTTGCTGAAAATAATATAGCTTGGCTATAAATATATATATTTGTTTATCTCACACTTCTGTATCTGACTATATTTGTTAGAAACAAAAATGTGTACAATGCCTATAACTCAATTTGAACAACTGTATTGGATTAATCCAAACATTTGAAAGTGTGCAGGGGACGGGAGGGTTCCCAAGTTGAATCCTCTTTCTTTTTACTGTTTATTGTCGGGGTCTTGTGCTATGACCCCAGTTCCTCCCCCGCACCTAAAAATGTATTTAAAATAATCCTCGAATTTCTTTATTAAACTTACTTACCATAGGTGTGCACTTCTATCTAAACCCTTAGCCCAAGGGTCAACTAATGCCTGGGGAAAATGTTTACGTTCGGAGCTTTGTGCAGAGATGGAATTCTCCAAGTTTTCATGGCCCATATGAAGTTATTTATTGCACACCCACAGCTGTTAAAGTTAAGGGATTGAAATATTGGGTGCATTTGTCAGTTGTGAGACAGGCACACGATAGTACAATCCCTGTAAATGAACAAGGTACGAGCAAACAAAGTTGCGAGCGGGTGATGGAAAGTAGATGGCACAACACTATGAGTATGAGAAAATGATGGACTGACCAACAGATCAATTGAAAAGATGTATATATATATATCAACTGACATATCACTGTGTTTCCCTCTTTTATCTGTCTCGCCATATATGACGTCCTACTGTATCTGTTTTTACTGCTCTCTCTCTCTCTCTCTCTCTCTCTCTCTCTCTCTCTCTCTCACTGTCTGGTTCTCGCTAACAGCCTACAAATACTTTGACATATAGTTCTATCTAGAGTTCTTCAGCTACCTCTTATGTATAATTACATATCTAGTGGATGTCTATCTCACCCTCTTTCTCTCTTCTCAACATTAACACCACTAAAGTGACCATACACCTACTGTATGACAGAATATTCGCGAAATATGAACAAATGTCTTGATGATAATATGGTACAAGAGTAAAATATAAAAATAAATATAGTGTGTGAAATGATAACATAACGATTGCCAATGTTGAAAAGGTAATAGAAAATAGTAAGATGTGCACATCATAGAATAGAAAAAGGAGTGGTAGAAGAATAAAGTAGGAAAAGAAATGAAATGTGTAAAAATGATGATGTATATATGCATAACAACTTCATACAGCCCCTTCAGGTAACACAATGGCAGAAAGGACTGCGCACACGGATGACGACACAATCTTAGTTAGAGATAGGGTAGTAAATAGAAATAATAAGTGGTACAATTATGAATGTGGGGTGAAATACAGTATCATATTGTTTTCCGTAATGTTATTTTTTATGGCGTGGTATTACACGATTTCTTTTATTGTAGATGACATAAAAGAATGGGGGAGTGGGATACACCTAATACGAAAAGGATCAGCACTGATATGGGCCGGGGTTAAAACAATGTGGAAACACAGTCCCTCTAATAATGTAAATCTCACCACGTTGCACAAGAATCGAACTGAACCAATGCCTCTTTTTCCACTTCCAAGTACTATAAATGAGACCAACCAATCTGATGGGGACTATCTTTGGGAAAGTGAACATGATTTACTGTATACTAATGCACAGACAACCATAGAACCTACCTTGCAAAGCACTGTAATGCACTTTACCGCCCTCGAAAAGCCAATCAAAACACAAAAGGACATTTCACATAAACTATGCTTCCATTGAGAGGGGAAGGTGCAAATGGGTACCAACAAACAATGCAACAAAACCATCATCATCCCCAACATGAAAAAAGGTACAGCTGCACTTATGGACATGTATTGGGTGTGTGGCAATTTACACTGCATTTACCAGCATCATGGAGAGGTACTTGCGCCCTGGCCACTTTGTACTCTGCATTAATGGTGATTCCAGAAAGCAATGTCCAAAGAAAAGGGAAATCGGCTGGCATTTCGGCAGCAGGGGAATCGGCTGGCACATCGGCAGCAGGGCAATCGGCTAGCACACCGGCAGAGCCCCAACCAACAACAACA
Organism: Ambystoma mexicanum; assembly: GCF_040938575.1. Classification (NCBI taxonomy): domain Eukaryota; kingdom Metazoa; phylum Chordata; class Amphibia; order Caudata; family Ambystomatidae; genus Ambystoma; species Ambystoma mexicanum. The sequence goes on from NC_090929.1 coordinate 587,140,045, forward strand.
GAATCGCACACATACAATATCCTATCTGTGAATGACCTATAAGAGAGACTGTCCCACAGAAAAAGGTCAACTTACATTTCCACTGAATCTTCCAAACTCCTAGCTGAAATTCCATCAAAATACAAGCTCTTCAACGCAGCAGAAACATTATTTGCGTCCCTCCTAACGCCAGGGCTCCAGGCACGTAACAACGCCAAGTGGTTACAGATCATCCGCTGGGAGCTGATCCAACTGGCCAATGACACTGAAGAGGGGTTCAATGTCATCAAGGTGGAACTGCGTGCCTTGCAGCTGATGACAATGCAGAACCGGTACGTCCTAGACCTCCTCACAGCGATGGACGGCGGTGTTTGCCAAAAAATCGGGAGCATGTGCTGTACATTCGTCCTTCCGAGGACGCAGACAATCGGACCCTCACCCACGTCATCTCAGTAGTGCACAGTTTGGGGGAACGCATGCGGGAAGAATGAGGAGTAGAGCCCAGCAACTGGTTTGACAACATGTTCAATTGGATACCATCTTGGTTCAGTATCATGATGAACATTTTTGTTCCAGTCATCATTTTAATTTTACTATTTTTCTGTGTGTGCCAACTAGGGATCCGATGTTGCGCAAAGTCTATGGCTAGTTCAGCAATGATGATGGTAACAATGGGCCGACAGGCAACGGTAGCAACAATGATAGATGCACAAATGCAAACTGGAGAGCCAAACCCCCAAAATACTGCATGACTATTGTCTACCGTCAAAATGGGGACAGGGTAGACAACTTATATCATACCACAATCAAAGAGCCAACCAACAGAGCTACAGTGGTATAGGGAAGTGTGGGTGGACCTGGATGGAGGAATTTTCATGACCTGTACACCTGATGAGTACGCCAGGAATGGGCATAGTTTGGGAAGTGTATGTAGAGCGTGGATGCCCATAAAAGGAACACCTGCATGGGACGAAGCGCTGGCTGAAGCAGAGTATTATCGCAATGAGAGTAAAAACAAAAAGTAATTAGTTACTTTAGATGTAACAAAAGGGGGGAATGTGTGGGAGTGGCAGGGCCATTCGGGCCCCCCACACCCACTCAGTTTAAGATGCATCACTTGCTCAACCAACAGTGGAGGACACTTCCTATTTTTGCCCCTGTGTACATAACCAGCCCCCGTGCTGATGATGTCGCAAGTGGGGCTGTTGGAGAGACACTTGGCATCCATCTTGGACACCTCCGGCTCCATCTTTGGATTAGTCCTCACCGCAATACTACGAAAAGGCTTCTCTCCCCTCTGCAGCACCGCGCACGGTGCTCTCAAAGGCCCCCACCTTTTTCTCCCAGTCTTCGAAAGCCCTGCAGCTCCATTCTCACACCTGAGACGGAGGTAATTGCAACAATACAAATATAACGCCTCACCCTTCCTCTGAGATCACTGTCCTGTGCGTGAACGGGCTCAAACATTGCCTTGTAAACACATCCATCTCCACAAAACCAGCCTATGCCCCCCTCTCTCCTGGTACTGGAAAATTACTGCCAATGCAACCCCATGGCCCCGATAGGTATTCTCTTGATGTGCCAGACATGTAACCCCAGAGCGATGCCCACCCCAGTGTGCCACGACTAATAAAAGTCAACCTCTGTCACAGTATAGTGCACCTCCGAACCAACAAATGTCAGCATGCCCCCTAGTCTCTTTGATGCTCCTAGACCCACCCCATGACCAATGATCCCACCTGGATCGAGCCCCCCCGAGTTGTGATAAACCCCCTAAGAACCCAGTGAATAATTATGTTGTTGTAAACTTAGAATTTATAGAGGACAATGATTTGCTCAAAGGAGCCACAGTAACTGTTATTTAGTGCATGCTTGAAGCAATATTTTATGTTAGATTAGCTAGGGCCTGCCTACTTCGTCGTGACCTGACCCTCACCCCACCCGGACACAGGCAGCTGGACCTCGTGGTATGACCCTCCCGCCAACTGAACAACCAATCCAGCGGGAGCAACATCATGTATTACATATCTATCCAACTATTTTACCCAATCCTGTATCTATGTAGTCCCCTATGCAATGATGTCATGTATGATGCGATATTCTTACTTAAGCTGCTACCTTTGTAATGTTTGCCAGAGTGCTCTCGGGCAGCAGAGTTCTCTGGATGCCAAATTTCATATAAATGACTAACTCTTGCAGCCTGTCCTCCTGGTCTCATTCCCCATCGGGGTTTGTCTTATTTCTTTGTATTTTGGGCGTGCAAGTCAGGGAGTGGGCCTACAGTTTTGATCACGTACAGATTTTTTGTGTTCCTGGCTGCCACAGCATACTGCGCGTGTTTTTTTACATGCACGTGGGCTACAGGGGTCGCGTATATCTTTTTCTTGCTTTTTGGGATGTCTGGACATTGCATGACATGCAATTTCTCCTAAGGGGCCATAGAATGGGACATTCATCGTAGCTGTATATACGTGTTTGTTGTTTGTGCGCCCTTTTATACTGCGCGGGGACGCTTCCGCCTGCCTTCGTGTGGCGGACATGTTTACGCCTGTGCGTGTCTTTTGGTGTGCGTGTATTTCCCCTATTCCATTCCATGAATACGTGTAGTTTGCGTGCGTGTGGGCGTTCCGTGTATTTCCCAGCAGTACTTCTCCAGTTACGCCCTTATTTTCACACGTTCTTCCCCATTCCGCATGTTCCGCCCCCTTTTTGGTGTGTGCGCTAACGTTGTGTGCTTTCGCTATGCGCATCGCGCATGGCGTTCGGGATGTTGGCGTGACGTGTGCGCCACGCGCGGATTTGGCACACATCCCGGGTAATACACGCGCAGGGCCTTCCATAAATCAGCTTTTTCGCGCTTGCGCCACTAATTTCGTCCCACATTTATTCCATGAATTACCCCCCTTAAAGTCTAACCAATTACTGTGAAGCACTTAGAGGTGAAAATACTTTTACCCATGTGTGGAGAAGATGGAGGAGAATACGACACAACCAATTGGAGAGAGGCCCATATGTAACTATTAGCATGTAATTCTTAATTTTGAATGTGTCATGAATGACGATTGTTATGTTTTTAAGGTGAATCTCACTTTGAAGAAGAGAGAGAGCTCTGCAGCAGTTGACGTCTAATACCCTGTCGCCATTTTTTTATTTGTATTTATTGGTTTATAAAGCGCTTTACACCAAAGCACATTTTCCTTTTTCTTCTTCTTGAAAATGGGTGCACCTAGCCTTTTTCCCTTGCGGGATGTTTTTTCTATGTCTGTTTGCTGTGGAGTTAGGTTATCCATGAAATAATCGAAAGTGAAATGTCAGAGGGAGAAAAAAACAAAAGTTAATTTGATCCAAACAGAAATTATTGCTATTTTCTCCCGCTGACATTTCTGTGAACCCGCTCCCCCACCCCTTGCTTACCTTTTGTTGGCACACTTTGTTCTGTGCTGGCAACTCCCTGTCTCCCTGCAACACCAGTCCCTTATCTTACGTGGATGGGAATTGGCGCTGCAGGGTCCTTTTTCTTTTAAAAACGTTATTATTCAGGAAGCGGGGGACACCCCCGCAAACCCTGATGCCATTGGAATGAAGAGGGGTGCGTGGGAAACCCCTGCAACCCCCGCCCCCCTTGTTCACTACAATGATACTGTATGGTAAATGTGTATGAAATGTATGTACAGTCGAAATTCGAACAAATCTACCATACAGCAGGGACGTCATTTCACCAAAATGCATGGGGTAGCGGAAGTGACATCACACAATATTTGACCTCTGATGACATCACAGGAAGTGATGTCATTTAACCTCCACCTCCAAGTGACATCACAGGAGTCGATGGGACACAACCTTTCACCCCTTGACAAAACAGCAAGTGACATCACATATTGTTCCTAAGTAAATTACAAAAAAATATGGTTGCGATATCACTATAATGTTATATACATTTTATCCAAGAATGGATCACCACATGTATCGTTAATATCAGTGTGTATAGGCCCATATTACCAAATTACTGTGAATGCAAGAAGACGTCCAAGGCCAAAATATAATGATATGTTATTATGTAGCACTTACAATTAAGCACTTTATATAGAACAAATATACAATATCACGCAACCTGTGCTGGTACTCATTTATCAACCTCAGAAGTGTGGAAGGCTGAGTTGCAGTGTTTAAGAACAGGCTAAATCAGTGACTCACCCCCTGAAGTATGCCTGGAATCAAACTTGAGTCTAGCAAATATTGGAAAGAATTCCAGAAAGACTATTTATTTATTATTCATATACTTTCTTATTTAGGGCCACTGCTCAAAGTGTTACATTTGTGGAACCCCCTTTTTATTAAGAGGCCTGAACAAGAAATCAGCTGCTTCAAAAATAAAGAGCCACATGACACTAGCCACAGACCAGGAGTTTACATTAAAAATATATATTTTTTAAAACATTGTTTTCTTCTTTTTTTCTAGGGGTAGCAAGGGAGACCACAGGGGTAATTAGGGAGACCTCAGGGGTCATAATTGCAAACCCTGGCGTCCCCCAAATGGCATCCCTGCCATACAGGTTTCTTTTATTGTTTTAAACGGATTCCGTGGAGTTACCCTATGAAGTCCCAAACAAGGCAAAAAAGCCTCCAAATACGAGAGTGGGATGTTATTGCTGCTTCCTATCACCCCATGTGCTCTGCCTGCAGTCATCTCACATTAATCACAGTATAATGTGACATAATGAAGAACAAACCTAAGTAGACCTCTTCTGAGCTCAGATGTTAGTCTCTGAGTACTGAGAACAGATCGTCCCTGCAGGTTCTGTGTTGTATGGTAGCTCAGGCTTTAGGTTTTGGTTCCTCAGGATAAAGGATCTTGGAAGACACATTTTGTAAGATTATGGATCCACGGGAATCCAGACAAATTCCTGCACTGCTTCTGGCAAGTCTCAGGATCAGAGTCAAGTTGTCTTCACAGTATGTGTTACAGTTCAAGACTTTTCTTTTTGATGTGTTTTGTTTAGGTCATTTGGTTTCTTCAGGCTCCTGCTTGCAGTCTTTTATTCGTTCTTTACCTAAGGACCTGGGCCAAACACCAGTTTCTGTTTTTTCTGTTCCTTCAAATTCCTCAGTCAGGGGATTCTACTGTCCTGGCATTTTGAAGAGTATAACCAGGAAAGCAGTGAACAGGATTTCCAGAAGAGGGGCACAACACCTCTCCATATCCCTTTAGCTAGATGCTCAACCTTTCCTGTTGCTTCTTTGTTTCAGTCTCCGGATTTGTGGTATTTTACCAGAAGGAAAAAGTCTACTATCCACCTGCACCTCCTGCACTATGACCCTGATTGGCACTCCCCATACTCTGCTTACTCTGAGGTGAACCTAGTGGGTGTCTCTTGGGTTAGGGACTGATCCACCTTTAAAGAAACCCTTATGCAGAACCAGGTCACAGGTTAATCCATATGTGACAAATTTAGACATATGGCAGCTTCAAGCCCCAGCAGAAAAAGACAATGAAGAACCCCACCATTCTATGGGTAGCGGCATTATTTATCACAATTCTAAAGTTAAATACAGATGAAAAAGGAAGAGGGGACTGGTGAAACTATTCTCCGCTCCTAGAATGAAGTGCTGCCTACTAATGCCTTTCAAGTACTTCTTGGGGCTATGCTCCTGGCATACGGCGGACCGTTGGTTTTTCATGAGGAAGTGTCTTCATTGTCAGGGTTTCATTTCACCAAAATGTGCTTGGACCGTTGATCATCTAATATTAATGGATTGAAAGGGATTTCCCTCTTAACCTTTGACAAGGGAATAGCTACCTCATATGAAAGCTTAGAGTTAGGAGATAGGAAGGTCATGAAAATGCTACAGAGGTGAAAGTCTATTTTAAAATGTATTTCTAAATGGGCCTGCTTTAAGTGTTGTCACAGGTTTCGGTTGGTCGCAAATACTCCTCTTAAGCAAATGGAGGAAGGATGGAATGATGAAAACCTCTCACCGAGGTGGTGAGGAGGCTCAATCGGAAAATGTCAAAACTGACCCAAGAAAGAAGGAATTGGAGGAACATTCAGCATGGCTTCCTAAAAGAGACACAGTGTTCCATGGAGACCAGGTCCACACCTCCAGGAAAGAACTGAGACTTTCCCTTTGAGGACATTATGGCATCAAGAAAAGCATGGTTTGGTAGTGGGGTCTTAATAACCCAGAAGTTGTTTTGATCTATCAGCACTAGGATTATGTTTAATTGATGTTGCATATTGACATATGTCTCAAATATTTTAGAGTTCCCCAGCTTTAAATACTGATTTCTTTCCTAAAGGATCCGGACTGGTTGTGGACTGGGGATTCCAGGACCTGCCTGGGGACGGAGAAGTGAGGGCGAAAAATCTGTAGAGAATAGTGATGTAATAATATACAACCAATGTTCTCTCCAAAAATGTACATTCAATGCTTTTCTCTTCGGTGTGTGGATTGAGAAGGTTGAGTTGCTATTCATTTGTCTAGAACAGCAAACACAACTTGGTTGTGGCTGTCAAACTACTTGAATGTTTTGATGGTTTTGGTGCAGTAATCCACATTGCCAGGAAGATTATTGGTGAGAGCCCATCTAGACACAACCGTACTGTTGGAATCAAGTTTGACTTAGAGGATCACAAGGCCCACAATGTTGAAAGCTGCTTGAATATTATTTTTATTATCAAATAAGAGGTCATCTGATCTTACATGCTCACGGCTGGACTAGTGTTTTCAGAGTTGTGGTATAATAATCTATTATATTTTGCTGAAATGTTTTATCTGCAAATGAATAATACAACATGTTTACTTGGTAAGTAATGGCCTTTTGGTTGCAGAAATTGGGCTCACATCCCAAATGGCTGTGAACCCTGCAAGTGAATCATTATGGAAACATCCAATGACTCCATCCTGAAGTCATCCACAGCTTATTCTGGGAGATCATCCGAAGCCATCCTGAAGTATGTGAATAGGCCAAGATATTGAGATGAGAAGACTGTAGAGTAATCAAAATAACTACTCCAAGATGAGTTTCCGATTGACTGGAAACAGTGATGATCTTGTATTACTCTAGGATGACTCTATGACAACTTCAGGACTTGTGCTGATTACACCAGGATGACGCCATGAAAACTATAGGATGTTTACTCCATGACAACTTCAGGTTGGGGTTGGGTTATTCTATCGCAGAGGTCTTCAATCTGTGGGGCACGTCCCCCTTGGGGGGCGCGGCCACATGCCTGGGGGGGCGTCGGATGCCAGACGGCAAAAACGAGATTTTCATTATTTATTTATTTTTTTCTCCTGCACTGAACTGAGCATGTGCAATGGGGAGCCACTGGCTCCCATGCACATGCTCAGCCAGTGCGACGTGGTAGGGGCCTGGCCATGAAACAGGAAATAAACGCAGCCTGGACGCGTGCTTCCCTGCATTCGGAAGGCAAGTCCAGGCTGCGCTGTGGTTTCCTGCTGTTTCCGCCTGCCTTTGCTGCAGTGAAGTAAGTGATATCAGCGATCCCCACTGCGCCCCTCTACCTCTACGTCCCCCACATTGGGGGGCACAGGGAAGAGGGAAGAGGAGGCGAGCGGGGACAGAAACTGCATTGCTTGTGTCAGTTGTTGTATTCCTAACGCGGCTCCCCTATGGCAGATTGCTGGGCTCCAGCAATCTGCCGTGGGGGAGAGTTCCTAGCAGTTGAACTCCGCTCTAATGAACAGTCCAAAATAATAATTTTAAAATGGTGCAATTTTTTTCATGATGCTTCTTTCTGCCCTTGAAAAAAGTTATCACCAGTGTTTAATTTCCTAATTGCTGTCAGCAAAACAGGAGCATTATGGTGATTAAGCAGCTTGACCAGCATTATAACATCTTTACAAATATAACCCGCGATAAAACACAAAGGATGGGCACAAAAATTACGGGGTATTTGTGTGGTAGTCTGACAAAAAAAGATTCACGTTTCAGGGCAAACTAGTGAATGCAAGTTTAAGCAGCACTTTCGAGTTTGGAAAAAACTTTTTTTTTTCTGTGAAAATATAAGATCCCCATTTGGGGAACAATATTGTTCTCAGCATGTAGAAAGCCTGCTTTTAACACTGATGCCTCCCCACCTGTGCTCTAACGCTTTCCATCTCCCCCCAGACTCCTCCACCCTGCTGCTGCAGGACGTGCACCAGAAGACATTCTCCTTCCCGTACTTTGACGGGTCTTTCCAGCCCTTCATCCGATCATCGTATTTCCCCGGTGGGTGACAGTGCCGATCGAGAGTAGGTAGGATGCTTTGTTCAGAAATATTTGTCCTCTCTGATTTCACTCATTGCAAGCAATTATTTTGAAACAATTTATTGTTTGGCACCCACTCCTGCATTAGGGGCACCATTCTACGCCAGCGCGCGATAACTGTTCGCAACCGAGTACCATTTTTGGAGTCCATGTGTATAGGGGTGGGGGGGCGAGCCGGAGAAATTTTTCTTAGTGGGGGCTGGGGTCAAAAAGTTTGAAGACCTCTGTTCTATCGCAATGATGGGCCACAATCACTCCAGGGTGAGTCTCGTAAAACATCTGAATTGGGTTAATCATAAATACACCCTAATGTACCCCGCAGCATAATGTAATAATTGAGACACAAATGTACAATAAACACAATTTTTTTAAAGCAAGCTTTATTTTACATACAGTAAAAAACACCTTTTAAATATTCATTGATTTCGAACACAAAGAACATATTTAGTGAACCCCCACCAACCGACTCATACTCTGCCACCTCTGACCTCTGCCAGCATACCCCAGTCACTACATTTCTGCTAATCCCTTCTAGTGCAGCTTGCCACTAACCCGTGTTGTTCCTACAACAAAGGACCTCAGGAAAGACCTCTCACTTTCAGCCAGAAACACCCGAGCCAACCAAAAACCAACTCCAGCCCTTAGGCAAAGACTTCCACACTAAGGGAAGGACTCCCAACATACAGCCTCAACACCCCAAAGAAGGACTGCTCATTCAGCACCAAAGCACCCTCAGACATACACCACCCAGGGCCCGTCCCCCACACACACCACCCAGCCTCCATACACATTCAGCACCCAAGCACCTGACATACACACTCAGCACCCATCACCCCCACACACAGCACCCAGCACCATGCACACACACACAACACCCATCCCCCCACACACAGCACCCAGGGCCCCTCTACTCAACACACAGCACCCAGGGTCCCTCTGCCCACACAAATCCATTCACCAGGACCGCACCCCTCCACACACACTCAACCAGGGCCTCCCTCCCCCTTCCCACACACCAATCTGGGCCTCTCCTCACACACATACTGAGCACTGTCCAGCCAGGGCCCCCACCCCAACACATAGCACCTAGGCCCTCCATAGACACAGTCACCCAGACACATAGCACTCAGGACCCACCCCACACACTGATGACCTCCCCTGAACTCCCTCCACATACAAACTCTCAACAAAGCCCCCCACACACACACAGTCTGCACTCGGACCCCCTCACACATGCACACACACAAGCACCCAGACTCCTCTAACACACAGCACCCTCCCACACATGCAGCATCATGCCCCCCCACACGCACACACACAAGCCTGCCCACTGCCCCTTCTCCCCCAACTGCCTTTCCACCTCCTTTACCTCCAAAGGACTTCTGTCCCCTCTTCTCCCCCAAATGCCCCTCCCAAAATGGCACCACTTGCCCCAAACTGCCCCTTTTACCCCCCAACTGACCCACCTCCTTCTCCAGCTGCCCATCTCCCCCAACTGTTCCCCTTCTCCCCCAACTGCCTTCCCATCCTCTTCCCTCCAAAGGCATCCTAGCCCATTCTCCCCAATTGCCACTTACCCCCGGATTCCCCATCCCTTCTCCACTTGCTGCCCTTCCACCCCCCCTTGTACTCCAAAGGTAACCTGCCTCCTTCTCCCAACTGCTCCCACTGCCGCCCTACTCCCCCTTCCCCTTCTCCCCAACTGCCCCACCCTCCTTCTCCCCAACTGCCCCCCTTGTCCCCCAACTGCTCCCCTTCTCCTCCAACTGCTCTCCTTCTCCCTCTCTCCCCCAACTGTGCTCTTCCAAAAAATTGACCCATTCCTGCAACTGTTCCCTTTGAATTGCCCTTCTCCCCCGAATGCCCCCTCATCCACTTCTCCTCCAAATAAACACTTCTCTGCCAAAGGCCCCCTGCCCTCCTTCTGCCCAACTGTCCTCCTTCTCCCCAATTGTTCCCTTCGCCCCAACTTCCCTCCTTCCCCCCAACTGCCACCACCCTCTTCTCCACCAACAGCCCTCATTCTCCCTCAACTGCCACAAGGACCCGCCACTAGCACTCACCCAAAGACTCTCCTAGAACGCAGTCAGGCTCCCTGCTTATAGAATCGTACTTGGCCCCCCAGTCACCTCCCCCAGCCCTCACTTAGTCAGGACTCCCATCTCAACAGTCTCTCAGTTTCTAAGCCAAACAATCTTGGAAACGGGTGCTCAATCTCAAACCACTGTGTCTTTCACAATTCATTCAGATCCTCACACCTTACCCATTTCCGAGTGCCGCAAACTCTGATCTCTACAAAGGCCTTGCTGCTCCAGAGGCTCTGAAAACCACTCTGCGGGCCAGTCCCCACCCGATTCTGCTGTTAAACAAAAGGAAATGATTCATGCAGCGTGAAGTAAAAGCTTCCAATTCCGATTCAGCGCCATTACAAACAATGCAACCACTGGAATCACAAATCCAGCAAAGTGCATACTGGGAACTGCTGGACAATGTGCGGTATGCTGGGAGCTGCAGGAAGTGGGTGGGACATGTGGCAAATGGTGCTGCCATCTTTACAGTTCACAAACATAGCCGCAACAGCCCAAACGAGGTCCACCCTGAACCCGTTTGTGAGTACCTGCACCTGCTCACCTTTCCCACCCCTGCTGATCTCTTTCTTGATTTTGCCTTGGTGGTTTTGCCATCTTCCCAATTACTCCTCCCCCATGCGACCCAACCTCTTCCCAAGTTCCTCACTTCCCCAGGTGGCTTGACCTCTTACCCCTTATGACTTTCCCCAGGACAGATGTCCTCTTCCATGAATTACTTGCTTACCCAGGTCTTTGGACCTCTTATCAGGTCCTTGGATTCCCTGATTTCCTGTCCTCATGCTGCTTCCCTTGGTTTCCCCTGCTCTCCTCCCCTCTCTTACCCCTTTCCTCATCTCCTTCATTTCAACTCTATGTCCTCTACTACCTCCCCCAACTTACGTGCCCTTTTGCAGTGTCTTCGATGCACTGCCCCTTCCCCAACCTAACTTGTTCCCCGCACAGTTATTCCATATTGTTTGTTAACCCCTTCTGCCTCCGGCCTTAGTCCCCCCACTCTTTGGTGGTTGCTTCCTCTGAGGAGTTCTCCCACCTTCCTCAACGACCTACCTGACAAAGCCCCTCACCCGGGTTCTTTTTCCTTGTTCCTTAGTCCTCCTAGTGTATTGCAACGCCACCACTATACCACACCACTGGTTTAACACCTTTTTGCACCTTCCTGACTTTGAAATAATGCCACACGCCCATTATCAGCACCTCCTTCCCCTTTTCCCCTTGCAGGCTACCATTTAGCGGCATCCTGCTTGTTCTTTTCCCCCCTTTAATGCCATTCCGCTGCATCACTCTATCAAACCTTTATATCTACACCCCAGTTCCTCTAATGCTTCCCTGATGTCCATTCTCATGATTGCCATCCCCACATCCAACAAGTGAACCGTGTCCATTGCAAAGTAGCCAGGTGTCCTCACAGTGATACATGTGTGCCTTGTGTAACCCATGCCCATTCCTTTCAAAACTTTCTAAACTCTCCATTCAACCTGCATTCTTCCAATTCTTTCTGGCTTCAAGCCCCTTTTCAACTCTGTCTTGGTATCATTTTGGAGCATCGTAACTCAGTGGAGCGCAGCATATTGCCCAATTGCACCATTGATCCCCGCATCTTTTGAAGCAATTCCTTCCTCCCCTCCTTTACTAAATCGTTCCCGCCAAGGTGCATCACCAGTATGTCTGGCACTCTGTACAGTTTTATCTTCTCCCTCACTTCACCTTCTAACCACCCCCAGTGCATACCTCCTTTCCCAAACCAATATAATTCTGTATTTTCAAGGCCCAATTTCCGCCTCCAATCTCCTTTTCCTGCTCCTCGTGCCGCTCTTGTGATAAAAGAGTGGCCCATAACCCACACAACTCTTGATCCTGAGGAAAGAATGAAAGAATCCTTGTCATGTCAATCCTAACCGTCCACAGTACAAACCATAATCCCCACAGCATAACTACCCAAAGACATCCACAAGTTGTGGCGTCCCTCCCCCACATAGTTTCTTACACTCTCTTACTTGCGATGGCCCCTATCCGTGGCGTCCTTAACCTCCTATGCGTTGTTCCCTTTATGTCGCTTCCGACCCTTCTCTGCCCTAGCCAACCATGCCGTGGTGGCGTATCCTAATTTAACTTATTGCTGCACCCTGTGCCGCCTTGGCTCCCTCTCTGGTGGCACATCTGCAGCCTCTCATCTGAGATCCTCTATCTTTTTTAAAGTTTTTTGTTGTTGTCCTCAAGTCCTTCATCTCACTGCTGCCCCCTTATTATCTCTGGCTTGCACCATCTCGGTGTTTGTGTCCCTCGCTGTGTCTGATGTACTATCTGAACCTGTCCGATTTACACCTCCTGATGTTCCTTATTTCTTCCTCCACCAGACCTTCATCATGTGCGGTTGTTGCAGCTCCAATTCTGAAAGAGTGGGATGCATATTTCCTGCTCAGCAGTTTCGCCTTGTCCACTGCCATCTCTAATACCCTCCTAAACTAGTATTGGGTCAGTGGTGTTCCATCATTGAGTATGAAGAGGTAGCCCTTCACTGCCAGCCTGACTTCCAAATAAGCCCTGGTTAATACAACAGGACAGTACAAGAACAGCCCCAATTTGTTTAGTATCAAATCCTTGCAATAATATACTTCCTGCTCTGTCTTGGATTTCCTTATTTCACAGTGGTTTGCACAATTCCAATGTAAGTAGTGTGAGTAATGAAGCATATTCAAGCAACTGAGCGCTTTCTGTCAAATAAATGCGAGATTGTCTGGTAATCACTAATCACTAAAGCATACTTAATGTTCTGATGCATACAAATCATTCAATTAGCCCTACATCATGCCTGCCCCAAATGTGCCCCAAAACCGTGTCTTCCTGATGTGTCCGTAAAGAGTTTTACCTGATTGCAGGGCACCCAGCCACCTGCCACACTCATACAGCAATGACATTTTTTATGTAATCCCTACATATCCTCAAATCCTCCTTTAAGCCCGCTTTTAAAAGAATACATATTGTTCCTTCTGTTACATCTGTAGTGGCAGCAGCTAACCTACGTGCAAAAGCCCTTCCTGCAGGGATAACTTTTGCTGCAAAATTCAGTCAGTTCAACTTTATTTCGGTCAATCAGACCATAAATGTATTAAATACAACTAGCCGTTCCCGGCGTAACATACGCTGTTCTAGCATATCTTAAAGGTCAATATCAGTTGGTAATACATGGGGTCACTTTTGTCCCCCTTCTTAAATATCAGAATAACCACCGATTGCTTCCAGGAATAGTGCATAGGTCCCTGTGACTTATTAATGGTCACCACTGATCGCTTCCAGGAAGGGAGCGTAGGTCCCTGTGACTTATTAATGGTCATTGAAAAGGCTAAACGTGTAGGTAACTCTTCTTTTGCACATTTGTATCAGATGGAATGAGCGGTATGAGCGGTATAAGAACAGTATTTAAGTTTCATCGATTACACAGGCCTCTATGTTGTGTCTTTTTAGATGCGTAATTGTCAACTTTGTACCATTGCATATGATAGCGTAAAACTGCATAGTAGCATAATTACAGCACCTATTTTCAGTTTTAGCTCATGAGGAGGCACTTGTCCAACAGAGTTTCGCTCTTTAGAGACTGAAACATTGATGCAGTAATTAACTGTTCATAGACACTGGAACTGCTGTGCCCGGTGTGAAGAGAAGTGGGGGTGGAAAGAAGTAACTTGAAATTATTCAGAATGTTTGAGATAGTGGAAGGTGAAGATGACTTCGTAGAACTGTGCTCATTCTGTTTGTTGAAATTATAGCTGTTGTTGAATTGGAGGGGCACTTTGCCATTTGTATAGCAGAGGGAAGCCTAACACTGATAAATTGCATCAGCTGAGCACAGAACAATACCTAACCGTTTTTATGTATAGATACAAACAGGTTCACACCACAGGTTAAAATTAAAATTACAGAAGTTAGTCATAATCACACAATTTCATTTGATTCCCATAACATTTCTAAAATACGATTTAAAATACCTATGAATAAAAAATAACAAAGAGTGCCGAGTAGTTATATAAAACCCATATCAAAATAAACTCTGTAACACAAAAATCATTACATTAAGGTTCCTGTTCTTCTCTACTATTATCACGGGGAGTAAATTAAACAATGCACCGTGGTCTCATTCTCCATGCACTAGTTGGATATCTCACTACCGAATGAATGGCTAAATCATCTGTTGTATTAGAACACAGTGCTTGAGCTCTATTTCCAGATCTAATTGCTCTGAGTCTAAATACAGGTATGAGATATCGCTTTCTAATAGGATAATATGATGGACAAAATTAACTTAAATTAACTATATTCCCAATCTCATTCTCACACGTTGGACATCTTTTTGTGGCATTGCTATTCCATTTATGCATAACCTCAGCTACTGGTAGTGTACCAAACTGGTATTTCAGGTATAAGGCCCTATAAAATGTTGGGGACACAATGTCCAGGTATCTTTCATAACCATTGGTCTGTTTCAGGCCCCAATATTTCCTTCCCCTTTTAGTACTTAGCATGTCAACTGAGGATCCAATTGCTTTGTTCTGCATAAATACTTCTCTGATCCTTGTTTTTGCACTCTGATCTATGAATTCAGGTTCTAACCAATACTCGTAACAACCTAGTGTATTGAAAGAACCCTTTAAGTATCTAATCCAGGGGAGGCAACAACCTGCCTCCTGTAACAAAATATCTTCTAATGCCAATCTAAACATTACAAGACTAGGCGAGGACCATACCCCAATCCAATACCGTGAGGGTTTTAACTTGCACATGGACTCAATTCTCCGTACATTTACTTCTGCGAAAACAAGCGTGTTGGGTGTGCTCCTAGGAGCAACAACAAATTCTTAATGAATGTATTTTTGCTTATTTGTAATCTACTGCAATTGGTTCCTCCCCACAACTCGGCCCGATAAAGTGCTGCTTCCCTTGCCTGGGCCAAATAGGCTTCCAGGGTTACTTTTACCATGCCATTTCCATAGTCCTGAGTGAACTTGGCAATGGCGCCACCATAGAGATTAAGTGTTACATCTGCCCTGGGTACTTGAAAAGACCAGTTGCATTTCTTTGTGAAACGTATTTCCAGGTAGTCATATACTTTAACCTGATCAACCTGTTCCCCTTTGAATGATAATATGAGGCTGTTTAGCCCATTCATTCTATGTTCACTAAAAATCATGGTTTTAGTTTTTCCCACATTTATGGAAAGCCCATTGCTATTCAAAACTCTTCAAAAGCCTTCAGTTGTTTATTTAGACCTAACAGGGTTCGGGAAGAGAGTACAGCATCGTCCGCAAACATTCCAATTGAACAATATTCTTCAGCTAGAGTTGACACATCACAGGCTAAGTTCATCAATATATGAATTATCTCATTAATAAAAAGGCAAAACAATTTGGGGCAAGTACACATCCTTGGCACTCCCCCATTTTGATCGGGAATTTCTTAGTCACCCTATCATCAGCACTCCATCTTACTACGGCCTCATTTCCTGTATGTAAACTTTGCATTGCCCTAAGAAAGGCTGGCGGAATCTCCATATCTCTCGGAGTATTCCATTTCAACACCCTGGGGACTTTGTCGAAAGCAGTTTTTACGTCGATAACTGACGTAAAGTCTCATTTTTCTCAGCGTCACATATTTATCACATAGTAGACCCATCTGTATACATTGGTGAACTGTACGGATATTTTCCCCGAACCCGGCCTTTAGGTGATGTAAGATATAATTTTCCATAATCCAGGCCTCCAGGTGGTACAATAGTGCCTTCACAAATATCCTACCTCCCGCATCAAGTAATGATATTGGGCGGTAGGTCCCTGGGTCATCACTACCAGCCTTTTTATAAAATGGCACAATTTCCACCTGTGTCCATGTCTGGGGTACAATGTTTGCCACCAGGGCTGCATTGAAAAGGATTGTGAGATATGGTGCCCAGATCGTAGCCTCCGATTTGTGGAAATCGACTGGGACAGAGACTTTGTCTCAGCTGGATCGGGGTGGTTCAGGTCACACAACAACAATATATTCTTCTTGCGGTTGGGGAGGGCAAGGTGGGGGGCGGCAGATGGATGGAGGGCTATAAAAGGGGGACCACAGAGGGAGTGAGCATCGGCTTGACCCCTCCGTTCAAATACCGCATCGCCCGCCACGGCCAGTCCCCGCTATGTAGCCTCCCCGCTGCACTCTGAGGAAGAGAGTTCAGAGAGTTCGGAGAGGAGTGCCGTTGTCTGCCTCGCCTGATCCTCGTGTCTGGTTACTGATCGACCGCAGCTGCCACCTTCTTTTCTGGTGCCTGACTGGGTCTTACAGAGTGTTCCAGTGTTGAATCAATCCCCCGGGTTCTGGGATGTTTGGAGATGTAAGGAGGTGGGAAGACGGGAGTCGTATGGCACTGGGGATCACGGGTGATGGGCGTTAGTCCTGGCAGCGGGGGGAGCAGGGAGCAAATGGATGTTATGGGACTGGCAGGGAGGGTGTAGGTTGCGAGTTGGGGGAAGCAAGGTTATTGGATGCAAGTTCTCTGTTTCGGTGTTGATCTCTGTGTACCATTTTCTGCGATCATTAGGCGAGCGGCTGCTTGTGGGGTCTGTTTTTCTATGCTGGCAGTGGTTCTTTATGTACACTACCAATCCCTGGCCTTCGGCATGCAGAGGGTACGGAGGGTGTATGGATCTATTTTCAGGAGTTCAAGCCCACACTCAAATAGTTAAAGTGTGAGGAAACAGGTGAAATTGGCAAAGGGGCCCAGGGTAGTATGCGTGCAGCAAAGGGGAATATTCAGAGCGATCAGAGATATCCTCTTTTGAGCTTGTTGTAGGGGTGGCATAGGCAAAATTAAATTGAGTTAAAACAATAAGCACCAATATATAGAGGCATCATTCTATTTACAAATACATCAATATAATATGCAGTAATAGCAAATCCAATTCATTAGGACATGATAACAAAAGACATACATATAATAGAGGGATGGAGAAACAATAAAAAGGCCCAGTTAATAATTTGGTAGCATTCATGGGAACAAATTATGTAGAATTATGTAGCTATTTGGGTGGTGTGTCACATCACCTCTGCCTTTTAAGTAATATTAGATATTTTACCTTAGGGTGTTCATTTGTTCTCATAGGCCTCTAAATAAAATTGATGGGAAAAATAGTAAAAATAGTAAGCATGACTCCCTGAGTTGGGATTGTAGTTAATGAATATTTTGGTCCCACACAGGCTAGGGTACCAAGTTCCAGCCATTGATCACAATTGTGCTTGCTGCTAGCTAGGCACTGACACGTACCAATTGGCTTTGTTGCCATAAAGCTATAGTAAATTCCGTATTCCTGCAGGGAGAAATTAGATATAATAGCACGTCACCTAACGATACACGCTATTTATTAATTAAGCCCATTATTTCATAACCATTGATAAAAAAGCACGTAAATTACCTGTCTATGCCTTCGCTGTTGCGACTCTACAATTAAATTGCTGTATGCCAATAAAATACCCCATGGGATAAAGTTGTCATTCATACACGTATTCATGCCTAGCGTTGGTAAATATAGCGGTCAGGTTAAGGCAGCCAATAATACAAGAAAGGAACCGAGCGGGATCACTCAATTAGTATCGCTACCTTAGCGCTTCAATCTACTTCAATTAACTTAATGTAAGCCCACCAGGGACCGTGGCAAAACAGGACGCGTTGCTACTTACCCGGCCTATCGTCACAAATCCACGTTGTCAAGGGAGCCACGTCGCAGGGTGCAGCCTGCATTGATGCTCTGCGGAGCGACTGGTACACTGTTATCTATACCGTCGCTCGTGCTGCTGCGTCCACCATCTTGGTTGGGTATATTGCACGTTGTAGGTGCATTCTAATTTGGCGTGATAACTGATTACAAAGGAGTTTCCTAGAGGGCTCTACTTAATAGAGCAACCACATTTCTCTAGGTGTTGTAGGTACTGAACATTATACGTGCATTCTTATTGGCATCCCAAATATTTACAGGATAATTTCCTAAAATAGCCACTGCTTCACTTACTAGAACCACTGCAGTTATTGTATTGTAATAACTGATTACAAAGGAGTTTCCTAAAGGGCTCTACTTAATAGAGCTGCCACATTTCTCCAGGCGTTGTAGGTATGCTGCACATTATACGTGCATTCTTATTGGCATACCAAATATTTACAGGATAATCTCCTAAAGTAGCCATAGCTGCACTTACTAGAACTGCCGCATTGTACCAGGTGGCATTCTTTCCCCCTTCATATTCTGAACCTGGTGTCTGGAGCAAAATTGACTCCGTGAGTCCCCTACATTACAGTTACAAACTAATGTAAAACCACATAGACACATTGGGCCTCATTACGAGGTTGGCGGAAATTGTTCCTGTAATACAGGCAAGGCTGCCGCCAATAGTTTGTTTTTTCCGGCGCCCAGAAATGTGGAATTACCGGATCATTATGGCCTTGCCGGACCCGGTATTTGCCCATTCCTGGGTGCCGGGAAAAATTCTTCCCCATTCCCATTTGAGCCCCATAGAGCTCAATGGGAATGGGGAAGCCGGATGCACAGGCACTGTTATGAATGGTGCTGGTGCATCCGACATGCTGTGCTCGCAGGTGCCGCCCTGCCCGCCAGGTCCATCCTTGCGGGCAGAAAGGCACCCGCGAGGACATCTCGTAGTTTGCCGGTCCGGGAACTACGGTATCGGCAAGCTTACTGTAGTACCCAAACCGGCAAACTTGTAATGAGGCCCATTGTCTTGTTATTAGGTACATACTTTTTTTTTTATAACTCTGTTAATTAAGTTTTACACAAAACAATCGTAAAATCAAACATGAAACATGAATCATAAGCATATAACAGATGCAGGCAATACGGCAGTATCAAAGGCGGACCGTGAGACAGTTGTGAGGCAAGGCATGTAACCAATGTTAGTAGTGGCACTGATCGACTTCCACTAGCGGATTTCAATGAGCATCCAGCCATTTGCCCCATATCTTTTCGAATTTGTGGGGGCAGCCCCGCGCGTTATAGATCCGGAGTTCTGAGGCTGCGCATCTGTCCAAGTCGTGACTAAAGCGGTTCAGGCACAGTGGATCGGCAGAGCCCCATTTAGCGGCGATAAGTCTTTTGCCTGCCCCCAACGCAAGTGCCAGAAACATTTTCCCATATTTAGACAGTTATACTTCCCCCCAGATGCCTAAGAGTACCATTTTGGGGTCTTTAGGGATTGGCGTCGCCAGGGCAATAGAGATCATGTCAATACAGTTCCCCCAGAACGACTGTACCACCCGGCAGCTCCATATCATATGGTAAAAAGTAGCAGGTTCAGTGTTGCATCTAATGCATGTCTCGTCCTCTACCCCCCCCATCTGGCCATTGCGGTACGTGAATGATATGAGTGATGAAGGATCCTCAATTGTATTAGTCTCAGTTTTGATTCTATACTGATTTCTCTAGGGGACATTAACGCCTCTACCCCATCTTCTGGTTCCAGTTGGCCTACATCTCTTTCCCACTTTGCTTTGAGCCCATCTAGCTGGGTGGCCCCGAAGGAGTTAAGGGCCTGCTAAAGAGTGGAGGTAACTTTAGAAGGGATACGTTGCGGGAGGATATTGGTCTCGATGGGAGAACAGGTGGGTATGTTTGTCGTATCAGGGAATTGGGTGCGAATGGCGTGGGCAAGCTGCACATGTCGGAACTGGTCCATGGGTGCCAGGTCAAATTGCTCCTGCATGGTCTCAAAGTCCAGGAGGTGGCCCCCTTGTATCACATGTGCTAGCGTGTGTATTCCTTTTGTGAGCCAGTGACCAAAAGAGCCCATTTTCACTATTTCTGGGAGGAGCACGTTGTGCCATATGGGTTGGGGGAGTGTCGGTTTTCCCTTCCAGCCGACTAGCCTGTGTGCATCTCGCCAGGCCCGACGGATATGGTGGGTCATTTTGGGCAGTGTCAGGAGTTGGTTGTGGGTCGCGTACAGGGTCTGCAGCGGGGTTAACGGGGCCATGATCTCTAGTTCAGTACGAATGTGTGGTAGTGTGGGATCTGCGTGCATCCAGTCATTTACTACCCCAATCTGTGTCGCAAGGTAATAGGTGCGTATGCAGGGTAAACCAATGTCTCCCTCCCACACTGATCTCTGGAGCATATCGAGAGCAATTCTGGATTGTTTCCCACCCCATAGCAGCATGCAGAGGTTTCTGTCAATAATTGCAAAGGTTTCTCGGGGGATAGTAAATGGCACATTTTGGAGAACGTACAGCATTCTGGGGAGGGTCATCATCTTGAATAAAGCGGCTCTACCCACTAGCGATACGGGGAGTGATTGCCAGTGGGAGGTATCTCTGTTGAATCGCTCAATTACTGGTTGTAGGTTAAGTTGGAGGAACCCTTCAAGTGTCGGGTCTAGCAGTATGCCCAGGTATTTGAATTCTTTAATAGAGACATGGTATGGGCAGGTCTCTGGGATCGCAGACTCACCACCCTGGATCGGGAAGTAAATGGTTTTGGCTTCATTCTCCTTCAGGCCCGCAAACCGCTGATACTCCCTGTGGATGCTCGGGTTACTGAGGTATATGAGGAGGTCATCCGCATAGAGTGATAGGCGGTTCTCTCCTCCTCCCGGCCATGCAAAACCGGTCCAGTTGGTGTTGGCTCTGAGTTCAATTGCGAGTGGTTCTATCGCCAGGAGGAAAATAAGTGGGGACAATGGGCATCCCTGCCTTGTACCTCGACCCAAGGGAAATCATTTAGAGGACCTGCCGTTCACCCTCACTGTGGCCTCCGGGAATGCATAGAGGAGTTTGACCCATGATATAAATCTTTGCCCCAGGTTCATCCGGGCCATGATAGCCCACAATGCATCCCACCCTACAGAGTCGAATGCTTTTTCAAAGTCCACCGCCTGGAGGGCTAGTGGGGCTGGTATTTCTTTAGCTCTGCTAAACGCCAGTTGGATTCTGCGTAGGTTCATGCGAGTGGATTTGTGGGGCATAAATCCACATTGGTTTGGGTGGACGAGAGTCTCTATTACCTGCAATAATCTGTTAGCGAGTATTTTGGCGAGGACCTTGGCCTCGCCGTTAATCAGGGATATAGGGCGATAGGAGGCACATTCCTCCGGGGGTTTACCAGGTTTATGTATGACTATTATGCATGCCTTCCTTAGGTCCGGGGGGAGAGCTCCCAGTTCTCTGCTGCGTAGGAACATACGGTGCATATGGGTAGATAGTGTACCACAGAGGCATTTCCATGTCTCTGTGGGGAACCCATTGGGACCCGGGGCTTTCCCAGGTTGGAGCTGTGCGAGTGCCTCCTGCACTTCGGTGTCGGTGATTTCAGCGTTCAGGAGATCAGATTGGCGCTGTGAGAGTTTCGGGATCTCAATCCTGTCGAGGTAGCGTGAAGGTTCGTATGGCAAGCTCTTGGTGGGTGGGGTATAAAGATTCCTGTAGTAGGCGGTGAATGCTTCAACAATATCAGAGTCTTCGGTCAACAATGTTCCATCCGGAGATTTAATGGCCCGTACATGTCCCCTGCTATGTTCGCGTGTCTCCAACCAGGCCAGGGTCTTATTTGCTTTGTCGCCTCGTTCATAAATTTGGCTCCAGACTAGTTGATGGGCAGTTCGTGCGTTATCTAGAGACAGGTTGCTGAGGGTATCCTGTGCCGTGAGCAGAGCCTCCTTTGCTTCTTGGTTTTTGCATTCTAGGACTCATCTTTCGCACTCCGAGACTCGTGCTTCTGCTTCTTTAATCCTCAGAACTTGTTGTTGTTGGTGGGCGGAAACCGCCAAGATAGCTTCCCCCCCAGAGGACGGTCTTGTACGCCTCCCAGATCGAGATAGGACAGTCCACCGAGCCCTTGTTGATCTCGAAATATTCTGCTTTCTTTTTTTCCAGCTCCTACGCAATTTCAGGGAGACGGAGGTGGTATGTGTTTAGGCGTCAGTTACGATCCGGCCATCGGTTGGGATTCTTCATAGTTAGAAGGAGCGGGGAGTGGTCCGAGATTCCCCTTGCGAGGAATTCAGCATCAAGGAGTCTATGATTTATGCTGCGGGGGATGAAGGCGTAATCAATCCTGGAGAACGACTTGTGGACCCCAGAGAAGAAAGAAAAGCCAGCCTCTTCATTATGAAGTGAGCGCCATGTATCCACCAGTCCCAGGGCTTCAGCGAACACGGCAAGTGACGTGGAGGCGGGTCGGCTTCCAGCTCTCCTATGAGATCTATCGACTGCAGTATCCATCACCTCGTTGAAGTCCCCACCAATCACCCATATATCGGCCTCTTCTTCCAGGAGTAAGCTCTGCGAGCAGTTCTTTCGTAAGCGTGGGGGGGCATAGATTGCTGCGAGGTCCCATTTCTCACCCCAGACGTCGGCTATTACCATTACGTACTGCCCCCAGGGGTCAGTTTTGACCTTCCTGACCTGCAGGGGGACACACTTGTGGACGAGTATCATCGTGCCCCTGGCACCCTTCGTGAATCCGGCATGGTAGGTGCGGCTCGCGCACGTGCAGACCATTAGGTACATACTTGATGTGACAAAGTCAACCCAAATGGCTTTACAAACATTACTTGCACAAACTTGTAAGTTCACAATCTGCCCAAATCAAAACAAACTACAACAAAACATAAGGGCACTGGCATTGTGTTACTCCAAACCGGTAATATTAACAATTTGATATGATAATCACAAAAAGGGGCAGTTCTGCATACAGAAGCACTATTTGGTACTATGTTCTCCCTTAGAATTTTGGTTTTGGGACCCAAAGGGCCGCCACACGGAAGCATGAGAAGCAACAAACAATATTAACTGCATACATATATATACATGTAAGTCAGATATTCATGTTGATAGAAAATTCAATTAGATACCATATACACGGGTTCAAAGGAAAACAGAGAATTTGTGGTCAGTGTTTAGACCCTTGGTACCTGTCCTGTATTGACAGATAAGTCTGGCCTCCAGCTGTCTAAGTTTTAGTTCAAGGTTGCCACCTCTCTGTGGTAGGCTAATCTTAGAAATTCCTGCGAACTTAATATATTTCTTATTATCCATCTGGTGGACATTTTGCCAGTGTGTTGCTAATGGGTATTTGGCTTCTTGATTTGATGTTGTAGATAGGTGCTCTCTAATTCTAATTTTCAAGGGTCAAATAGTACTCACAATGTTATGTAAACCACATACACAGATAATACAATACACCACAAATTTCGAGTTGCAGTTAATGAATGAGTTAATATAGTACTTGCCCAATGTTCCAAAGTCCACAAATGCGGATTCAAAAGCATGAGCACACATAGTGCAACAACAACATTTGTGGAATCCTTTCTTCTGTCCCTTAAGTAACCACGTTTGGCTACTGACTGGGTTTGACATGAAGGAGGGACACAGTATATTTTTAAGTGTTGGCGCTTTGCTATATATAATACTAGGGTTTGGTTCCAGCCATTTCCCTAAATCTTCGTCCAGATGGAGCAAATGCCAATGCCTCTTAAAGATCGTGTATATATTTTGGCTGTCAGCATTATAACGAGTAATAAGTCTTAATTTGTTACATTGTGTAATAGTAGAGCGTATTTTGGGAGTGTGTACGTCAACTCTCTTCATACTAGACACTTCTTGTTCTGCTTTGGCTAGTAATTTGGTCTTGTATCCTCTCGCTCAGAATCTTTCATTAATCAATAATCTTTCAGATTTTAACTCCTCAGTGTCAGAGCAATTTCTCCTTGCCCCAATCTATTCCCCTTTGTGAATGTTTGTGATTACTGACTTCTTATGACAGCTTTGTGCGTGTAGGAACGCATTGACAGATGTATGCTTACGGAATGGTTTTGTCTTGAATCCTTGATCCGTAATCGAAATCGTTAGATCCAAGAAATCCTGCAGGGTCAGCAGATGTGTGAGCGGGGTGCCAAATTTCAGAGCAGGGGTGGCCAGTGGTCTGTTGCCAGTCGGCGCCTCACGGGCCGGGAATATTGCCATCCCCCATGCCACTGGCAAGCTCGGGGGGGGCTCTCATCGGGGGTAGCCTTTGGGGTGTAGGTGCCTCTCAGACAGGATGACAGGTCTCGCCAGCGCCTTCTCCTTGAGTGGCTCAGGTGACAGGGCATAGTCCCCTTGTGGAGAGTACAGTCGGTTTACCAGCAGGGTGGCAATGTGTTCAGAACCACAGGCCCGTTCCATAATAGTGTGTTTGCAGGTCCCGGGACGTCAATAGGTTGGCACTCCCAGGCAATTGGAGGCTCAGCACAAGGAGGTATTATGTTGGGTACCATGGGCCAGTTATCCAGCAGTTACGACTGGGGCCCAATTGGGTATGGGGTGGCACGCTGAGACTGTGGGGGCCGCAGCCCATACTGCAGCAGGACTGGTGGGCACCGTGGGAACGCAAGAGGTTCGGACTGCAGGGCCCATACCGCTGGTGGTCACGAAAGCAGGGGATGTGACGGCTAACCCTGCCCCCATCCCTGGTACACCAGGAAGGCTTACATGGCATGTGACGCCAGAGGTTAAGGAAAAATATGGACGGACTAGATTGTTGATATATTCTCTCTGTTGAATTAGGCCATGACTGAGGATGCTAAGGACCCAAAGGCAGAGGGGAAGGATAGGAAGATGCAGGTTGACAAAACCATAGTGAATTGGGCCATGGGATTTACAATATTCTCAGCAGTAATGGTAGAATGTTTCCCTGAGTTCCATCAAAACCGGTTATCTCACATGCACTTGATCCTTTCCATGTACCGTGAATGTGTTTTCAGGGCATCGCTGAACTATGATGAAAGGTTTAGAAGCTCAAAAGTAGGGTGCGTTCAACTGGACTGGGGGACAAAGGGCCATGGACCTGTGGGCTAGCTGCACAATGGTGTGGCCAAATAGTGGAAAAGCGCAGGGTTTTCAGCTAAGGCGGGGCAGCCCTTCCAGACCGGTGCCCAAGCTGGCCATAAGAAGGGGACCTGCTGGGCGGTTAACATTAAAACATGTACCAGGCCAGTTTGTAAATTTAAGCACGAATGAGCCTTCTGTGGGATTTCTGGACACCCGGAGTTTAAGTGTATCAAATAGGCAAAAGATAAGGAACACAAATAGTGCTGCCGGAACTCCACTTTGTGGCATAGACCTGCCCACGACAGTCCAGAAGGACAGATTAAGGACATGGCGAATGAGTATCCTAGGGTGAATGATGCAAAACTCCTTTGGTTTTCATATTCCTGTCACTAAGAATCAGATTTCAGCCATAAACCAACCGGGGGTCCTAATGGAAAGGTTTGAGAAGGAATGGGGGTTTGCTCTGTGAGGTATGCCTCCTTTGATGAGGCACTTAGCCAATTGCGTGATCTGGGAAAGGGGACAGTGCTAGCGAAATCTGATAATGAGTCTGCCTTCAGGCTGCTGCCGGTGCACCCCACTGATTTTCAGCTGCTGGGGTTTCAGGTGGGGGGCAGTTTCTACTTTCAAAAATGCATGCCCATGGGATGTTCTATTTCTTGCAGTTACTTTGACATCCTTAGTACCTTCTTAGCATGGGACACCAGGCGTGAGTACAAGGGGAGCCACAGTACTGCATTATTTGGATGATTTTCTGTTTATGGGCAAACAGGGCACAGAACAATGAGCAGAGATGCTGTGGGTAGTCCAGAGGGTGACCGAGAGGCTAGGGGTGCCAATAGCCTAGGCAAGGACAGAGGGTTCCGGGATCTTGGGATCGAAATTGATTCAGTGCAGGGGGTGCGTCACCTTCCGGCAGCCAAGGTGTGGGTATTCCATGACACTGTGTCTAGGTGCGTGTGGCCGAATAAGGTAACATTGGGCAGTTTCAGAACCTGGTGGGGCAGCTGAACTTTGCGTTGCAGATAATACTGATGGGTAGAACCTTCTCACGTGCGACAGCAGGTGCAATGTCTGGAATGACTGAGAAACACCACCACACTAGGTTGCCCAAGTCAATGAAGGAGGACCTCAGGATATGGGATTTCTTTTTGTCTGATTTTAACAGGGTACAGGTCTGCCGGGAGGATGTTAACCCACAAACCCAGATCAAGCTGTACACAGATGAGGCGGGCGGTGTGGGTGTTGGGGCAATCTTCAGGAACAAGTGGTGTGGTTTAGCAGTGATTTGACACAAAACATAACATTCCTGGAGTTGTTCCCAATTGTGGTTGCTTTGACGGTGTGGGCAGAAGGTTTGTGGGGAGGAAATGTAGTATTTTGGTCCGATAGCATGTCAGTGGTATTAGCGTTCAACAACCAGCGGGTGACATCTCAGATGGTCCTCAGGTTCCTGAGCATTGGGTTTTGTTATGTCTTTGTGGAAATATGCAGTTTCAAGCAAAACATGTGCGAGGTATGTTTAACAATGCTGCTGATGCTTTAACTCATTTCACGATTTTCGGTGGTGGTTGCCTCAGGCAAAGGACAAGATGACCATGTTCCCCGAGACACTTTGAAGCTTGGTGCCCCATCCTGGCCCCATTGATTGCTGATGCAGTGTCCAGGAGAACAAAAGCGTCATACAAACCATTGTTTGGGGGAATTCAGGGCGTTCTGTAGGGAGCAGTGCTTGGTAGACTTATTTCAGAGGGATTCGCTAATCAGGTGTTTGGGTTACTTGAAGAGCCTGGCAGGGTCCGGGAGACTGCCCTAGTGAAATTAGAGGTGCTGTGCTTCTTCGCTGGGCGTCACGGGGGTGGGGGGCAGCCCATCAACAGATTTTGCTATAAGGATGGTTTTGGCAGGATGGAGAAAGCGGGATGCATCGCTGAAAGACTCCAGACGACCGCTTACCTGCAGAAGTTGGGGCGTTAGTGCAGGGACTGAGGGGATTCTGTAGGGTCGAGTACGAGGCAATGCTATTCAGGGTAGCATTCGTCAGTGCATTGCTGGGGCATTCATAATTGGTGAGTTGGTGGGATCTTCCACAAGGGACGGCAAGGGGGTCTCTCTTTCTCTGATGTGTCTATCATGCATGAGGTCTTGGTTCACCCAGTTAGGAGATCCAAGACGGACCAGGAGGGGAGGGGGGCTAGTATTTCCTTAGTATTGCATGGCAATGTGCTGAAATGCCCCGTGAGGGCCATGCAGGATTTCATCGCTCTCAGAGGAGGATCAGGGGACCCTCTCTCCCATCACCAGGACATGTCTGACCTGTCGTGGTTCCAATCCAGGAGAGTGTTTTAAAAGGCCATGGAGGTGGCGGGCTGGGGGGGGGCTATGGTTTGTCCTGCATTCCTTATGATAGGTGTGGCAGGCACAGCAGCTGGGATGGGGCTGGAGAAAGAACACATCATGAGGATTGGGTGGTGGAAGTCTAGCGTACTCAAAAGACCACCCTGGCTTGTTGATAAGGGGGGGTGCATGGTCCGATGGGTGTGGGGGTTGGGTCTTGTTCTTGAAGCATTGTCTGAGAATGGTCTAACACGTTGTTTCTCTTCTCTTTCTACCATCTAGAGAATGCCATCTGCGAATGGGGTTTGGGTGGTCGGTCACTAGTTCATCAAGCAGAGCGGCGTGTGAGAGAACACTCTAGATTGCTGAAGTGCCCTGGTTTAGAGGTCCATTGGATTGTTGTGGGGCATGCAGGTCCAACAGATCCGCGATATCTTGTCTAATAAAAAGCACAGCGCGCCAGTTGCCTCAAACGAAATTGGTGAATTTACACATTGGGGTCAATGATCTGGTGTCCTTGGGGAGGAGAGAGGTGAGAGAGTCTTTCGTATCTATCATCTTGTGGATAGGCATATGCTGTTCCTGGGGCACTGATCGCATGGTCCTAGGTCATCCCAGGTCAGGATGGGACTCGCCGGGATCAGCATGCACCCTGAACATCTAAGCAAGCAAATTGAATACCAAACAGGCTCGGCTGGCATCTTGCCATAGACGCTTCTGGATTGTGGCCAACGGGCTGGTGAGGGGCACAGAGAACTTTCATCATGATGTAGTACACCTGTCTGATCTGGGTACCGAACTCTTGCTTATGACTATTTTTTGCATGTATGTGTATGGCATGGAATTGGGAGAGTGCCCCGACCAGGGCATCCGGGCCCCTGTGGCGGGGGGTGGGGGAGTACCATATGGATACTGAGTTGCCCCTTCAGGACAGCCCAGGACGGCAAAGTTACAGTGGTGAGGGCTGGCTGCATCTGGCTTAGTGGGTTTCAGGCCGGTGAGGGCCACTAGGGGAGGGGCAGAGGGTGGACAGGATCAGGAGGAAGACAGCACTGGTGCAAAATGGGTGGCTCCTGGATCTGTCCTCAAAAGAGGCAATGGTTGGGAGGCTGGGCATGGCATGGGGCCTCACCACTGTTCACCATCCTGGGGCGGAAAGTATGGTCCACCTGGACCACCTGTCAGAATGTAAAGACATCCTGTTTGCCGACGATCATGAATGCCTGATAATGTTTTTGTGATATGTGCATTTTGTGGTTTTTTTTATGAGTCACATTTATGATGGAGTGTTGTTCAGCAGTGTAAAATAAATGTGGTCCGTTTTTCCAAAAGTAAGGTATGTGTTGTTTCTTCCACCCTTGCAATGCCCCCCTGCAGAGCCCATTTACTTCTAATCATGACCCAAAAGGAAAAGTAGCTCACCAGGTTGAGGGACTGTTGGTGAGATTGAATGCAAATGATATTGCTTTTCTGTAATTTCTTCTGAAACATTATACCTACCAACATGCTTGCCCAGTCCTCATTTTAACTTTGACTTCTGGGAACTGTAATCATTGCTTTGTTATTGGGTACTCTGGGGCTACAATTCCCAGAATGCAAAGTTTACCCAGGACTAGACAAACACCACCTGAATGGAATGGGGCATTTTGTCATGTATGCGTAACTATTAGCAATAACAACTCCTTAGGGGATAACGTCAATTCCCATACTCTCTGAGCAGAGGTGGCTTGGTAGAACGCCAGCAAGCCAACCTCAAAATAGCACATCCACCATTCAACCTCAACCTATAACACCAAAATCACCACACCACCGAACAGCACTATTCAACCTAAAGTCAGCATATATAACTCCTCCTCTTTTAAGGGTATTTTCACGCTCCCGTCAATCAACATGCCTTCCATAAACTTCAATGGGCTCGCCCGCCCAGTGGCCGAAAATACGTTAGCTTCCATCGACTTTAATGGAACCACCAACCCCACACTCAACAAACACACCTGATTGCACCCATCTTTGAGCGTTATTGCCCACCACCAAAGCTGCCCAACCAGCTTCACCCCAGCTCCCCAACACCCAACCTCACCCCTGCATCATCACCGCCAAATTTTGCTGCAGTATGCCCAGCACCAAACGTCTCCCAGGACCCCAACTATCAAAAATCAACAAACCACCTCACCTGTGTGCACCCACCACTCAAATTAACCCCAGCACTACCTCACCATTCAAACTCACCTACCACATCACCACCCAGACACAGCTCCAAGCCTCATCCCAGCACCTCACGACAGCATGCCAACACCCATTCTCCTTCATCCCCCTCCGTCAATAAGATCTTATATTGTGTACGAGGTCTAGAGATTTCTGAGGTTCAAGTTGTTTTTCATTGGTGGTACTAGTTGATACATTCATCACTCATGTACGATAGACATCGCCCTGAAGAAAGACCTTAGTGGTGCGAAATTCATTGGCCATTGTCATCTCTTGGCAAGCTTATATAAATGGGGATATTTATCGATCACCATAAACATTGTTATATTTGTGGTTGAATTTTCTTTCTTTTCTCAAAAAACAATGGTAAACTAATCTGTTTGATAAATGATTTTGAGTTGTGGCAGATTTGCCTAAAGGGTAGGGCATCCATCACCAAGGCAAAGCACCCTGGTCCACTATACTTGCATTTCCAGTTTCTATTACGGGGCACTTTGCAGGGATTTGCATCCCATACTACTGTTATATGATTACGGGCTGTTATTGTAGTTTTTGAGTATTTAGTGGTGCCCACGGGGGTGAGGCCTGGTGCTCATGGAGTAAGGACGTAGATTCCCTGAGCTCCGGCCGAGCCGTCGCAGTCTGATCCTGATTTGGGTGCGCGGAGCCTAACTGCACCGTTCACACTACGATTTATTTGTGTCCAAGGCGAAGACCTGTGCCTTACAACCTACTCCGATGAAAATTGGAGCGTGGGAGCCCGGTACAACGCTCCGGCCTGGCTCCCCATCTGCCCCGAGCCGCGCTCGCAAAATGGCGGCCGTGATGCACCAGGTCCTGAGGTGCGTATAGACGCCGGGAGTCAACAGCATCCAAGTCCAGCCGGGCGCACACTCCTACCGCTGACCGATATTACCTAAGAGTGCAGGGCGTCCATCGGGGCTGGTCTGTGGAGCCCACCGGAACACCAGGCGAGACCCAGGGGGCAGCCCCGAGAAAGCTCCAGATTCACGAGCCGAGCGCTCTGGGCGCCCGCTGAGGGGCGTCGCTGCCGCGGGGGACAGAGACGGTGCGCAATCGGCACACGGCTGAGACAGTCGGCCCAGAAGCCCTTGGGGACCGCCTACCACTATTCCGACCCGAGACTTCCCTGAACAGGCATCAGCCAACCGGAGGGCAGAGCTGCCTACTGCCCGAACCGGAGCTTCCCTCATCGTTGTGGTTGGGACCGGCGGCTGCTTGAACGTGAGCAATCGGATCGCACTTCGACCGGCACGATAAGGTAACGGGTGCATTCCGTTCCTTTTACTCAAACGCTTCCCATAAACAGTAACGTGGGTGTAAGGAGACCCTTCCCTGGGGCACACACCGAGCTGCTGCAGGCGCTCCCTGCTGACTGCGGAGCACCGCTCCTCTCAAGAACCCACGCCACACCATTTGGGTGGGAGTGATCCGGCATGATACCCTCTGAACTACAGGGCGGGCCAGCCCACCCCGGACAGCACTAAAGGGCCATGCTGTGGTACTCCCCGTGGTGCACCAACCCCACAACACCCGGATTGATCCTGTCCCCCATATTCTACCAAGGGAGCTGGCCCGCATTGCACGATAGAAGACAGAAGGACACAGGCCGTAGTACTACTCGTGTCTACAAAGCGAGGAGGTCTCATCCTCTAAGCACCTGGGGCCGGACCAACATAGAGAATAGCAGCGCTGCACCCTTGTGTGGTAGACTGGGACAAACTGAAAAAGGTTACGGAGTCACTTACCCCAAGGAGGAGTATTAGACCCCTTGCGCCAACCAACGGGGCCAGGAGATTCCACAATGGCCGCCGCGAGGAATAAGGCCAAAAATGCCACGATGGATCCTTTCATCACATCGAAGCCCCACCCTACTGCCCAGACTACACCGAAAAGTCCAGCAACACAGGCCGGCCCGGAGGAAGACGCCAGACACAACCAGGTGCTGGAGGCGATTGCAGCCCTAAGATCATTTATAGATATGAAAATAGGCGAGGTTAAAGCCGACATCCAGCTCATACGACAAGATGCCCACAATTTGACGGAGCGTATCACCGTTATTGAAACTTCCCAGAAGGATATGTCAGAGGATACAGTGGCCCTAAAGACCGAGGTCGCAGACCTTAAGAGTAAGGTGTGATTCCTGGAGGCAAGGTCAGAGGAGGCGGAGGGTCGCGCTAGGCGAAGTAACATTAGGATACTGGGCATTTCAGAAGGGGCAGAGACTGCAGACCCGACAGCCTACGTGGAATCCTTAATACAGCAGGAAATCGGGGTGGAGAACCTCTCACAGGGCTTCCCCATAGAAAGGGCCCACAGATCGCTTCAGAAGAAACCCCCCCCAGGCTCCTACCCTCGCCCCATCATAGCGAAGGTCCTCAACTTCCGGGACTGAGAAGTAATCCTAAAATTCTCGAGAGAGGGCGGAGAAATAGTGCGGGGCAACTCAAAAATCACCATCTACCCTGATTGCACTCAGTCGGTACAGAGAGCGAGGAACTCTTTCGTCCCAGTCAAGGCTAGACTGAGGAAATTAAAGCTAAAATATATGCTGCTCTACCCTTCTAGATGAAGGTGATTTACAAAGGACAAGCAGTATTTCTGGAGTCACCGGCCGTGGCTAACATGTGGATGGAACATAACAACTTGGCCGAGGTCCCCATGGAATCTACCCACGAGAACCACAATGAAGACAGCAAAGGGCGATAGATGGATGCTCCGGCATGGGCACCCGCGGCCCTCACAGTACACATGAAAGCGTAAAGAAGCACCACTACCACGGAAGCAAAACTACAACATGAGAATGCTAAATGACTGCGAGGCCCGTCCGGCCTCCTACACATGGGCACATATCACAAACCCACGAAAGACCAGTGCAGGCCAGTTGCCAGCACACACCCACTCGCGCCAGACACCCGGATGGGGACAGGCAGCGCGAGAGCGCCTGAGCACTGCACCCCTGTGGCAGAAGCTGGGTGCGTTAGTTATAGTTGCTTTTTTCAAGTTATTGTTTCGACTGCCCTACCTCTGATGACCATCAGCCAAATTGAAGCGAACCCTGAACCAGACGCTGAGGTTTACCAACCCATACAAGCAGAAGATATGACTCCCAACAATACACGACCAAGTCGCAGAGGAGACGTGGAGCCCCCATGACAACGAATATACACACATGGAATGTCAGAGGGATGGGATCCTACTTGTGAAGAAATCGCATACATTCCTACCTGAGGAGGAAGAAGGTATCATTCGCCCTCCTGCAGGAAACACACCTCTCTACGGACACCACGGAGAAGCTGGCAAATTACTGGGGTGGCCAGGGCAATGGTGCATCCTACTCGAGGTATGCACGAGGAGTATACACGTGGGTGAGCCCAGATACACCATTTCACCAGATGGGGGTAGAACTGGACAAAGAAGGCAGATAAGTGATAGTGTGGGGCATGCTGGAGAACTCTCGGCTTTGCATAGTGAACTCATATTTCCCCCAACACGGCATACCCGCCCACCTCAAGAAATGATGTACCATAATCATGCACCCCAGGGATTGCACCCTTCTTTGGGGGGGAGATTTCAATTGCGTAATGAACGAAGAAATGGACAGATCCATCACACCACGTACCCCCAACAACCCCGCCTCCCGGGCCCTCCGCAGTGCAGCTGAGGACTTGCACTTAGTCGACATCTGGCAAGACTTGCACTCCGCTGACAGGTCCTACTCATTCTATTCGGCCCCCCATGGCCTGCACACCAGGATAGATCACCTTTTCATCAACAGCGAGCTGACCCCACAAGTCGAATCCGCGAGCTATCTAGGCAGAACAATTTCGGATCACTCCCCACTACTAATACAGCTCCGTTTAAGGGGCCCCGACCCCCTATCCCGATGTGGCGCATGCCAGTAGAGACCTTAACTGACCCCGCATTCAAGGAAACCCTAGGGGAAAAACTAGAAGAATATATAAAGATTAACATGGGATCAGTCAAGAAATGGAGCACGCTCTGGGAAGCCATGAAGGTGGTAACAAGGGGAGAGATAATTGCTGAAGTGGGTGGGATTAGGAGGCAACTGAGAAAGGAGCTAGAGGCCGAGGAGGAAAAGATCAGGCACCTCGAAAACAATCTCTCCCCAACTAATGAGAAGGAAACCAAGCTGAAAGAGATCAGAGAAGACTGCAGAATCGCATGGGAGAGGCTGTCCAAGTTCGACTTCTCTGCACGTACTCTGAAGGCCCACAAAGAAGCAGACAAGCCGGATAGGATACTTGCCTGGCTATGTAGGAAGGAGCACCCGAGGACGGCCCTTAAGGAGATTAAAGATAGAGATGGCACAGCTCACAGGACACAACAAGCAATAAATGATGTTTTTTCGGATTTCTATGCCGAGCTATATGCCCACAAGGACCAAATTCCTGAAGCAGACATAAGAGACACCCTGGCAGAAGTTGGACTACCTAAGCTGAACCAAGAGCAACAAAACATGCTGGGAGAGGCCATCACGACTGAGGACATCACCGAGGCGATTAGATCCCTTTCCACAAGCAAGATCGCCAGGACAGACGGCCTTTCTCCAGAATTTTACAAGGCTTATGAGGAGATCTTATCCCCCATACTGCACGGAGTATATGAGGAGGCATATGAGACCGGAACACTACCGAGTAGTATGAGAGAGACCCTCATAGTACCAATGCTCAAGCCTGGTAAACCAGCTGACGAGTGTGACTCGTATCGCCCACTCGTGTTCCTAAACTTTGACAGTAAAATACTAACAACCATATTAGCTAAAAGGCTCTGAAGGGTGATAGGATCCCTGATACACGAGGATCAGAACGGCTTTGTCCCGGGACGCAACACCACAGCCAATTTTAGAAGGCTCCTACACATAATGGCACAAACAGCTGAGTGCAATGAAGACCTGGCAGTGCTCTAGCTAGATGCCATAAAGGCTTTCGATTCGATCTTTTGGAAATGGCTGATCGAGACCCTAAGGGAGTTCGGACTTGGCGAGCACTTTATCCGGTGGGTCAGTGTGCTCTACAACAACCCAGTAGCGAGAGTAAAGACAGGAGGCATGGTATCAGGACCTTGGGCTATTTAAAGAGGAACTCGACAAGGGTGCCCGCTGTCGCCGATGTTGTACATCCTTGGTCTGGAACCAGTAGCAATCTACTTCAGGAAGCAGCTCTTCGACGCCGGTATCAACATTGGTGGGACAGACAACATCATCTCCCTATACGCAGACGATGTCCTCTTATATCTGTGAGACCCCCAGAGGAATGCGCCAACAGCATTGGACATCCTGGATAATTTTGCAAAATACTCAGGGATAAAATTCAGCCGACAGAAATCATGCTCCTTCCCTCTTGCCGGATTTAGGGGAAAGGGCACAAAGGAACTTCCTGAGATCAGGATTCAATGGCAAGTGGAAGCCTTTCGTTATCTGGGTCTTACCATCATGCATACGCCAACCTCCACCCATGAGTGCACCACGGAGGCGGCAATGTGTGGAGTACGCAGATCCATCAAATTTTGGTCGAAGCTACCGCTCTCTGTGATGGGTAGAGCAGCGATATCCAAAATGATAATATTGCCTAGGTTCCTCTACTATTTCACCAACATAGCATATTACATTCCCCCATCCTTCTTCAGGAAGTTGGAATCCTTAACCAGAGACTTTCTTTGGGGACGGGCCAGACACAAACTCCCACTGAACATCCTCACACTTCCCTACGCTAGGGTGGCATCCAGCTGCCTGACTTCCAGCGATATTATCTAGCGGCACAATTGACGCATGTTGCAAAGTGGCTATCTGATGAACCCACAGCCGAGACGAACCTCCTCCGCCAGCTAACCTCACCCATGCACCCCAAAGAGCTAATATGGAGCACACGAGCTTGGCCCCCTGACCCACCCATGATAGTACAGCTGGGGAGACAAGTCTGGAACAAGGTCAGATCTCTGCTTGGACTGCAACACTTATACACACCTGAAATTCCCATGCTAGCAGATGTATGCAAAACCCCCGGTGACTTACCAGCAATGAGGAGGTGGGAGAACTATGGCCTCTACACATGGGGAGACATGTTCAACGAGGGGCTGTTCAGAGACTTCGACTCACTTCAAGAGAAGGACAGGCTTGCCCCAGGCCAATTCTTATGGTATCAAAAGGTGAAACATGTAGCCAAAGAGAAATGGAACATATGGCCCGAGGAGCCGGAAACGCACTCCCTTGTGCAGGAAATGTACGGCCTTAGCGACGGCTGGAAACCAACATCGAGGCTATATACCCAAATAAATGATAGGCCCAACCCAAGAAGTGCACGTGTGAAAGAGAAGTGGGAGACCGACTTGGGGACCGAAATCACGGCAGGTGAATGGTGGAGGGCCCTATTATACCCGAAGGAGGTGTCTCGGAACGCCAGGTTCAGACTGATCCAGCTTAATGTCCTTTATAGGACCTACATGACCCCTCACAGAATAACTATATTCAACGACAAAGTCAGCTCGACATGTCCATGGTGCCCCTCGGAACATGCCGACATGATCCACATGTTTTGGGCCTGTCCCAAATCGCAGAAACTCAGGTTCGCCGTTGAACAGACCTGCAGGAAAGCCGGACTGGAGATGTACGAATGGACACCCAAAGAGTGCCTGCTGGGCACTCACCCAAGACTGAGCAAAGTCAAGCATTTAGTGAAGCTCATGGACATGGCATGTGTATTAACGAAGAGAACGATCGCCATGGCCTGGAAATCGCCAGCAGGCCCCAGGTATGAACCCTGGATTAAGGAGATGGAGAGATGGACCCCTGCTGAAACTAGAGCTTGGAGGAAGGGAACAACCGGGGTGGAGAAGACGTGAGCACCACACTGGAGTCCTGGAAGCCCCTTTTGAGGGACATGATCTTTTCAACAAGCTACAAACCCCCCTGAGTTGACCCCACGGATACTAAATGCAAGCAGGATACATAAACTAGAACATCAAACCCACACACATCCTTACGTCGCGCCTCATGGAGAGCCAACGGAGAGCGACGGCATTGGGCCTGGGGTCCGAATAAGAAAGACAGAGCACTACAAGTCAGAGGAAAGGAGGACGTCGGAGTTGTTACTACTATTTGTTTATTGTTATCTGTAGTTTATATGGCACATAAGATATGTAATAGATGATGTGATGCACACCATGTGCACAATGGTTTTTTGTATATTCATAAATGCCAATACAAAAAATTCAAAAATAAAATAAAATAATAAAAAAG
The DNA here is from genome assembly GCF_040938575.1 of Ambystoma mexicanum. Classification (NCBI taxonomy): domain Eukaryota; kingdom Metazoa; phylum Chordata; class Amphibia; order Caudata; family Ambystomatidae; genus Ambystoma; species Ambystoma mexicanum. The sequence goes on from NC_090929.1 coordinate 587,177,049, forward strand.
GTTTAACATCTGCAAGGTCAATATCTATTGGGAAGGGGCAATGGGTGTTTGGTAACAAATTAATTATGTAGCATGGCCAGTGGCAATGGCTAATAGGCTCAAAAGAAAGATATTGGTGCAACAAGTACAGAGGGCATGGTCGAAGGCCATAGCAGTGAGACCTCAATAAACTATGCAACATTTTCGCTGTGGCCACTGGCAAATGCTGAAGGCTGTGGCTAGTGGACCATGGGGAACACAGATATAGCAAAAACCTAGAATTTCAGTACAAAACCATTTGTTCAGAGAGATTTAAGGTGATCAGATTTAATGCAAGAAAACCTATGAAATTCAGCACCCATATTTCAATCAAGTCCTCCTCAGAGAACAAAATGTGTTACACGATCCAAACTGGGATAGAGGGTAATGGCTAGGAGAGAGCCAGAGAGGATAAAAGCAATTTAGGAGAGTGGGGCGGGGGCGTGGAAAGAGGATGGGGCACTCGTAAGGACACATAAGAGTTTGGATTTTCTAGCATTGACGGGGGAATCCTGTGGGCATTTGTAGTTCAATGCCGGTGTATGTGGACGTCATTGCCATTAATGGGGGACTATCAGGAGGATGGGGAGAAAGTAAAAAAAAGAATTATACTTGCACTGATCACATCTCCTAGGTAGGGAGTAATAATGGGTCTCTGTGCTGAAGGCCATGGCTAGTAGGCCCCAAAGCAACCTATTGGTGCAACATCTACATAGACCACGACCAAAGGCCATGGCAAATGGGCCCCAAATGAAACCTATTGGTGTAACATGTGCAGTGGCCATGACCTAAGGCCATGGCAAGAGGGTCCCAAAGAAATGATGCGGCTACTGACCATGGCCAAAGGACATGGATAGTGCGTCCCAAAGAAAACCTATCTGTGCAACATGTACAGTGTCCATGGCCAAAGGTTGTGGCCAATGGCCATTGCTAAAAGCCCTGCCTAGCCCCAAATAAATCTATTGGTGCAACATGTACAGTGGCCACGTCCAAAGGCCATGGGTTGTGGGCCCTGAAGAAACTATAGTATAACAAAACCCTTGACATTTAGTGAAAAAACTTGAGTTAGGAGAGAGTGAAGGTGATTAGATTTAACGTGAAAAATGCATTGCAACAAAACCTTTGCAATTCAGTGAAACAAAACCTTGGTCAAGAGAGAGTTCAAATGCAGCAAAACACCTGAAATTCAGCAATCGCATTTCGAACAAGTCCACTTTAACTGTGTGCCACTTGTGCAGTGCATGATCAGAATGATGACATGATGATGTAATTTGTGATGTCACCAGTGATGTCAGCGGTGTAGTCATACACTGCGCAACGGGGGACGCATAGTTAAGGGGGACTTACTTGAAATGTGATTGCGGAATTTCAGGGGTTTTGTTGCTTTAAAACTGATCACATGAACTCTCTCTAAACCAAGGTTTTATTTCACTGAATATATATTACAGGGCCTGAGGTAGTGGCCCTGTAGTTATGGTTAACTTGCTCGAGCCACAGGAAGAGCACTTTTTGACTTTTTGGGCGGCCTATATATATTATAATGATCTGGTAAAACTGTTCTTAATTCATGCTATTTATAAATGATTCAAGTGTAAAATACATCTGTTTTTAAGGATGCACTAAGCACTTTATCATGTTCCGACATAGGATTCTGTTGCGCTGCTAAATGCACTAGGCACTTTATAAACTGTAAAATTAATTTTCAGATTATCATATATGGGGCTGTTTTGAAAGTGAGGTTTTATTATGTATAGGCAATTGCCCAAATAATCTGGTAAAACTGTTCTTAACTCATGCCATTTACAAATGATTCAAGTGTAAAATACATCTGTTTTTAAGAATGCACTAAGCACTTTATCATGTTTCGACATAGGATCTTGTCGTGCTGCTAAATGCACTAGGCACTTTACAAACTGCAAAATTATTTTTTAGGTTATCAAATGCACATAGCACTTTAACAACATTTGTTGTATTTTGCAAATTTTGCACAGCTCCTGAATACCGGTTTAGGTGTTTGCACGGGTTAAATTAAGTACACTTGAATCGAACAAATTTGAAAGAATGAGTGCACTACACACTGTATTTTAGATATTGCATGTAATTATTTATTCATTCATTTTTACCAGAACTTACCTTACATAAAGCAGGCTTTTTTGTTAACAATAACCATTTGCCCTGGGTTAGCCGAGCATGTCCATATAAGCATGTTTTGTTTCTATTTGCTATTGAGTTTAATGAGTTATAACACGCTTTAACCCATTCCAAGATGGCGTACTTCTTCAAGAGACAAGAAAAGAAAGTGTGCACGACTCTCTACACAGAAGTCATAGTTGATGACTGTATAAATAGTCCTTCCATTGTGTTTGTTGCCTTAAACGTGAACAAGCGGACTGTTACTGCGAAACGCGTCGTTTTTCGTGTTTGTTTCTCCCGTCCTGGACATTTCATGAATTAAAGTATTGATTTTTGGCTGACATTACCTGGTTTCCTGCCTCAGTGTTTTGCTGTGACTATTGCAAGCAAGACTGTTTCCTGGAGTGCCTTCCACCTTTCCTGGACCTTGGTGCAGGGTTTTCAACATATATATATATATATATATATATATATATATATATATATATATATATATATATATATATATATATATATATATATATATATATATATATATATATATAATTATTTATTTGTTTATGGTTTATATAAACCTTTACAAAATAGAACATCAATACAAAAAAGGAAACTACATTTCAGAATCAAGTAAAAAACATATTTATATATATTTATTTATATGCTGCTAGTTTGTAAAGGTGGTGGACAAGTAATTCAAACTAAATAGTACTATACAAAATTATATTATTATTCAGTACTGAAGGTCGTGGTGGGATTAGGTAGGCAGGATGGGGGAGAGGGGAGGAGAACCCCCTCTTTGGAAAGTAAATGAAGTTTAAGCCAAACTTTGAAAAGGTCCACAGTCAGGCTGGCTTTGATTATGATAGACAGTGCATTCCAATGGAATGGGGTGAGCATGGAGAAATATCGGAAGAGCGTGGAAGCACAAAGGAGCATGGGGTGGTGATGTTGAGTGCAATTTACAGCCCTAACCTCAACCTAGCACCTAAGTTCACCTGAGCACCTCACTCCAATGCCTGCAATGGCCAACCAATAGTACTACATCACTCACCAGCCACCTTTCTCAAGTACTTTGCTCCAGCCCCCCCCCCCAGCACCCAACCTCACACCAGCACCTCTCATGAGTGCCACACCACCCAACATCATACTATCATCTCACCCCAGTGCCCTCAGCACCCAATCTCAAGCATGTCACATCAGCACCTCCATCATCCAACCTTGCCTCAGAACCTTATCATGGGCCCCAACACCCAACCTCCCACAATACCTCTCCGAGCACCCAACCGCACATCAGTGACACACCATCCAATATCAACCAAGCACCTCACACCAGCCACCATCACCCAAACCAATGGTGTAGCAGGGCCTCCAAAGCACCCACGTTGAAGGGGGTTACATTGCTCCATGTCCAGGGAGGACCCCCTCCTCAGCCCTCACTCTAAATAAAGTCAGGACTAGTGCAATAGCAGCCGCAGCACTTTGCCTGGGTGGCGGCTTGGGAGGCATTGTGGTGTGTCACCAAGTGTGTATGTGAATGGTGTGCATGCATATATGGGTGTGAGTGCACGTGTTGTGTGAATGAGAATGCAGTGTGTGTGAATGAGAATGCAGTGTGCATGAGGAGAATGCAGTATGTCCGTGGCACATGTGTGTGGATGTGAGAGACGGAATGGGTGAGTGACTGTGGGTCTGCTAGGCCATAAAGACTGCATATGGAAACTAATGCACAATAACCATATACTCTAGTGACATGACAGACACGAGGTTCGATTTCTAAACAAGTCTGGTTTATTTCAAAGTATTCTCAGTCGGCCAACTTGGGTCTCAACGTCTCGCAACGTGTGTTCCCAGACCTCGTGAGACGCAAGAGAGCGAACAACGCTCAAGCAACAATATATATACATAACATGCAATCTTTTGAAGGCAATTCAATCCGCCCATAAATGTATCGTTCAGGCTAGGGTTCGGTGATTGACAATCATGACAATTATGACACGTTATGACAAATCTCTATTCAGTCTAAATATAGTTATTCTAGCAATAGTAGCAGAGACAGCTTTCTGTTATGGGGAACATAGAGCTCTTAGTTCGGCAAGGATGTCATGTTCGTAGGAGAGAAACATTCCTTAGCACGTTATCTATGTGTTTCAATTCCTGAACTAAGGGTCAGACAGTTCTGAAGCAGAAAATACCAGTCTCCGCGAAGGAGTACCGCTAAAAGAATATAATTCATTCTTTAACTGCCTTTTACTACAGCATTTGCAAGAGAGGCTGGCACCTGGTCTGCTGATTGGATGCAGCTTCTGCTCGCCTTCAAGGACTTCATGAGGGAGGAAAACAATGTATTTCTGTATCGTTCGACATTCCTGTCTGTGTTAGTCTTTCAGCATTCAGGTGGTGTCCTTGCACCATGTGTGAGTTCGAAGCATAGAATACATTTTGCAAAGCGTTTTGAGAGAAAGGAAAAAAGCAAATGGCTGACATTTCACAAAATGGACACCCTCTGGTTACATTGACGATTCTGCGATTGCGATGTTTGTCACATGATGGGATTGGTTTCTGGCCAACATAATATACATACTATAAATACTATAGGGTGGTTTCTGGTCTAACAGGTGAATGGGTATGAATGGGATTATGTCGGCATGTGAGGCGCTGCAGGGCCCAAGGGGCAAGCATGACATTTTCTACTGCCCATCTTATAGATGGCAAGTAAAAAATGTCATGCCTGAGCCCCCAGTGCCTCGCATACACACACTAATCTATGATAAAGCAAGCATGCTAAGTGTTATTACGTGACTAGACTGACATTTTGGTGAAATCAGTCTAGCCATTTCATGTGGTATGACATTTTTTACTGGGCATCGATGATAAAGAAAGCATGATAAGTGTTATTAAGTGGCTAGACTTGCATTTTGGTGCAGCCAGCCTAGCTCTTTCTCACTGTTGCATGACATGTTTTATTGAGCATCTATGATGAAGCAAGCATTATAAGTATTCTTACGTGTCTAGACTGGACTACATCCGAGCCACTTTGGAGATGTTTTCTTATTGTGGCATTGCATTTTCAATGGCAAAGCCAACAGTGGTTTGCTTTTATTTGGAAGTACTGCATATATTGACTGGGCTAGCTTGGACATATTTTCTTATAGTATCATTCCTGGCATGAGCAAAGCAAACATGAGTATGTCCTTTTATGGGAATACTGGCATATATTAGTGATGCAAGCAGGAGGGCATTGTAATAAATCATCTTTAATCTGGTAGGCCACCTGCAAAGTGGGTCATGATCAGTCCCTTATTCCTTGTGTTCGCATTCCCACCTTTCACGGTAATCCTTATAAAACACCAAAAACATAAACAATGTAGATAAATACTTATCACCATCAATTATCTAAAACACTTACAAGTCCTCGTGATGTTTTATGGACAGATACATATGTTTGTAATATGAAGAACCTACATACTGATAATTGATCCTAAGAGTGTTAGTAACGGTCATGTACCTATCACAGGCACCTTTTTCTTTTTTCTGTTAATGATTAGTTCATTAAAACAAAAAAATAAACAATAGTTATTCAGATCTATGCTTCTTTGTAAAACCATTAAACAAATTAGTATATAAGGAATGCTATAGTCAGATTAGGTCATAGCCATTTGCTTTAGCAGCCTGCAGTGATACATGCCTTAAGCACATGGTTTTATTTTGACATTGAGAATAAACTAATCACTGATGATCCCCAACAAGGGTGAAACACGTGTATGGGGTTGCTGGTGGTACTCTCGTTCAGATTGGAATTGCCATTGTATTTCGGTGCTGGACTGCCCCTGGGCAGGACAAAGACTGATATGCAAATGGATATTTCCCATCTGTGAAAGGCACAGTGAGTAAAAGCAGTGGCTGCGAACTCTCAAGTGGTTAATAACCACTGAACAGGTTATCATGTCTGTTCTTGCGAGAGAGGGGCGCCCGCTACCTTTGTAAAACTATTTGTTAAGGAACCTGGGATTGGTAACCCTAGGTCTCCTGGGGGCAACCAGACATGGTCTCCCTCTCACTGTGCTTAGAGAGGCATCAGCTTCACCTCACTGATGATCCCCAACAAGGGTGAAACACGTGTATGGGGTTGCTGGTGGTACTCTCGTTCAGATTGGAATTGCCATTGTATTTCGGTGCTGGACTGCCCCTGGGCAGGACAAAGACTGATATGCAAATGGATATTTCCCATCTGTGAAAGGCACAGTGAGTAAAAGCAGTGGCTGCGAACTCTCAAGTGGTTAATAACCACTGAACAGGTTATCATGTCTGTTCTTGCGAGAGAGGGGCGCCCGCTACCTTTGTAAAACTAATAATAATACATTTAATTTGGAATTAAATGTATCAGTCACTTATTACTAAAAGAAAAACATCTATAAAAGATATGCTTTTAAAGTGCAATCCCTACTGAAAGGTTTAACAGTGTTTATGTGTCGACTCCATTTTACAGAAAATATAAATGTTATGTTGTTTGTAGACAATTTTAAAAAAATCCAATACCAAAATGGTGTTCATCAACAAACTCTTCTAACATCATCCAGCACAATTGTAAATTTGCAAAAACTGAACAAAACTGTGTGGAATTTGCTTGTTAATAAATTATCAGAGCTTTATGCTCTCAAAGTAATCAGAAAGTCATCCTAAAATCATCAGTAACAAAGAGTTTTCTAAAATAGTTATCTTCCAGTAATCAGAAAGTCATCCTAGAGTCATTCCCAAATCATCAGAAACAACCGTTTACAGTGATGTTTGTATTTGTATTTGTATTTTCAGGTTATCCTAAAGTCATCCCCAAATCATCAGGAAAAAACAGATCACGGTGATGCACTTCAAGTAATCATCTAAAGTCATACTCAAATAATCAGGAACAATTTTGAAACATTTGCTGATCACTTTAAGAGCATGATGACATCTGATGATGTGAGAATGACCTCTAATGCAGTTCGATCATCATCGAATGACTTCAGGATGATCTCTAACATCATCTTTTTGGACCAGGGGCCCTGTCCTATATCAGTACTCGATTCTTAAATAAGTAAACAACAATAGCAGCCCGTGCGTTTAGACAGGGCAGCGGATTGGAAGGTGTGGAGGTGGGCAAAGGAGAGAGGGGCACCAGTTTGGGGAAGGGGACCACCCAGTGCCGGGTGGCACAGCAACGTCACTGGCATGCGACGCCGGAAGTAGAGCCAAGTGGTCTGGGGAGGGTATGAATGGAGGAGTCGCAAAATGCACCCCCCACCCCCTCTCTTTTGCCCTGACCAGAAGCCAGCGCCTTTTTTGTTTTGTTTCGGTTTTGCACTGAGGGATGCTGCCATGGTGGTGGTCCCTTTTTGCAAGCACTGGAGGAGCTTCGCTTGAGTTGAGTGGGAGGAGCTAGTCTCTTTTCCCTGAGTGTCCGGGGTTTGGGGTTTTCTTCAATGGAGCATTCTGTGGTCCCGGTGTTGTAGGGCTCAATTTAGCAAGGGCTTGCAGGTGCCGCGTTGGTTCACCTGTCACGGTTTTGGTTGGGGGAACTGGATCGCTTACGGATTGCTCGGAATATGGCATGGGGGGGTTGCAGCACTGAGATTTCTGCATTGGACTGCGCTCACCAACCACGTTTTGTTAATTCTAGTTTGCTCGGGTTGGCATGTATGCACTAGGGAAATGTGTTGCGTATAAGTGGTGCCCCTCCTTGTCTACTCCAGTGCAATTCTATTAAGATGCCCCATTTATCCTGTCAAATTTAGACGGAGGAAGCAGCGTCTGCCGATTGAATGGGGATTTGCACAAATTGCCTAGGTTCATGTTTGGCGCGGCCATTCTGGTCTCCTTAGTTTTCGTAACAGATTGCTAGCATTAAAGTAAGCCTCGTATTATTTCTAGTTCTAGTTCTTGTCTCATGGTATTCTTAGGTGCGCTGTCCTAGCTTTAAGAAGTAGCAGTGTTCTGCACATCAGATTATTTGGAATACACGTTAGGGTGCATGGGTTGGCGTGCAGTGCAAGGTGAATGGCGACTGCACTTTGGTGGGAAATTGGAACGGTCAGGATTTTACAGCTCACCTAGTACATGTGTTGCATGTGTGTGGTGTGGTGCCGATGGGTAGTCATACCTCGCATAAAAACTGTACGAAACTGTATTTAAGCAGTATATGCATCCATGATATTAATGTTATGTTATCCCTTGAATTTAGATAAGAGGTCTTGAAGTCCATTTGGCAGGACTATTATCTGTGGCGGAGGCCCAATTGTAAATGTGTGTAGGGTGGGATGGGATAGCAGGAGCCGTGATGGCGAAAGCTTAGGTGTGTTGCATGTGTGCCGTGCAGATAAAGCTAACGAGGGGAGCTTTCATTGCCAAGGGAGATTGGGCTCGAGGCATTTGTTACCTTAGAGGATGGCTTCTAGGAGGATTTGGCAAGATCTGGGTTGTTCCGGGCTACTGGCCTACTCTCGGTAGATTCTCTCGCACAGGAGCATGGATTCTAAGCCTTCCAGTGGGAAGGATCCTTTATTGCAATTTTTATGCATAGGTTCAGGGTATTGATTTAGGTGTTTTTATACTGTGCTCCACTGCCATGCATAGGTCCTCATTGGGATTTGCAATAGTGGCTCTTTGGGCTTGGTTAGTGAAGACAGAAGGAAAGCCCAATATAGCTTTGCAGTTGCAGTGTTGCATGTGCAACGTAAGAACCTGGGTTTTTGGGTGCAAGTATGTTTAGGTTTTTTAAGGAGTCCATTCGTAAAGAGCTTCAATCTTCAATGTCACCTTACTCGGCAGCTGTTCCGGTGGGCCGGGACCAGGTGCAGCCCTAATGTACTATTGCTGTTATGAGCTCTTTGTAGCACCTGTGTTTTCGTACAGGAGTACTAGAAAGCGCTGCTGAGAGGTATTGCATCGCCTTCATAGTGTGGCAAGCACCACAGAATTCCTTTTCCAGCATAGATTATGACACGTTGTCTACAGCCCAGGAAACATATATCACGCTCGGCTTAACATGGACAGGCGGGCATGAGGGCCTTGAGTGGTAACGTTGCGGATGGTTACCAGGCCATCTTTTACTCATGGTATGCACAGGACCCAGAGGAATTGATGTGAGAATTGATTGCTGGTTTTGTTGCTCTAATAAATGTTTTGGATGTTAAACTACGGAATTGCGAGGTGTTTCTGCAAGATGAGAAGGGGGCTAGTGTAGGCTTTATTCGCATTTAGTGGAGCGATTGGGACAGAGTGGTCGTGGTTAAAAAATGGCAATTGTTTTCCTTTTGGAAATGATTGTTCTGGAGGTTTTTTGGATGTACACAAGGCACAGTTTTCTTTGAGGAAATGTGATATCAGTGGTGCAATTGGACGGAATATGTATTCACCAACACTAGGCAAAGCCATTAGCGGCAGGATTAGAAGTAATGCGGTCGTCCTCTGGAATTAGTTAGCCAAGACGCAGCATTGACCATCTATGGCTGCAAGCCGAGCACTTGGTGTGGATAGTCAGGTTGCGGGACTCATGCTGCAGGTGGGAAGTATGATGGTCCCGATCTGGAATTGGTTCCCCTATTTTAAGCGTTGACAGTCTATTGGTGGGAGCTTTTGGAGTTAGATAGTCTGGTTGTGGGGCTCGGTATCCAAGGTGTTTAATAATAGTGGTAGCAAGCGCACTAACAGATTACAATCAGTGGGGTAGATGTGGGAGAAGAGGCCTGGCCGGCCCTCTCTGGTTACGGATCAATGTCTGGAGTTAGCTGGTGAGATCCTTCATAGATAAGGGGTGTGTGCACAGGGGTTGATGTTGACCTTCTGCGGGTTTCTCGATGCTGTTATCAGTCATCTTTTCATTCTAAGTATGGATTTATCGCAAGACGTCGCCCATGCTTAGTGTCAAGTTTGGTAGTGGTTATTTATGGGGCTTGTTTTTTAGAGGCCTGCCCCGAAGCAACAGTCTTGGTGTCTGGAGCCACTGTTGGGTGGGGGTCCCTACATGAGCAAGGCTGGAGGGCTTTGGGCAGCTAGGTTCGGTAGGGGCGGGGGATCGGGATCCAAAGGTGCTGGATCTGGGCTGATGGTCTGAGGGCCTCCTGGACATGGTTTCCCAGGGGGTTGTGGTGAGAGGGGGCCACACCCTTCTGCGGGCCATGTGCCCATACAAAATGGCAGGTGTTTTTTCCAGTTGTGGTTTCGCTGGGTTTGTGGTAATAGATGCTTGCCTCCTGGAGCCAGTCTTGGTGTCTGGAGCCATTGGTGTGGAAGGTCCCACTGAGAGCAGGGATGGGGGCTTCGGGACAGTTGATGTCTGCGGGTGCCGGGAGAGCGGGATCCGGGGACACTGGACTCAGGTCAAGGGTCTGTGGGCTCCTCTAGGTATCGTCTCTCAGGAAGTGTGGCGAGGGCTAACCTTTCTGCCTGGGCTTTGGCCCATATTACGTCTGTGGGATGCCCGGGTATAGATTCCCAAGGGGTTGTGGTACATAGTGGGCCACACCCTTTGGCTGGGCATATGCCAATACTAAATGGCAGGTTTTTTGCAGTTGTGGCTTCACAAGGTTTTTGTGATAGATGCTTGCCCCTTGGCAGCAATCCTGGTGTCCAGAACCAATGGTGTAGAAGGTCCCACTGTAAGCAGGGACGCCGGGCTTCAAAACATTTTGGGTCTGCGGGGACTGAGAGAGCGGGATCCGGAGGTGGTGGACGCAGGCCAAGAGACTGTTGGCGCCTCTAGGTATCATTTCATAGGAGGTGTGGAGGGAGCTCACCTTTGTGCCAGGCTTTGTCCCATACTACTTCTGTAGGCTGCCCAGGTATAGTTTCCCAAGGGGTGGAGGCGGGGTAGGGGGACACAACCTTTGGCTGGGCATGTGCCCATACTTAATGGCAGGTTTTTGCAGTTGTGGTTTCACAGGGTTTTTTGTGACAGGTGCTTGCCATGGTCTGGTGGCAGTCCTGGTGTCCGGAGCCATTTGTGTGCAAGGTCTCACTGTGAGCAGGGACGGGGCTTCAAGGAAATTAGGTCCTGAAGGGGCCGGGAGATCAAGATCTGGGGGAGCGGGATACGGCTGAGGGTCTGTGGGTTCCTCTAGGTATCGTTTCTCAAGAAGGCGTGGCTGGGGGCTCACCTTTCTGTTGGGCATTTGCGCGTACATTTTTCTTTCAGTTCTGTGTTTTGGGAGCTGTGGAGGGAGGCTTGCCCCGTAGCAGCAGTTCTGGTGTCTGCAGCCATTTGGTGGAGGTCACACTTCAAGCGGAGCTGGATGGCTTTGGGGAGGTAGGGACTGCACGGGCAGGGAGATCGGGATTCGAAGGCAAGGGACACAGGCAGAGCATCTAGGGGCTCCCCGGGTGTCGTGGCTCTTGGAGTGTGCCGAGTACCATTACAAAAGGCCACACCTTTTGGATGGTTACTGGCCCAGGCTAAGTGACAGGGGCTCGATTGTGGTTATTGGGGGTTGGTTGTGGTAAAAGTTTGCCCCCCAGTGGCAGTCCTGGAGTCCAGAGCCAATCTTGATTGGAGGTCCCATCTTCAGGCAGGGCTGGAGGGCCTTTGACAGGTAGGGTCTGCAGGGGCCTGGAGGACAGGACATGAGGGCACTGAAAACAGGCAGAGGGTATGTGGGAACCGTGGGTATTGTTTCTCAAAAGGGTGGCGGGTGTGTGGATCCCACACTTCATCTGGGGCTATGCCCATACTGAAAGACAAGTGTGTCCATTGGGTACGACGTCCTTTCGTCGCGGGATGTTTTCTTGCTGGGTTTTTTACCGCACATTTTTTTCCAAAAAAAAACATCTTAATTTTCAGAAAAAGTCTGCGTTTGCGAGGGGGGACCTCCCCAAAAATAATGTTGAAAAAAATTAGATGGGGTTTTTCGAGAAAAAAAATCGCGGTAAAAAACCCAGCGAAAAAACATCCTGCAATGAAATTACATCAAACCGTCCATTGTGGGTTCATGGGGGAGGGCTCACGTGATAGATAAGTGCCTCCCCCCGGGGTAGCAGCACTGTTGTCCGGAGCCATATGTGTGGTGGTCCCACTTCGAGAAAGACTGGGGGACCTCGGGCAGGTGGGAGTCGGTGGAGGTCAGGCTACAGGGATTATGGGGCCACTGGTGGCAGCCTGGGCTTGGAAGGCTCCTCAGGTATGGTTTGAGGGATGGCCGTCATGCTAGGCCAAAAGAATAGCATGACCATCACTAGGGCCACAATACTATCCAGATTGGATTATGGTAATGCCCTACTTCTAGGAGCAAACAGCAACTGCGTGAAGAAATGTCAAGTGATTCAAAATAACGCCATCAGGACCATCACAGGAAGAACTTGGAGGGAACACATCACTGGTGAAAGGAAGGCCCTCCACTGGTTGGCCATGAAAGAAAGAATCACGTTTAAATCTCTCACGATGGTTCACCGCTGCCTATACGGCAATGCGCCAGCCTACCTTAAGAAACATTTCAACTGGTATGCCCCAACTAGGCTGCTCAGATCCTCTAATACAGGCCAACTACAAACACATACAACAAAAAAGCAGCATGGACTTGGAAAAGCTTTTCCGACTCTAAGTATAAAAAAATGGAACGTACTTCCCAACTCACTGAAGCTCGAGTCCAACTACATTTCATTCCGTAAAAAATTGAAAACATTACTTTTCAATTAACTCAGCGGAACAGGCTAAATCTTTTGAGGAAATCGGTCAATCTACTTGTGTCCTGTTTATCACTATTTGTTGTCCTGTCTTCTTGTCAGCGCTCTGATGCCCGTAGGCTTTCAGCGCTTTACAAATAAATAAATTAATAAAAATAGGCCTTTGTTTGGACATGTCAGAGGTGCGGTCTGGTGGTGCGCCCCCAGCTATTCCGGGACGGTCAGAGGGTTTTTGGCGAGTGCGCCCAGCTCCATAGCTGGCTAGGTCTCTGGGTTGGTTGGTCTGGTATTTGAGATGGCATGTGTTTAACCTATCTTGTTTTTATATCTGTAGATGACACCTAACAGCTGGGGGAAGAACCCCAGCCATCATGGCCGGTGTATTTGCCGCAGTGCAAACAAGGGAACTGCTTCAGAGGGCGGGGCGGAATGTCTGACAGTGGTTTGAAGAGGAATACAGTGGTCGGCCCAATCCAATGGGCGCATCCAAGAATTCCTGGTGGCTTCTGTCACGTGCAACTGAAGAATGGGTGCAAATTTGTTTATATAGGTAGATACGACTGAAGGGCCCCGCAGGGGGCGTACCATAGGTGGGGGTTGCATCAGGGTAGAGATTATGTGGGTCTGATGGCGATCTCGGTGTATTGGGTTGGAGGTCAGGGTGATTGGCCGTAGTTTGTCTCGTGTTAAAGGCATAAATACTGTTTAGGATGGGGGGCTGTCCCTGGTTGGTAGGCCAGTGGCCCTGTGGCAGTAGGTTGGAGCACAATGTATTGTACTGAGCTATGGTCTCAACCATTTGCATCACTGGAAGCATGGGAAGGGAGATTTAGGGCTTAATTCAGGTTATGGTCCTAGGTTCGGCAAGGAACAGTGAGGTGTGAGGGCTGAGGCTGATAGAGCGGACCTCGCCGGTATGTGCAAGAGGGTGAGGGTCTGGTCGGTTTAGGGGGTCACATATTTCCCTCAGGCCCATCCTGTAGCATGAGAGGTTGATGGCCACTGCCACCCCCCCACACTCAAGTACTTAATGATGACGTCAGTAATGATGTAATGATGACATAGTTGATGAGGTAATAGTTGATGATGTCATGGTCTGTCCCATTTTGATGATGTAAGAGATGTAATAATAAATGCGGCCTAATGCCTTCCAAAGAATATTTGTGTCTGGTGTCCCTCACTGGCCCTGCTGGCTGCGCTGCCCAATCACAATTCACATCAGTTGAAGTAGGAATGCTGTGCGGGAGTCCCTCATCACACTCACCCCACCCCAAATGAACCCACAAATTTACCAGCACTGTTCCTGCATATAAAGTGTATGTTTTTGACACTGAATGGCAGTATATTAATAACAAAGGAGCTTTTGCTCTGATATACCGGCTTGCTATGGACTGATTTAATTGTCTATGTAGCACAGTCAGTTAATGCATGCCGCTTCAACCTGAGATATTGGTAGCTTGAGCCCAGGGCTTCAGTGATACAGCAAAATGGTGAAGCCTTTATGATGATTTGCTTTCTAATTGTTGCAGTGCGTGACAAGTTTAACATTCTCTGCTGTCAAGCTGGGATGGTGGTCTTGGTTAACCTCCCTTCCCCAAAAATCGGGACAGGGTTATTACATTTTTAAAAACTCACGGGAGGAGGAGGAGCTATTCTGGGACAGTCCTGGCAAAACCTGAACGTCTGATCACCCTAACTTGAAGTACCTAAAATACACCATGGAGGGTCTGAAATGTGTTCAACACATTAAAAAACCTTCATATACTAGTGCTCGTAGCCTGGATTTGGTAGGCCCCCATGGGTTAATAGTGGACAATATTAAAATAAATCCATGTCTGTGGTCTGACCATTTCTTAATTTTTTTCAACTACCCAGATAATGCCTCCTGAGGAATAGAGACCGTCCCAGTGAATATCTTGTGTCACAATCTGCGCAAACTGACTCCTTCCTCTATGCGCCCTTTCTTTGCTCCCGTAGTGGACAATCCCTCTAGCTTTAACTCTACGTCTACACTTGCATCAGCTTACAACAACATGATGTCTTTGGCAGTTAATAACTTGGCACCACTTAAACAAAGACTGGTAAAGACTAAACCATCTAAATAATGGTATTCCTCAGACATCCATAAAATAAAATGCCTAAATGATAAGGTGTTTAAGAAATGTCAGAAATCCCTCTCTCTGGGGGATAAGGATTGCTACAAATCACCAGTCAACACCCATAAATTGGCTGTGAGGAGAAGAAACTGTTCTATGAGAAGAGGATTAAGGGTACCTTGTCAAACGTAAGGGAGATGTTCAAGACCCTAAAAGAACTAGTGGACACAAGCCCACCTTCTCTTCGATCACGAAAGATGCTAAGTGGTGTGGGGCATTCTAAACACTTTGTGCGTAAAGGTTAAGAATATCAAAATTGAGATAGCCGCCAATTTGAATTCCATGAAACATAATACTCCCGCATTGAGCACAGATAAACAAACTGCACTTCCACCTCACTTCGTTTTTTCTGACGTGAAGGATGTTGTAGTATTAAAAACATTGGAAAAATTAAAGCCAACCAATTGTAAGGGTGATATTTGCCAAGCAGCCATTGTTAAATCTTATGCTAGCCTTATTGCCAATATGATTGCCAAGTTTGTCAATCTATAGTTTATGGAAAGCCATGTTCCCACTTCCATTAAACATGCATCGATTACCCCAATGCTATAAAAACCTCCTTGGATCCAACCCTGTCTGGCGACTATCGCCCGAAAACCAACACGCCATTCCTTTTGAAAATTCTGTACAAAATTGCTCACCAACAAATCCAAGATTTCCTGGGCCGTTATAACATCCTAGGCCCTAAACAGACAGGGTTGAGAAGTCCTCATAGTACGGAATTCCCTTTGCTGGATCTGAAAACAAACATTTTATCATCTGGACGTGACAGCGGCATTTAATCTGGTTGATCATGCCACATCATTCAACAGTCTTAAAGGATCTACGCTTTGTCTCATGAAGCTCCGAGCTGGGTTCTATCTTTCATGTCTGATCGAATGGCCAGAGTTTATTCTGAAGAAGCGATGGCAGAACGTTTTTGTTCTCCCATGCAGTGTCCCGCAAGGTTCATGTATGTCCCCAGCGCTGTTCAATATTTTTTACATTACCTTTGTTTGAAATGTTGGATTCCAAAGGTGTAATTTATGCAAACGATGCAGATGACACATAGGGCCTCATTCCGGGTTTGGAGCTAACCGTGGAGTAATTAGCTCCATGGTTGCCTCCGAAACCGTCCCAAATCCGGCATGGTGAATGGAGTAATTACCGGTCCATTACAGGGTTGGAGGGACCGGTAATTCCCCATTCACCTTTTGCCCTTCGCCATTCCCATTTCTGCCCCATAGGGCTCAATGAGAATGGGGAAGGAGGTAATTACGGCACCGTAAATTACGGTACCGTAATTACCTCCGAAGTACCTTTGCGGGTCCCGTACTTTACTCCTGCTAAAAGCAGGAGGTAAGGAAGGACCCGCAAAGGGAACTCGGAATAAGGTAATTCCTTACCTCCAACCTCGGAATGACCCCCATAGTGCCTTATTTCCCTTAGGGGTATTTATGTGGATGACTCCATAACAATCAATTCCATCCATAACCACATACATAGGTGGGTGCTTTTCAATGG
This sequence comes from Ambystoma mexicanum, assembly GCF_040938575.1. Taxonomy (NCBI): domain Eukaryota; kingdom Metazoa; phylum Chordata; class Amphibia; order Caudata; family Ambystomatidae; genus Ambystoma; species Ambystoma mexicanum. The sequence goes on from NC_090929.1 coordinate 587,193,506, forward strand.
CTTTACGTTGAACAATTCAAAAACTGAAATCATGATTGTGGGCACCTCATATAGGCTTTGTAATTTGGATCCAGCATACCATTCCTTCAAAGTGGCTGAAGGCTTTCTAAAAACACTACCAAAAGTCAAGACCTTAGGTGTTATCCTGGATCAAGAGTTGAGTATGAAAGCTCATGTTAGCCATCTTGTTTAATGCTCATCTTAGTATCTCAAGCTTTTATCTATAATCCATCCTTTTCTCAACCCGAGCAGCTGGGCCAATTTGACCCGCGCCATCCTTGGGTCACGCCTAGATTATTGCACAAGCCTACTGCAGGGCTTGGGCAGGGAGAACTGAACCGACTCCAGGCAGGGTCGGATTGATCCGTCAGCCATTCGGCCCATGGCCGTGCCAAAATAATGACGAGGCCCTGGGGGCCGGTTCCTGAAGCGCACGCCGGAGCCGGACTTTGGCCCCCAGGGACTCACCGTCACCGGATGCATAAGTTACAAAGGATCTGGAAGTTACATAACTCACAGCTCATTTGCGGCCCCGCCATCCTGCAACACCATGGCACCAGCAGCAAAACACTGGGAGGGAGCAGCAAGGCTGGGCGGGGCTGGGGCTGGCTCACCCTGGCCTGCTCCCTCCCAGTGATTAGCTGTTAATAGAGAGAGGTGTGGCCTTGTGGGGCAGAGACGGCAGTGCACACGCCCCAGTCAATGATGGTGATGAAGGCAACTGCTATTTCAGAAACATTTTCACTTTACTTTTCACAAATATTCAGTTCTTTATGCTGCCGAAAGCGGCCGCAGCGCAGCAGTCTCTGGTTATCCCTCTGCTGCAGCATTGCCTCAGTGTCCACAGTCTCACTTCAAGGAGGGGCTTCTTCCTTTCAAGAGTGACACACTCAGCTAGGCTTGTGGGAAGCAGCAATCCAAGGCGCAGGAAAACGTGTGTCTGGACAATTCATAGGTTTCATTCCATGTAGTTCATGAATGTATTATAAGGTCGGGTTTGGCTCAATCTAAACACAGATTCTGGTAAAGTGGAGTCTCCTCAGATGCTCCCGGTAATGCCAACCTCCAGTGGCATCTTGTTGGCAGAGAGACAGTTCCTGGGACTGGCACTGGGGCTGGAACGAGCTGCTGGGGGTGCTGGTGCAAGGGGTATCTGCTGGACGGAAGGAGTGCTGGAGGGAGCAGCTGCGGCTGGGGAACTCTCACTTGCTTGGGATGTGAGGCCCTCGCCAATGCTGTGGGGAGAGATGGCCGAGGTTAGGCTCGAGCAGCGGGGCCGGTGGTGGCAGGGTGGCCAGGGGCGCCGGGCTCTGCTGCCTGCAAGTCTGCCTCTGGGTGATGTCCATGTGGTGGGAGGAAAGGACCTTCATCATGGAGGTAGGTCACTGTGTTAAACGGAAATCACATTATGCCTCCTTTTGATTTATATTGGCCTAAGCCTAGTCGCTCTGCGAAGAAAACCGTGTTGCAAAGTTCCGATTTTAGATCGACTTTGCCGCCATTTTAGAATCATCCGCCATTTTGATTTCTGTTCGTATGATTCTCTGTTCTAAAATGGTGGCCTGTGTTTCTAACTTACAACCAAGCCTCCCAACCTTTGAGTTCTGTTAATGGTTAGACTGTCCGAGGGCTGACTGTTTAGACTAGGTAATGAGACCTTGTACTGAGTATGAACTGCTGTCCTAGGATTATCTGCACTAACAAGCCTCATCCACAAATACACATCAGCGACAATGTTGTGCAAACGCCAAGCGTGGACACAGGCTGAACTACATTGTGAAGGGATATAGACTAAGGCTTACTGCTGGATCCAAGAATATACATTGCCATTGTAACTTGATGGAAATGCAAACTCATGTAATTCGTCTGCATATTATTGTATAAGCTGTATGTGAACTCGGCACGAACTCTAGACTGCAGATTATTAACATGTAGAGGGGCTGGACAATATTGTAAGAATTGTATAAAAAACGTGAATGTTTAGATGTCCAGCACTCTCCCTCCTCACTCTGACAGGCTAGTACTCATTGCGGGGTGTTGAGAGCCAGATAGCTATTTGTATCAGATCTGTGTTTCTTTGTAACTGCGCAGTATTAAAGATCTGTGAATCTTTATAGCCTGTGTTTGGTGTATTTCCTTTTGTGGTACTCAGCCTCGATATTTCCTTGTTTTTACAACTGCTGGCCTAGTGGCAGGGGGACACGGAGGGTCAAGGCACCGGTGGCATGATGCACATTGCACAGGCATATGGAGCAATTACGGTGCTTGTAGTAGCACCCCCACTGACTTGATGACTGCATTATACATTTTAGCACTTATAATTCGATATCAACAGTTGGCATTTTGACACTTTAGTTGCATGCTTTTGAATACCTGTATTTGAGCAAGGTTGCATGCATGGCTGCTTCCTTCTAAGGACATGGAAATGGTAATCACATTTAACAATGTATGTGTATGTCTGTAGCATCTTGCATCTCTTTTGTGATGTGTATTGCAAGGTGCTCCGATGTTCCTCTGCTTGGATGTTGTGTTGCGTTGAGCTTACATTTCCACACTGTGGACTTGCGATTGTCATTTAAATTTGGTATAGCATGCTTTTTCTGTCCTGGCACGAATACAGGAACGCTGTATATTTTACAAATCTCAGGACCGCTATTGCACGGTAGTTTTGCCGTGTTTATATGATATGTTTAGTCTGGGCATGCTCTTCCATATCCTGGTATTGCTCATAAGACTTGCAGATGTGTTTCTACCAGGTTCTGGGATTTCGCCTTCTACTGTGTTTTTTTTTATTTATGATAGATTAATAACATCCTCTTTGTGGCGCTGCAAGGAAAGTGACGGGAGGGCATATAACAACACGTTAGTAGAAGGGTACAGTTAAAAAAGCTGATCTGAAACTGGGCATTCATACCCAGGGCGGGAGTACGGGTATGCACACAGTTGAAAGCAGGGGTCAGGTGAACCCCCGGAGTGTACCCAGGGTGGTGGGAGTACAGATGTGCACGGGGGCATGTAAACAGAAGGGTACACAGGGTTAATGTAATCACAGGTGCGCTCCAGAAAATGCCAGAAAAGAGTTAGTGTACACTGAAAGCAAAGGACTATATATGCGCGCGGCTCCACAGGGCATTGTTAGCCCAGGGGTGCACATGGGTTTGTAATATCAGCACGACAGTACACAGCAACGCAATCACAGATGTGCTCATTGCAATGGAAACACGGGTGGGCACATGGGGGGACTTTAAGTATGGGGAGGGGGCAGGGTTGCACCATGAAACCACGCCAATCGAACCAGGGATGTTGTACCCAGGGCAAGCTAAGCACACAGGTGTACAGCGGAATGCAAGCACGGAGGCCCTATAGGCACTGTAAGCCCAGGCAATGCCATCCGAGGGATACAGTGCTGCTGTTGAAACCCACACATTTAGGACTCTCTGCACCCCAGTTTCCATCTATCCGGGTTAACTCTATGCTTCTGGGTCCAAGGGGAAACATTAGTTTATTGGGACCTTTCTGCCTGGTGCTAACTGAGCACCCATTGAAAGGTACTGATCCCAAAAGCCATCTCAGGTAATGCCTCACGAAAGTTTTTTACAACAATCACAACTATCTTATGAATACAAAATCAAACAAGATGTTTACGCAAATGTCCTTTTTGTGATAGCCTCACAACATTGTGGCTTGCCTGGGGTTGATTTTGATTTTTGATTTTGATTGATTTATTACATGCACCAGACAGAGTAAACCAAATTCGGGTGCAGACGACAACTAAACTAAAATCCAGAAAGAAAAGCAACAGGAGTTATAATTAATTTAAAAAAGGTAGCAGGCGCTCCTCTTCAGAAAGAACATGGCATGATAACCTGTTCTGAGATGAGAGTTTGTAGCACACACTTTTTGCTCACTGTACCTTTCACAGATGGGAAATATCCATTTGCATATCAGTCTTTGTCCCGCCCACATGGGCAGTCCAGCACCGAAATGCTATGGCGATTCCTCTCTGAACAAGAGTACCACCAGCAACCCCATACACGTGTTTCAGTCTTGTTGGGACTCATCAGTGAGGTGAAGCTGTGCCTCTCTGAGCACAGTGAGCAGGGAGTTCACGTCTGGTTGCCCCTAGGTAACTCAGGGTGACCAACCCCAAGTTCCTTGCAAATATTTTAAAAAAGGTAGCAGGCGCTCCTCTTTAGAAAGAACATGGCATTTTGTTACACCAGTAGTGCATTTATATAATCAATTAGGTCATTAACTCTCAAAAGAATGCTCTGAAAAAACACTGACAGGCCCTTTGAGTGCAATGTTTAACTGTTAACACTTGATTAAAGCAAGCTCAAAGAGTTCCCATGAGGCAGTGTTTAGGGTGGAGAGGGGCAGGAACTGGGTGGGTATGGTCATAGGGATTAGGATGCCTATGAGCAGTCAATCAATGGTTGGGTAAATACCCAAACAACATCTACATTCTTATGGCCCCATCCACCGCACAAACAACTAAAAATGTGCTTGTAGCACATACTGCCGCCATAGGACTCGCCCACACTCCGAATGCTGCTGGACCCACCTTCGCCAAGCCCCCCAGCCACCCATACATACAGTCGACCACCCACCATCTTATCCCAAAATATCACTCGCCAGCACATCACACATGCAGGTTACTACCCACATGCAACCAGAAGCTCTGCAGCAGCTTGGCACACAGCACAAGACCAGCGCCCCCCAGCATGACCATAAACTTGTGAATTGACGCGATTCACAGATGATGGTTTGAGGGCCACTTTTTTTGTGGTGAAGGGTGGGCCACTTTTTTGAGGCGAGGAGTGGGCCTCTTTTTTGGGTGTCCGGGCCTATTTCTTGTCCCAGGTCGTTCAAAACAATGTAGTTTGAGTGATCTGTAGACTGCATAAATCAGATCATGTATCAGTGGCCAGAAAATCTCTGCATTGGCTTCTGATTGTGAAACGAATCATCATTTGCACCCTTTGTATTGCGCACTTATGTCTCTTTGGAAAGAGTCCTGCTTATCTCGCCCCATTGCTGAGATGGCTCCTTGTTAGACACACATTGTGATCTAACAATTCTGGCCTAATTCTGATTCCAAAGACAAAACTCTCCATTGTTCTGGAAGGATGCTTTCCTATAATAGCTCCTCGCCGCCAGAATGCACTGCCGCTGGATCTGAGGTCCTGTTCCATTCTGGTGTCTTCCAAACGCAACCTTAAGACCGTCCTATTTGAATGATTCACACTTTCTAGCTAACCTGATGAACCCTCTGTGTTTTCTGTTGCATGTCTTGTCTGTGCTTCTATGTCCAAAGGCCTCATTCCAGCATGTGAGAAATAAATAAATCAAAGGAGGAAAAAAACACTATCGACAGAAAGGATGGCTCATAATTTGTGACTATATGGAAACTCTATTTTCGGCTGTTTCTTAAAATGTGCTTTAGTTTGAACCTTGCTGTATAAGCTCAAAGAGCTGAAAGCCCAATGTCCTGCAATTGAGTAGGCATGGTCCAGCACAGCGCCATCTTGAACGCAGTGATGGGTCACAAAGCATGGTGTTTTATTTCACCTCAGACTACAGTAAATCCAGCACAGCAGGAGGTGTGGGAGCAGGGGAGCTGCAGCCAGCCTATATGGTCGAGACTACAATTCCCTACAAGAGTCCTCCAAGAGGCCTCACTCCCTTTGTCCCGCCACCATCAGCATAACAAGGGACCATTGGCTTGCAAATAGGACCCCCATTTAAAAGACTTACAGGAGCAATAAAGGGGATTTATGACAAGGAAGCACATCATTAGTTGACAAATTACCCCAAACAAGGCCCCCTAATTAGACTAACAATTCATCAATCTATGGGCCGTTATCGGCCTCACTTCTTGAAAGTTGAAAGGAGGTGAGCGCGTGGGGGTGATGGCCCAGGGAGCAGAGGCGTGTCTTTAAAAGTAACCTTAGGAACATCAGCGCTCGTTGCTCCGTGTATTTCATTTCACATTTGGCAAGAAGTATGCCAAAAGAAGCAAGTTCTTCCGTGCCAACTGCGAGTTTAAATAAAGTATGAATGCACGCACAAGGCCGCTTACATGCACCCAATTTGACCCCTGATGAAAGTATCCCGAAATTGTAAAAACAATGCTAATTGAAAAAAGCAGGAATTTTGGAAGCAGTAATGGCTGTATATTTTTACACTATTTGATTGGATATACATGTGGACCAATGCGTGCTGCTCTTCCAACAGTAGGCAACATGAGAACAGCGTTTTAGCCATTAAAAAGATGCCATCATGTGCAATACAATCACACTGTGTAACCAGGGGTGGACTGGCTTATAGGGAACTCTGGAGATTTCCCTGTGGGCCTCTGCACCCTGGGCCTCTTTTGTGTGGTATTTCCACATTTTCTCATAGGAAAAGGGTTGGGCTTTGCTTAAAATGTGTAATTCAGGGCCACTTTGAAAATTATTTCCTGCGCCTCTTTTGTTTGCAAGTCCACCCCTGTGTGTAACACATTTATTTCACTACTGATTGACTCGTGTAAACGTGAAATAATACGATATTAGGCTGCGAGATGCCACACGTCTGGGTGTGCACTGGTGTAACAGCATGCAATAGTACTAATGATAATTATGACAGTAACACAAATGTGTTTTTATATGTAGCTTACTACCACACTCATGCAGCCCCAAACGCTGTAAATAACTGATATAAACCGTTTACCTAACTCGGTTGTTGTTGTCCCCCTTTATTGGCTTCGTCAGGATGAAAGGCTGAGTTGAGCCACCTGGTGTGGAACGTGCGACTGCCAGGTTCTACCCACATGGTAGCAGCAGAGTCGCCGTATCGACTGTACTGACCTGCGTGTACACGGTTATGGGCATGTAACATGGACTCATCGTCACAGTTTAGCCTTTCAAGCGCTCTTCTGAGGAGCACTGCACCTGTACCCAATCAAAAGAGAATCAGGAGGAAGCGCTTTAGGGAAAAGGGATATTTCACTACAATAACACCATATGGTGCGAGACCCTGTGAGACTAGCTCTCCCCACCTCACATTTATTTAACTCCCCCTGACTGAAGGCCTAAACTCTAAAGGCCCTAAAACCACTTGAGCCTGCAGCACAAGGGCAGATGTTTGCCCATTGAGGCGACGGCGGTGTGAAATGTCACGTGTCTAGCCACAAAGGCCTCTTCGCGTCATCGGTGCGTGCCTGAACCCTTTGTGCCGGGGAGTCACAGTGAGGGACTTTACACAAAATGGACATTCTGAAGGGCGTTTGCTCTTCTCCTTCCAAGGCTTCACTAAGCCCAGTGTTCGTGTGTGCATTGGCACCCCTCCGGCTATTGACCCAGTACAGTTTTGTCAGGAGTTCCATTGTCGTTATCCAAAGCCCGGAGCTTTAAATAACTAGGCGCGGAGTCCATCGAAGGGCGGGCGCCTGTGTACCAACTGCTGGGTATGCCTTGTCTGTACTTTTCAGAAATGCTCCTAGGCCTATCCATGCACCAACATACAAGAGCGCTAGAGCTCGACCGTGTCACTAAACTGTGGAAGCAGGCCTGGGGGAAGCGGGAAGGCGGAGAGCTTTGCTCGGATTTTCCACTCTGTAATGGGCCAGCCTTTTAAAAGAATAATACTGCCTGCCAGGGGTGTGCTCTGGAGAGGTGCGGCCGCGAGCACAGCGGCATCGCTTAAAAGAAAATATCAACAAAACAGCCCTACGGCAAGAGACATGGACAGAGACCGCCAAGAGTCTCCACGCTTCTCTAAGAAACGGTAGCATGGACAAAAACAGGCAGTTCAAATAATATTAAAATATTGCATAACTTATTTTTATTTATGTTTCATATAGGGTGACTAGTTATGCTGCTGGTCTGTGTGACACAAACACATACAGCTCCGATAACAGAGTGTATAGCACACACTGCAGGCAGCTTTATCACTACGAGCTTAGGCCTTAATGTAAGCTTTTCCTGTCACCCTCACTTATGAAGCATTCCGTGCTGGTCATAGGGCCGGCTCTCGCCGTATCCTAGATCTGGCACCAGATGTGGAGCCGGATCTCGGGATCCAGCCAGAATCAGCCACCACAAACCCATGCTCTGTGCTGGGTTACTTCGAAAAAAACAGCAGCACGGAGTAGGGGGGGCGGAGCAGCTCAATGCCACCTTGAGCGCTCGCTCTGCTGGCTATGCACCCATAGGTGTACACAGCAGGACTTTGATACAGGTCGCAGCTGCAGGACACGCAAACAAACTTCCTCTGGTGACCCTGTGCAAGGGGTCACCAGAAGTTACAGTCCTAAGCCACGACCCGGTTTATTTATTTATACAATGTTTGTCAGATACATGGAACCGAATCATTTATTTATGCAATGTTTGTCGAATATCTGTACCCGACAAACATTGCATGGATAAATAAATATACAGGTATCCGACAAATATTGCATGAATAAACATTGCATGAATAAATAAATACCCCTATTAACATTGAAACTATCCCACACGATGCAGCCACCCAACTGCTTTCAGAGGGGAGCTGCAGGCGCTGTGCGTGGTGTGCTTCAAGAAAAAGAAAACGTTGCTTATGGTGAACAGAAATCACCTCGGTTCAATAGTACCCAAGGGGGAGTTTTTTTAATAAAATGGGATGCCAATTGTGTATTTTAAATAATATTTACTCACCACCACTGAAAAAAATTATTATCCTCATAGTGAAGTAACTCATCACCACTGCCATGGAAGTAGTTTAAAGTGGAATTGATATATAGTTTGGAAAAGAAGCAGCATGAAAGAAATTGCGCAGTTTAAAACTATTATTTTGGACATTTCCTTTGATCGGAGGTCAACTACTAGCTCTGCCGCCCCCCTCCCCAAACTCTGCCCCCAACCCCGGACCTTATGGTATCCCCCACCATATTTTTTCCATTTCCACCACTAGAAGCATCATGAAAGTAGTAGAAGCTACCCCACCCTACCTCTTCCACACTGGTAAGCAGAGAGTATCAGACCTAGGGAGACAATTTTGTATCATATTATTTACTTATTCACTCTCCACTTTCTTTCCTTTCCTTTCGCTTATTTTCCCCATTTTTATGGTCTTTCTGGTGAGAGTTCAATAGCAACCCTTTTGTTTAACCAGGGCAGAAGATTGGGAGGGGTGGGAGCGGGCCAAGGAGATGTTAAATGGGAAATCATATCGTTCCTCCTTTTGATTTATATTGACTTAAGCCTAGTCGCTCTATGAAGAAAACCGCTTTGCAAAGTTCCGATTTTAGATTGACTTCGCCGCCATTTTAGGTTCATCTGCCATTTTGATTTCTGTTCATGTGATTCTCTGTTCTAAAATGGTGGATGTTAGGTCAGGAACAACGCCAAAGATAACTATAAAGTTATTTATTATTAAGTGAAGACGACATAAATGACAGCAGGCGTCCTCCTGGGAAGACTCCTCTCAACTGCCTTCCAAGGCAAATGTAAACAGTTCCATATTCTAAATGGAATTAACACACTCATCAAAACTCTATATGGAAAACATTACATCATAAATGATCATAACATTTGTTGAAACATTTGCTGAGTTGCAGTAACACATGTTCATTTCAGAGACCAATCTCAACACATCTCCTTCCTTTAATACAAATGTTCTAACCCACATAGTAGTCATCAAATTTGATAGGTCTGTTCCTGACTCTGCTCACTTTCAGACCGGTGTTGGCACAACTATTTCTGTCACATTCAGCATCCACCACTCTCTCTGCACATGGTCCAAAGGCTGAACCTTCTTCTGTTTCTTGATCCCTCTCACTGCCCTCAGTAATGTCTTTATTGCTTTTAGCTAATCTAGACATCGCCCAGCATTCACCACCCTCCATAATAACAACATTACCCCTTATGCTTGCAATCCTCTTGGGACCAATAAACTTACTAGTAATGCATTTGGGAGACGCTCTAGGATTTTTTACATAGATCCAATCCCCAACAGACCAACTCGTCTCTCGTGCAGCTTTCTTGTCATCAAAACGAACCTTGTACTCGATCTGAGTTTCCTTAACTAAGTCCATAATTTTCTTTCTATCTACATTCACACTCCTAGCAAGATCCATCCATCCCGGACATAGTTTTGTCCCCGGGTGTCTACCCTTGAGAGATGAAAAGGGTGAAACTCCAGTGATGGAATGTGGAGTTACGCAGTAACTCCAGACCATTTCTCTTACAACTGTCCGCCATTCAAGTCCCGATGCCATAGCCAACTGCAGACCACCTTTGATAAATCTATTCATCCTTTCAACCAAACCATTCGCCCTGGGTTGATACAACGCTGTCCTGTAATGTCTGATTCCGTACCTGTTCAAAAATTCCATCATTCTGTCCGAACAAAACTGGACACCGTTGTCTGAGACAAGCTCGGACGGGAACCCCTCCCTGTAGAACACTTCCTCAAGGAAAGTGATCATTTGGGAAGTGGTCGCCTCCCTTATGGCTTTCCATTCGACCCATTTTGTGTGATAATCCACCAGTACAATGATATACTTGAACTCTTCTCCCAACTCCTGAATGGGTCCCATCAAATCTACTGCTAACTTCCTCCAAGGCTCTGTTGGAATACCAACAGGTCTTAAAGGTGTTTCCCTGACACATTTGGACTTATCACTTCTTTCACACTCTTTACATTTCCTGACTACTCTTTCCACTTCTCCATCAATACCAGGCCACCAAAACGATTGCCTTATATGTCTCTTGGTGCCTCCCATACCCAGGTGACCCTGGTGAGCTATCCCCACAAGTTTGGCTCTCACAGCGGAGGGAGGTATAATCCTCAACCCTTTCCTAAGTTGAACCCCATTCCCCGACAAGTTCAACTCCTCTTTGATATTATAGAATGTCTCAAATTTCTTTTCTACAAGATCCTTCCTGGGCCAACCCATTTTGACCCAGATCTTAACCTGGCCTAACATATCATCAACATTATCCGCCGACACCCACTCTTCTTCACATATGGCATTGTGCACCATTTCACAAATCCCCACAGAAAACTCTGCATCTGTATTATTGCATTCTTCACTTTGAATAGGCAATCTGGACAAACAATCAGCAATAACATTATCCCCACCAGGAACATAGACCATTCTAAAATCATACCCCAAAAGATCCACCATCCACCGGGATATCCTGGGTGATCCTTTTGTCCAGTCGGCACTGCCTAACAGCTGAACCAATGGTTTGTGATCAGTCTTAACAAGAAAAGATTGGCCCCAAAGAAAAAATTTAAAATGACTTACTGCCCATGAAACGGCTAACGCCTCTCTCTCAACTACAGAGTAATTGTTCTCTGCCCCCCTCAATGGGCGAGAGGCAAAGGCTATGATGTTTTCAACGCTCCCTTCATATTGAAACAGGGCTGCTCCGAGCCCCAACATGCTTGCGTCTACAGCTAACACAGTCTTCCTTCCAGAAACAAACCCACCCAAGGAGGGAGCTCCAACTATGCCCTGCTTTATTTTAACAAAGGCTTCCTGGCATTGATCTGACCACACATATCTGGAGCCCTTTTTCAATAAATCTCTCAAGGGAGACGAAATATTTGCAAACCCATCAACAAATTTGTGATAATATTCCGCCAACCCCATGAACGAACGTAACTGATCCTTATCATGGGGTTGTGGAGCACTCACAATGCTATCCACCAAGGACTTCCTGGGAGAAATACCCTTATTAGAAATGTTGTGTCCCAAATAATCAACTTCTGTCATGGCGATTCTGCATTTACTTCTTTGTACTGTTAAACCGGCATTCCTAAGTCTAACCAAAACGGATCTTAACACATTGTCATGTTCAATCATGTCCTTAGCAAAAATGAGAATGTCATCCTGAAATACGGTCACATTATTAAGACCCTTGAGGACCGTTTCCATCACTCTCTGGAAAACAGATGCTGCCGAAGCTAAACCAAAGGGCATGCGCTTATACATAAAAACCCCTTCTGGAGTGATAAAAGCAGTTAAATGTTGACAATTTCCAGACAGTGGCACTTGGTGATACGCAGACGACAGGTCAATAATAGAGAACAGTTTGGGCTCTCCCAGAGTGGACAGGATCTCTGAAATATTTGGCAATGGATGTCTCTCCACTACAATGTTCCTGTTCAGACTGCGTAAGTCCACACACAACCTCAAGTTACCATTGGCCTTAGTAACTAACACCACAGAAGACAACCATTCTGTGGCTGCTACTGGTTCGATCACTCCCTTCTTCATCAGACTGTCAAGTTCTTCCTTGAGTTGTGCCCGCATCTTTAAAGGAACTTGACGAACCTTGTGTACGACAGGTTGAGCATTTTTTTTTAATTTGATGTGATGTTCAAAATCCTTAAGTTTGCCAAGGTCCTCCGTAAACACCTCAGGAAACTCTTTGGTCCAGCAATCCTCCACTTCGGCAATCGATACAGGAACTGGTGCACTAGCTTGCACTATTATTCCCAATTTCTTCTGTTCTTCCCAGCCCAGCAACGATGCTCCCTTCTCTGCCACAAGGAACATGGCTTGACATGTTCTTCCTTTGTAACACACTTCTGAAGAAATTTGACCAACAATTTTTATGTCAGAGTTGGCATAACCGCATACTCTTATGCCGGTGGGAAGTATACTTGCATCATCTTTTTTGAGAACATTTCTCAAAGTTTCTCTTGATTTAATGGACCACGGAGAGCAAGAGTCTACCTTCATAGACAGTTCAACTCCATCAATGCTGAATCGATCGACGGGGCCTTTATCATTAGCGGACACTTCCGAAACTTGAAATACATGCTTAGGAGTCATCTCCTGAACGGCCAAATTTTGATGTGAGTAATATCCTGTCTTACTGCCAAGTTCCCCAGTATTGTCCATTTTTGGTTCTACATAGTTGATCGACTTACTCCTGCAAACATTTGCAAAATGGCCCCTTCCCTTGCACTTGAAACAATCCGCGTTCTTGGCTGGACATGACGGATAGTTCATTCCATGCCTGAGGCTGCCACAACGAGGACACATATTCTTTGCATTCCAAGACCCTTTCTTTGCCATGGGGTAATTACCCCTCTTCTTTTGATCCACAACACAAACCGAGGTTTGATCAGCACTGACTTTATCAATTTTGAGTTCCTTTACATACTCGGACGTTTGTTCAATGCTTCTTGCCATCTCGATAGCCTCTTGGAGAACCATATCTTTTGTCAATAGTTTCTCTTGAATTCTAGGGTTGTTTGTGCATCTGACAAGCTGATCCCTGATGAGCGAGTCTGTTAATTGCTCAAACTCACACGTATAGCTTAGTGATCTGAGACATGCAACATAAGATTCCACCGATTCTGATCTCTCTTGGACCCTCTGAAAAAACTTATGCCTTTCAAAGCTGACGTTCTTCTTGGGCTCAAAATGGTCTCGAAGTTGCTTTAGGGCAAATAAGTATTCATCCATATCCCCAGATCCTTGATCCCGATTTCTTGGAAGGCCATCATAGATCCTGCGCCCTTCAGTGCCCAAATTGTGAAGAAGTAATGCTTTTTTTCGTGCTGCAGGATATCTGTCTCCACCCATGGCCACTAAATAATTCTAAAATATGTCTTTCCACCTATCCCATGGGATGACAGGACGGCCTGGCTCGTTGACAAACGGCAGAGGAGGTGGTATGGAGGTCATGTCGAACAGGGGATGGGATAATTATGTTGCTATAAAGAGAAAATTGAATTGAGCTCAGTAGTTGTTTTAAAACTACTATTTTGCTTAAAGAAAAAAATGCACCCTTTTATCTTGGTGGGTGGTACCAAGATTGGAGTTCACCAATGGTTGAAAACAATATGTAAATTGTCACTTGGGAGACCAGAGTGTCCACTTGCAAAGTTTTGTATAATGGGGTTGAAAAAGTCACGAAATAGACGTGAGACTTTGTACACTGAATCTCGTGAAGACACACACTGCTTTTTTGGTGTGCGTGTCCTTTTAAATATACCAGCACCCTTCTTCAACTCGCGCCTTCATTTAATTTGAATTGGCGCCGCGAGTAGTGCGAGGCCGCCACTCCCCGCTCGCGAGCACACGTCTGCTCGCGAGCCTCCTTTGTGCTTGGGCAGGGCTCGCGCTGTGATGTAGGCGGCACTGCCTTAGTTCGCGAGCTCCAATTAGCTCGCGAGTCCCTTTCGCTCGAGCTGGGCTTGCGCTCGCTCACGTTGTGGATGAGCGGCGCTGCCCGTTGTTTACATAAACGAAATGAGAGCCGCTCTCCCACGCAGCACTTCCCGATAAAGCGGGCTCACACATGCATCTGACCTGTTGGGGATGCCACCTCTCCGGTCTCCACTCCGACTTCCTCTCCTTCGGCGGCAGCTTGATCTAACGCCTGCTGTCACGCCGCCGCAGGAGTGCAACTCTGCTCTGGGCCTTCACTGTGAATCCTCGTCGCCAATGTTAGGTCAGGAACAACGCCAAAGATAACTATAAAGTTATTTATTATTAAGTGAAGACGACATAAATGACAGCAGGCGTCCTCCTGGGAAGACTCCTCTCAACTGCCTTCCAAGGCAAATGTAAACAGTTCCATATTCTAAATGGAATTAACACACTCATCAAAACTCTATATGGAAAACATTACATCATAAATGATCATAACATTTGTTGAGACATTTGCTGAGTTGCAGTAACACATGTTCATTTCAGAGACCAATCTCAACAGTGGACTGTGTTTCTAACTTGCAACCAAGCCTTCCTGACCTTTCTGTTCTGTTAATGGTTGGAGTGTCCAAGGGCCGACTGTTTAGACTAGGTAATAAGACCTTGCCCCAAGCATGACTTTTGGTCTAAGGATTGTCTGCACTAACAAGCCTCATCCACAAATACACATTGAGGACAATGTTATGTAAATGCCGAGTGTGGACACTGGCAGAACTACATTGTGAAGGGATATGTACTAAGGCTCACTGCTAAATCCAGGAATACACTTCTCCATTGAAACTTGTCGGAAACAAAAACCTATGTAATCCGTGTGCATATTATTGTATGAGCTATATGTGAACTCGGCACAAATTCTAGAGTGCAGATTATTAACCTCTCCCTCCTCACTCTGACGGGCTGGTACTCATTGCAGGGTGTCGAGAGCCAAATAGCTATCTGTATTAGATCTGTGTTTCTTTGTAACTGCGCAGTATTAAAGATCTGTGAATCTTTATAGCCCGTGTTTGGTGCATTTCCTTTTGCTTTTACAGATGGCGCCCGAAGAGGGATCCTCAAGATTGATGCCATCTCGTTGAAGTGTTGACATGGCTATCGGACCGGGATCGGACAGTGAGAAAGGGGGCCCCTTCTTGGATGAGACACGATACCTCAACAGTACTGCATGACCTGATCCCTGGACGGTGAGCCCGCGGTCCGAGATGGCATCTTGACGAGGGTCCATATATCGAGGCGGGCAGTTTTGCCGAAATCACCAACCACAAGGGCCCTTTGTTGTCCTTTGTAATCCGATCGGACCTCCCTTAGTTCTTTGGTCAGGTGAGTCGTGACCCGATTCTTAAGTATCCTGATAATTTGATTTTGGGGTATTGTCCTTGCGAGAACAATTATTGACCAGGTAACACCAGGAATCTGATATGCCTGAGAAAATTGTCTTTTTCAGGGCATTATTCTGTGTACTATGTACTGTAAGCGTGGCATAGGTAGTGTAGTGTTTAATGATATTTGGAACAGACAAACTAGACATGCTTCCGAACTTCAGTGGCCAACCAATGGTAGCTTTGAGATTCCTCGTATAGAATATTTAGAGTCTATATTGTTAAAGAAAAAAGCTACACCTGCAGCATTTGATGTATTACAAAATTGGAAGAAAGAAGCTATGCAGCAACTTAAAAGTAGAGAGAAACATGCACGCCGACATATGTCCAAAGCTGAATAAGCGTTATTGTATGATCAACAGAAACAGTCAGAGTCAGTTAGAAATATGAATAGGGCTTTTCAACTCAGCATTCAGAAGATATATCCGTTTAAAGATTTTCATGTGTCTGATGAATTAATTAACAAGCTTCTAAATGAACTAAGGCCAGGTGCCACTGCGCCACCTCCGTATGTACCTATTCCTGTTACTTTACCTCTTCCTGCTATCGTCCCTCCTCCCGTAGTAATTCCTGCTCCTCCTATTGTTCCTCCTATTGCTCCTCTTCCTCCAGTTTTTGTTCCTCCTCCTATCATTGCTCCTCCATCTATACCTGCGTCTTTTCCTACTGTTACGGGTCTGGTAGATTTGTCTTCTACACCATTGATAGCACCTTTGTTTCCGATTGTACATTTCGTCTACTCTTCCTCTTCCAAGTGGTTCTGTCCCACTTGTAGTTGATAAGGGAGCGGAATCAAAGATTGTAACTCGCAATACAGTATCTAAAGAGAGAAAGCGCGATTTGACTGCATGGCTAGACAGTGCATGGAGAAGGGTGGACAATCTGATGTTTTTGTCACACTCTCTAATCTAGAAAGTTTTCCTGAGAAAAATGTTTTTATCGAAGGGCTGGGAATTCATTTATCCGTAATGTGGAACAGACTGAATGATGTAGATCTCCCACAAGGGTTGATGGATCTGAATGTTTTAGCATATTCAAGAGATACTGCAGAGAAAGTATATGAGCACGTCAAGAGGGTTTTTGAGTATAGAAGGGAGTTAGAAAGGTTACGGAATGAAGAAATTGATGGTGATAGTTTGAGCGGTATTTTTGTACAGAAGTGGTTCCTTCCTCTTTGTAAGTCGATGAGTGAGGAAACACGAATTTGCACAAAAGATGCAATTAGATGGATTTCAGATATGTCGATATCTCCCATAGAAGTATATGAGACGTATAGTCAGTATACGCCAGAAATGCAGAGGAAAGTGATACAGGTTATGGTAGAATACCTGCAGGATGAATGTATAAAAAGAAAGATTTGTTGTCCCGCAGAATTATTGAATGTCTATAAGAGAGCTTTTTCGTCTGACACTCCTTCAGCTGCTTTAGCACTCGATTTAGCTCTGTTGCTCAGTAAGCGTTCGGAGTTGCGTACTTCTCAGTTGCCTATGAGAGAGGTTCCTCCGACATTTGTCCCAAAAGTTGAGGTTGCGGCTAATGCCGCAGCAGGTACTGCTCCTTATGACATTCCTGCACATTATGTATCACAGTTTGTTCATGTCCCATTCTCAAGACAGGAAGTGAACACCATCAGAAAATCCATTCCAGATATTAGAAAGTATCCGACAGGGTTCTATAAAGAGATAGAATCTGTCTTGTAGTCGTCAATATTTACTCTGAGTGATATAGATTTGTTATTTTCCGTGCTCCTACCCATTGATTTGTGGAAACAGAATAGTACAGTAGATGATGTACCAGGTTTAGGGGACACATGGGATAATATGGCTAGACAAGATAGAGATAGACCAGCTGGCGAGAGACCACCACAGGTAATACTGACTTTGCCTGATAGAATAGTGACAAAACTGGAAGCCTTAATTCCTGAGAGAAGGATTGTCTGGGCGCAAACTTACTGCTTGTGTCCAAGGAAAGTCTGAGGGTGCTACCATCAGGTTGAACAAGTGTTTTCAGATTTCAGTGGACAAGATTTGAGCACAGAGTCTGGGAAATTATTATTTGTAGACACATTTGTGCATGGATTGTTACCTGACGTCCAGTTGCAAATTATGACTTCCGAGAGCGCTTGGCAAGCTAAGTCTCAATCCGAAGTGTTGCATATGGCTCAGTATTGTGAAAACCAAGTCAATAATGAGAAAGAAAGGATTGAAAAGAAAAAGGGAGACTTGAAAACTAAGGTGTTGTTGCAAAAGATTTTTAGAGGTCCTAGAGGGGGTAGTACACAGTTTAGGGGACAGTATGTTCCACAAGGTAATGTGCCGTTGGATCCTTTACACGTGAACCTATGTGCTTATTGCAGACAAGAGGGTCATTGGCGAGCACAATGCCCGATCCTCCAGCAGAGGTCGAATAACACATTTGGCATCATGGGTAGACGATCCAGAGGCCGCCCTTGGGCTGGGGATCCTGGTAGAAGCCAGTTTTCTCAGAATTCACAGCCTTTTTCGCAAGACAATCAGTCACTGAGTATGGATAATAGAAACATTTTTGATCATCCTTCTACTGCATATCTCTCTGAAGACCTTCCTTTTGACGATATACTGCTTCGCTAGGATTGCCCGAAGCAGGGCTTGGAACCAATGCCTATTCCCATTAATCAGAAAGGTCTCTACATTGAAATGATAGAGGGAAATAGGAAACATCTATTCTTGATAGATACTGGAGCACAGAAGTGTTCCATTGACGATTCACGAATTCCAAACATTCCACTGTCAGGGCAAACCAAAGTTTCTGTGGACTTTTCTGGTACGCCAGTGATTAGCCCGGTTTCTTCGCCGGTACCGATTACACTGGGTCCATTCACGGACCACTGTCCATTTCTTTTGACAATGAACTGTGGAGAGAATTTGTTGGGGTTGAATCTGTTGAAGGAATGAAATGCGGTAATTCATTGTTCTTCGGATGGAGTGCGTTTGACGATTTCATCACAGCAACTTTCTGCCTCACAGTTCCTGACTAGACCTTTGCCGCCAGAATTTAGTGACGTTCCGGAGCATTTATAGGCGATTGATGACAACGATGTAGGTGTTTTACAGATTGAGCCTGTTAAAATCATTTTGAAACAAGGAGTAAAGTTGCCACGTATTCCTCAGTATAAGATTTCGGTTGATGATGAACAAGCTTTGAAGTGTATAGTTTCCGATTTTGTACACTGTGGGGTAATTGAAGAAATTGCAGGTAGTTTGTGCAATAGTCTGATTTTGCCTGTGTATAAGAAAGGAGATAACACAATTCCTTTTCGTTTTATTATTGATTTACGCGCCATCAATAAGATTGTTGCTCCACAGTTTCGTATTTTGCCAGATGTAACGACGATATTGACTATGAACACCAGCTTCTGCTACTCATTTTCGTGTTGTAGATCTTAAGAATGCTTTCTTTAGCATTCCTATACACAAGGATAGCAGATATCTGTTCGCGTTTACCTTAGGGGGACTCTTGTCTACATTCACCTGTGCACCACAAGGATACATGGAAAGTCCCAGCATCTACAGAGGGCTTTGAAAGAACAGCTTCATACACTTGAGTTGCCCACCACTTGTACATTGCTTCAGTACATAGATGATCTTCTATTAGGTGCTGATTCAGAAAGTGCCTGTAAGGAGGGCACCGTGTTGTTGCTTATTCACCTAGCAAAACATGGACAAAAAGCTTCACTGAAAAAGTTTTAATATTGTCGACAGGAGGTCGCCTATTTAGGCTATCTCCTGTCAAAGGAGGGAAGAAGGTTGACGCCTGAACGGATTAAAACCATTTCTAGCATGTCTGTCCCAAATACACAGAAAGAAGTCAGAGCCTTGATAGGAATGTAGGCAGTGGATCCCCAATTTCTCACTAGTGATCAAACCAATGTTGGCTTTGACAAATAAGGGCATTTCTTTGCCATTGCCATGGAACTTGGAACACCAGAAAGTGTTTGATCTGCTCAAGACTGCACTGTGTTCAGCACCAGTTTGGGCACACCAAATTATGCAGAGGCCTTCGAGTTGTATGTGCATGAACTTGATGGATGTGCTTTGGCTGTATTAACGCAGGAACATGGAGGGAAGAATAGACTGTGTGGTTACTTTTCTTCCGCCGTTGATCCTGTTGCATGCGCTTTGTCAAGATGTCTGAGAGCTGTTGCTGCTGCTGCTGCGTCTGTAAAACAGAGCAACGGTATGGTCCTAGTCTATGCTTTAACCTTGTTGGTACTTCACTCTGTAGATGTTCTATTAAATAGAATGCAAACACAACACCTCACCTCCGCACGATTAACGAGATATGAATTTATCTTGTTTGCACTGCATATACAAATCAAGAAGTGTTGTGTATTGAATCCGGCTGAACTATTACCTTTCCCGCAAGGTACTGCTTGCAGTGACGAAATGTCACATGACTGCCTTTACACCACAGAACAAGAAACCAAAGGCAGGGTTGATTTGAAAGATACACCTTTGAACAACCCACAAGGGGAGCTGTTTTGCGATGGCTCCCATTTCAAACTTCCGGAAGGTACCTCCACGGCTGCTTATGCCATCACTACACTAAGCATGATTGTGGAAACCAAAAGAATTTCGCATGACTCCACGCAAGCCGCAGAGATTACTGCATTGACTCGAGCTTGTGAACTTTCCGAAGGGCTTAAAGTAAACATATATACAGATAGTCAGTATGCTTTTGGGGTAGTTCACAACTTCGGTAGACATTGGACAGAACAAGATTTCTTGACCTCACATGGAACGAAGATTCATTATGGCTCCTTGATAGTGCGGTTACTTTCAGTGCTTGCACTTCCCACTCAGTTAGCGATCATGAAATGCGCAGCGCATCAGAAAATCATAAATGATGTAGGAAAAGGGAACGCTTTCGCTGACCAGATAGCCAAACAAACTGCTACTGATCTCTATTCAGATATGTACACTACAAGGGAAGCCACAAATGTCTGTACCATAGATGAATCAATTGAGTCTGTAAAGAATATCCAAGCCGATGCCACTTCAGAAGATACTAAGCAATGGGCTGAGGGTTTGGCGAGGTTGGATGATGATGGGTGTTGGGTGGATAAGTTAGAGGGAAAATGGATGCTGCCAGATGCGTACATTACTATGATGGCCGCAATAGCCCATGGGCCCACCCACATCTGCGCGAGGAAGATTTGCAAAATGTTAGAAAATGTCTGTGTGAATGATAACATCTCGAAAACAGCCGAGCGTTTTGTCCAGAGTTGCATGATCTGTCTACAGCACAATAATGGGAAGGGCACATCGAAACCAAGGGGTAGTTTTGGTCCAACCTCTGCCCCCTTTGAAGTGATCCACTTTGACTTTATTGAAATGGAGCGTTGCAACAATTTTAAAATCGTTTTGGTTGTTATTTGCGCCTTTAGTAAAAGGGTTGAAGCCTTTCCTGTAAAAGATGCCATAGCAATGACAACAGTGAAAACCATGCTTAAGGAATATTTTCCTAGGTTTGGTTTGCCAAGGGTCATCTGGTCGGACAATGGTCCACATTTTATCGCTGCTGTAATTCTGCAGATATGTGCGGGATTATAGATCGATAAACGGTTCCATTCGGCTAGACATGCTCAGAGTGCTGAATTGGTAGAGAAACACAATGGAATTTTAAAGAACAAGCTCGCTAAGACGTGTGCCGGTACCAATTTGAAATGGCCAGACGCCTTACCGATAGTGTTACTGTCAATGCGCACCACCCCACAGACTAAGACTGGGCTCTCCTCATATGAAGTGGTAACGGGTAGGCCAGCTAACATTTGGAACCTCCCAAAACCCAGGGCTCTGAGGGGCATTGAGCATGTACTTCTTTCCGATTATTGTGAGCAGTTAACTAAAAATCTGTATTTGATTTACCAACAGGTGCGAGAAGCCCTCCTGGCAAAATACGAGCGGCCAGGTCATAGTATCTGACCTGGGCAGTGGGTGCTCATAAAGGCATTTGAAAGAGCATCCTGTCTCGCACCGCAGTGGAGAAGGCCACACCAGGTCCTCCTGGCCACACAGACAGCAATTCGGGTGGAAGGCAAGAGGCATTGGATACATGCGTCGCATGTCAAAGGATACCCTTCCCTTTGCCACACGACAAAGAAGATACAGAAAAACTTACTTGCTCTGCTCCCAATGATCATTCAGGATTGAGCAGTACTGCGAGTGCTTCGGAGACACTCCCTGAGCCGTGGGGCCTGGGGAAACAGCTGCTTCATCTCCACACTCTCCTGCAGATCCTTTTGCACCAATGTTAGGTTCTGCTGTAAATTCATCACTTCCATCAGGAAGCAACGGCACGCTGTTCGCAGATCACACTGTACCAGGAGTCACAAGGTACAATCTGCATCCTTAGAGTTTGACTTACTGCACGGTTCGGCTGTGCCAACAGGAAAATCATCATACGACTTGTCCTTTGCCCTGTTTTTTGTATACGAAGGAAAAATAGTTGGCTGGGGATAGGGAAAGACTAAGAAAACGTGTGATCTGGAGATCACCAGCAAATGAACTACAGTGTTTTCCTTTCGCAGAACTTTGTCGGTGAAGAGCTTCCAAGGAACAATGCCTGTTATCGCCTCTACCCGTACAGAACGAATAAGTAACTGTGTGGCCAGAAAAGACAATGGACGATCGAATACATGGTCTTTTAAAACGTATTGTTTTCTTGTAATCATGTTAAATGGTTTCACAATAGTAATCGCTTTAGGATTTTGGTAAATGGAAGAAATACGTCAGCTCGAAAAAAAAATTGCCTACTGAAAATGTACCCACTGTATCTACACCTTTTGTGCATCTGCACACTCTATCTCCTAGAGACTCTCAACACAGACAGAGTTACCACAATAACACACTACTGCTTATAATGAATGCAACACTCACCTTCTTTAACAGGTCTAACTGTTGGGTCTGCTCTCATTTACCGCAACATGGAGACAAAGGGTTGGGCTGGTATATTCATCCTTTGCCTCTAATAACTGCATGTTATGCTTCTCTAAGGGCACTATTCTTTGGCCGATGGAATGATAGCATCTCGGGGAACTTTGATGGAACGAATTTGAATGAGTTTGAAAGACAAGTTCTAACGTCCCTGGGATGCTTACTTTTCGCAAATAGAAGCCAGCTAAATGTCGCTTCCATTAGGCCTTCTGATAGACTGTCTCGACCTTTTCAATATGTTCAATGTTAGGGGGATGTTGTACACAGACAATGCAAACGTTAGGACAAAAGGTACGCGCACAGGAAAGAATGACCAACAAATTTGTGTTGAAGGAAATTCCTGTTACAGCCCTTATGGCGATCGATATCTCTGATGATTGTGATTCAGGTTGTATGGACATTGAGACGTGGAGTTACTCGTAAAGTGACTAATTGTAGTTTAGCGCTTGGCTTAGGCCAAAAGGAGGGTTTGTTAAACGTGAAATCATATTGTGCCTCCTTTTGATTCACATTGGCCTAAGCCTAGTCGCTCTACGAAGAAAACCACGTTGCAAAGTTTCGATTTTAGATCGACTTTGCCGCCATTTTAGGTTAATTCGCCATTTTGATTTCTGTTCATGTGATTCTCTGTTCTAAAATGGTGGACTATGTTTATAACTTGCAACCAAGCCTTCCTGACCTTTGAGTTCTGTTAATGGTTAGACTGTCCGAGGGCCGACTTTTTAGACTAGGTAATAAGACCTTGCCCCAAGCATGACTTTTGGTCTAAGGATTGTCTGCACTAACAAGCCTCATCCACAAATACACATTGAGGACAATGTTATGTAAATGCCGAGTGTGGACACTGGCAGAACTACATTGTGAAGGGATATGTACTAAGGCTCACTGCTAAATCCAGGAATACACTTCTCCATTGAAACTTGTCGGAAACAAAAACCTATGTAATCCGTGTGCATATTATTGTATGAGCTATATGTGAACTCGGCACAAATTCTAGAGTGCAGATTATTAACCTCTCCCTCCTCACTCTGACGGGCTGGTACTCATTGCAGGGTGTCGAGAGCCAAATAGCTATCTGTATTAGATCTGTGTTTCTTTGTAACTGCGCAGTATTAAAGATCTGTGAATCTTTATAGCCCGTGTTTGGTGCATTTCCTTTTGCTTTTACAGATGGCGCCCGAAGAGGGATCCTCAAGATTGATGCCATCTCGTTGAAGTGTTGACATGGCTATCGGACCGGGATCGGACAGTGAGAAAGGGGGCCCCTTCTTGGATGAGACACGATACCTCAACAGTACTGCATGACCTGATCCCTGGACGGTGAGCCCGCGGTCCGAGATGGCATCTTGACGAGGGTCCATATATCGAGGCGGGCAGTTTTGCCGAAATCACCAACCACAAGGGCCCTTTGTTGTCCTTTGTAATCCGATCGGACCTCCCTTAGTTCTTTGGTCAGGTGAGTCGTGACCCGATTCTTAAGTATCCTGATAATTTGATTTTGGGGTATTGTCCTTGCGAGAACAATTATTGACCAGGTAACACCAGGAATCTGATATGCCTGAGAAAATTGTCTTTTTCAGGGCATTATTCTGTGTACTATGTACTGTAAGCGTGGCATAGGTAGTGTAGTGTTTCATGATATTTGGCACAGACAAACTAGACATGCTTCCGAACTTCAGTGGCCAACCAATGGTAGCTTTGAGATTCCTCGTATAGAATATTTAGAGTCTATATTGTTAAAGAAAAAAGCTACACCTGCAGCATTTGATGTATTACAAAATTGGAAGAAAGAAGCTATGCAGCAACTTAAAAGTAGAGAGAAACATGCACGCCGACATATGTCCAAAGCTGAATAAGCGTTATTGTATGATCAACAGAAACAGTCAGAGTCAGTTAGAAATATGAATAGGGCTTTTCAACTCAGCATTCAGAAGATATATCCGTTTAAAGATTTTCATGTGTCTGATGAATTAATTAACAAGCTTCTAAATGAACTAAGGCCAGGTGCCACTGCGCCACCTCCGTATGTACCTATTCCTGTTACTTTACCTCTTCCTGCTATCGTCCCTCCTCCCGTAGTAATTCCTGCTCCTCCTATTGTTCCTCCTATTGCTCCTCTTCCTCCAGTTTTTGTTCCTCCTCCTATCATTGCTCCTCCATCTATACCTGCGTCTTTTCCTACTGTTACGGGTCTGGTAGATTTGTCTTCTACACCATTGATAGCACCTTTGTTTCCGATTGTACATTTCGTCTACTCTTCCTCTTCCAAGTGGTTCTGTCCCACTTGTAGTTGATAAGGGAGCGGAATCAAAGATTGTAACTCGCAATACAGTATTTAAAGAGAGAAAGCGCGATTTGACTGCATGGCTAGACAGTGCATGGAGAAGGGTGGACAATCTGATGTTTTTGTCACACTCTCTAATCTAGAAAGTTTTCCTGAGAAAAATGTTTTTATCGAAGGGCTGGGAATTCATTTATCCGTAATGTGGAACAGACTGAATGATGTAGATCTCCCACAAGGGTTGATGGATCTGAATGTTTTAGCATATTCAAGAGATACTGCAGAGAAAGTATATGAGCACGTCAAGAGGGTTTTTGAGTATAGAAGGGAGTTAGAAAGGTTACGGAATGAAGAAATTGATGGTGATAGTTTGAGCGGTATTTTTGTACAGAAGTGGTTCCTTCCTCTTTGTAAGTCGATGAGTGAGGAAACACGAATTTGCACAAAAGATGCAATTAGATGGATTTCAGATATGTCGATATCTCCCATAGAAGTATATGAGACGTATAGTCAGTATACGCCAGAAATGCAGAGGAAAGTGATACAGGTTATGGTAGAATACCTGCAGGATGAATGTATAAAAAGAAAGATTTGTTGTCCCGCAGAATTATTGAATGTCTATAAGAGAGCTTTTTCGTCTGACACTCCTTCAGCTGCTTTAGCACTCGATTTAGCTCTGTTGCTCAGTAAGCGTTCGGAGTTGCGTACTTCTCAGTTGCCTATGAGAGAGGTTCCTCCGACATTTGTCCCAAAAGTTGAGGTTGCGGCTAATGCCGCAGCAGGTACTGCTCCTTATGACATTCCTGCACATTATGTATCACAGTTTGTTCATGTCCCATTCTCAAGACAGGAAGTGAACACCATCAGAAAATCCATTCCAGATATTAGAAAGTATCCGACAGGGTTCTATAAAGAGATAGAATCTGTCTTGTAGTCGTCAATATTTACTCTGAGTGATATAGATTTGTTATTTTCCGTGCTCCTACCCATTGATTTGTGGAAACAGAATAGTACAGTAGATGATGTACCAGGTTTAGGGGACACATGGGATAATATGGCTAGACAAGATAGAGATAGACCAGCTGGCGAGAGACCACCACAGGTAATACTGACTTTGCCTGATAGAATAGTGACAAAACTGGAAGCCTTAATTCCTGAGAGAAGGATTGTCTGGGCGCAAACTTACTGCTTGTGTCCAAGCAAAGTCTGAGGGTGCTACCATCAGGTTGAACAAGTGTTTTCAGATTTCAGTGGACAAGATTTGAGCACAGAGTCTGGGAAATTATTATTTGTAGACACATTTGTGCATGGATTGTTACCTGACGTCCAGTTGCAAATTATGACTTCCGAGAGCGCTTGGCAAGCTAAGTCTCAATCCGAAGTGTTGCATATGGCTCAGTATTGTGAAAACCAAGTCAATAATGAGAAAGAAAGGATTGAAAAGAAAAAGGGAGACTTGAAAACTAAGGTGTTGTTGCAAAAGATTTTTAGAGGTCCTAGAGGGGGTAGTACACAGTTTAGGGGACAGTATGTTCCACAAGGTAATGTGCCGTTGGATCCTTTACACGTGAACCTATGTGCTTATTGCAGACAAGAGGGTCATTGGCGAGCACAATGCCCGATCCTCCAGCAGAGGTCGAATAACACATTTGGCATCATGGGTAGACGATCCAGAGGCCGCCCTTGGGCTGGGGATCCTGGTAGAAGCCAGTTTTCTCAGAATTCACAGCCTTTTTCGCAAGACAATCAGTCACTGAGTATGGATAATAGAAACATTTTTGATCATCCTTCTACTGCATATCTCTCTGAAGACCTTCCTTTTGACGATATACTGCTTCGCTAGGATTGCCCGAAGCAGGGCTTGGAACCAATGCCTATTCCCATTAATCAGAAAGGTCTCTACATTGAAATGATAGAGGGAAATAGGAAACATCTATTCTTGATAGATACTGGAGCACAGAAGTGTTCCATTGACGATTCACGAATTCCAAACATTCCACTGTCAGGGCAAACCAAAGTTTCTGTGGACTTTTCTGGTACGCCAGTGATTAGCCCGGTTTCTTCGCCGGTACCGATTACACTGGGTCCATTCACGGACCACTGTCCATTTCTTTTGACAATGAACTGTGGAGAGAATTTGTTGGGGTTGAATCTGTTGAAGGAATGAAATGCGGTAATTCATTGTTCTTCGGATGGAGTGCGTTTGACGATTTCATCACAGCAACTTTCTGCCTCACAGTTCCTGACTAGACCTTTGCCGCCAGAATTTAGTGACGTTCCGGAGCATTTATAGGCGATTGATGACAACGATGTAGGTGTTTTACAGATTGAGCCTGTTAAAATCATTTTGAAACAAGGAGTAAAGTTGCCACGTATTCCTCAGTATAAGATTTCGGTTGATGATGAACAAGCTTTGAAGTGTATAGTTTCCGATTTTGTACACTGTGGGGTAATTGAAGAAATTGCAGGTAGTTTGTGCAATAGTCTGATTTTGCCTGTGTATAAGAAAGGAGATAACACAATTCCTTTTCGTTTTATTATTGATTTACGCGCCATCAATAAGATTGTTGCTCCACAGTTTCGTATTTTGCCAGATGTAACGACGATATTGACTATGAACACCAGCTTCTGCTACTCATTTTCGTGTTGTAGATCTTAAGAATGCTTTCTTTAGCATTCCTATACACAAGGATAGCAGATATCTGTTCGCGTTTACCTTAGGGGGACTCTTGTCTACATTCACCTGTGCACCACAAGGATACATGGAAAGTCCCAGCATCTACAGAGGGCTTTGAAAGAACAGCTTCATACACTTGAGTTGCCCACCACTTGTACATTGCTTCAGTACATAGATGATCTTCTATTAGGTGCTGATTCAGAAAGTGCCTGTAAGGAGGGCACCGTGTTGTTGCTTATTCACCTAGCAAAACATGGACAAAAAGCTTCACTGAAAAAGTTTTAATATTGTCGACAGGAGGTCGCCTATTTAGGCTATCTCCTGTCAAAGGAGGGAAGAAGGTTGACGCCTGAACGGATTAAAACCATTTCTAGCATGTCTGTCCCAAATACACAGAAAGAAGTCAGAGCCTTGATAGGAATGTAGGCAGTGGATCCCCAATTTCTCACTAGTGATCAAACCAATGTTGGCTTTGACAAATAAGGGCATTTCTTTGCCATTGCCATGGAACTTGGAACACCAGAAAGTGTTTGATCTGCTCAAGACTGCACTGTGTTCAGCACCAGTTTGGGCACACCAAATTATGCAGAGGCCTTCGAGTTGTATGTGCATGAACTTGATGGATGTGCTTTGGCTGTATTAACGCAGGAACATGGAGGGAAGAATAGACTGTGTGGTTACTTTTCTTCCGCCGTTGATCCTGTTGCATGCGCTTTGTCAAGATGTCTGAGAGCTGTTGCTGCTGCTGCTGCATCTGTAAAACAGAGCAACGGTATGGTCCTAGTCTATGCTTTAACCTTGTTGGTACTTCACTCTGTAGATGTTCTATTAAATAGAATGCAAACACAACACCTCACCTCCGCACGATTAACGAGATATGAATTTATCTTGTTTGCACTGCATATACAAATCAAGAAGTGTTGTGTATTGAATCCGGCTGAACTATTACCTTTCCCGCAAGGTACTGCTTGCAGTGACGAAATGTCACATGACTGCCTTTACACCACAGAACAAGAAACCAAAGGCAGGGTTGATTTGAAAGATACACCTTTGAACAACCCACAAGGGGAGCTGTTTTGCGATGGCTCCCATTTCAAACTTCCGGAAGGTACCTCCACGGCTGCTTATGCCATCACTACACTAAGCATGATTGTGGAAACCAAAAGAATTTCGCATGACTCCACGCAAGCCGCAGAGATTACTGCATTGACTCGAGCTTGTGAACTTTCCGAAGGGCTTAAAGTAAACATATATACAGATAGTCAGTATGCTTTTGGGGTAGTTCACAACTTCGGTAGACATTGGACAGAACAAGATTTCTTGACCTCACATGGAACGAAGATTCATTATGGCTCCTTGATAGTGCGGTTACTTTCAGTGCTTGCACTTCCCACTCAGTTAGCGATCATGAAATGCGCAGCGCATCAGAAAATCATAAATGATGTAGGAAAAGGGAACGCTTTCGCTGACCAGATAGCCAAACAAACTGCTACTGATCTCTATTCAGATATGTACACTACAAGGGAAGCCACAAATGTCTGTACCATAGATGAATCAATTGAGTCTGTAAAGAATATCCAAGCCGATGCCACTTCAGAAGATACTAAGCAATGGGCTGAGGGTTTGGCGAGGTTGGATGATGATGGGTGTTGGGTGGATAAGTTAGAGGGAAAATGGATGCTGCCAGATGCGTACATTACTATGATGGCCGCAATAGCCCATGGGCCCACCCACATCTGCGCGAGGAAGATTTGCAAAATGTTAGAAAATGTCTGTGTGAATGATAACATCTCGAAAACAGCCGAGCGTTTTGTCCAGAGTTGCATGATCTGTCTACAGCACAATAATGGGAAGGGCACATCGAAACCAAGGGGTAGTTTTGGTCCAACCTCTGCCCCCTTTGAAGTGATCCACTTTGACTTTATTGAAATGGAGCGTTGCAACAATTTTAAAATCGTTTTGGTTGTTATTTGCGCCTTTAGTAAAAGGGTTGAAGCCTTTCCTGTAAAAGATGCCATAGCAATGACAACAGTGAAAACCATGCTTAAGGAATATTTTCCTAGGTTTGGTTTGCCAAGGGTCATCTGGTCGGACAATGGTCCACATTTTATCGCTGCTGTAATTCTGCAGATATGTGCGGGATTATAGATCGATAAACGGTTCCATTCGGCTAGACATGCTCAGAGTGCTGAATTGGTAGAGAAACACAATGGAATTTTAAAGAACAAGCTCGCTAAGACGTGTGCCGGTACCAATTTGAAATGGCCAGACGCCTTACCGATAGTGTTACTGTCAATGCGCACCACCCCACAGACTAAGACTGGGCTCTCCTCATATGAAGTGGTAACGGGTAGGCCAGCTAACATTTGGAACCTCCCAAAACCCAGGGCTCTGAGGGGCATTGAGCATGTACTTCTTTCCGATTATTGTGAGCAGTTAACTAAAAATCTGTATTTGATTTACCAACAGGTGCGAGAAGCCCTCCTGGCAAAATACGAGCGGCCAGGTCATAGTATCTGACCTGGGCAGTGGGTGCTCATAAAGGCATTTGAAAGAGCATCCTGTCTCGCACCGCAGTGGAGAAGGCCACACCAGGTCCTCCTGGCCACACAGACAGCAATTCGGGTGGAAGGCAAGAGGCAGTGGATACATGCGTCGCATGTCAAAGGATACCCTTCCCTTTGCCACACGACAAAGAAGATACAGAAAAACTTACTTGCTCTGCTCCCAATGATCATTCAGGATTGAGCAGTACTGCGAGTGCTTCGGAGACACTCCCTGAGCCGTGGGGCCTGGGGAAACAGCTGCTTCATCTCCACACTCTCCTGCAGATCCTTTTGCACCAATGTTAGGTTCTGCTGTAAATTCATCACTTCCATCAGGAAGCAACGGCACGCTGTTCGCAGATCACACTGTACCAGGAGTCACAAGGTACAATCTGCATCCTTAGAGTTTGACTTACTGCACAGTTCGGCTGTGCCAACAGGAAAATCATCATACGACTTGTCCTTTGCCCTGTTTTTTGTATACGAAGGAAAAATAGTTGGCTGGGGATAGGGAAAGACTAAGAAAACGTGTGATCTGGAGATCACCAGCAAATGAACTACAGTGTTTTCCTTTCGCAGAACTTTGTCGGTGAAGAGCTTCCAAGGAACAATGCCTGTTATCGCCTCTACCCGTACAGAACGAATAAGTAACTGTGTGGCCAGAAAAGACAATGGACGATCGAATACATGGTCTTTTAAAACGTATTGTTTTCTTGTAATCATGTTAAATGGTTTCACAATAGTAATCGCTTTAGGATTTTGGTAAATGGAAGAAATACGTCAGCTCGAAAAAAAAATTGCCTACTGAAAAAGTACCCACTGTATCTACACCTTTTGTGCATCTGCACACTCTATCTCCTAGAGACTCTCAACACAGACAGAGTTACCACAATAACACACTACTGCTTATAATGAATGCAACACTCACCTTCTTTAACAGGTCTAACTGTTGGGTCTGCTCTCATTTACCGCAACATGGAGACAAAGGGTTGGGCTGGTATATTCATCCTTTGCCTCTAATAACTGCATGTTATGCTTCTCTAAGGGCACTATTCTTTGGCCGATGGAATGATAGCATCTCGGGGAACTTTGATGGAACGAATTTGAATGAGTTTGAAAGACAAGTTCTAACGTCCCTGGGATGCTTACTTTTCGCAAATAGAAGCCAGCTAAATGTCGCTTCCATTAGGCCTTCTGATAGACTGTCTCGACCTTTTCAATATGTTCAATGTTAGGGGGATGTTGTACACAGACAATGCAAACGTTAGGACAAAAGGTACGCGCACAGGAAAGAATGACCAACAAATTTGTGTTGAAGGAAATTCCTGTTACAGCCCTTATGGCGATCGATATCTCTGATGATTGTGATTCAGGTTGTATGGACATTGAGACGTGGAGTTACTCGTAAAGTGACTAATTGTAGTTTAGCGCTTGGCTTAGGCCAAAAGGAGGGTTTGTTAAACGTGAAATCATATTGTGCCTCCTTTTGATTCACATTGGCCTAAGCCTAGTCGCTCTACGAAGAAAACCACGTTGCAAAGTTTCGATTTTAGATCGACTTTGCCGCCATTTTAGGTTAATTCGCCATTTTGATTTCTGTTCATGTGATTCTCTGTTCTAAAATGGTGGACTATGTTTATAACTTGCAACCAAGCCTTCCTGACCTTTGAGTTCTGTTAATGGTTAGACTGTCCGAGGGCCGACTTTTTAGACTAGGTAATAAGACCTTGCCCCGAGCATGACTTGTGGTCTAAGGATTGTCTGCACTAACAAGCCTCATCCACGAATACACATCGAGGACAATGTTATGTAAATGCTGAGCGTGGACACTGGCAGAACTACATTGTGAAGGGATATGCACTAAGACTCACTGCTAAATCCAGGAATACACTTCGCCATTGTAACTTGTTGGAAACACAAACCTATGTAATCCGTGTGCATATTATTGTATGAGCTATATGTGAAATCGGCATGAACTCTAGACCGCAGGTTATTAACCTGTAGAGGGGCTGGACAATATTGTAGCAGATGTATAAAAATGCAAATGTTTAGATGTCCAGCACTCTCCATCCTCACTCTGATGGGCTGGTACTCATTGCGGGGTGTCGAGGGCCAGACAGCTATCTGTATCAGATCAGTGTTTCTTTGTAACTGAGCAATATTAAAGATCTGTGAATCTTTATAGTCCGTTTTTGGTGTATTTCCTTTTGTGGTACTCAGCCTTGATATTTCCTTGCTTTTACAGAGGGAGAGGCACCAGTTTGGGGAGGGGCCCTACCACGGCGCCGAGCGGTACTACGACATCACTGGCAGGTGCCGCCTGGCGCCGGAAGTATAGAGCCAGGTGCTCCCGGGTGTGTATAGCAGCAACTTCTTTGGTTGATTTGTTGATCACCTTATAATATAATATATGTGGGAGAAAAGCCTTGCAGCTCTGTCTTAATGTGAAGGCACATGAAATTATGCTTGCAGGCGGTTGAGGGTCACCCTGGACCCCTTCCTCTCTGCCGGTTCATAAATATGGGCTCGGCAATAAAGGAATTCCAATTAGAGGAGATGAACAGATGCATGGATGTCGGGGGTCATTTCTGGTTCTGTTTCTCTAATGAATGCTTTTGGATGTTACTCTGCTGAAGTGCGAATACTTGGGTGCTTGGTGTTTGAATAGTCTTGTAGATGGCAGTGGCATACCTGCGGAATGTGGGTTACATTTGTAGTGAAGATGGATGCAGGCTCGCGTGCAGGTTTAATGTTATGTGGTTGTCAACGATCAATGACGCATTAAAACTACATTTAGTGAGGGGTGTTCCTGCAAGGTGAGACGGGGCAAGGGTATGCCTTATTCTCATTAGGTTGCGATTGGAACAAAACGGTGATAGTTGAAAATGGAATTTGTTTTCCTTCAGGACAGAATGTTCTGGATGTTTTAGATAGTAACCAAGGTGGGATTTCTTGGGGGAAATGTAATGCAAGTGGTGCTATTTACGGTATATGTATTCACCAACAGTGAGCACAGCTAATGGCGGCATGTTGGAATTAATACAGTCATTGGCCGTTGTTGCGGGGTTGCCGGTAAAACCCGCTGGTAGGCGGTGGGTTACCGGCAACCCAGGAACACTGTTTCCGCTGTCAGACATCCTGGTGCCAACGGGATATCATGGCAGGCGGGGGAACGGTAAATCCCCATTCCTTAGGAGTCCCGTAGGACTCCACAGAAACAGGGTCACTGAAGCTAACAGTGCTGGTGCTTCAGTGAAAACACTGCCGGTTCGGGCCTGAATTCCCGGCAGGTCAGGCCTGCCGGGAGTTCTATGCACCTACTGGCAGACGCTTAGTTTGCCAGGCCGGAAAGTGTGCTAGTATGTTGCTACCGGCACCCTTATTTCCAGACCGCCAAACTTGTAATGAGGCCCATTGTCTGGAATTAGTTTCCCCAAGTTTAAGCATTGACGTCTGTTGGTTTGAGCCTTTGGTCTGGATAGTAAGATGTGGCACTTGGCATCCTAGGTGGTTAACAATAGCAGTCAGATGGGCACAAACAGAGGTTACGATCAGTAGGGTAGGGTTGGCAGAAGAGGCCTGGCCAGCCCTCATTGGCTACGGATCAATGTTGCGAGTTGGCAGGCGAGATCCTTCACAGAAAAGGGGCACATGGGTTGGTGTTGGCCTTCTGCAGGATATTTTCATGCTTTTATGGGTCATCTTGCATTCTAAGTACAGAGCGATCGCAAGAAGTTGCCCATGCTTAATGTCAGGTTTTCAGTCGTGGTTTTTATGGGGCTTGTCTGTTATATGCTTGCCCCTGGCAGCAGTCTTGTTGCCCGTAGTCACTTTTGGGTGGAGGTCCCAACGCAAGCAGTGCTGGAGGGTTTTGGGCATCTGGGTTCTGCAGGGGTCAGGGGGTCGGGATCCCAGGGTGCTGGACACGGGCCGATGCTATATGGGCCTCCAGGTACAGTTTCCCAGGGGATTGTGGTGGGTAGTGGGCCACCCTCTTTCTGCTGGGGGTGTGCCTACACAAAATGGCAGGTGTTTGCAGTTGTGGTTTCATAGGGCTTTGGTGATAGATGCTTGCCCCATGGTGGCAGTCCTGGTGCCCGGAGCCATTTGTGCAAGGTCCCACCCTGAGCAAGGACAGGGCATTGAGGCAGTTGGGGTCTCCAGGGGCCGGGAGAGCGGGATCCAGGGGTGCTGGACTCAGGCCAAGGATCTGTGGGCTTCTCTAGGTATTGTTTCTCAGGTAGTGTGGCCGGGGGCTCATCTTGCTGCCGTCATGTGTCTGTAACTAAGTCTGTGGGGTGCCTAGGTGTAGTTTCCCTTGAGGTTGTGGTAGGCAGGCAGTCATGCCCTTATGCTGGGCATGTGCCCATACTAAATGGCAGGTTTTTACGGTTGTGGTTTCACAGGGTCTTTTATCATGGATGCTTGCCCCTGGGCAGCAGTCCTGATGTCCACAGCCATTTGTGTGCAAGGTCCCACTCTGAGCATGGACGGGGGGGAGGTTTGTGGCAGTTAGTTAAGTATGATTAGCG
Organism: Ambystoma mexicanum; assembly: GCF_040938575.1. Lineage (NCBI taxonomy): Eukaryota > Metazoa > Chordata > Amphibia > Caudata > Ambystomatidae > Ambystoma > Ambystoma mexicanum. The sequence continues at coordinate 587,228,092 of NC_090929.1, forward strand.
AATAAAAGAAGATAACTAGTAAGAAGGAAAGGGGAGTACGGAAGGGAAAGAAGAAAAGGGAATTGAAGAGGAGGCGAGGGAAGAGGGTAGTTGGAGAACTTTAATAGATAAAAAGTTAGCAACGTCTGAGGAGAGGAGAAAGAAGCAGGGTCAGGAAAGGAGGGAGTGAGAAGCCAGTCAAAAAACTGAACAAGCCGATGGGGTGAGGATAGAATTAGGTCTTTGAAGTATTGCTTCTTTGCAGCAAGAAGGGAAGTCATTCAAAGAATGGAGTGATGAGAGTAAAGTAAGGTCAGAGACTGAACAATATTTTTGTCAGCGCTGTTCTACACCACAGCGGGAGGAGACTAGGGAGTGGAAGTGAGGAGTAAACCAAGGCTGGGAAGGTTTGTGAGTGGGAGAGAATGGAAAGGCAGAGAATAGAGAATCAAGAGTGGAAGAGAGGGGGAAATTGAGAGAAGAAAGAGCAAAATTAGCGGGGAGAGAAGATAAGGAGGGGAGGGGGCAAGAAGAGGATTCAAGAAGAGGGTTCAAGAAGAGATAATAAACGATGTCAAAGCAATTGATATTGTAATGAACAAACGTGGGAGAATGAGCATGCTTAGTATGGGAGGGTGGGGAGGTGGGGGAATGAAAGGGAAGGAGAGCAGGGAATGGTCAGAAGAATAAAAAGGGGAGTCCAAGATAGGTGATAAAGGGGAGAACACATTAGATCAAGGAAGGACCCTGAATTGTGGGAGGGGGAGTAGAGTATTGAATGAGATTATAAGATTGGAGCAGGGGGAGAATGGGAGAAAATGAATGGATTGTTGTAAGATGTAAAAGTATACTTATTGTTCATGGAGCCCACTATGGCACTTTTGAGCAATTTTTCTAGGGGAAAAATCACAGTTTCATGAATGAATAGTGAGTTAACCAATACCAATACCGAGCCTGATCCTCCCAAACACTTTCCTTTTGCAAATAAATGCACATAGCCAAATCTCAGACAATGCGTGCTGTGAAAGACGTCCCTCACTTCACTTCCAATTTAGAAGCCACATGATTCTTCCTTTGGTTAAGGGTTGTGAGACCACTTATGGAATTAAACAATGCTTTATGCTGCCCTGGTGCTTCCTCTCCATGATTAGGGTGTTGACCTGAAGCATAATTTAAAAGCAGAGTTGGCTCGAGGGAAATCCCCCAAGCCCAGGAAACGAGGAGTCCAGAAATGTGACAAATTACTGCTTTATTAATCCAAAGCAGGGATAGGCACACAGATTTATGCAGCGTCCAAATGCACTCTCAGCTCATTACAGGCTGGTAGTGAGGTTTTATGTTGCTCTGACATCACAAACAAAAGTTACATTCCTGGGCTCTAGGCGAGATGGGATTGGGTGAACAATACAGACATGTGTCCTATAGAGGACAAACAATCGGATTGGTCTGGCCATATCTGATAGCTCCGCCTGGCACCACCCACAGGAGGCCAGTGTGAGCCGTGTCAATTTGGGACATTTACCAGCGTGTGAGCAAATATGATGGGTGGGGAAAGTCCTCATAGTACAACCTGTTTCCCACTAATGTTACCACTTCTTTAACTGCTCTGGCCCTGAGGAAGGACACTTCAGTCTCCAACCCCAGGCTGTGTTACATTTTTGCATCTTCCGTCTTCACCTTTATGGGAACAACAGTGCCTGTCTGCCTCGGATGAATGGTTCTTGTTCCCCAGGTTCAGATTGCCTGTTTGGGGACCATAAAATGTTAGTTTCTCTGCATGCATTTATAAAGGATTTCAGATCCCAGCCCTTGCAGGTGTGTTATCTTTTCTGCTGATTGGAACACTCGCTCCCAGCGTCCTTGGCAAGATTGGGCACAGTGATTGCACTGCCAGCTCTGCTTTGCGTTTCTCAGGGAAACCAGTGTGTCATGCCTCTCCCTGTGTTTTAAGCCTTCCATTCATTTCAGTGCAGCTGTGGCTTCCATTTTATTTTCATGGCTGTTCATGGTAGTTGCTTTTAGGTGTCAGTTCATGCGTACTCCTTTGCAACTATCTGATGCCTCTACGTGTGTGTGTTCAGCCATGTCACCTCTTCATGATTACCTTGGTGATGTCATCCACTTATGGTCTGTGGGGCTGCTTCAGTGTGTGACATCTGTCATTTTGGGGGAATGCTGGAGGAGGGTTGGTTTGAGGCCCCCTCAACAGACCTCTAAAAATATATAAGCCTGGAAACTACCCAAAGCAAACTTATATTTCTATTCAAACAGCCTTTCTGAAAAGTACTAGAATCGCAAACAATTTCCCTTCACCTGCTCACAATTACCCAGCTAACATCCAGTGCGGGCATGTTTCCGAATTTCTGACTAGAAATATCCACAACTTTCAGGAAACGGCTAAAGGCCCGCTTTGAGTTAAAACTAGCAGACAGGGAGATTGCAGATCTAGGGCAAGGGTCTCCGTTCAGAAAATAATGATCTAGTCACCTATTCACCTGCCATACAATGGATGGTCAGGGGGCTGGCTATGAAACAGTTTGAGCATTTGCCCAGTTGGATTCAAGCATCAAAGGCACCAGGAGCTAACCTCTTGATGGTTTAGGGCTGACTCTGTGCATGCGATAGCCACCCTTCCCTCTCAAGCCAAGGGCTGCCTTAACAGAGACAAAACAATTAAAAATATGCATTAGCATAACTAAAGGGCCTGTGAGACGTTCTGCAGCACCTTCCTACCGAATCCAGTGAAAAGTGAAGGCTGCTCACTAGTCAGCCACAGCTACACAATTCCTGTTCTCCTGTAGGACAGACAGCACAGTGTGTTAGGCGCTTCCTGCTGGGCTCTGTGATATCACTGTAGATCACTTTTATAGGATAAATCGCAGTGTTGCATGGTGAATCTGCTGGTACAATTATGCCCTGTTGTAGTAATGCATTTATTGTTTCCTTTATTCCTTCTTCTGCCTCTGTGGATAGAGGGTACTGTCTTACTCTGGGTGGCACTGCGCCTGGTTTCAGTTGTATTTTTATGGGCATTACCATCTGTAAAAGCCCTACGTCATGGGGCCTTGTTGTCCATAAATCTAGTTAGACTTGTTTCATATCATCATCAAAAATCAAAGGTGGTGCACTGACACTGGCCACAAGGGGGTTATTTATCTCTGTGTTGAATCATTATGTCACAGGGCACACACATTTCCATTACTATCTCCCCTGTCAGTGTCACCGTCAGTGAACAGCTCTTCGTCAGTAAGGTCATGCAGCGCTATGTTTGGGTCTATACACAACACTGTTCTCCACTCACATCCATGCGTGTCCAGTCCTATCACCACAATACGTTTGGCTGATACCTGCACCACCTGTAGGTCGATTGGGAGAATAGTGTCTGGCACAATTTCTGCGCTTAACACGGGGCGAAAAACAAAATCGGATGGCACCCTCCATTCCTTCCGCGTTATTTCAGGCATCACTCTAGCTAGAACCTGTATCCCATAGATGAACACGTCAACATGCATGGGCACCCCTCTCACTGCAACTTCATTTGTCATGGTACTGATCATTAACATTGCTCTTATTGGACACACCCCTGGGGTAGAGCACACTATTCCACCTTCTGTAAAGGTGATGGTCATGTTAAGCTTGCTAAGGAGGTCCCTCCCCAGCAAATCTATGGGTGAATCTTCATGGTATAATAGGGGTGCCCGCACCGTTTTTCCTCCCACCGTTATATCTAAATCTTTTGTGTAGGGAACCTTTAAGATTGCCCCATAAAATCCCTGCGTTTCCAAATTTCGGCCCGAGAGAGGAAAGCAGCCTTCCATCAAAGATGATCTTTCCACTCCTGAGTCCAACATGAAGATGATCTGCTTGTTTCCTATCTCCGCCCCCACCAGTGGTTCCTCTTCTGGACATAGGGTAGTCGATAGGACTGGACACTCAAGTGCTCTCTGTGGGCTGTCCTAATCTGGGTATGTGTTTGTTTCTGTTACAGATAAAATGCTCTCTGCGATCACTGCTGTTCCGCGGAACGGCGCTGGTGCGCCATTGGCGGTTGTAGCAAAAATATTTGGGTGGGCGTTCACCATAGTGTTTTGACGAGCTACTTGGGGCTGAATGCCCTGTTGCGGCACCTGTTATCTTTGTTGAATTTGTTGTGTCCCTTGCTGGTTATCATCATAATATTGCTCTCGTTGCCCGTGACCACCCATTGGTAATCCATAAGGGCTGCCCGGATGAGGGTGACCAAATTGTTGTTCATTTCCAGCGGGTGGGGGCCCTTGATAGTATCCCATGGGTCGGGTGCGGCATTCCCTTTAAAAATGTCGGCAGCTCCCACAATTCCAGCATGACCCTTGGCCAACTCCTCGGTTCCTTGTCCTCCAAAACCCCAACCTCCCTGTCCTCTGAACCCCCAGCTCCCTGTACCCACCTCGTCCTCTTGTAGGCCTTTCCTGCCATTGGGGACCCTCGTATTTCTCCTCGCCAGCCCATTGCTCCTGCCCATTTGCGGACCATGTTGCTGCCATCCTTGCCAGTGAACCTCCTGACCCCTCCTCCCTGTCTCCCTGTCTCTCAGTGTGCAGGGCTGCTGTAACCGCAGCGACCTTCACCAGTTTATTCTGTACAAGCTTGGCCTCGTCTGCCAATCTCCTCTGTGCAATTTCTTTTTCTCTTTCTCTGATCCTCCTACAGTAGTGTACTATAATGCTCTGAATTTCAGGCCAGCCCTGGGCTTCTATCCCAGCAATTTTATCCAAGACTTTACCTCCTTTGGGAGGCTTCTTTTGATGATAAAGTAGAAAATGGAGGTTGATTGGTCCCAAGCCATGCCCGTTTCCGATCTCCACAGGTCCTGCACCCAGAGAATGTACTGCACAGCCTCTTCCTCTTCCCCCATGTTACATTGCATCACCTAGTGTAAATCTGATGTATCAGGGAAGGTTCTCCGCAGTGCATCCCATACCTGAGCCCTTACATTGTTAAAGGCCGACCCATCATGGCGATCACAATTTATTGTAACTCCCGGGAAACCCGCCTTCACCCACACCGCGTCTGCTTGGTCTCCCACATAAGCTCTTCACGTCCCCTATAGCCAGCGGGACCCCTGCAGTGTTATTTTCAAATGGTAAATCTATTTTCCCACCCCTCCCGAAAGTGGGGGCAATAATTTCAACAGGTTATTCTTGTCCGTCTGCGCCCATGGTATGTAATGGGGTTCTCCCTGTTCCCTTGTGGATGAGAGGCATTTGCAGTTTCACTTTACTTCCTTTCTTACTTACTTTTACTCCTTTTGCTTTACTTAGTGACATGTTTCCCAACGTACTCCTTAACCTCCCCTGCCACCTTTGTCGTACCACCCCATCTTCTGGCTCCTCTCGTAGTGGCAGGGGCATTCCTGCTGCTGCTGCTCCTTCCTCATACCCATCTAGGTGGCTTCACACTTCCCTGTCTGATTCTCCACTTCCTTGTTCCTCCTCTGCTTGGCTACCTTCTTGTTCTACTCGTACTATCTTTATGGGGGTATTGTTAAGGCTGAAGAAAAACTCCCCAGATTTCCACTCATCTTCCGGCCTGCTAGATGCGTTCCCAGACGGGAGTGGAGATGGTGTTGGCCCGCCCGCTGACAGTGACGGCGCCTCTCCTCCCCGGGCAACATTTGGGCTCTGTCACATAATGCTCTCAATCGTGTCAACTCCATCTGTGTGGAGGCAAGTTGCCTTTCTAAATCACCAGTGAGGATTGCGATATTTACTGGAGGGGCGCTCGTGGGCCCATACAACCCCCTTGGATCGTAGGGAGGGGGGGCTGTAGCTGCGGCAGTGCAAAGTGCGCTTGGTGCAGGCAAATAAGAGGGGTCACTATATCCCGCAGCGGGCCTAGTTAATAGTGGGTAAAGCCTAGTGAGTTCTTCGTCCTCTGATTTTACCATTTTCCCTTCCGCTGTCTCTCCTCCCTCCCCTGCTGGGGCTGGTGCCGTCTCAGATGATACTTCCTTGTCTGTACTATTATGATGGGATGTTTCCTCAAACATCCTCCAGAGATCTAATACTTTGCGCCTATTTTGAAGTTGCTTTCCCCGGTACATTGCTGGCAAGTGGGTTGTCACAAGATCTAATATTTGCTTATCAAATGACCCTTTTTCCGGCCATACTTGAGACAATCCCTCTCCCTTTATCTCAGTGAGCTATTGATCATGGTATTTATGAATTTTCTCACTGTACAGGTGGAGGTGCTGGCAAATATGGGCTAATGGTGTATCTCCCCCCATGGCTCCCCTCTTCACTTTTGGGTTCACTGGGGTATGTGTTGTGTGTCAAAAATATAGTTAAGAAACACTTCTGTTTAGCTTATAATACTTCAACAAATACTGTGCAATGTGGCAATTTAAAAAAAAGCATTTTTCACTTACACCTTCTCCACTCCACATGAACAAAAAACAATCTTTATACTAATTCAATGGATAACAGTTACACATGTACTTTTTAGACGTATAAACACAATTGACTTTAACGACAATTAACATAAAACATAGAATTGCTTTGTTTCTAGCTGTACTCCCACCCTATCCTAGTTCACACTATCATATTCTTCTCCCACTCACTTTCCATGTCCCCCTTCTCTGAGCCCCTTCGGGTTGATCTCTAAAAGAGTTATGCTCACAAGAAAAAGAATTTGCTAATATCTCCTGAGTCTAGTCACTACACAAGACTCCTATGTTTTTTCTACTTTTATCTCCACTTATTTCCTGCACTGGTCGAGAGAATGCTACGCAGCGCCGCCTTGCACCCCCTTTCGGAGCTAGGTTCCCGTACTCTTCCCGTATTCCGTTACTTCTGTATTCACAACTGAATGGCCATATAAAGGAAAGAAAAGAAAAAGCTTACCAGTTACACTCACACAAGCCCTAGGCCCTAAATCTGACTCCCCACTATTCTCTCAGCATTATCCTTACACCCGTTACCTTTTTTAATTTTCCTCCTTTGAGATTCTCGCAACCAATACGCATGTGTCCGGGGTGCTCAGAGAGGCTCCGTTCACGGTTTATCCACAATTGGGGCCGCACCTCAATCAAGCCGTGACCCACCCTGGCAAACAGTCGAGTATTTGCAATGGCCGGGACCCTTGGAACCTCTCTTTGTGCACGCACTGGTCAGCCGCAGGAGGCGATGGTTTTGCTGGGGGGGTGTCCGGGATCTCACCGCACGACACAGGGGTATCTCTCGATGCACCTTCAAATCACGTCATGGTCACCAAGTGAAGGCGCTCACTCCCCACATCACCAACAAGAACTCAGAATAAAGGACACATCCCATTAGGGAATGAGACTAAGAGATTGGTTTGGAGATTCTGCAAAGGTTTATATAAAATTAAGCATCCAGAGAACTCTGCTGCCTTGAGAGCGCTCTGGCAAACATCACAGAAACAATAGGTTTTAAAGGGTTACAGTGTCATCAGTGACGATTTCTATACAATCTACAAGTTACAGTTCCATTGGTTAGGGAGGGGGTGCACATATAGTTCTGTAGGGGCCGTCTCCACAGGATTGGCTGAATACTTGGTGGGAGGTTGGACATCACGTGGTTCAGCTGGGCCAGTCCTTCGAGGTGAAAGTTGCGTCGGGTCCGGAGAGGTGGCTGGTTCTGGCTAAACTGATCTACACACTTATTCTAGACATGCAGTAAATAATGATAATCACTGTACCTTTTAAGTATGTATTAAAGGCCTATAAATTGTACAGGTGTGTTTGCATTACCCCACTTTGGGTCACTGGCGAGGTGAAGGGTGTGGGGTTCTTGCCCTTGAGGTAACCTGCAGGGGTCGGGATTGATAGCTGTCAGGTCTGGCACATCAGAGAGTGACGGGGGTGGAGTGACACATGTTAGTTTAGGCCCGGAATATACTGTGACAGGGCTCTAGTTTTATTGGGGGCACTCTAGGGTGGTCGGCAAGGAAGGGTCACACGTCTGGTACATCAAAAGAATAGCTTTGGAGGGGCACAAGGTTGAAGAGGCAGTAATCCTCCAACAGCTGGGCTGAGAGGTGCAGGAGCAGGTTTGTTGAGATGGATGAAGAGTCATGGTTTGGCCCGGTCACACACACGACAGTGATCTCAGAGGAAGAATGAAATGAATGCATTGTTTGATTGCAACATCCTGTCTCAGTGCATCAGTGAGAAAGGGACTTGGGAGGAACAGGCGCAGGAGGAAAAAGGTGGGGTTGTCAGTGCTCGCTGTGCACGGTGCAGCTGAGTGGAGAGGAGACTTTGCAATGCCAGAATGTGGCCTAGTCCAAAGATGGAGTCGAAGGCACACAAAATGGAGTCCAAGTGTGTCTTGCAATAGCCCCACCTCTGCTTATGCCAGGGCCTTATTCCCCATGGCTGCAGAAGGGCAAAGGAGGCGTCCCCCACTACTACAAGAGCAAGTGGTCCCTTTCGCATAGAATGTATAGGGGGGTGCTCAACCGACCCCCTCCTTCCTTACAAAGGACAGAATAATTTTGTCTTTCTGAGTTTAATAATAATTTGTATTAGCAGCAGTTCTGTGAAGCACTCTATGACACACACTATTATCAGTTCTGTTTATTTTGCCCTTGGCCTGGCCACACTGTCTTTTGAATGCTGATTTGGAGCACAATGAGAGAGAACATCAATGCATTACCTGGTAGATGCAGCCATGTTAGCGTTGGGCAGATGTGTTTACAGTGATGTATGGAGGGGAATATTTTAAAACATTTTGAACTGGGCTGGATTCCCATACTGCCCGAGCTGCTGGTGGCCTCCGGGTACACCCATGCCTTCTGGCTCAATTTGCAACCAAATAATACTCATTCCTACCAATTGTCCCAGTATCACGGGAGTCCGCTTCTACCAGTCCTGATTGTTTAGAAAACAGCACTTAGGATTTTGCAAAACGTATTTCTTCTTTTCCTAATATAAGTAGGGCCTGCAAACCATGTGTGCGTGTTCTTGGCTGAATCAACAGGTCTGCTTCAATGTTTTCCTCGTGACATGGTTTGAATTGGTACCTAAGGAAACATAAGGCATGTAGAGGCCCCTGGGAGGAAACCACAAGGAAGGAGAGCTAGTGCCAACCACACTGCGTGTCATGGCCGGGCATCATGGTGAGCAGGGCATCTGGCAAGAGCTGAACCACAATGGTGTCTAGGGGATCATGGGCTTTTCAGTGTCCATGTGATGCATCAGTGTGGGATCCCAGTAGTATGTCCTGTGACCTCCGAACCAACACGGGAGCATGGAGTTGCTGAGCTATTCCTTCCACAAAACTGGTAGATGGGGTCTGTGGCCATGCCTACAGTTAGCCTGTAGAAAGTGTACTTGCTTTGTGTGCTTCCCCAGTTCTTTTTGGACTCCTGCTATATGATGGACAGGGCTGCAGTAGGTTCTAGTATCTACCTGTTCCAGTATGTTCAAAATGTAATGCAGGCCTGCCTCCAGTCATTTGCTGGCTCTTGCAATAAAAGCGGCATTTCATGCTTGCCCTTTAACGGCAGATTCCCGATGTCCTTCCATCAGTTCTTGTGAGACTTTACAAAATATTCAAGGGTTTTATATTTTTATACCATTGTGATTTTTTACACTGATTCCAGGAGACACCCTGACTTTCTCTCTGTATACCTTAGAGCCAGCATGGAGCTTCTGGAAATGCCCATCACTTTGAACGGATGTCGAAGAAAGGGGTGAAACAAAGGGCTTGGGTCATGGCAGTCATGAAGGTTTGTGACACTAGCAGTTTCCTGACCGAGTGATGGATGGATTGCAAGATCTGTGGGTAGACAGTTCTTTAGAAGCATGTCTAGTAGTGGTTATGGGTTCCCCTGGGGTTGGTTCATTAATTGCCAGTTTTGCTTGCAAACCACCAAAGTGAAAGGTTTCTTGATGGCTGTTTGGTTTAGGTTACCTTACAGCAACATTTTCTTTTCAGAAACTCTAAGTGGACAAATTGGCACATCGGTGGACACTCTTTGCGCTTCTTTTAAAATCAGGGGTGTGCAAAGTTTGTTTTCCACCAGCAAAACTTTGCAAAGTTCCAGATTTTGCAACTTAGTGAAGTTGTGCAGTTTTAAGTGCAAACTAAATGATTTAACTTAAATTATCTTAACTTCCGAATCGTAACAAATATATTAATCTATTTAAAGTACATATGGTTATGTAAACGTGACCCACACATACAAACACACACATCTACATCTAACTATATATAATTAGTCTCAGTATAAGAGAAAGTGATCTTCTTGCTTGTTTGGAATCTCCTTATGGTTGGAATCTCCTTATGTTTGGAATCTCCTTATGTTGATGATCTCCCTTAGAGGCCCATGACTCTTTCACTTCTACCTCCAATTATTACACCAGACTACCTGCCCTTTTAAACCTAAATTTATATTTGTTTCTTCCATCATGGATGACAATCTTATTACCCTGTTTAAAAGTGCAGTGAGAGCCGGGCCTATCCAAGTTGAATTGGTACAAAAATACCAACACAAATATATCTAAGTCGGAACAATCAGTTATGAAAACACTTGAAAATAATAATGAATGGGTAATTAAACCAGCGGACAAAGGAGGCAGTATAGTCCTATGGAGTCACCATAAATATGTGCAAGAGGCCAACAAACAACTCAAAGATGGCAATTGTTATCCCGTATTAAAGCAATAACCTACGAAAGAGTTCAATTCAGAATTTAAAGAGGAATTATCAAATTGGTGCAGCGAGGGTCAGATAAGTAAGGATTAATGTATTACTTCTATGTCAAATACCCTACCATCCTGAGTTTTCACTTACTATCCAAAGCACAGAGAAATTCGAATTGCCCACCAGGAAGTCATATGGGGAGTTACATAGGCTCCCTTAACCCGCTTCCAGCTATGTAGATATGTTCCTATTACCTTTTGAAACAAATCTCCCTTCCTATGTAAAGGACACTAGAGAGGTCCCTAACAGATTTCAGGATGTTGCTTCGGAACGAGGTTTATTTGTAGTCAAATTTAATTTACTTTAATTTGTCTGTTTGGAGCGCTGCCAAAACGGCCCAGAGGCATACAGGCGGCTAGGACTAGAGTGTCTACGGAGATGGTTGTAGACAATACATGCAAAAACCCTAAAAACTAGCTGTCAAAGCTCCTAAAAGGTATTTATCTAAACAAACAGGTTTTCAGATTTTTCTCGAAACTGTCCAATGACTTGCATCTTCTGAGATCAAGGGGCATTGCATTCCAGCTCATGGGTGCTGCCACCCAGAATGCACTTCTTTTAACTAAATCCAAATTAGCTCTCGACCCCTTTAAAAGTTTAAGATCGTTTGATCTGAAGTTCCTGATTTCTTTTTTCTTGTTCAGTCTATCCGTGTCTATCCGTCACGTATGCTGGATACTGTCCTGACAGACATTTGTGGGTGATGGTGAGTAGGTGAAACTCAATTCTACCCTCTATAGGTTGCCAGTGGAGGCATCTCCTGGCATTAGAGACCTGTTAAAATGTCTTCAGTCCCATTATGGCTCTGATAGTGCTATATTGTACTACCTGTAATCTAGCCACCACTCCCTTCCCAATCACCACCAATAGACTACTGCAGTAATCAATCTTTGATCCAATAATCACTCAGGCCACTCTCTCACAGCTTTTTGGGACAGAAATGGTTGAATATGGGAGAGGAGTCTGATGTAATATGCAGCTGAGGTGACCAGACTACTCACCTGAGCCTTCATTGCAAGGGTTTGGCTTTAATCGACACCCAATGTCTTTATCCCTGCTTAATATTTTGCAATCAGCAATAAGGAAAATATTGTACTCTGCACTGAGATTTTTCATTCTAGGGCGGGAACCTATAATGATGATTTCACATTTATCGTGGTTCAGCACCAGACCACTCATGCGCATCCAGTCCTAAATGAGATTATAGGTCTCAGTAACCACTCTTGCATCTTCCGGATACTCCGAAGCAGATTTTATTCTCCCCCAGCAGCTGGAGAAGTGGCACTGTAAACATGTTATACAACACCGGTGACAGGCAGGTGCCCTGTGTAACTCCATATATCAACAAGACTGACTGGGCCCCTGCCGTATTACTACACACCCTCATAGTTCTATATCCCCCAAAAGATTGCATCCAGGTCACTGCTTGGTCACTAAAATTGTCTACTTCTTGCAATATTTTTAGAAGTAGTGGGTGATCCTCTAAATCAAAAATGACCAACAAATCTAATGCCATCATCATAGTTTGTCTTTCATTTATCTTTTACATCATATTGGACTTTAAATCCAGGAGGGCTGATTCAGTGCCAATTATTCAGAATGGTGTGGTTCTTCAAATGTTCCAGCACTCACTCATAAGCCACCCTTTCCAATATTTTGAGCTGGAAAAGGAAGTTTAATATGGCTCAATAGATAGTTGGGATCGTGGAATCACATTAGATGTGACTTCCCTGTACACCATCATCCGCCATACTGATGTCTCAAAGCTTCACAATTCTTTTTCAGAAATCGATCTGGCTCATAGAGACAACATACACAAATGCTACTGGAGATGATAGATATCATGATAACACACAAGAATGTTTTATTCGATGAACAGTTCTTCTTGCAAACACAGGGAACTGCCATTGGCACTAAGTTTGCCCCATTATACTCAAATCTGCTTCTAGCTTACTGGAAGGAGATTTGCTTATTTTAAATTGAGTAGAACATATTGAATTGCAATATAATACGTGGTTAAGATATATCGACCTATTCATATTATGGCAAGGTCACAAATCCATGTTAAAACATCAATTTCATTAACAATAATAACTAGAACATTCATTTCAGTTCAAATTACTGTACCACACAAATTGAATTTCTTGATTTAATTATAAAAGTTGAAGATAATTTAATTCACACAGCAATGTACAGCAAATCATCAGCAGTCAACTCAGTTTTAGAGGCAGGGATACTGCCAGGGTTGTAATGACCCCCAGTGATTTCATCTTCACATGCAAAGGAATGCATTCCCGTTTTATGAAGATAGGCTATTCTAAAAAAGTAGTGAATCAAGCATTCCTTAAATTATCTAAAAAACAATAACAGAACTTTTGATCCCGAAAACTAGATCAAACGTCAATCATATGCAATTCATCACTACTTTTGTTTTACAAACATATCAGATTACAGGAATCATTAAACATCACTGGAACTTTATCAAAAAAGATACCATTTTGCAATTAATTATTGGCGAGTCACCTCGGTTTTGTTACAGATAAGGCAGGAATATGGAAGATTTATTAACTGGCTAAAACAACCACCAGGTTCTGCCCCCTGTGATTTTTATTCCGTTTGTCCGAAGCACATATAAATCACTCTATATGAGGGATCGGATTGACTGAAACTCTGAATTCGTTATATATGGCCTCCTACGTCCATGCCCTAAATTGTAGGTTGGAAGCACTGTAAGAAATGCCAATTATGTATGCTTGAACATATTAGAGCTATCAACAATGCTGATAAGTATTACCCTGTTGCAACCCACTTCTCTATAGCACACAACCAATACAGAAATGTGCTTAAATGGGTAGGCTTAAGTAGCTCCCCTTTCCCCCAAGCCCCATCCGAGGGGAGGTGAGAGAATCTAGAGGAAATTGGAAACCACACTGATTATGAGATTAAACTGTAAAATCCAAATTGCCTCAAAATTCATGATGGTCGCTCTGCATTCATTTAAAAAGTGACATTTTAGACAAACATGGGTTCACTGTTTAGGAGCCTTTTGCTAATAAAATAGCCACTCAGGCAGTAAGTTCAAAACCATCAATCGTGCCACTTGGAACAGCTAATAATATATTAAGGAGAAAAAACATTTGAAAGTTCCATTTGATTATGTTAGCACATATTGTGCACATGGTTTAGATTGAGTCGTCCACTACATTTTGCACTTTATAAGGTTGTATTAAAAACAAAGAATAGAGTGAAGAGGAAGTGTCAAGTATCGTCCCCACTCCATTTGCCCCCCTCCCATTACTTATTGAGTTCACACCAAAGTATGTGATGTATGAAGTACAGTTGAATCAGCAAAGAGCAGCATATGGGCTCTGCCGAGTACCTATCAGCATAACAGCACCTGTTAATATATTGACACCTAAGAAAACCTGGACAGTAAGATATTCATTAAAAAAGCCATATCTACATTCTAAACAGTATGATGGTTGTTTGAATAAAATACCTGAAGAAGCAAAGAAGATAATAAAGTAAGATGAATGGTGATCTCATAATAAATCAGACTGACGCAGATATAGAAGATATAATGATCTGAGAATACTGATAAGAGACGAAATTTAGAGAAGATGCCATGAATAAGTGACTTCTTGAGCCTAAGGTGAATAAATTGATGTCAAGATGAAGAAACTTATGCCACATACATGATGAAGATATTTAGTTAGGTTAAAAGTGTACAGATGCAAGTAACTGCAAGAGTCAAAGAAATTGTGAAGCTTGCTTATGCTTTATAGTTGATAAATTACGGGAAGCACCAACGTTTACAAATATATACTTCAAGGAGCACTTAATTTATAGATGAAAGTCCACTACGCACATAAGCAGAATGAACAAACGTTACAAAAGGCCACAGATGGAGTGTGTTGCAGCAAGAAAATCGAGAATCAAGATAGAATAAAACTCAGCAAAAGGATGACCATGCCAAGAAGCCAAGGTCTTATCTGACTGCAATAGGCTGACATTGGATACAATTGAGGAGTGAAGTGAACAGAGGATCCTGTTCAAAAAGGTCAAGATGAGCCACAGACGTCAGAAAACTGGTCGAATTAAATCAAACATACGAAAAGATATAGAGAAAAGCAGATTTCACGGTGTCCACTCACGTGACAAAGGCAGGCTGGGAGGGTGAAACTATCACACCTACACATGGATTCCCGCCATGCCCATACTCCTTAAAAGTTCTCAGAGTACAGAACAGACACAAGGCCAAACTACAAAGCAGTAATTGACATATGACCTCTGAGGTGATGATTGATTGTAGCATAATTTGTGGGAAGCTGGAGTGCAGACGAGCTTCTCTGCACCTGGATGTTCCTTCTGCGTGCTGCTAGACGTAGGTGGAAATGTATGGATGGGGTTGATGCCAACCCAATCATAGTGGACCATGTAATCTAGAGTCCTATAGTGAGTAGAGCCAATTGACGTCGTACTTTTAGTGACGTTCATAGTGCCCATTTTGAAGGGAGGGCTTAGTTGCCCCACTTAATATTTATTATCCAATCCGCTCTCCCCGTTACCGTATACAGATATAGTACCTATGTTAAGTTAACTTCCTATAACAAATCACGTCCATGTTAGGTTTTTAAGATTGCCATGTAGAATGATGTTAGTATGTGTGCAGGTTTACGTCAGCAATGACGAGTTTTTGTTATAAATATTGTGTTTTTTCTAAAAGTCAAGAGAGCGAGAAGATCGAGCGGTTGCTGATGTTCATTGTACTCCCCGTTTTATGAACTTGTCATTAAACTGACTCCCTTTGCCAAACTATTGAGTTGTCTTAATTATTTGATGCATGAGTATGAATCTTCATCCCCATCTATCTCGAGGGAACTCTTACTCATCTTAAAGGGGTGTTTGGAGATCATCCAGTTCAAGAGTTAAAAGGCATTTTATTAAGTTCTAGCACTCATTGCACTTTAGTTTAGTTCCATTTCTATAACACTTTGATTCTAGGAAGTTGTATAAATTCAGTCCCATGTTTATATCAATTATAAAGATGTTGCAACCATAACAAAGCTGTGGATGCAGCAAAACATCATCTGTGTTTTAACCGATGTCGAGTACATTTACTCTTCGACATCATGGAGTATTGTGTTTGATCTCTTTTTCAGTGCTGTTTATTGAGTGATCGAAGCGATCACTGAGTGCCTGCCAATGTTCACTGCAGTTCTTTGTTTTTCAAACATGTAACTCCCCCATGTTTGCTTCCTTTTTTGACAAGTGTCTTTTGCAATAAATGTCTTTGTTATACTAACTCAACATCTGTCAATTGTTTTTACAATTTTGTCCCCGGAGTGCGGTTCTTCCGCTTTGTTGCATTTATTTCTCTGGATATATATATACATATATATATATGTATGTGTGTAAATAGATAGGCACTGTAATAAATATATTTTATACATATCACAAATACATTTATTAAGTGTGATGAATCTGATGGCGTCATCACTGTTTTTCTCATTGGTGACCATCACACATGTGGCCAGGGGACGGCAGCTGCCACCTGATCCTGAAGCTGGGGTAGACTATATGAGGGATGATCACATGGGGGGAGACAGCCTACGGGAAGGTATTCTGACTTTATCGGATGAGACGCGGTATCCCCGTCCACAACCTTAAGAATAATCTCCTCCCTAATGGACTCATGGGTTGCACTTATCCTGCCATTACCCCAAGAAGTACTGGGACAAGGAAGAATCGGAGTATCCTAAATGAAGATCACTTTCCCAGTACTGGGACGAGAAAGAGGCCATGTGAAATGATGACCACTCCCCATGAGAACCACTGTCAGCAGTCTGGTTTTTTCCCAACAACTGAGATGAGACAGAGGCGAGGAGCAATGTTGATCACTCCCCATGAGAACCGCTGTCAGCAATCTAGTCCTTCCCCAAATCCCATTGGCCAGAGCCAATATAAAAGGAATAAAAGATTCAGTAAGTGTGAGAGAGGCCCTCCCTGGGGGACATGGCTGCAGATATCCTGTGTTGCAGAGAGAAGGGCTTTGAACTGCTATGCCAGAAGAAGGAAGGGGGGACTCGTTCACCCTAATTGCCTGTGGGGAGCTGGAAAGCATTGGTGGAGCCAAGGAGACCAGTCTACCCCCTTAAGAAGGAAGCAGAACCCCTGGGCATCAGCAAAGTGCCATAGCCCAATAGAAGCTACAGACTTCCCCACTGAGGGGGCAACCAGGGATCATTTGTTTCACTATCAAGCTGGGGGGTGACCTGTTGATGTTTACGGTAATACAATTAGAGACTGCTGATGGAAGCAGGCTGCACCTGGACGTGTGACTAAGGAAGCAGGAGAAGGATGGTGGAGCCGACGGGCTCATGTGTTGCACGGGGGAAAGCTGCACGAAGAAGTTTTCATACAGCAGGAATGTCAGAAACCATTCCAGGGCTCCTGGGCATTCGCAGGTGGAAGGAAGGAGTGAGACACTTACCAGGGACACATGTGAGGCCGAGAAGCCCAGCTGGAACCACAGGAAGCAGTAACACAGGTAGCCGAGCTGCACAAGGAAGAAATCACCCAATGGCTGTCATCAGCGAGCTGCTAACAGAAAGGGAAACGCCACGAAGAGCCGGTGAGTCCACGCTGGGATGAAGGGTACGTCAGGGCATATAGGCTAGCATGCCACATGTTAATAATTGAGCAAAACAGATGGAGAGAGAAAGAAAACTGTTAATTAACATTGAAAGAGAGAAAGTGAAAGCACATTTGATATAAAAGGGAAACTTTGAAGTTTCCCATTTTGCTAATTCACCTTGTCTGTTAAATACTGATTAGTTCGTGCCCCTTATATGTATTCTTTTTACATATGCTTATAAGGGACAGTAACTAATTAGTATTTAACAGACAAAGTGAATTAGAAAAATGGGCTAATGTGGTGAATTATACAAAGTGGAGTTGCAGAGAAAGGTTATTACAAGTGCATGAATACAAGAAACACTGGCAGGAGAGTATACCAGGCAATTACAAGTGTGTGAATACAAGAAGCTCTGGCAGAAGAGAATATCAGGCAATTACAAGTGGGCAAATGCGAGAAGCCCTAGTAGGAGAGTATGACAGGCAATTAAATGTCTGTGAATATAAAATAACAGAGAAACTCTGGCAGGGAAGTATACCAGGTATCCTGACAACCGAAAGACAAAAGATAATTGTGCATGATTGTGGTATTGGTCAAAAGGAAAGACCAGTATTGTTATTTTCAGGAAAATGTGAAGAAAGATCTAGGGGAAGGAAGACACCCCTTTGAATAAGGAACAATACCCTTGAAAGACTTCTTGTTGGAAATTATTGATTATTTTTCTCATTTGAACATTTCTAAAACACTGAAGGCCAAACATATTATCCTTTTCAATGTAAGGTTAATTTCCTTAGAATGTGGGGGTCAGACTAGTACTTTGGACATGGATGGTTTTGTTTTGGACATTCTGGCACTTACAGATCCTTAGTTATGATTGTATGTTATGTTATTTTAAGTTAAAGGTTCTTATACATGCACTGTTACCACCTGTGTGGTTTCTTGGCGCTAGGTACAGAAACACCTCTTGTGCAGGGACACAAGGTATTTTCCCGAAACCTTTTTATTTATCAATAAATGTTTTTAGCCAAAAACATGTCTAATATGTGTCAGAGTTTCATTCCTGACTCCTCACATAAGTAAAATAATATATATAAATGTATATTTATTATATATAAAATATAATATACATCTATCATTCATTCACTCAAAAGAAACTTTGTTAAGGGGACGTTATGGTTACTATCTGGGAGAATTTGTGCATGATCCGCTATCTATACCCAAACTTATGTTTTGGCGCTATTGCACTAATACATCGAACATGCATCTATTCATAGCCCTGTATAATGTCTGGCAACAGATAGAACATGAAGTGGAAAAATGAGCAAACTCTATCATTGACGTTTGGGTAATGATCTGTAGAGGCTTTTATACTTGACATAGCTGTCCAAATACTAGTTTTGAATAATATGAAGGTTGTATCAGCAATTATGTTTATTCTGATCCCCTACCCCAATTCCCACCCCTCTTGTTTGGATTTTAGATTTTAGATTTGTTTTGTATCTGGTGTTAAATATTAGTAGGACGAGTCTAGATGTATGATTTTATATGTATGATTTTCATTTTCAATGTCTATTGATATATGTGTAAAGTTTGAATTTATTTTTCATACTATATCACATTAAAGAATTTATTTATAGTTATGGTTAAGTTGCCCTACGAAAAACCTGTACACTTCACTAAAAAAACGTTTCACACATGCCATTATGGTTCAAAGTAAAACCGAAAAACCCCTGAAATTCACGAGTTATGGTCGGCTAAGCACCCATACCTGCATCACCACTCTGCACTGCTAACACTAACACCCAGGACATGAAAGATGGTCTCACAAATGTCATTGATAAATGCAACTTTTATAATACACAAAAATATTTGAAATCAGACGGGTGGTGTGTTTTATATTTACCAATACAGTGCTGATGATGTGGGGAGATGTTTAGACAGTGCAATTGTCATTTTCAAGGTAGCTAAACATCAAATTTGGTTGCAGCCGTGTGCACAATGTAATTCAGTATGAGCAATTATAACTAACTGTGTGTGTTGTAGTTTGTCGGAGGTCTATGAGTCGGCAAAAAGGGAGGCCCGGGACATAGTTCACTACCGTATATAAGATAGTGAAAATACCACATGATAGCTCACTGCCGTAGATAAGACAGAGAGAAATTGCCCATGGTGGCACACTAAAAATGAAAATGTGGTGTTCTTGAAATGCAAGCCTGAGGTCTCTCTAGTGATTACACGAAAAATCTAAACAAAAATAAGGGGTTCTGGATATTGGGGCCACAAATAAAACAAGGGAATTATGCTCACCAAAATACCACCAACCACGCATACCAACCACGCATACCAAATACGCATGTCTGTGTGCTGAAATAATGCATGTCCACTGTATTATTGTTGTACATGGCTCAATCTGAATACAAGGAGTGATTGTTGCTAAGTTATTTTTTGGCGGTAAGAAAATACCGTCAGGCCCCAAATCTCCACAAAATACCCTACAGGATCCAGATCAAGTCCAGCAGCCCCGGAAGCAGGCATCAAGTTATTCCAAGCAAGCCCAACAACCCCTGCAAGGGGCCATTTGGGTGCAGTCCTGGCGTCTATGGCGCCAGGCTCATATGGAGAGTCAGTCCTGGCGCCATAGGTGCCAAGCTCATAGATTAAAACTTACCTGATGCAGACCATGCTGCAAACTTACCCGATGCAGACCATGCTGCAGAGCTCCAAGCCAAAAGAGGCTTGGAAGGGACTACTTTACCTAGGGACTATTTTTTACTCAGGTGGGGTCGGGGAGGAATACTTACCTGGGACTACTTTGGAGGCTATTTAAACCACACCCGAAGAGCTGCACACGCTTCGCGTTATTCTGCATCCAGCACCGTAACGCTCACCGTGCCTGCAAGTCTGCATCCAGTCTTCTGCCACGCCCACCTCGAGTCTGGAGCTCCTAGAAAAAAGGAGAAAGAAGGAGAAAAGGTTAGAACAAGAGCAACACCTTTGATCCTTACCTGAATTCCCGATCCACCGCGCCTTCGAGCTGGAAGAAAGAAGTTATTTTATGCGCGTCGCCTCGCCTGCTGTAGCGCCGTGCTGAACTCACAGGCCTTCTCAGAATCTTCACTATTCACTGCATCCTTCTGCATGTTCCCGCCGCACTCCGGCACCTAAGGGGAACACAAGAACAGCAAGGTGAGCCAAGGGAATAAACAGAGGCAATATTAGTTACCCCCCATAGACTTACCTGATTTTACCGCCGGGGGTACTATTCCTCTTCATGGGTCGGCGCAGCCTCCACCGCATCTTCGCCGTACCCCGGCCCCTAAGGGGAAACAAAAGGACAGCAAGGTGAAACAAAGGGACAAACAAGGGGATTCCTCCTCACCACAATAGACTTACCTAATTTTACCGCCGGAGGCATTATTCCCTGAGACTTCATAATTTCTCTCAGCACCTGAATAAGGGAGAAAGCAATAGGTTACATACTGACATTATTTTATTAAACTGTGTTGGATAATACAAATCCTTACCTGAATGTTACCGGTTGCCACGAGGAACTCTTCGCTAGGGTCAAGCTGCAACCTGCAAGGAATCGGACAAGAGTGAAAGCCAGACATTTGAACTCTTACGAACTACGTACCTACGGCGTCTTGCCGGAAATCTCAGAGTCAATATTGTTCTGGAACTCACCTATTGCTTCGAACCAGTGAAGCAACTGGTTATCTACGCGCCCCTGTGCTCAATGCAGGATGGAGAGCTCATCTTTCCAAACCATCAGGTGAGACTATAAGAGGGCACATTAAAGGTGATCAGTGGGGAGAACAGGGGGGGTGGGGGTTAACGCTCAATTCCACGGGTGGTAAGGTCCCTTTCTCCATTTGCAGAAGAATACTCCTATGGGCCAAGCAAATGAAGCTAGGTGGGCCAGTCCAGTCTGTCATCTCTGCACTACGCATCACATTGGTGGAGACCGCAGCTGTCCAGTTCAGATCAACGCCCCTGTGGGAGCCAGGTGAGCGTAACAGTTTCCAGCAAAGAGTGCAGATGGTGGCCTTAGTTTTCAAAACTGAGGACGCCAGTCTGACGGCAATATTATTCCAAAAACATTTTAACCCATACACACTAATTGGTAATGGTACAGTGACCACGAACTTCCATTTAAACGTATGACTTTGGTGACAAGAAAACTCCACTTTTTCAGTTTGTGCTCCCACCTCCTATCCTACCCCCCTCAAAGGGCACCTTCTGAAATATTATTACATAAGTGTGACACGTGCAATGCTGTCTTGTTTTGTATGTGTTTCTAGCGATGTCCGCGTACACCAAAACCTGAATAAAAGATAGCGGGGGCACCAAAGAAATCTAACGTACTTTACGCTGTTCCACAACCAATCAGGGAAAGCGCCACATGTTTGCGGGCACAAACTTTTCCCCCCATTCAGTCTAAGGGGAAAAGAGATGTTTTGAGAAACCCGGCCTTGTAACTCCCCCCCCTGCACTAAACATCACCAAACTGTGCAAAGAAATTCAGAGTGTCTGATATATTTTCTTTTTGCAAACTTTGGTGAGGAATCGTCCAAGGGGAGCACAGTTATAAGGCACCCAAAAAGTGCTCTTCCTATGCAAACAGCAACTGCACCATAACAACACAGCCACTAACGTGCCTGCCTAACATGCTGCAGTGGTTGTGGGCAGGACCTACAGATGAGGATATAAGTCCATAAATATTTGAATGTATGGGTGTACATTGGCTTATAACTCCACTGTTTATAAGGTCGTCCATGGGTGGGCCATGCACCCAAGACTGTACACACTCCCCACAACCATCTAATCGATAATCAATACTACAGGTGTATCCATTGCTGTGAAATGCTGCGGTGGTTGTGGTCAGGGCCTACAGTCTTGGAAGTATGGCCTTCAGCCTATGGCCTACGGCCATGCATCCAAGACTCTAGGCCCTGGCCACAACCACCACAGCATGTCACACCCATGGCAGCGTACTAATCAATAGCACACCCATAGGAAAAAATAATGTAATAACGACATGTACTCAATTGTAATGGTGGCTAACACCACGCGTGTCCTTACAACAGTTTCAAGGTACCTGTACACAGCACGGACTGAAATACTACCCTTATTAGAACCCTCATTTTCTGCATGTACAAACATCCCAAACAAGGTGGGCATAGAGAATACATCATTAACACCTGCCGCCCAAACAAGTACAGTATTTCACCCATCTCTTACTCTCTGAACCTCCCCAAGCAATGTAGGAGATCAAAATAGTTTCCTAAACAGCATTTCGCATGGAGAGTACAACAGTAACACCTGCAAGGCCAAACAAGTACATTATTTAACCCATCTCTTGCTCTGTGAAGCTCCCCACACTCTGTAGGAGAGCAAAACAGTTTCCGAAACAACATTTCGCCTCTGGTGGCGACCGCGCTGTCTTCGGATCCAAGATGTCGGGCGCATCCACACATTTTGACGCACATCATGGCTCGCTGCAGCCAATCGGCAAAGACGTTGCGTGTCCGCGGTCATGACGCCACCCCCTGGCCAATCGGTATCTTGTCCGCGGAGCAAACAGGGAAGTGTGACCGTGAAGCGGACATAGATATCACACATTTTTTTAGACATATTTTTGGGTCGTTTTAAAGGAAACTACTGGACGGATTGTCACCAAATTTACAAAAGCACGCTTTCGGGACCAAGCCTCTGCCCCTGCCCCTCCTGCAAATTTGGTGGAAATCCGTCCAACGGTTTGACCTGTAGGGATGCGCAAAGTTTTTCCCCCATTCAGTCTATGGGAAAAAAAGACGTTTTGGGACCCCCCATAAATTTTGCCCCCCTGCACCAAACTTTGCATAAGAATTCAAAGTGCCCCATATACTTTTTTTGCAAAGTTTGGTGAGGATTCGTCCAGGGGGAGCGGAGTTATAGGCCGCCCAAAAAGTGCTCTTCCTATGGACCAGCAACTTAACCATAACTACACAGCCACTACCGTGGCTGTGTAATATATTAGGTTTGTCTTTTAATTTATACATTTGAAATACAATACACATAAAAAATAAAATGAACAAATTAATATAATAAATGTAAAACATGAATGACAACTATATTACAATAAACATATATATATTTACATTTACATGCATGAGAGAATTTAGCATATAGGTGGTTTAAGCATAAGACCCTAGCACTTTGCACTTTACTTCTGTTGAAGGCTGTATATGTTCTCTTGAGCTTTGCAACTTTGCATTTTTGCACATTGTAACAGGCTATATAATAAATATGCTCGGATCACATAATGGGTCACTGCAGCGACCAGCACTGTGTTTAAAATGCAAAAGGAGGCATATATTCTAATACATGAAGTTATTCAGCATGTGGCAAAGGCAATTTTGTTTAAGCACTATTAATAGCCTTTAACAATCAAGATTAAGTACGGATATTAAATGCACTATGACATGCCACTATATTTGTGTTTAAATATGCTTATGGCTATATTTAACTTGGAGTATCAGCAGTCGTTGCTTATACTGAGACTTTCTTCTGTGGCACATCATGTACTAAACACACTTGTTTATATAAAAGTATGTGACGATTAGTCTACACTTTTTTCTTAATCAAACTGCATTTCATGTATTGCTGCGTGAACCTTATATATTAGTTCAATATTGGAACTATGCTTACCTTTATACACTGAAAGATGTCTGCCACTCTTGTTAGTACCATGCTCTACAATAGGGTGTAACCAAAGAGACTGCTGTGTTCTTTAAAGGTCACCTTTACAATGTCTAATTTCCTAACGTGATCAAGCGGTGTGTGTACCGCGAAATGCCTTGTTTTTCTGCCACTTTCCATGTAATGTGACAAACTACTAATAAAGGAACTTGTTTGTCTGGAATTCCTTTGGCGTCCCTGCCTCTTTGCTGGAAGCTATTACGGTGTTTCTGTGCTGCTTTTGGGAGTAAATCCCGATTTTCTCTTTTTGTACGAGTATATATAATATATATATATATATATATATACATTTAACATATACATATAATAAATAATACAAAATATAATATGCAACTACATATTTAATAATACATTTTATATATTACATTATGTCTGTTATTCTATGTATTTATTTAATTAATTATATTATATTTACATCTATATTATAAAATAAATATTATACCTATAATACGTCAATAATAACATATAATATAATACATGAAAGAACAACATGTATATTGCAGGCAGATATCAGATGCAGACAACTGCAGACAACTGCAGTAAAACCAATGTGTTTTGGTGCTTGTGGGAGTCTTAACTTGGGATCCAACCTGTAGGTGTCACCCCTGATGTGACTTTTTATCACCTTGTTGATACCTCCTGGGATCACATTTATGTGCGCAAGGACTGAGTAATGAGGTGGACTCTGAGTTAAGGGTCTTCTCACGACCCCCCCTTGAATTTCATGGGTTTTGTTGCAATAAATTGGATCTTAACTCTGCCTTAACTAAAGTGTTTTCACTGAATTTTAGAGGTTTTGTTATGCTATGTCTTATCTAGGACCCATTAGCCATGCCCTCTGGCTCTGAGCACTGTCCATTCTGCAACAATAAGGATAAACCATGTGACCTCTGGCCATGGCAAGTGGCCACGGCCTATGGCTGTGCCCCATATCCAGCTGACTAGTAAATGAGTTGGTCTCATGACTACTCTCCACATTGCAACAATTGGGCTAAAATACCTTGGCCCACTGCCCATTGCCTTCGACCATTTCCCACAGCTTCTCACCAGTAAATAACCAGAGCCCATCGGCCTGTCCACATTGCAACAATTAGGCAAAAAGATGCCCTTTCCACCCTTTATTCCCCTTCTTTCATTCTAATGATCATTTTCCTTTGAAACTTCCAACAAAAACAGAACAGTGATCGCCATAGCAGTGGGAGAATAATTTATGTGGACAGTTAGCATTTTGTGATTACCGCTGTAGTGTGTCAATGCTTACTAATTAAAAATTCTTCTCCATTTGCACTGCCACTCTAGATGTGCCCTTCAGGTCCTTTTTAGGTCCTCCCACCCCCCCCCCACTGTGCAAATCCGTCCTTTTAGCCTCTTTCACACGCTCGGTCTCGTGGCACACCTTTTTTCCAATTCTCTCTTCATATTTTCCCGTGATAATTCTGCAGTAGCTCTGCGGGATTCCAGTGGTAAGAGAAAAACAATCTGGATCCAGAAGAGCTTTCCAGCTCCCCGCCCCCACCCCCAAAGTGCCCAACTAACCCTTTGGTCTTCTTTCACCCCCTGCATCTCTACCTGATGTCAAAGTGCCTCCTTCCCACCTCGATTTTGAGCACGTTTCATTTTCGCCCCCCCCCCAGTGGCTTACCGTGGGAATTGGAGTGGTGGGACCAAACACGTTTGATGTCTTCTTGTTGCCCTGTAACAGAACCTTCTCAAAAGTGTCCCTGGGCCCTCCAATGGACTGACCAGCTCAAACTTTGGCACCTGTGATGGAGCGTTTTCTTATTGTGTTGTACCTCGAGCTTTGGGGAAATCCTAGTTCGCACTGCAAAGCATCATCTTGCCAGGTTTCGTCATCCCAGCTGCTTTGGGCCACGAGAGAGAAGTGTGCATCAAGCCGCGAGACTTGGGTGCTCCTGCGTCACTGTGTGACAGTGGTGGTCACTACTGGCAACTTTTCCACCATTCTTCAAGTGTCCTGAGACCAGCTGCATTGGTGCTTGCTTTGTCCTGCAATCGAGACGAGAGATACAGTTCCTGTTATAAACCGGACCAACATCTGTACCCGCAGCGCTTGTGCACTTTGAAGCTTAACCGAGGAGGGGATTTTGTACTCCAGGCAACCCTCTCCAGACCTGCCAAGTTTGGACCTTGAGTGAGCTAAGGGCAGTGAGTAATCATACCAATTACCAGTGGCCCCTAGTTCATTCATTGCATTTTTACGCCCAAAGGATCCCTTGTGGTCCTTGCCTTGGCTTGGGTGAACTCTGCTTCCTAAAGTTGTCTGAAAGTTGGGAATCACTTTGTTCTCCGCAG
Organism: Ambystoma mexicanum; assembly: GCF_040938575.1. Classification (NCBI taxonomy): domain Eukaryota; kingdom Metazoa; phylum Chordata; class Amphibia; order Caudata; family Ambystomatidae; genus Ambystoma; species Ambystoma mexicanum. The sequence continues at coordinate 587,254,471 of NC_090929.1, forward strand.
CAAATCCTCCCCTAACTCGCGTGACCCGTTTTCTACACTTCAGAATCCCCTCGCTAACTTTTCCACCCTCTTGAGTATTGTACTTTGTGTCTTTAGGCATGACCGAGCGCTTTTACGCGCACCTCTAACATTGCGCACAAGGCTCCAATATTCGTAGGGCTGGACTTATAAAGTTAGGGTTGTCCATCTCTGGAGTTTGCCAATGGGATAAAGGTTGCCTGCTTTTCCTCCTTACAGCTTTTGGGGGAATTCTGCACTTTACTGCATGACTGTACATATATTTTACATGGTGTGTGTTTAAGTAGTGCTATTACTGTGTTTTTCTTTATTCACTTGTGTTAATTCCTGGGCTTAATAAATGTTATATTTTGATACACTACTCTATAAGGGTAATTCTTGTTGTCCTACCGAGTGTGCTCAACCAAGACCACAGATCACCCCCACTACTCCTGTGACTTAGCCTTTGCTGTTCTCAAAGCTACCTTGAATTGTCCTTGCTAACTTCCCAGAAGTGTTCCCTGTTTCACTAACCAGGGTGGCCTGCTAAGCTTCTGTGATATTTCTGGACCTTCCCTTGCCTGATGTGGATGCAGCTGTGTCCATCATCCACAGGCCATGCCTGGTGTATGGGTATATCACCTTGGAGATGGTATCCTCTTCTGGTGTGAATAGTTGTGGTTGGCCAACTTGCTCCCATCGGGAGATGCTTAGCAGCCCTCACTTTCTGTCATTTGGCTGGAACAATCTCTCTGCCGGTACATTTGTACAAATGAAAATGGCCTGCAAGTATGTTGTGATGTCTTGGTGGCATGGTTGTAGATTTGCATGTGGCAATTTGACTTACAGGGGAAGATACATGTACTGATCTAGGGTGTGAGGTGTACTCTATGTGTGGCCTCTGTATTTGCTTGCATGTCCACAGATATCGGCACATAGGTGTTGCAGGATAGTGTAAGTGAACACCTGACATTGGTCACTTCTCGTCCTGCCATCATTGAGACACACTTGACAGGTGTCATTTGACATATCCTAGACCATAAATGTTCAGGTAAAGAATCTGTGGAACAGTTGATTACTCACTCGCACTCCATTGTCCCCATGGTTCATAGGTGGTACTGGATTGACACATGGCTGGGCCCTGAAGTCAGATTCTTGTTCAGTGTGTATGCTCCTGTGCACTTCAAAGATATGTATCACACAAGATGCAAGGATGATGACAAACACAAAATCAAGCATTTGCAGGAGTACCCCCACCTCAGTGGTCCAGGCATCTGACGAGGGACTTCAGAATGTTAATAGTTTGCTGGATGATGCCCTGTTGACCCTGTTGACCCTGTGTACTGTGTTATACATGTGCTGTTGTGGTAGTGGGACATCTGAAGGGTGTCATGAGATAGAAACAGAGGGGATAACCAGCATCACCTGTATGGAAAAGACATAATTGATGTTAGAAGACACAGGGTGGCAATTAGTGTTTTCAAATGTGTTTTCATACAATGCTATGAGTGGGCACCCTGTAAGTTTCGATGTGAGGATAGGATGATAGGCACCTATGTGGTATGTAACACACGCACAAAGTTAGAAATGCATCCCAAGTGTGCGCTGCACCTAAAACTGACACAAATCTGCATCAACCCAACCCAAGGAGATATATTAATGCAAACAAACATCTACATTTCCACCACACAAATATGTGTCATTCATTAGAACAATCCAAACCTTCAACACTACCATGGGTGTGCCTCCAAAGCAGCCAGCACAGACACCATCCCATCCCATCGCCATGGTTAAATCCACCTAAACCCTCCCTCCAATCTCTCCATCTGGCAAAGTACAAAACATTGCCACATCAGCAAACTACACTTGTGCATGCTCCACTGACACCTACATGGCAGTAGAATTCCAATGCCCAAGTCAACCCTCATCAAACCAATCCAGTCAGTAATGTGACACAGGCATGACATTGAGGACCCACCACAAGCAACATCATCTGATGTTGGTCTACCCCCAGATACCTCCTGTCGCTGTGAAAAATACCATAGGATACATCCTCCATCAGACAGTGCTTCCCCTAACACCTGCACCGTGTCATGGTATAGAGTCAAACACGGCAAGTGATCTGCAGTAGTGTCCAAACCACCGTCGGTGATCTGAACATCAAACCTTCACTGTCGGTCCACCTCCTCAGCAACCTCTATTCACACATACACTTGGCAATCCTCCTTAAAATGATTCAACCAACTCTAGCTATACCCAACCTCTTGTATGATGATGCATATGTGATGATCTAAGTCTAACCTAACAACCACAAATCAAGCAGTCAGCTTATGTCTACTTCAACCACCACTAAACTGTACCCTATCAATGATAGGTCCATTGCGGGGGCATCTCATTGTACAAATGTGTGTCTGATCTAAACAGGCTGGCACTGCAATTGGCATAAGGGTATCCACAGTAAGGTACCTACATATGCAATCCTTCATGGCCACATGTGTTAATGGACCGTGACTATGTTACCACGCATCAAACATGAAAGGATGACGATGTGCCAGCTCTTTTAAAAATCTAATTTACACTCACTGGCCCTTAGCATCAACCATGTCCTTCCACACACAGGTGATGATGGTTACTTGCTCTGTCCTATTAACGTGAGATCCAATAGATGCCCCACCACCATGCAACAGCACAGGTATAACACACAAGTCCATTGCAATAACACACTGCAAGTCAACCAGATTACATACACCACAATGGAACAGTATACAGCACAGTGAAGAGGCACCGTGTATACACATCTGAGGTACAAGTGGTCAGGAGGATGCATGCTCCAAGACATCATCATTCAGCACATTGACATCACAAAAGCACATGGAGGAAATCAAATCCGTATACACATGTCAAGTGGACCATCCCTTATATGAGAAGGGACATGGCAGCTAGTACACGTCCTTCTATTACAGTCAGAACTGACAATCATATCCATGAGTCATTCCCTGTGACAGCACACAAGCTCAGACCAACTGAAACCCATCTCTGTGACACTTGAAATTGATAGTCAATGGCATGGGGAGATACACAACAGACTTGAAGCACACCAAAGAATATGGAATGCCAGCAGTTGCGCTAAACAAACCCTCATGCTTTCAGTGACCCAGTGAACACTACATCATGTAATGCACCAATTTTAAACAAATGGTGTATGCCAATATGAAGCACCCACCTGTATTTGCACATCATTATAGACTTGCAACTGTGTACTTCAAAGACATGCCCTCAATTTTCCTGCCTCTCAATTCCTATTCGATAATGTACGTAAACCACGTGTTCACAGTAACCAATCCGGAATAGGTGAAACACAAGTACGTCATGGGAGCATATTACTGCTCAAAGAATCAGGAGACAACCTCAGCACTCATTACACTGCAGTCAATATAGACTAGTATGGCCTGTTGACTCCTCTTTAATCCCATGTTAGAAACAACATCAAAGTTTCAAAACAGTGCTATCTATAACAATGGCCATCCCATGCCAAAGGAAAATCTGCTCATCACTGTCACAGCAAAGGATCAGAAAAGTATATCCAATGGGCAATTGTGAGGCCGTTGCCAAGCAGAAGAAGACATCCATTGGCATGTGGATGCCACAACCTACACACCCGGATGATATACCTTGAGAAAAGGAAATAAACTGTCCAATGAGGGAGTAGAATGGGACAGGGCACATTAGGCTATTTACTTGCACAGATGATCCCATGAAGTTATAAAGCACAACTCCCTGCCACTGTCTGTTCATTTCCCAACTCTGGATCTCTGCCTGTGTCTGGAAGATATAAGCAGACTCACATTTGCACACGCAATCAATAGGCGCCCCACACCACATCCTGCTTCAGTGCATTTTCAATGGAGGAATGCAAAGCCACATTTCACTCATCTGTTGCTTGCAAGCGGCTAGGACAATCTCAGACCCCTGCAACTATCTTGTGCTGCGAATTGCAGCTGCCCAAATCACTGATGTTCCCATACGAGGATCTTGCCGAAGGCCATGGATGCCCCACCACTATCCGTCAAGTTTGCAGCTGTATATCTCTGAACAGTAATCATGAAAGGAAGATTGTCCAGACTTCAATGCATTTATTTATTTATGTATTGTCTGCTTGTTAGGCGCTTATATAATAAGAATATACTGTTTCAAAGCACCTACAGGGCAGGGAGGGTGGGAAATAAATTTAAAAATAATATTAAGAGCAGAGGGGGAGGATGGAGAGGGACAAACCTACTATGCATTGTGAGTATTCAGAATGTGCAAGTGCAGAAAGGAAGAGGGAAGAGATGTAAGTGCTGGGGAGTCAGAGCTCATGGGTGAGCCATGAACAAAGTGCTAGGAATGATGAGTGCCACACGACCTGGGCTGCGGCACGTGTAAGTGCGAGTCTCCAGAGCGAAGGGTGTGCAGATGCAAGTGCTGTGGATAGACAGGAGCTGGGAAGAATTGGTGTGGGAGGTCAAGGCCACAAAGATGCATGAGGACCAAGGACACCGATTCAGCAACTGTGGGATTAGCAGAGGAGAGAAGGAGGGAAGGAGGGGGAAAAGAGGAAAGTCTTTAGGGGCTTCCGGAATTTGACAAGATCCTGCTCAAGACAATGGGAGAGGGGGGGCTATTTCAAAGGATGGAGCCCGCTCGGGAAAGTGAGCGAACCCCTGCCCTCACAATGTGTGGCAAGTACACGTTCACAATTCACAATGTGTGGGAAGTACACAATGTGTGGGAAGTACACATTCACACCCTAATTACACACATTCGCAGTATAGAATGGCATACTACTGAATGGCAATTAGCCAAACATACTATGCATTGACTGCAGACACACAGGCCCATGCACTTTCAGGAGTTAAGTCACCAGGTTTCCCATGTGCAGACCACAGGTGCAAAGGCGGTGCTTGTCCAACCCAAATATGTTCCTGTCGTTTGGAAAAATGGGATCCTGTGGGCAGGCTAATGCAGGAACAGTAGCTGTGACATGAGACCACATGATGGATGAAAGAGAGGGTGTGTCACTTAAGCTTCACTGTATCTAGACAAAGTAATGAGGGAGCAACACATGTTACAACCAGTGCATGTGTATTGCCCGTAAACATGGAAGTCTATCAAACATGCCTTCGTAATAACAACTGAATGACTACACACCCATGGGAATCATTGGCTGACACCACTACACTTCCAAGGACGATGCTCCTGCACCAATTGTGACAGACACCAAAGTGGGGTGACACAATGGACTTACACCTACTATTGACCAGATTGTCAGGGGTAGCTCAGGTGTCAGAAGATGTGTTGAAATAGTTTTCTTCATTTTTACAGCATAGGACTCAAGTAGTTAAGCTAGGGGGTTTTTATTCTGGTGACCTCCCTGTTCAATGCGGAGTTCTGCAGGGGTCGTTGTTGTCCCCGATATTATTTAATGTGTATCTCCAACCTCTGATAGCCATTTTCTTAAATGTGGCATGCAATTTCATTCCTATGCCGACGATAGACAAATCTATGTTTGTTTAAAATCTGCACCTGAAGCAACTGACCAAATTATTGCATGTGCCAATGTGATTAGAACCTGGATGACCGAAAGCAGGCTTCAGCTCAACCCAAGACAAAAGGAAGTTATGGTGCTTGGCCCAAAACATCTGCTCAATAATTATCTAGACTCCAATGCTTGTCTGAAAATATTTGATATAGATACCCCCTTCTCTAGTAAGGTGAAAAATCTTGGTGGTATATGGCAAGCCTCACTGGATTATAAAGCTCAGGTTTCGGATGTAGTGAAAGATATTTTTTTTATCAGCTTAGAATTCTGAAACCCGTTTTGCCATTTATATCAAAAACGGACAGGGTAATTCATAGAATTTCGCAGAAAAGTGTCGCAAGCGGCTGGCGCAGAGTGTCCGCGTGCGATTGTCTGCGCCAGGCACGTGCGCTAAAACCGATTTCCGCGCACAGCGTATTCATGGATTTTAGGCTCCCAAACCAGCCGTGGCGCAGAGTATCGCAGCGACCCTGCAGCAGCGCCAGTAACGCCCCCAAGAACGCCCTCGCGCAAGGAAAAGCCATCAAAATCGCTAAATCATCGCAAAGGGCTGCGCTAACCCTGCACCAGTTTACAGGGCTGCCAAACAAGGAACGCAAAGCGGGTAACGTGCATGGGGTACGCGTGAAGTTATACACGCGATTAGCCAGGGTACGTGTATTTCAGGGGTGCGCGGGAAGTTCCACACGCGAATAGCCTGGGCGCGTGTATTTCAGGGGTGCGCGGGAAGTTTTACACGCGATTTCAGCAGGGTACGTGTATTTCAGGGGTGCACGGGAAGTTCCACACGCGAATAGCCGGGGCGCATGTATTTCAGGGGTGCGCGGGAAGTTCCACACGCGAATAGCCTGGGCGCGTGTATTTCAGGGGTGCGCGGGAAGTTCCACACGCGAATAGCCTGGGCGCGTGTATTTCAGGGGTGCGTGGGAAGTTACACACGCTATTAGGCTGGGTGGGTCCTCACAGGTGTTCCCTGTACACCCTCGACGGCCCCTGCAGGCAGCCCACAAAACAGGGGACTACCCTGCACACCTGCTCATGTCCCCCCTGCACCCCCACCCCCCAGCAGTGCAGGGGCAGTCTCCACCAGGCCCCCACCCATGTCTCCCACCACCCCCACCCCCCAGCAGTGCAGCGGCACCCTCCACCAGGCCCCCGCTCATGACTCCCACCACCCCCACCCCCCAGCATCCAGGGGCACTCTCCACCAGGCCCCCACTCATGTCTCCCACCACCCCCACCCTCCAGCAGTGCAGGGGCAGCCCCCACCAGGCCCCCACTCATGTCTCCCACCACCCCCACGCCCCCAGCCACCAGGGGCACCCTCCACCAGGCCCCCACCCATGTCTCCCACCACCCCCACCCCCCAGTCACCAGGGGCACCCTCCACCAGGCCCCCACTCATGTCTCCCAGCGTGCTACGTGTATTTCAGGGGTGCGCGGGAAGTTCCACACGCGAATAGCCTGGGCGCGTGTATTTCAGGGGTGCGCGGGAAGTTCCACACGCGAATAGCCTGGGCGCGTGTATTTCAGGGGTGCGCGGGAAGTTTTACACGCGATTTCAGCAGGGTACGTGTATTTCAGGGGTGCGCGGGAAGTTCCACACGCGAATAGCCGGGGCGCGTGTATTTCAGGGCTGCGCGGGAAGTTCCACACGCGAATAGCCTGGGCGCGTGTATTTCAGGGGTGCGCGGGAAGTTCCACACGCGAATAGCCTGGGCGCGTGTATTTCAGGGGTGCGTGGGAAGTTACACACGCTATTAGGCTGGGTGGGTCCTCACAGGTGTTCCCTGTACACCCTCGATGGCCCCTGCAGGCAGCCCACAAAACAGGGGACTACCCTGCACACCTGCTCATGTCCCCCTGCACCCCCACCCCCCAGCAGTGCAGGGGCAGCCTCCACCAGGCCCCCACCCATGTCTCCCACCACCCCCACCCCCCAGCCACCAGGGGCACCCTCCACCAGGCCCCCACTCATGTCTCCCACCACCCCCACCCCCCAGCAGTGCAGGGGCAGCCTCCACCAGGCCCCCACTCATGTCTACCACCACCCCCACCCCCCAGCAGTGCAGGGGCACCCTCCACCAGGCCCCCACTCATGTCTACCACCACCCCCACCCCCCAGCAGTGCAGGGGCAGCAGGCAGTCAGGCAGCAGCAGATGGCAGGTGGGAGCGTGCTCGGGGCTCTGGGGGGCAGTAGTTCGGCCTTCCGGGCAGGAGCGTGGTATTCCGTGTGCTTACGCGTGGCCAGCTTGGTACGGAGTGATTTGGCACGTGAAAATCCTGCACGTCAGCATGAAAACCGAGGAAAGGCCCTTAGCGCGTAAGCGCGTCAGCACGCATACGCGATTCTATTGGACCAAAGGCCCTCAGCGCGTAAGCGCGTCTGTGACGTGACCCGCACGGGTGTTTCCCACACAGCACGTGATGACAGAGCACACGTGGAAAGACTGCACGTCAGAGTGTAATCGCGTGTAATTGGTGGAAATGGCCCTAGCGCGTACACGCCACGTAAGTGACGCTGGACGTGTGGGCCTGTATAAAAGGTACGCGTAGAACACCATTTCCTTGTACGTGCTTTTCGTGGAGAGCGAGTGGGTGAATTCTGTACTTCTTGTCGTTTCACACGCGATTTACTTCACGGCGTTTCAAGTTCGTATTCCCTGTTACCTCTGACAGCTTTTTCTCTTTTTTCTCTTTTACTGGTTTACCTGGGCCTGTTCCCTCAAACAGTGTTCCCTTCTACTGTTGTCCTGTCTCCTCAGACAGCGTACAAATCTTCTTTTGGCGGGGGTGTTGCCAACCAAACGTGCTCCTTTTTCACGCCCTTTTACCTGGCAGACGGTGAGTCACGCACGTATCTAACATCTGTGCTTGCCCCGTGTGTAGCCTACCCCTTCAGAGGTCATTCTAGGCTGCGTGTGACACACATACATTCATTCTTGTGTTACTGGGTGCCACAGCGTAGTGCAGGTTTTTCTTTCTGAACACGTGGTCTAGGAGGGGTTGCGTGCACGCCATCTCCCTTTTTTGGGGCTCCTGTGCGTAGCGTGACCCGTCATCTTTCCCCAGGGGTTACAATCAGCCTGGCAAGAGCACTAGGGTACAATTACCATCTGGTACCCAACCCCTTTGACCCCCAATTGCCCAGGACAATATTTTACAGCCACTCCCATACGCACATTTACATCAGTGCCATGGCTGGGAGGCGAGGATTCCGTAAGGGTGGCAAAGGTGGAAGAGCCACAAGTGGTGGCCGTGGTGGATCCGGTAGGGGACGTGGTCGTTACTTGCAGGGTGAGCCTGTCCCCCGATGTGTGGAGGACCAGTCAAGGGCACCCATAATCCCCCCCCCCCCTCCTGTTGAGGCTGATGTGGCTGACACCATCCATGCTCAGCCCTTGTTGGACCAGCCCATTGTGGCACCAGACCTGGCTGACTCCATGGCTGACTTCCAGGTCAGCAGGCCTATGACACGTGCGCTGGTGCACGTTGATGTCACCATGCCACGTGCATCTGGGGCAGCAAGGTCATCTGCTGCACCAAGTAGGCAGGGCGGAGAGGCTGCAGGGGCAGCTGCGGCTCCATCCACCCCAGCCCTCACACACCCAGCCCAGACAGTGTCGGTCCTAGTCCATGCTGCTGACATTCCCCCTGACACCATCACACTAGAGCCAATGCCTGCACCAACTCCCATGCTGAGTGTGCAATCCCACACTCCTGATACAGAGTCCACCAGGGCTCCTGCCCCTAGTGTCCAGAGCGGCGCAGGACACTCAGGATCACCACCACCTTCCAAGCGGAAGAGGAAGAGTGCTCGTCCGGCACAGGCTGATGCCCCAGACACGGCTACACAGTCCGGCCCATCCAGGAAGCCCAGCTTCACGGATGACGAACTGAATGCACTTGTCGAGTATGTGTCCGCACATGACAACGAGATGGTCATTGTTGCAGGATCCAAGACCACACCTGCACAACGCCAGGCACACTGGCAGACCGTTGCGGACATCGTAAGTGCCCTTGGAATCGTGAGGCGCACAGCCAATGATTGCTATAAGCGCTGGAATGACCTAAAGCGCAGGGCAAAGAGTAAGCTGGCCTCAAGTCATGCCGCAACTCTAGTGACTGGAGGTGGGTCTCCAGTAGTAGACATGGAACTCACTCCACATGAGTCAGTCGCTGGGACCTACGTCACGGAGGAACAGATCCAAGGCGTGGGAGATCTGGCTGATTACGAGGCATTGTCCGGTGAGTGCACATGCATGTGTGTGTCATCCATGTGCATGGTGTGTGTGAGGGCTTCTGTTTGTGTGACAGGTGAGAGTGTGTGCGCCTGAGTCGTATGGGTCAGCCATGTGCTTCATGCAATACATCCTGCACAGCTGCATTTGGCCATAGCAGTATCCCTTCTGCCAACAGTAGACATCTAGCCCAACTGCACGCCAGTTGCCCTTGAAGTGTCACCTTGCCACAACATTGTTGCTTGATTTTTCACTGTTCATTTAGTCAGATTGTTTGCATTCCACCACTATTACTAGGCATGTCGCAGTCCTCTAGTCACATGTCTGACATGGCTATGGTAAAGTGGAGTGACTTTGTTACCTGGATATCATTTGTACAAACATGTCCCTGTGCAATTGCACCATTTCGGACTGGCAGCTCCAGGTGAAGAATCTGACCTGTTTGAATTAGAAAAGCTATTACATGCGGGAACTGGACTGAATGAATAGGTGCTGCCCTCCTCTCCATCTTCACTCAATAGCAATGGTACATGCCATCTGTGTGATGGCATGTGTGTTTCACCTGCCAATCACAGGCCAATGTGTGATGCCACTGCCAGGCAGCATGCAGAAAATGTGTTCATCTTCCATCTTGGTGTCATCAGTGTGTGCCATTTGCCTGCCCTTCATACGCAGTGAGGGTGCATGCATGGGAGGGTTTTAGTCATGTGGGACATGTGTCAAACAAGTACTGGTTCTCTTGCTTCTCAGCCCTCATTGTGTGCCATGGTGCTAATGCCTGTTTCCATTTCTTTGTTTTAATGTCTTTGCAGGGGAAGACGCACCTGATACTGCTGGGGTTGTGGAGATGGTGCAGACCCAGGAGGGGTCCGAGGGCCGACCAACCACCAGTGAGGGACCTGGTGTGGTGGTGGGTGAGAACCCACAAGTGCTGCAGGTCCTGCTCTCAAGGGGTGTCTCTGGCTGCACCTCCCCAGAGCTGTACTCAGGTGTTGATTCGGATGAGACCTACGTGCCGTCGCAGGGGAGTGTTCCAGGGAGGGATTCTGTTCTGTCTCACCCACCTGCACCAGGGTCAGAACCCTCAATGGGGATGTCAGTGTTGGCAGCTACGCCTTTGGTGGTTACGGATGCAGGGTCACACTCCGCGACATCTGATCCTGTTCCTGGGCCAGCAGATCAGAGGGGGAATGCAGTCCTGCAGCCTCAGGCAGTGCCCGCACAGCAAGGCGCAGTTCGCCTTGCCCCAGACAGGTGTGGTGCCCGCCGACGTGGTGGCCGTACACCACCTGGCAATACCGCATGGGAGCAATCCATTTACGGTATGGCAACCCAACAGGCAGCATCATCCGAGATGATGGCTCAGGCCATGCATAGGGTGACCACTTCCATTGTCCCCCCTGAAAGGCTGATGAAGCGACTAGAGCAGGCAACCGACTCCATCTGCCAGTCACACAGGGAGGACATGTTGGGGTCCAACAGGGACAGGCGGGCGGCACTGGCGACTCTGCAGGAGGCCATCTCCATTGAGTCCCAGGGCCACAGGGAAGCCCTGAGGCAGGAGCTCCTTCACCTCAGGAGGACTCTTGTTGAGCTTGAGGCGTCAACACACCAAAGGACAGAACAGCAGCTGGAGCGTCTCACCCGTACGCTCTCAGCTGAGATGCAGGCAACGAGGGCGGAGGTCCGGGCATCCCGTGAGTTGTTGCATGGGGACCTCCGCACACTCATCCTCCAGAACCAGACCTACCACACCCGCATGCTTGCAGCCATGGAGGAGCAGACTAGGGCCTTGCGTGGGCTGCCTCCCATAGTGCAACCACCTCCGGATGCAGCTGCACAGGGTGATAATAGCGACAGCAGTGATACTCCCACAATAGGGTAGCCGTGTGGGCCATGAGCCCATGGAGGTGTTTTTTTTCCCAGGATCCACGCAGGTGGGTTCTGGTGTGCATCCTGTCCTCGGACCTCCTGGGTGGCCTCCCCAACCCCCCCGGGCCCTTCAATGGCCATTTTTTATTTTTTTTTATTTGTATTTTTATTTATTTTATTCCCTATTTTTTTGGGACGATTTGTTGGCTTCCGTGGTTCATGTGGGCATACGCTGCATTGTGGCTGGGCACATGCAGGCTTGTAATGTATTTGGTTCAGATGCTTGGGTTTGAGTCACACACACCCCTCCTGCTTCCCGTTTCCATGGGCTTGCAAAGGGTGTGCCCAAGTGACAGTGAATTACACAGTGACGTTGGACTCCCATGAGCTGTGTGGGCAGTCTGTAGTCAATACTGTGTATACATTCCTAGTGCATATTGCTGTTGTGTTGTACACTGCATGTTGCATTGATGTGTAACTCATCTTCTGTGTCTACCTCCCAATTTGCAGGTCCCTTCCTCATGTCTACACAAGGACCTCTAGTCTGGAGATGTGGTCCATGTTGGCAGCAGTGCACCTACAACTCTACATGGCGCCAACACTGCACAGTTGGTAGTGGTGGGAGTGCAGGCATTTCCAGGTGGTGAGACTACTAATATTTAACATTAGTGATGTCATGTTAATGATAGTACGTGCTCAAGTTTGTTGTTGGTCCGGCATTACTGTGAGCATTTCAGGTGTTGCAAGTATCTAATAGGGACACTGTACATTGTGACACTAGTGTCATGTTGTGTGGATTACTTTGTTTACCTGCAAATAGCATGACATGGCACGGTGTGTGGTGTGGCGGTGCTGGGGTTGGGTTGGCTGACATGGCACTGTCCTCTTGTTGCATTTTGCAAGTGGGTATTCATTTTAGCTGCTTGAATGTGCAACTTCACAAAACTGCATTGGTGGTGTCTGTGTGGGTAGGGATGCACACATTGTGACACTTCCAGGTGAACAATCTCAGGCTGATATGGTTTTCACGGTTCTTTCTCCAGACATTCAGGGTCAGTGTCAGGTTGAGTCATCATTGATTGTCAGATGGAATGTGGCAGGGCAGTGTGCACTCCACAGGGGTGTGATTTCTATGTGAAGTAATTAGCCACTAGCTGTGTACGGGCTGCCTCCCCCCGTGCCCTTTCCCCTCCCATGCGCAGCGGCTGTGCATGTGGTTGGGGATGGGGGGGCACCACCATGTCCACGGCCAGGCCCCGGCGTGTTGCAACGTTGTGCAGGACACATGCTGCCACTATGATCCTGCACACTACTGGGGGAGCGTACAACAGCTGCCCGCCAGAACGGTCAAGGGAGCAAAAGCGTGACTTCAGCACTCCGAATGTGCGCTCCACTATGCCCCGGGTTGTAATGTGGCCTGCGTTATATCTTACCTGGGGTGGCGTGGTGGGTTTCCGAATTGGCGTCATCATGTGGGGGCTGAGAGGGTAGGCACTGTCCCCTGTGGAGGTGGTGATTGGTATCATTGGTGGGGTTGTGACCTTGCTCAGTATCTGACATGCATGCATGTGCAGTGGCATTCATACTCACCAAGCAGCCATGTATCGCCATGCCACCCAGCTTCTAGGTCCCGGCTTAGGGTGGACATTCGGTAAATGAAGCTGTCGTGGGTGGACCCGGGATAGTTGGCATATACTGAGGTGATGATTCCCTTGGCATTACATACTACCTGCACGTTGATGGAATGCCAGTGCTTGCGGTTCCTATAGATGTGCTCAGATGCCCTGGGGGGACGTAGAGCCACATGGGTGCAGTCGATGGCACCTAGCACTTTGGGGAATCGTGCCACAGCGTAGAAATCCAGGGCGGCAGCATGCCTTTCTGCAGGGGTTCTGGGCAGGTATATGTGCCTGTGGACTGATGGGCGTGCAGTGATGATGTTCAAGACCTGGTGTGGGCAGCGTGACTGGGTGGCCTGTGATACACCACCCACAATGGCACTTGTCCGCTGAAATGATCCAGTGGCTAAGAAGTGGAGTACATTGAGGACCTTCTCCAGGGGGCTGAGTGCTTGGGAGCACAGGGTGGGTGATGTGAGGTCATCCTCCCACTCACTGACCAGGTCCAGTATTATGTGTGGTGGAAACCTGTACCTCCCATGCACCTGGTCATCAGGCATCCTGAAAATGCTGGTTCTGGGTGTGAATATTCTGGCCCTGACTATCCTCCTCCTCCTCCTCCTTTGGTAGGCCACGCCCACTGCTGCTAGGAACGGTATGTTCATCCTGGGTCTGAGCTTGTTATTTTTTTAGCGCGCAAATTAATGCGTCGCGCGTGTTGTAGGCGAGCGTGTGACCCGCGCACCCCTGAAATCCAGTACCCAGTCCAATAGCGTGTGGAAATTCCCGCGCACACCGGGATACAGGTGCGCTGACGTACTTGCGTGTGTAAGTGTCCGCGCACACCTGATATACACGTACATAGGACAATCGCGTGTACGCGCACTTTTGTCCAATTACACGCGATGACACCCTGACATGCTGTCCAATTACACGCAATGAGACTCTGCCGTGCTGTCCAATTACACGCGATGACACTCTGACGTGCAGTCTTTCCACGTGTGCTCTGTCATCATGTGCTGTGTGGGAAACACCCGTGCGGGTCACGTCACAGACGCGCTTACGCGCTGAGGGCCTTTGGTCCAATAGATTCGCGTATGCGTGCTGACGCACTTACGCGCTAAGGGCCTTTCCTCGGTTTTCACGCAGATGTGCAGGATTTTCACGTGCCAAATCACTCCGTACCAAGCTGGCCACGCGTAAGCACACGGAAGACCACGCTCCTGCCCAGAAGGCCGGACTACTGCCCCCCAGAGCCCCGAGCACGCTCCCACCTGCCATCTGCTGCTGCCTGACTGCCTGCTGCCCACGTGCACTGCCATTTGCTGCCTGCACATCTGCCAGGGGTGCTGTTGCTGTGACCACCCCTGCTGGAACCGAAGACTCCCGACTGGAATTCCATCGCTCCACAGCCCAGCCCCAGGACCCAGTTGCCCACCCACTCCTGCCTCTGGGGTTGTCATGTCGGGGCAAACACCATCTGTGACCACTGACAACCCCCGGCCAGAGAGGCAGAGGGGCACCAGCTTCAGTGCCACCGAAGTTGGTGTCCTGGTGGAGCAAGTCCTGGGGCAGTATGATGCCCTCTTCGGAAGTTCCCTCGGCGACAAGGAAGGACGGACTCGGATCTGGACTGACATCGTGACTGCCATCAACGCGGAGGGGGTGGCAGTCCGGGACTTACAACATGTCAGGAAGCGCTGGGAGGACTTCAGGTCCAGGACCCTGAACAAGGCCCGGCGCCTCTTGAAGGCAGCGGATGCCAAGGGGCGCCGGGGCTACTTGTCGGAAGAACAGATGGGGGTCCTGGAACGCATATCCCCAGCCCTCCACGTCCAGGTCCTAGAAAAGCAGACCCGTCTGGAGTCGAGCGGTGAGTGTACATGCATCCTGATTGTGAGCAGTGCCTGTGGTGATTATTCGGCATTGTGCCGGTTGCACATCTGTTTGTATGTGGTCGAGTATGGGTGGGGGTGTACAGGGCCGTGACACATGCGAGGGCTGTAATGTGTGAGACATGGATGGTGCTTGTGTGTGTGGGCTTGCATGGCAAATGCAGTTGTGCGTGCACACATGTTTGGATGAATGTGTATGTAAGTAGACATGTCCGTGATGTCAGGCATGTATGTTGTTTTCGGCTGCATGTATGAGCACTGTGTACATGTGCATGTGTGTGTATTTGTCAAGGGTGCAACAGTGATGCAACATGGATGCATGTGACAGCGGTATGTGGAAGCCTGATTGGCAGATGTGACATGGATGCCCGTCTGAACAGTGCAACACTTGGCAGAGGTGTAGACATGCATGCAAGTGTGGTGCTGTGTGTACATGTGTGGTGCACTTCCTGTGTTGCATGTGATGTCTGGCTCTCCTTTGGCTGCTGATGCTGTTGTATGTGTAGGGATGGTGGTGGCAGTTGCGATATGGCTGTGGTATGGCTCATGTGTGTGAGTTGCAATGACATGTGTGTTGAGGATTGTGATGACATGTCTGAGGTTTGCCAATGCCACTCATGTGCAACTGTCATGCGTGTATGTGTCCATTGTACAGTGCCCTGATGCCTGTGTTTTGTTTCTCCCTGTCTGCAGCATCAACTGATGAAGAGGGCGGAGAAGGTGCTCTGGAGCACAGCGCCGGGGATCCGACCGCCAGCCGGAGACGCAAGGCCCGGCTCCCCTCCCGTGTTGCCATCTCGTCGGGGAGTGAGGAGTCCGGTGCCGCGTCCCAGGCCGCAGCTGCCGGGAGGAGGTCCAAGAGGCGGAGGTTGCAGTTGGACTCCTCGGCAGCAGAAGGGGCAGCTGGGACCCCACAGGGCCCAACAGGGGAAGATGGCACTGAGTCATCCAGGTTGGTGGGGGGTTTGGTGGAGGAGGGGGCCGTGCAAGCACCAGAGACGGGGTCTGGAGGTAGGGATCCCACTGGTGCTAGTGGTGCAGTGCAGGACCAGGGACAGGAGGCAGCACAGTCCCCGATCCTGTCTCTGCATCATCTTGCACCAGCAGGGATGCCTACGTCCAGACCCATTTTCAGGCAGGGGATGAGCTGACGTCAACTGGCCTTCCTCTGCCTGCGGACGTGGCCATCCAGGTCCGGGTTGAGCCTGTCCTGGCTGGTGTGGCGTTGCGTCAACGGGCCATGCGAGGTGACCTGCAGTCTTTTCATGGAGAGACTGCACATCATCTCGAATGGCTCGTTGACCACGTCAGCCTGCTGGGACAGGTCACCCAGGCCGGATTCCTCCATCTGATGGGGCTTGCTCCGACCCCCTCCTCAACTGGACCCCCTACGCGCCAGTCGTCCTCTGTGCCATCTTCCCACACATCAGTCACCTGGGTGCCCTGTGGAGCTGCCTCTGACGGTGCGGCCAGGCTGGTGGAGGAGGCATCCCTGCCACAGTCGGGAGTCGGAGGTCCAGCAGGGGTGGCCACATCAACAACTGCACCCCAGCCGGCGGAGAATGTGCAGGCAGCAGGAGGCAGTGCACGGGCAGAGGCAGAGCAGCAGCAGCAGCAACATGGTGGGAGACATGAAGGCTCGGGGCTTTCGACATCGGAGGGGCAGGCATCGGCCGGAGGGCAGGGGGACCCAGGACAGAGAGTGTCTTCCGTGTGGCAGCGGTTGGGCCACGCCTTAGGTGCGGAGCGGCGGCGGGCGGAAGAGGCGCGGCTCACAATGGTCAGGGCGGAGAACTCCATGCGGAGGGCCCTGAGGCGGGCCGAGTGCCTCGAGGCAATCCGCAGGGGGTTTGAGGAGGACACGGCGTCGTCCCTGCGGTCCCTCGGGGCCATGGAACTGGACCGCCTCCGGGACATCGAACAGGAGTTCGATGATGCCCTGGCCCGGGACACCACGGAGTGAGCCGCTGGACTTGCCCGCCGCCTTTGTATATAGTTCTTTAGTTTTAGGTTTCCTTTCTTTTTTATTATGATTTGGAGTCGACGGACACTGCTCCACTTTTTGTATATAGTTGATATTTGGGTAGGTTTTTTAGTAGGTTTCCTTTGTTCAGTTGGGCTCATGGACCCTTGGTAGTTTTTTACATAGTTCGTTATTGCATGGAGATTTTTTAACTTTTGACTTTGGGCAAATATTTTTTGGATTCTGATTTTCAGTTTTGTGTTTTTATACGGACATGCAGCTTTTTTTTCTCATTCACATTGTAGTTTGTTTTCTTTCTTTAGCATTCTTTATTTTTTTCAATACAATTTTGTTTCCATACTTCACTGTCTGGTATCATCTCATTGGTTTCATGCATGTCATGTTGTGTGTTTTCCCATTCAATTGCAACCATTGTGTGTGACGGACATGGGTTCATTAGCTTAATGAACATTGGGGGTGTAACATGTGATTTCCATTTCCATGTGGGTGAATGGGTTACTTGGTAGGGCTTTTTGGCTGTGGAGGCTGTCCATTACGCACATGATTGGGGATTGTGAGGACCTGGTGGGGGCTGCCCCTGCACTGCTGGGGGGTGGGGGTGGTGGGAGACATGAGTGGGGGTCTGGTGGAGGGTGCCCCTGCACTGCTGGGGGGTGGGGGTGGTGGGAGACATGAGTGGGGGCCTGGTGGAGGGTGCCCCTGCACTGCTGGGGGGTGGGGGTGGTGGTAGACATGAGTGGGGGCCTGGTGGAGGCTGCCCCTGCACTGCTGGGGGGTGGGGGTGGTTGGAGACATGGATGGGGGCCTGGTGGAGGCTGCCCCTGGTGGCGGGGGGGTGGGGGTGATAGGGGACATGAGTGGGGGCCTGGTGGAGGCTGCCCCTGCACTGCTGGGGGGTGGGGGTGGTGGTAGACATGAGTGGGGGCCTGGTGGAGGCTGCCCCTGGTGGCTGGGGGGTGGGGGTGGTGGGAGACATGGGTGGGGGCCTGGTGGAGGCTGCCCCTGGTGGCTGGGGGGTGGGGGTGGTGGGAGACATGGGTGGGGGCCTGGTGGAGGGTGCCCCTGGATGCTGGGGGGTGGGGGTGGTGGGAGACATGGGTGGGGGCCTGGTGGAGGCTGCCCCTGCACTGCTGGGGGGTGGGGGTGCAGGGGGACATGAGCAGGTGTGCAGGGTAGTCCCCTGTTTTGTGGGCTGCCTGCAGGGGCCGTCGAGGGTGTACAGGGAACACCTGTGAGGACCCACCCAGCCTAATAGCGTGTGTAACTTCCCACGCACCCCTGTAATACACGTACCAAGCCAAATCGCGTGTGATAATTCCTGCGCACCCCTGAAATACACGTACCCTGCTGAAATCGCGTGTAAAACTTCCCGCGCACCCCTGAAATACACGCGCCCAGGCTATTCGCGTGTGGAACTTCCCGCGCACCCCTGAAATACACGCGCCCAGGCTATTCGCGTGTGGAACTTCCCGCGCACCCCTGAAATACACGTACCCTGCTGAAATCGCGTGTAAAACTTCCCGCGCACCCCTGAAATACACGCGCCCAGGCTATTCGCGTGTGGAACTTCCCGCGCACCCCTGAAATACACGTGCCCAGGCTATTCGCATGTGGAACTTCCCGCGCACCCCTGAAATACACGTAGCCTGCTGAAATCGCGTGTAAAACTTCCCGCGCACCCCTGAAATACACGCGCCCAGGCTATTCACGTGTGGAACTTCCCGCGCACCCCTGAAATACACGCGCCCAGGCTATTCGCGTGTGGAACTTCCCGCGCACCCCTGAAATACACGCGCCCAGGCTATTCGCGTGTGGAACTTCCCGCGCACCCCTGAAATACACGCGCCCAGGCTATTCGCGTGTGGAACTTCCCGCGCACCCCTGAAATCCACGTACCCGGCCAAATCGCATGTGAGACTTCCCGCACACCCCGGTATACACTCACACGTATTTTTTGTCAGCGGGTGTCCGTGTTTGTGGGTACCCCTTTGCACGTCATTTGTCCTGGAGGGCCACAGTATAGGACATAGGTGCTATTTGTTGGCGCACCTTTTGGCGCACATTTCTTACAGCCGCAGAGACGCTAACGCCTGCTTTCTTGTGGCGGTCGTGTTTGTGCCTGTGCGCTGGTTTGAGCGTGCGCTTTTTTGCCCTATTCTATTCCATGAATACGTGTTGTAGGCGAGCGTGTGGGCGTTGCGCGCACTTGTGCCCTGTACTTCCCCCGTGACGCCCACGTTTTTGCAAGTTGTTCCCCATTCCGAGTGTTACGCCCGTGTTCCGCCTACTTTTGTTGCGTGCGCCGCGCTATGTGCGAATTTCGCTGTGGCGTGTGCGATTTTCGCTGTGACCTGGCGCACGCTGTTAGATGGCCTGTGCGCCAACGTGCGCGGCGCACTTTTTTATCGCACATCTGCTGGTTTTCTCGCGCACAGACTTCCATGAATCGACGTGCGCTGCTTTTCGTGCGATTTTCGCACTTGCACTGCGATTTTCGCTATTCCACTGCGATTCGCACGTTTTTGCCCACTTGCGCCGCGCTAATTATTCCATGAATCGGCCTCTGAATGTGTAGGAGTTTTAGGGACGATGGTGAATTCTAGGCTTGACTATGCCGGCACTTTCCTCCTGGGAGCCCTGGAGACTCAAATACTTCACCTCCAGGTATCCCAGAACGCTGCTGTCTGATTGATTTTTAATTTAACTAAGAGAACTCCCATATCTGTTAATTGAAGAAGATTGCATTGGCTCTCATTGAGGAGAAGGATTGAGTTTTGAACACTAAGAGGCCGATTCATGGAATAATTAGCGCGGCGCAAGTGGGCAAAAACGTGCGAATCGCAGTGGAATAGCGAAAATCGCAGTGCAAGTGCGAAAATCGCACGAAAAGCAGTGCACGTCGATTCATGGAAGTCCGTGCGCGAGAAAACCAGCGGATGTGCGATAAAAAAGTGCGCCGCGCACGTTGGCGCACAGGCCATCTAACAGCGTGCGCCAGGTCACAGCGAAAATCGCACACGCCACAGCGTAATTCGCACATAGCGCGGCGCACGCAACAAAAGTAGGCGGAACACGGGCGTAACACTCGGAATGGGGAACAACTTGCAAAAACGTGGGCGTCACGGGGGAAGTACAGGGCACAAGTGCGCGGAACGCCCACACGCTCGCCTACAACACGTATTCATGGAATAGAATAGGGCAAAAAAGCGCACGCTCAAACCAGCGCACAGGCACAAACACGAACGCCACAAGAAAGCAGGCGTTAGCGTCTCTGCGGCTGTAAGAAATGTGCGCCAAAAGGTGCGCCAACAAATAGCACCTATATACTGCCATGATGAATGTCCTATACTGTGGCCCTCCAGGACAAATGACGTGCAAAGGGGTACCCACAAACACAGACACCCGCTGACAAAAAATACGTGTGCGTGTATACCGGGGTGCGCGGGAAGTCTCACACGCGATTTGGCCGGGTACGTGGATTTCAGGGGTGCGCGGGAAGTTCCACACGCGAATAGCCTGGGCGCGTGTATTTCAGGGGTGCGCCGGAAGTTCCACACGTGAATAGCCTGGGCGCGTGTATTTCAGGGGTGCGCGGGAAGTTTTACACGCGATTTCAGCAGGGTACGTGTATTTCAGGGGTGCGCGGGAAGTTCCACACGCGAATAGCCTGGGCGCGTGTATTTCAGGGGTGCGCGGGAAGTTCCACACGCGAATAGCCTGGGCGCGTGTATTTCAGGGGTGCGCGGGAAGTTTTACACACGATTTCAGCAGGGTACGTGTATTTCAGGGGTGCGCGGGAAGTTCCACACGCGAATAGCCTGGGCGCGTGTATTTCAGGGGTGCGCGGGAAGTTCCACACGCGAATAGCCTGGGCGCGTGTATTTCAGGGGTGCGCGGGAAGTTTTACACGCGATTTCAGCAGGGTACGTGTATTTCAGGGGTGCACGGGAAGTTCCACACGCGAATAGCCTGGGCGCGTGTATTTCAGGGGTGCGCGGGAAGTTCCACACGCGAATAGCCTGGGCGCGTGTATTTCAGGGGTGCGCGGGAAGTTTTACACGCGATTTCAGCAGGGTACGTGTATTTCAGGGGTGCGCGGGAAGTTCCACACGCGAATAGCCTGGGCGCATGTATTTCAGGGGTGCGCAGGAAGTTCCACACGCGAATAGCCTGGGCGGGTGTATTTCAGGGGTGCGCGGGAAGTTTTACACGCGATTTCAGCAGGGTACGTGTATTTCAGGGGTGCGCGGGAAGTTCCACACGCGAATAGCCTGGGCGCGTGTATTTCAGGGGTGCGCAGGAAGTCCCACACGCGAATAGCCTGGGCGCGTGTATTTCAGGGGTGCGCGGGAAGTTTTACACGCGATTTCAGCAAGGTACGTGTATTTCAGGGGTGCGCGGGAAGTTCCACACGCGAATAGCCTGGGCGCGTGTATTTCAGGGGTGCGCGGGAAGTTCGACACGCGAATAGCCTGGGCGCGTGTATTTCAGGGGTGCGCGGGAAGTTTTACACGCGATTTCAGCAGGGTACGTGTATTACAGGGGTGCGCGGGAATTCTCACATGCGATTTGGCCAGGTACGTGTATTACAGGGGTGCGTGGGAAGTTACACACGCTATTAGGCTGGGTGGGTCCTCACAGGTGTTCCCTGTACACCCTCGACGGCCCCTGCAGGCAGCCCAAAAACAGGGGACTACCCTGCACACCTGCTCATGTCCCCCTGCACCCCCACCCCCCAGCAGTGCAGGGGCAGCCTCCACCAGGCCCCCACCCATGTCTCCCACCACCCCCACCCCCCAGCATCCAGGGGCACCCTCCACCAGGCCCCCACCCATGTCTCCCACCACCCCCACCCCCCAGCCACCAGGGGCAGCCTCCACCAGGCCCCCACTCATGTCTACCACCACCCCCACCCCCTAGCATCCAGGGGCACCCTCCACCAGGCCCCCACCCATGTCTCCCACCACCCCCACCCCCCAGCCACCAGGGGCAGCCTCCACCAGGCCCCCACTCATGTCTACCACCACCCCCACCCCCCAGCAGTGCAGGGGCAGCCTCCACCAGGCCCCCACTCATGTCCCCTATCACCCCCACCCCACCGCCACCAGGGGCACCCTCCACCAGGCCCCCACCCATGTCTCCCACCACCCCCACCCCCCAGCCACCAGGGGCAGCCTCCACCAGGACCCCACTCATGTCTACCACCACCCCCACCCCCCAGCATCCAGGGGCACCCTCCACCAGGCCCCCACCCATGTCTCCCACCACCTCCACCCCCCAGCCACCAGGGGCAGCCTCCACCAGGCCCCCACTCATGTCTCCCACTACCCCCACCCCCCAGCATCCAGGGGCAGCCTCCACCAGGCCCCCACTCATGTCTCCCACCACCCCCACCCCCCAGCCACCAGGGGCACCCTCCACCAGGCCCCCACCCATGTCTCCCACCACCCCCACCCCCCAGCCACCAGGGGCAGCCTCCACCAGGCCTCCACTCATGTCTACCACCACCCCCACCCCCCAGCAGTGCAGGGGCAGCCTCCACCAGGCCCCCACTCATGTCCCCTATCACCCCCACCCCCCCGCCACCAGGGGCACCCTCCACCAGGCCCCCACCCATGTCTCCCACCACCCCCACCCCCCAGCCACCAGGGGCAGCCTCCACCAGGCCCCCACTCATGTCTACCACCACCCCCACCCCCCAGCATCCAGGGGCACCCTCCACCAGGCCCCCACCCATGTCTCCTACCACCCCCACCCTCCAGCCACCAGGGGCAGCCTCCACCAGGCCCCCACTCATGTCTCCCACCACCCCCACACCCCAGCATCCAGGGGCAGCCTCCACCAGGCCCCCACTCATGTCTCCCACCACCCCCACCCCCCAGCCACCAGGGGCACCCTCCACCAGGCCCCCACCCATGTCTCCCACCACCCCCACCCCCCAGCCACCAGGGGCAGCCTCCACCAGGCCCCCACTCATGTCTACCACCACCCCCACCCCCCAGCAGTGCAGGGGCAGCCTCCACCAGGCCCCCACTCATGTCTCCCACCACCCCCACCCCCCAGCCACCAGGGGCACCCTCCACCAGGCCCCCACCCATGTCTCTCACCACCCCCACCCCCCAGCCACCAGGGGCAGCCTCCACCAGGCCCCCACTCATGTCTCCCACCACCCCCACCCCCCAGCATCCAGGGGCAGCCTCCACCAGGCCCCCACTCATGTCTCCCACCACCCCCACCCCCCAGCCACCAGGGGCACCCTCCACCAGGCCCCCACCCATGTCTCCCACCACCCCCACCCCCAGCCACCAGCCACCAGGGGCAGCCTCCACCAGGCCCCCACTCATGTCTACCACCACCCCCACCCCCCAGCAGTGCAGGGGCAGCCTCCACCAGGCCCCCACTCATGTCCCCTATAACCCCCACCCCCCCGCCACCAGGGGCACCTCCACCAGGCCCCCATCCATGTCTCCTACCACCCCCACCCCCCAGCCACCAGGGGCAGCCTCCACCAGGCCCCCACTCATGTCTACCACCACCCCCACCCCCCAGCAGTGGAGGGGCAGCCTCCACCAGGCCCCCACTCATGTCTACCACCACCCCCACCCCCCAGCAGTGCAGGGGCACCCTCCACCAGGCCCCCACTCATGTCTCCCACCACCCCCATCCCCCAGCAGTGCAGGGGCAGCCCCCACCAGGTCCTCACAATCCCCAATCATGTGCGTAATGGACAGCCTCCACAGCCAAAAAGCCCTACCAAGTAACCCATTCACCCACATGGAAATGGAAATCACATGTTACACCCCCAATGTTCATTAAGCTAATGAACCAATGTCCGTCACACACAATGGTTGCAATTGAATGGGAAAACACACAACATGACATGCATGAAACCAATGAGATGATACCACACAGTGAAGTATGGAAACAAAATTGTATTGAAAAAAATAAAGAATGCTAAAGAAAGAAAACAAACTACAATGTGAATGAGAAAAAAAAGCTGCATGTCTGTATAAAATACACAAAACTGAAAATCAGAATCCAAAAAATATTTGCCCAAAGTCAAAAGTTAAAAAATCTCCATGCAATAACGAACTATGTAAAAAACTACCAAGGGTCCATGAGCCCAACTGAACAAAGGAAACCTACTAAAAAACCTACCCAAATATCAACTATATACAAAAAGTGGAGCAGTGTCCGTCGACTCCAAATCATAATAAGAAAGAAAGGAAACCTAAAACTAAAGAACTATATACAAAGGCGGCGGGCAAGTCCAGCGGCTCACTCCGTGGTGTCCCGGGCCAGGGCATCATCGAACTCCTGTTCGATGTCCCGGAGGCGGTCCTGTTCCATGGCCCCGAGGGTCCGCAGGGACGACGCTGTGTCCTCCTCAAACCCCCTGCAGATTGCCTCGAGGCACTCGGCCCGCCTCAGGGCCCTCTGCATGGAGTTCTCAGCCCTGACCATTGTGAGCCGCGCCTCTTCCGCCCGCCGCCGCTCCGCACCTAAGGCGTGGCCCAACCGCTGCCACACGGAAGACACTCTCTGTCCTGGGTCCCCCTGCCCTCCGGCCGATGCCTGCCCCTCCGATGTCGAAAGCCCCGAGCCTTCATGTCTCCCACCATGTTGCTGCTGCTGCTGCTCTGCCTCTGCCCGTGCACTGCCTCCTGCTGCCTGCACATTCTCCGCCGGCTGGGGTGCAGTTGTTGATGTGGCCACCCCTGCTGGACCTCCGACTCCCGACTGTGGCAGGGATGCCTCCTCCACCAGCCTGGCCGCACCGTCAGAGGCAGCTCCACAGGGCACCCAGGTGACTGATGGGTGGGAAGATGGCACAGAGGACGACTGGCGCGTAGGGGGTCCAGTTGAGGAGGGGGTCGGAGCAAGCCCCATCAGATGGAGGAATCCGGCCTGGGTGACCTGTCCCAGCAGGCTGACGTGGTCAACGAGCCATTCGAGATGACGTGCAGTCTCTCCATGAAAAGACTGCAGGTCACCTCGCATGGCCCGTTGACGCAACGCCACACCAGCCAGGACAGGCTCAACCCGGACCTGGATGGCCACGTCCGCAGGCAGAGGAAGGCCAGTTGACGTCAGCTCATCCCCTGCCTGAAAATGGGTCTGGACGTAGGCATCCCTGCTGGTGCAAGATGATGCAGGGACAGGATCGGGGACAGGATTGCACACAGGCACCTCCGCGGCCGCCTGTGCTGCCTCCTGTCCCTGGTCCTGCACTGCACCACTAACACCAGTGGGATCCCCACCTCCAGACCCCGTCTCTGGTGCTTGCACGGCCCCCTCCTCCACCAAACCCCCCACCAACCTGGATGACTCCGTGCCATCTTCCCCTGTTGGGCCCTGTGGGGTCCCAGCTGCCCCTTCTGCTGCCGAGGAGTCCAACTGCAACCTCCGCCTCTTGGACCTCCTCCCGGCAGCTTCAGCCTGGGACGCGGCACCGGACTCCTCACTCCCCGACGAGATGGCAACACGGGAGGGGAGCCGGGCCTTGCGTCTCCGGCTGGCGGTCGGATCCCCGGCGCTGTGCTCCACAGCACCTTCTCCGCCCTCTTCATC
This sequence comes from Ambystoma mexicanum, assembly GCF_040938575.1. Taxonomy (NCBI): domain Eukaryota; kingdom Metazoa; phylum Chordata; class Amphibia; order Caudata; family Ambystomatidae; genus Ambystoma; species Ambystoma mexicanum. The sequence goes on from NC_090929.1 coordinate 587,280,232, forward strand.
AGTTGACGCTGCAGACAGGGAGAAACAAAACACAGGCATCAGGGCACTGTACAATGGACACATACACGCATGACAGTTGCACATGAGTGGCATTGGCAAACCTCAGACATGTCATCACAATCCCCAACACACATGTCATTGCAACTCACACACATGAGCCATACCACAGCCATATCGCAACTGCCACCACCATCCCTACACATACAACAGCATCAGCAGCCAAAGGGGAGCCAGACATCACATGCAACACAGGAAGTGCACAACACATGTACACACAGCACCACACTTGCATGCATGTCTACACCTCTGCCAAGTGTTGCACTGTTCAGACGGGCATCCATGTCACATCTGCCAATCAGGCTTCCACATACCGCTGTCACATGCATCCATGTTGCATCACTGTTGCACCCTTGACAAATACACACACATGCACATGTACACAGTGCTCATACATGCAGCCGAAAACAACATACATACCTGACATCACGGACATGTCTACTTACATACACATTCATCCAAACATGTGTGCACGCACAACTGCATTTGCCATGCAAGCCCACACACACAAGCACCATCCATGTCTCACACATTACAGCCCTCGCATGTGTCACGGCCCTGTACACCCCCACCCATACTCGACCCCATACAAACAGATGTGCAACCGGCACAATGCCGAATAATCACCACACGCACTGCTCACAATCAGGATGCATGTACACTCACCGCTCGACTCCAGACGGGTCTGCTACTCTAGGACCTGGACGTGGAGGGCTGGGGATATGCGTTCCAGGACCCCCATCTGTTCTTCCGACAAGTAGCCCCGGCGCCCCTTGGCATCCGCTGCCTTCAAGAGGCGCCGGGCCTTGTTCAGGGTCCTGGACCTGAAGTCCTCCCAGCGCTTCCTGACATGTTGTAAGTCCCGGACTGCCACCCCCTCCGCGTTGATGGCAGTCACGATGTCAGTCCAGATCCGAGTCCGTCCTTCCTTGTCGCCGCGGGAACTTCCGAAGAGGGCATCATACTGCCCCAGGACTTGCTCCACCAGGACACCAACTTCGGTGGCACTGAAGCTGGTGCCCCTCTGCCTCTCTGGCCGGGGGTTGTCAGTGGTCACAGATGGTGTTTGCCCCGACATGACAACCCCAGAGGCAGGAGTGGGTGGGCAACTGGGTCCTGGGGCTGGGCTGTGGAGCGATGGAATTCCAGTCGGGAGTCTTCGGTTCCAGCAGGGGTGGTCACAGCAACAGCACCCCTGGCTGATGTGCAGGCAGCAAATGGCAGTGCACGTGGGCAGCAGGCAGTCAGGCAGCAGCAGATGGCAGGTGGGAGCGTGCTCGGGGCTCTGGGGGGCAGTAGTCCGGCCTTCTGGGCAGGAGCGTGGTCTTCCGTGTGCTTACGCGTGGCCAGCTTGGTACGGAGTGATTTGGCACGTGAAAATCATGCACGTCAGCGTGAAAACCGAGGAAAGGCCCTTAGCGCGTAAGTGCGTCAGCACGCATACGCGAATCTATTGGACCAAAGGCCCTCAGCGCGTAGGCGCGTCTGTGACGTGACCCGCACGGGTGTTTCCCACACAGCACATGATGACAGAGCACACGTGGAAAGACTGCACGTCAGAGTGTCATCGCGTGTAATTGGACAGCACGGCAGAGTCTCATTGCGTGTAATTGGACAGCACGTCAGGGTGTCATCGCGTGTAATTGGACAAAAGTGCGCGTACACGCGATTGTCCTATGTACGTGTATATCAGGTGTGCGCGGACACTTACACACGCAAGTACGTCAGCGCACCTGTATCCCGGTGTGCGCGGGAATTTCCACACGCTATTGGACTGGGTACTGGATTTCAGGGGTGCGCGGGTCACACGCTCGCCTACAACACGCGCGACGCATTAATTTGCGTGCTAAAAAAATAACAAGCTCAGACCCAGGATGAACATACCGTTCCTAGCAGCAGTGGGCGTGGCCTACCAAAGGAGGAGGAGGAGGAGGAGGATAGTCAGGGCCAGAATATTCACACCCAGAACCAGCCTTTTCGGGATGCCTGATGACCAGGTGCATGGGAGGTACAGGTTTCCACCACACATCATACTGGACCTGTTGAGTGAGTGGGAGGATGACCTCACATCACCCACCCTGTGCTCCCAAGCACTCAGCCCCCTGGAGAAGGTCCTCAATGTACTGCACTTCTTAGCCACTGGATCATTTCAGCGGACAAGTGCCATTGTGGGTGGTGTATCACAGGCCACCCAGTCACGCTGCCCACACCAGGTCTTGAACATCATCACTGCACGGCCATCAGTCCACAGGCACATATACCTGCCCAGAACCCCTGCAGAAAGGCATGCTGCCGCCCTGGATTTCTACGCTGTGGCACGATTCCCCAAAGTGCTAGGTGCCATCGACTGCACCCATGTGGCTCTACGTCCCCCCAGGGCATCTGAGCACATCTATAGGAACCGCAAGCACTGGCATTCCATCAACGTGCAGGTAGTATGTAATGCCAAGGGAATCATCACCTCAGTATATGCCAACTATCCCGGGTCCACCCACGACAGCTTCATTTACCGAATGTCCACCCTAAGCCGGGACCTAGAAGCTGGGCGGCATGGCGATACATGGCTGCTTGGTGAGTATGAATGCCACTGCACATGCATGCATGTCAGATACTGAGCAAGGTCACAACCCCACCAATGATACCAATCACCACCTCCACAGGGGACAGTGCCTACCCTCTCAGCCCCCACATGATGACGCCAATTCGGAAACCCACCACGCCACCCCAGGTAAGATATAACGCAGGCCACATTACAACCCGGGGCATAGTGGAGCGCACATTCGGAGTGCTGAAGTCACGCTTTTGCTCCCTTGACCGTTCTGGCGGGCAGCTGTTGTACGCTCCCCCAGTAGTGTGCAGGATCATAGTGGCAGCATGTGTCCTGCACAACGTTGCAACACGCCGGGGCCTGGCCGTGGACATGGTGGTGCCCCCCCATCCCCAACCACATGCACAGCCGCTGCGCATGGGAGGGGAAAGGGCACGGGGGGAGGCAGCCCGTACACAGCTAGTGGCTAATTACTTCACATAGAAATCACACCCCTGTGGAGTGCACACTGCCCTGCCACATTCCATCTGACAATCAATGATGACTCAACCTGACACTGACCCTGAATGTCTGGAGAAAGAACCGTGAAAACCATATCAGCCTGAGATTGTTCACCTGGAAGTGTCACAATGTGTGCATCCCTAACCACACAGACACCACCAATGCAGTTTTGTGAAGTTGCACATTCAAGCAGCTAAAATGAATACCCACTTGCAAAATGCAACAAGAGGACAGTGCCATGTCAGCCAACCCAACCCCAGCACCGCCACACCACACACCGTGCCATGTCATGCTGTTTGCAGGTAAACAAAGGAATCCACACAACATGACACTAGTGTCACAATGTACAGTGTCCCTATTAGATACTTGCAACACCTGAAATGCTCACAGTAATGCCGGACCAACAACAAACTTGAGCACGTACTACCATTAACATGACATCACTAATGTTAAATATTAGTAGTCTCACCACCTGGAAATGCCTGCACTCCCACCACTACCAATTGTGCAGTGTTGGCGCCATGTAGAGTTGTAGGTGCACTGCTGCCAACATGGACCACATCTCCAGACTAGAGGTCCTTGTGTAGACATGAGGAAGGGACCTGCAAATTGGGAGGTAGACACAGAAGATGAGTTACACATCAATGCAACATGCAGTGTACAACACAACAGCAATATGCACTAGGAATGTATACACAGTATTGACTACAGACTGCCCACACAGCTCATGGGAGTCCAACGTCACTGTGTAATTCACTGTCACTTGGGCACACCCTTTGCAAGCCCATGGAAACGGGAAGCAGGAGGGGTGTGTGTGACTAAAACCCAAGCATCTGAACCAAATACATTACAAGCCTGCATGTGCCCAGCAACAATGCAGCGTATGCCCACAGGAACCACGGAAGTCAACAAATCGTCCCAAAAAAATAGGGAATAAAATAAATAAAAATAAAAAAAAATCAAAAATGGCCATTGAAGGGCCCGGGGGGGTTGGGGAGGCCACCCAGGAGGTCCGAGGACAGGATGCACACCAGAACCCACCTGCGTGGATCCTGGGAAAAAAAACACCTCCATGGGCTCATGGCCCACACGGCTACCCTATTGTGGGAGTATCACTGCTGTCGCTATTATCACCCTGTGCAGCTGCATCCGGAGGTGGTTGCACTATGGGAGGCAGCCCACGCAAGGCCCTAGTCTGCTCCTCCATGGCTGCAAGCATGCGGGTGTGGTAGGTCTGGTTCTGGAGGATGAGTGTGCGGAGGTCCCCATGCAACAACTCACGGGATGCCCGGACCTCCGCCCTCGTTGCCTGCATCTCAGCTGAGAGCGTACGGGTGAGACGCTCCAGCTGCTGTTCTGTCCTTTGGTGTGTTGAAGCCTCAAGCTCAACAAGAGTCGTCCTGAGGTGAAGGAGCTCCTGCCTCAGGGCTTCCCTGTGGCCCTGGGACTCAATGGAGATGGCCTCCTGCAGAGTCGCCAGTGCCGCCCGCCTGTCCCTGTTGGACCCCAACATGTCCTCCCTGTGTGACTGGCAGATGGAGTCGGTTGCCTGCTCTAGTCGCTCCATCAGCCTTTCAGGGGGGACAATGGAAGTGGCCACCCTATCCATGGCCTGAGCCATCATCTCGGATGATGCTGCCTGTTGGGTTGCCATACCGTAAATGGATTGCTCCCATGCGGTATTGCCAGGTGGCGTACGGCCACCACGTCGGCGGGCACCACACCTGTCTGGGGCAAGGCGAACTGCGCCTTGCTGTGCCGGCACTGCCTGAGGCTGCAGGACTGCATTCCCCCTCTGATCTGCTGGCCCAGGAACAGGATCAGATGTCGCGGAGTGTGACCCTGCATCCGTAACCACCAAAGGCGTAGCTGCCAACACTGACATCCCCATTGAGGGTTCTGACCCTGGTGCAGGTGGGTGAGACAGAACAGAATCCCTCCCTGGAACACTCACCTGCGACGGCACGTAGGTCTCATCCGAATCAACACCTGAGTACAACTCGGGGGAGGTGCAGCCAGAGACACCCCTTGAGAGCAGGACCTGCAGCACTTGTGGGTTCTCACCCACCACCACACCACGTCCCTCACTGGTGGTTGGTCGGCCCTCGGACCCCTCCTGGGTCTGCACCATCTCCACAACCCCAGCAGTATCAGGTGCGTCTTCCCCTGCAAAGACATTAAAACAAAGAAATGGAAACAGGCATTAGCACCATGGCACACAATGAGGGCTGAGAAGCAAGAGAACCAGTACTTGTTTGACACATGTCCCACATGACTAAAACCCTCCCATGCATGCACCCTCACTGCGTATGAAGGGCAGGCAAATGGCACACACTGATGACACCAAGATGGAAGATGAACACATTTTCTGCATGCTGCCTGGCAGTGGCATCACACATTGGCCTGTGATTGGCAGGTGAAACACACATGCCATCACACAGATGGCATGTACCATTGCTATTGAGTGAAGATGGAGAGGAGGGCAGCACCTATTCATTCAGTCCAGTTCCCGCATGTGATAGCTTTTCTAATTCAAACAGGTCAGATTCTTCACCTGGAGCTGCCAGTCCGAAATGGTGCAATTGCACAGGGACATGTTTGTACAAATGATATCCAGGTAACAAAGTCACTCCACTTTACCATAGCCATGTCAGACATGTGACTAGAGGACTGCGACATGCCTAGTAATAGTGGTGGAATGCAAACAATCTGACTAAATGAACAGTGAAAAATCAAGCAACAATGTTGTGGCAAGGTGACACTTCAAGGGCAACTGGCGTGCAGTTGGGCTAGATGTCTACTGTTGGCAGAAGGGATACTGCTATGGCCAAATGCAGTTGCGCAGGATGTATTGCATGAAGCACATGGCTGACCCATACGACTCAGGCACACACACTCTCACCTGTCACACAAACAGAAGCCCTCACACACACCATGCACATGGATGACACACACATGCATGTGCACTCACCGGACAATGCCTCGTAATCAGCCAGATCTCCCACGCCTTGGATCTGTTCCTCCGTGACGTAGGTCCCAGCGACTGACTCATGTGGAGTGAGTTCCATGTCTACTACTGGAGACCCACCTCCAGTCACTAGAGTTGCGGCATGACTTGAGGCCAGCTTACTCTTTGCCCTGCGCTTTAGGTCATTCCAGCGCTTATAGCAATCATTGGCTGTGCGCCTCACGATTCCAAGGGCACTTACGATGTCCGCAACGGTCTGCCAGTGTGCCTGGTGTTGTGCAGGTGTGGTCTTGGATCCTGCAACAATGACCATCTCGTTGTCATGTGCGGACACATACTCGACAAGTGCATTCAGTTCGTCATCCGTGAAGCTGGGCTTCCTGGATGGGCCGGACTGTGTAGCCGTGTCTGGGGCATCAGCCTGTGCCGGACGAGCACTCTTCCTCTTCCGCTTCCAAGGTGGTGGTGATCCTGCGTGTCCTGCGCCGCTCTGGACACTAGGGGCAGGAGCCCTGGTGGACTCTGTATCAGGAGTGTGGGATTGCACACTCAGCATGGGAGTTGGTGCAGGCATTGGCTCTAGTGTGATGGTGTCAGGGGGAATGTCAGCAGCATGGACTAGGACCGACACTGTCTGGGCTGGGTGTGTGAGGGCTGGGGTGGATGGAGCCGCAGCTGCCCCTGCAGCCTCTCCGCCCTGCCTACTTGGTGCAGCAGATGACCTTGCTGCCCCAGATGAACGTAGCATGGTGACATCAACGTGCACCAGCGCGCGTGTCATAGGCCTGCTGACCTGGAAGTCAGCCATGGAGTCAGCCAGGTCTGGTGCCACAATGGGCTGGTCCAACAAGGGCTGAGCATGGATGGTGTCAGCCACATCAGCCTCAACAGGAGGGGGGGGATTATGGGTGCCCTTGACTGGTCCTCCACACATGGGGGACAGGCTCACCCTGCAAGTAACGACCACGTCCCCTACCGGATCCACCACGGCCACCACTTGTGGCTCTTCCACCTTTGCCACCCTTACGGAATCCTCGCCTCCCAGCCATGGCAGTGATGTTAATGTGCGTATGGGAGTGGCTGTAAAATATTGTCCTGGGCAATTGGGGGTCAAAGGGGTTGGGTACCAGATGGTAATTGTACCCTAGTGCTCTTGCAAGGCTGATTGTAACCCCTGGGGAAAGATGACGGGTCACGCTACGCACAGGAGCCCCAAAAAAGGGAGATGACGTGCACTCAACCCCTCCTAGACCACGTGTGCAGAAAGGAAAAACCTGCACTACGCTGTGGCACCCAGTAACACAAGAATGAACGTATGCGTGTCACACGCAGCCTAGAATGACCTCTGAAGGGGTAGGCTACACACGGGGCAAGCACAGATGTTAGATACGTGCGTGACTCACCGTCTGCCAGGTAAAAGAGCGTGAAAAAGGAGCGCGTTTGGTTGGCAACACCCCCGCCAAAAGAAGATTTGTACGCTGTCTGAGGAGACAGGACAACAGTAGAAGGGAACACTGTTTGAGGGAACAGGCCCAGGTAAACCAGTAAAAGAGAAAAAAGAGAAAAAGCTGTCAGAGGTAACAGGGAATACGAACTTGAAACGCCGTGAAGTAAATCGCGTGTGAAACGACAAGAAGTACAGAATTCACCCACTCGCTCTCCACGAAAAGCACGTACAAGGAAATGGTGTTCTACGCGTACCTTTTATACAGGCCCACACGTCCAGCGTCACTTACGCGGCGTGTACGCGCTAGGGCCATTCCCACCAATTACACGCTTTGTCACTTCTGCGTGTAGGGCCATTTCCACCAATCACACGCGATTACACTCTGACGTGCAGTCTTTCCACGTGTGCACTGTCATCACGTGCTGTGTGGGAAACACCCGTGCGGGTCACGTCACAGACGCGCTTACGCGCTGAGGGCCTTTGGTCCAATAGAATCGCGTATGCGTGCTGACGCGCTTACGCGCTAAGGGCCTTTCCTCGGTTTTCACGCTGACGTGCAGGATTTTCACGTGCCAAATCACTCCGTACCAAGCTGGCCACGCGTAAGCACACGGAATACCACGCTCCTGCCCGGAAGGCCGAACTACTGCCCCCCAGAGCCCCGAGCACGCTCCCACCTGCCATCTGCTGCTGCCTGACTGCCTGCTGCCCCTGCACTGCTGGGGGTTGGGGGTGGTGGGAGACATGGGTGGGGGCCTGGTGGAGGCTGCCCCTGCACTGCTGGGGGGTGGGGGTGCAGGGGGACATGAGCAGGTGTGCAGGGTAGTCCCCTGTTTTGTGGGCTGCCTGCAGGGGCCGTCGAGGGTGTACAGGGAACACCTGTGAGGACCCACCCAGCCTAATCGCGTGTAAAACTTCCCGCGCACCCCTGAAATACACGCGCCCAGGCAATTCGCGTGTGGAACTTCCCGCGCACCCCTGAAATACACGTACCCTGCTGAAATCGCGTGTAAAACTTCCCGCGCACCCCTGAAATACACGCGCCCAGGCTATTCGCGTGTGGAACTTCCCGCGCACCCCTGAAATACACGCGCCCAGGCTATTCGCGTGTGGGACTTCCCGCGCACCCCTGAAATACACGCGCCCAGGCTATTCACGTGTGGAACTTCCCGCGCACCCCTGAAATACACGCGCCCAGGCTATTCGCGTGTGGGACTTCCCGCGCACCCCTGAAATACACGCGCCCAGGCTATTCGCGTGTGGAACTTCCCGCGCACCCCTGAAATACACATACCCTGCTGAAATCGCGTGTAAAACTTCCCGCGCACCCCTGAAATACACGCGCCCCGGCTATTCGCGTGTGGAACTTCCCACGCACCCCGGAAATACACGTACCCTGCTGAAATCGCGTGTAAAACTTCCCGCGCACCCCTGAAATACACGCGCCCAGGCTATTCGCGTGTGGAACTTCCCGCGCACCCCTGAAATACACGTAGCATGCTGGGAGACATGAGTGGGGGCCTGGTGGAGGGTGCCCCTGGATGCTGGGGGGTGGGGGTGGTGGGAGACATGAGTGGGGGCCTGGTGGAGGGTGCCCCTGGATGGTGGGGGGTGGGGGTGGTGGGAGACATGAGTGGGGGCCTGGTGGAGGCTGCCCCTGGTGGCTGGGGGGTGGGGGTGGTGGGAGACATGAGTGGGGGCCTGGTGGAGGCTGCCCCTGCACTGCTGGGGGGTGGGGGTGCAGGGGGACATGAGCAGGTGTGCAGGGTAGTCCCCTGTTTTGTGGGCTGCCTGCAGGGGCCGTCGAGGGTGTACAGGGAACACCTGTGAGGACCCACCCAGGCTATTCGCGTGTGGAACTTCCCGCGCACCCCTGAAATACACGCGCCCAGGCTATTTGCGTGTGGGACTTCCTGCGCACCCCTGAAATACACGCGCCCAGGCTATTCGCGTGTGGGACTTCCCGCGCACCCCTGAAATACACGCGCCCAGGCTATTCGCGTGTGGGACTTCCCGCGCACCCCTGAAATACACGCGCCCAGGCTATTCGCGTGTGGAACTTCCCGCGCACCCCTGAAATACACGCGCTCAGGCTATTCGCGTGTGGGACTTCCCGCGCACCCCTGAAATACACGCGCCCAGGCTATTCGCGTGTGGGACTTCCCGCGCACCCCTGAAATACACGTACCCTGCTGAAATCGCGTGTAAAACTTCCCGCGCACCCCTGAAATACACGCGCCACGGCTATTCGCGTGTGGAACTTCCCGCGCACCCCTGAAATACACGCGCCCAGGCTATTTGCGTGTGGAACTTCCCGCGCACCCCTGAAATACACGTAGCACGCTGGGAGACATGAGTGGGGGCCTGGTGGAGGGTGCCCCTGGTGACTGGGGGGTGGGGGTGGTGGGAGACATGGGTGGGGGTCTGGTGGAGGCTGCCCCTGCACTGCTGGGGGGTGGGGGTGCAGGGGGACATGAGCAGGTGTGCAGGGTAGTCCCCTGTTTTGTGGGCTGCCTGCAGGGGCCGTCGAGGGTGTACAGGGAACACCTGTGAGGACCCACCCAGCCTAATAGCGTGTGTAACTTCCCACGCACCCCTGAAATACACACGCCCAGGCTATTCGCGTGCGGAACTTCCCGCGCACCCCTGAAATACACGCGCCCAGGCTATTCGCGTGTGGAACTTCCCGCGCACCCCTGAAATACACGCGCCCCGGCTATTCGCGTGTGGAACTTCCCGTGCACCCCTGAAATACACGTACCCTGCTGAAATCGCGTGTAAAACTTCCCGCGCACCCCTGAAATACACGCGCCCAGGCTATTCGCGTGTGGAACTTCCCGCGCACCCCTGAAATACACGTACCGTGCTGAAATCGCGTGTAAAACTTCCCGCGCACCCCTGAAATACACGCGCCCAGGCTATTCGCGTGTGGAACTTCCCGCGCACCCCTGAAATACACGTACCCTGGCTAATCACGTGTATAACTTCACGCGTACCCCTGATATGCACGTTACCCGCTTTGCGTTCCTTGTTTGGCAGCCCTGTAAACTGGTCCAGGGTTAGCGCAGCCCTTTGCGATGATTTAGCGATTTTGATGGCTTTTCCTTGCGCGAGGGCGTTCTTGGGGGCGTTACTGGCGCTGCTGCAGGGTCGCTGCGATACTCTGCGCCACGGCTGGTTTGGGAGCCTAAAATCCATGAATACGCTGTGCGCGGAAATCGGTTTTAGCGCATGTGCCTGGCGCAGACAATCGCACGCGGACACTCTACGCAGCCGCTTGCGACACTTTTCTGCGAAATTCTATGAATTACCCTGTCAGTCTGGTACATAAATGTATTCAGTGTTCAGCACCCAAGTATATGGCATCAGTAATTAAACCCTACCAGTCACCCGAACTCTGCGATCATTAGGTAAAAACCTGTTGCGTGTCCCCTCATCCCAGTATGCTATCCAGGAAGACCACTGCTTCTGCATTAAGGGCCCTCACTTATGGAACCTACTCCCAGCTGATTTGCGAAACATCACCTCCTTTGCTATGTTTCGATCTACGATAACAACACATCTGTTCGATTAAATCTGGAACTGTTAAGGAGGCCACTTGAACATGCGAAGTTATTATCATCACCTAGATGCTTTGTCTGCTGCTTGGTTCCACAAGGATATGCGTGTAATAAATCATCAAAATCAATATCAAATTCACTTCAGCAAAGAGGCTGCATCTACAGTCTTCACCTCTGTTCCAAAAGTACATAATTATGATGAAAGACCCTCCTTGTTTCTCTCTGTACTTCTTCCTCCCTGTCCCCTACACTTCCTTTGGCACACAGCACTTTGGGTATGATACAGCCACATGGACAGGGAGTGTACCCTTTAAAAAAGACTTGCTCTCACCTAAATCCATGAGCCTTTTGCCTATAAAAGAGGGGTCTACTACCCTTACTTTGATTCACTTATCGAGCATCCAGGACTCAAGAAAGAATTAATTTGTACCTCTTTGGGAGGGTTGAACTTTCCAAAGGCCTCAGCCATTGAGGTGAAGGAGGGATCCAAGGCAGAGGCAATCTTTGCTCCCTACCCACTCCCAAGGAACACTGGGCTTGACTCGTCCAGAAGACCAATACATGTCATGCTGCTTGTAAACATCCCTGGGATGAAAGGTCTCCCCCTTTCATAGAACCCCTACAGTGGGTCTCAAGGCATCCTGATGGCCAGAAAGTCAGTATCTCTGTGTTCACCACATAAAACCGATTGAGCCACATTCTAATCAGAGGGATCCACTGAGGCTTCATTTGGCACTCACTCATTTGCGAACCACCGTGCTTGCATCACCAAACCGGTTTGATGTTGCATTGTCCCATCATAGGTCAGCCACTTCTCTGGCTCGAGCACCAGCGACTCTATGGAGATTAATTTGAATAGCTGCATCGAACCGCTGTATCAAACCAAGCATTTAAGTACCAGGACTTTGCATCACAGCTCGACTCGAACTACTGGACAAGCACGTCACTCATTGACCCAAACCAGTGATCTATTTATTTTTAACCATGCTCGATCATCGAACCGCTGCTGGTGACATCTTCAACTTGCTTTGCTCAGCACCACCATGATCTGCACGGAGCACCCGCTCAAATCTGACTCAGTACTGACTAGCCACCTGAATCAACATATATCTTCACCTCTGAACCCAGGTTGACTCACAGACAAAACTGCCCAAAGCCTGGCTGGACACCGTTGGATAGCCTTTACTTGGAATATGGTACTTTGAACTGATCCTGTCTAGAGACGGGCGAGCCTGGCGAGGCCCGGGCCAGCCTCTGCTCAAACGGGGGCTCCATCCTGACCCATGTTTCAGGCCCGTACCCCCGGATGCTATGAGCCTGCCATAGGCTCCACCATGGCTGGCCATTGTCCAGTGCACATGATCGCATTGAGGAAAGGCACACAAAAAAAGAAAAAAGAAGTGGCGTAACATACACTGCATGCAGACTCGCCCACACACCACGCTCAGCCATGACTTCATGTCCCGCACCCAGACAACATGATTGGCTGGTGGCAGAACAGGGAGTCACCACAGCAGCCTTAAAGAGGCATGTGTACCCTTTATCCCATCAGCTCTCTTTAAGGCTGTTTCCAGAGTGACACGGCTCAGGCTGGGCAGTGCAGGAGACAGCATGCGTGCAGCAGCTACGACCTATGATGGCAGATTAAGGTAGGCCCAATCCCCCACTCCCTGACCTATCTTCCTTTTTTTGGCATTTCTTTCCATTTTGCCGGTGCCCTGCGGGCAAAAAAGAAAGAAATGCCTAAATATGGAGAAAAAAAAGTAATAATCTGGCCCTGATGGCGGCCCAGGTGCCGAGAGGGCACCAGGACTGCGATTGATGGCTTGAGTGCCAAGAAGGCACATGGGTTGCATTCATTGTTTTTCCTTTTTCTGCATTTCTTTCCATTTTGTTTGTCGCAATATAAATCTGAAATGATTTTCTTATTTTTTATTGTTATATTGTTATGTTAAAATTGCATTTCCCACTATTGCTCTGCTTTCACATTAGCCTCTTATGTTCTTGTACACATTCCCAATGCACTAGTCATTGATTTTGTTAGAACATAACAGGCATAGCAGTTACCCTCTCAGTTCCTGACCCTTCCTCTTCTAGACATCCATGAACCCATGGCAGCTTTTTTTTAAACATATTTGTGATCCAAAAAGGGTTGTGGGGATTTTTAGTTTTGGCTAGTGGGGGGCACTTAAGCGCCTGCTATAAGCTGAAACTAGTGCATTCGAGTAGAGTTTAGAAGGGGATGACATGTGGGGATGGACACACAGCTGCTAGTTGTTTGGCTCATTACCCACCCATTGACTTCCCATGGGCATGCTAATCCCTATGACTGTTCTCAATTACTATCTGCCTATCAATGCCCATATCACATCTTCTGAGGATTTCTTATCAAGCAGTAACAACAAACTTTGGCCTACCAGTATAATATGTAAGCTGTCTGTTGAGCGTTAATATGTCTGTTGAGCGTTAATAGCTTAATTGCAGCTTTAAGTGCGTTACTGGTGTAAAGAAAATGTCTTAACCAAGTTTGCTTTCAACCACTTGATTGATATACTTTCCTTGCACTGAAGCCCTGTTACAAAGAAGTAGTATTAACAAAGCCAACCGTTTGAAGTGTTTATAGGTTTTACATGGGTATTTTATAAGTCCACTGCAACAAAGTCCACTTACAGGCAGTGCCAAAATGTTTGTGGTGCGTCATGTGTATGTGACTTTGTTCGTAAAATGAGTCTCCCTTAAAGTGAGCTATGAACTCAGTGACAGGTAAAGGCTTTTCCGATTACCAGGTGAAAAAGATAGGAAAATCCTTTGAACAGGGTTTTTTAAGTTTTAAAGGGTAACCTAGTGTGTCATTTTAAGGTACAGTTGTAGCTTTCATGTTAAATGTTAAAGGTATTTATACCGTGCACCGTCACCAACGGAATTGGTCCCCAGGCGCTCTGGCGGATCTGTAAACAAGAAGGTGGATTTGGTTAGTCGGGTGAAGAGGGAGTAGGAAAGTAAGAGAAGTGGTATACTATTGGCGGCTTCAGTGCGGTTTTCACCATGCACTGAGCATTGGTGTGAGTATCGGAATGATGCAAGACCTTGTGTGCTGCTGGTGCGGTTTATGTGTTGTTTGTTTGTTGTTGCGGTGTGGTGAAGTGCGTGTGGTCTGCTCAGCGAGAAGATGGTTGTGTGGATTTTCGGGTGTATTAGGTATGCAGAGATTTGAAGTTAGGGTTAGTGGGTTATATAGCCTAGTTCTTACAGATCTTGTTCTGTGTATTCAGCTGTCTTGTAGGTAGTCTTGATTTCAACTTTTCTTTCTTATCCATCTAATTGTTATGAGTGATGGCGTGGCCCGTTCCCCAGCTTTGATCTATTTGCACTTAGTGTACTGGGACGGGGTGTGTCTAGTCCCCACCTCTAGTTTTGGTGTTGTAAGTGAATAGTCACCTACTCCCTTGCTATCTATTACGGTCGGTGGTCTATTGGTGCTTGTGTGTAATTTGGAGAGCAGGGTGCTATTGATAAATCGCCTTGTCCTTAGGGGGTCTGGGATCATCATGGTTTCAGCTGTGTATATGCCCTTGTAGACGTTCTTCTAATTATGAGGTATGAGGAGAATAGCCAGGATTTGAGGAGTTTTCTGAATAGTAGGTGATTTCTTGTGTTACGTATGTTCTTTGGTAAATCATTCCAGGTTTTTGGTGCGAGGTGAGAGAAAGAGGATCCTCCGAATTTCCTTTTGCTGTAAGGTTTTGGTTCCAAGCTGATGTCGTTGCTTGATCTGTGAGCGTTCTTGTTGGACGATGTAGGCTTAATTTGTCTCTCAGGAACTCTGCGCCTTGGTCGTGTATTGCTCTGTGCGTGATGCACATTGATTTGAACTTGATTTGCTGTTTTATTGGTAGCCAATGTGGTTTTTTCAGTGCTGGTTTGATGTGTTGTCTTCAGGGTAATTTGAGGAGCAGTCTGGCCGCCGCATTTTGTATGTATTGTAGTTTTTTGAGAAGTTGTTCATGCATACCCAGATACAGGCTTTTGGCGTAGTCTACTCTGGACATGACCAGAGCGATGATGGCAAATATTTTGTTGGTGAATGACAGGAATGATAGGATCCTTTTTACTTCTCGCAGGAGAAAGAAGCATTTCTTGATAAGAGCATTTACTTGTGGCCCTAGAGCAAGTTTGTTGTCCATCAGGACTACCAGGTTTTTTACAGTTGACGATGGGGCTGGGGCTATACCGATTTCCCTCGGCCAAGGTATGTAGTGGTTGTCTCCAATATTTTTTGTGATCATTATTTCTGTTTTGCCTGGGTTGAGTTTGAGATAGTTCGAGTTCATCCAATTGTATATTTCACGAAGGCAGTTCTCTAATGTTGTGTTTTCTTCATGAGTGTCTTGTACTGTGTAGACTATTTGTGTATCGTCAGAATAGTAGTAGCAGATGAGGACGTCCCTTTTGATGATCTTGATTAGTTGAGACAGGTAGATGTTGAATAATAATGGGGAGATGGGTGATCCTTGTGGGATTCCACATGAGGATTCTCTTGGGCTGGATTTGAAAGGTTTCAGCCATATAGTCTCTGTTCTTTTTGTTAAGAAGGATTTGATCCACAGTAGGTCGGTGATTCCAAGTTCTTTCAATCTCGTGATGAGGATGTTGTAGTGGTTCCATGTCATTTCATCGCGGGATGTTTTTTCGCTGGTTTTTTTACCGTGATTTTTTTACCGAAAAAACACATCAAATTTTTTTACATTATTTTTGGCGGGTTCCCCAAACCCCACATTTTCTTTAAATTGTTTTCATTCCCAAACACCCACACCCCATATATAATTTACTAAACCCCCCTAAAAAATGCGATGGGTTTTTTCGAAAAAAGAAATCACAGTAAAAAACCCCACGAAAAAAACATCCCATGATGAAAGGACATCGTACCGTTGTGGTTAACTGTGTTGAATGCCGCAGCGCAGAGAGGTCTAGAAGTATAAATGCAGTACTGTTGTCTGAATCTGTGTTTGCTTTAAGGTCATCCCATATTGAGAGGAGTGCCGATTCCGTTCCTCTTATTGGTCTGAAACCTACTTTTGCCTGGTCTAGTAAACAGTGCTCTTCTAGAAATTCTAGAGTTGTTCTGTTGTAGGTCCTCTACATTTCCTGCTGTATCTTTCAGTAGCGGCCTGATGTATGCTGATTTGAAGGATTGTGGCATTTTCCCTGTTGAGATTGAAAGGTTGAAGACATCCCTATGGTATTCCATGGGTGTTCCTTGTTTGAGGATTGATTTGTATATGTCCGGGGGGCAGGGATCCACAGGGGAACCTGTTTTGTTGCTTTGGTTTACCAGTTTGACGAAAGTCTCCACTGATATTTCTGGGAAGCTTTGGAGTTTGTTTGGGCGTTCCTCGTAGGGGTAGACGGGTTCCGTAGTTTGTTCTCATGGTCTATTTTCTATGGTCTGTTGGATAGTGTTGATTTTGTTTTGGAAGTGGTCTTCTAGGTCATTGCATAGTTTCTTCGCTGCTATTGGCATGTTGTTGCAGTCAGGTGGATTTTTTTATTTCATTTATGATTTTAAAGAGTTCTTTTTGGGTGTTTGGTGCTTTGAAGATTCGGTTGTCGTATTTCTTTTTTGCTTTTTGTATTTCTTTTTTGAATGAGCGGATATGTTGTTGAAACATGATTTTATTCAGCGGTTGTTTTTGATCCTCCATTCTAGTTATAGTTTGTTTTTTTCTTTTCATGGCACTGAGTAGTAGGTGAACCATTTTGCCGTTGCTCCTTTGCGTGAAGGGTTTTTCTTTGGCGATTTCATCAATCATTGTTGTGATCTAATTGTGCAGTGGAGCCATTTTTTTCCAGGTCAGCTTCATCCATAGTTGTTGCTAGCGGTTTGCTGAGTTCCAGAAGTTCAGTTAGGTTGGATTTTTTTATGGTTCTCCAATTTCTTTTCATGGTGATCGGTGGCTTGTCTTGTTGCTTGTTTATTGGAGTGGTCATTGTGATTATGTAGGCAATGATGAGGTGGTCGCACCAGAGCATTTTAATTGGTGGTGGTGTGGTAATGAGTTTTTTGTTGATGAAGATTGCGTCAAGTGTATGCCCTGCCATGTGGGTTGCTCCTTTGACTAGTTGGTTTAGATTCATTGCTGCTAGTTAGCTTCCTAGAGATTGTTGTGTGATTGTGTTTTCTTCATCAAATCAGATGTTGAAGTCTCTTGGAGACGATCACATGATTGTGGTTGATGGCTAAATTGTTGATTGCTTCCATGAAGGAATCTACGATGGTTGCATCATAAGTTGGTGGTTTGTGTATGAATATGAATTTCAGGTTTGTTCTGGGTTTGCTGATAGGCGTAAGATTAAGGATTCACATTTATCAATGTTTAATGGGTCTTCCAGTTTGATGACCAGGTATTCCTTAGGGATGATTGCCAGTCCACCACCTCTTTTGGTTTTCCTGTTTGCTTGGATGCATTTAAAGTTATCAGGCAGGCAGTTGTTGTGGGTGATCTTGTAATTGTCATCTAGCCATGTTTCAGTTACAAATAGGATGTAGATAACTCAGTCACAATTGAGGTTGTAGATTTTGGTGGCATGTTTGGACATTGACCTTGCGTTGATTAGAATGTAATGGATATTTTTGGTATGGTTTTGTTTATTTGTTGCTCCTTGTTTTGGTTTGTGGGTTTTCAATCAGGGTACTTCTGTATTGATGGTGATTGGATGAAGATCAGCGATGGCTGCTTCTTCATTGAAGCAGTCTGTTAGATTGATAGTTGGGCTGTTCAATTGTGATGCTTCTCTGTTGATACCGATTGGTTGAAGATCAATGAAGGCTGCTTCTTCATTGAATCGGTCTGTTAGATTTGTGGTCGGGTTGTTGACTACTAGTGCTTCTTCGTTGTGTATGATATGTTGTGGGAATCGATAGTGCTTTTCTGTTCTTGTGATGTAAGGAGTGAGGGGGTTGATATCTTGCCAATCTCTTATTGGGTACTCCCTTCTTCTTTCCGGTTGTTTGGGGGGATTCTTTGCTTGTCTCAAGATGTCAGTGTCATGAGTTGTTGAGGCTCTATGGTTGTTGCGAGGTATGGTGTAAGATATATAGATTTTTCTTTTATGATATTTGTTCTGGTGATAGTGGTATTTGGCGGGGTGTGTTCTGAATTCAAGGCCGCTCCTATTGGGGGAGGTTGAGTTTGTGGATCCATATTAGTTTTTCCATGTTCCAGCTCTCTTTGTTGCCGACCATTTCTGCGTGGGGCATTGTGGGTCTTCAGTGGCGGGAGTTGGTCTCGGTGTAGAGTTCACAGGGCAAATGCCCGCCTCTCATGTCTTGTGTTAGGATAGTATTGATGTTTCCTCTTATGTTTCGTTGATGCCTGGATGATATCGAATGTGAACTGTCCATTCAGTCAGTTGGCGGCCTAGGACTCAATTAATGTGGTATATATAAAATGTCCAGAGTTATTGAATGACAAGATAATGGGAGCCTAGGTTTCACTAATGTTATAATTGAGATTCTTTGATGTCGGTTCTCCTGGTTTTGGGGAGGGATCTAGATTTGTTGCAGCCCAGCAGTAAGTTAAGCGCCTTAATTCCTTGAAATCTAGTCAACGGCGGGAGGACCTGGTTTCCTAGAGTGGCAGGCAGTGGTTGGGTACCAAGATGTGGCACACTTGAAAAAGGGAAGGAGGCTAGTGTTTCTCATATGGGCAGATGGTAATTAGGCGCCTACATTTGCTATGCCAAGTTAGCAATAGTGGGCCTGGGAGTCAAAGAGGGCTAATGGTATTTAAGATTGACAGACCTGGATATTTGGTTAGAGGCCTGGCTACCAAAGAATTGCAAGCAGTACGTAAACGTCTCAAATTGAGACATCTAGACAGCAAGAGAGAGGCCCAGGTTTCAAAGAATCGCAGGCAGTGAGTAGATCAGCTAGTTTAGTGACTCCTAGGTAACGGGAGGAAGGCCTATGTTTCAAGAATGCCATGCAGTAATTAAACACCTGGATTTGAGGCACCCAGATGACTGGAAAAGGATTAGGTTTCAATAATGGCAGGCGGTAGTTAAAACGTCTAGAAATAAGGCTCCTGGAGAGTGGAAGAGAGGCCTGGGCTTCAGAAAGTAGGGGGCGGCGCAGGCTAGTAATCACAGTACTATCTCAGTGTAATATGAGCAATTCTTTAGGAGTGCAGTGGAGGCTAATATTCCCAGTACTATCTCAAATTAATATTATCAATTCTTTAAGAGTGCGGCGCAAGCCAACATGCACTCTCTAGGTGTGACTCAGGTCAGTCTGAACAACTCTCCAAAGTGCGACACAAGCTAACATTCACAGTAATATCACAGTGTGGCAGTCTATAGATGTGACTCAGGTCAATCTGAACAGCTCCCTAAGGTGTGACGTTTTATTTCTAGTTAAAACGTCTAGAAATAAGGCTCCTGGAGAGCGGAAGAGAGGCCTGGGCTTCAGACAGTAGGGGGCGGCGCAGGCTAGTAATCACAGTACTATCTCAGTGTAATATGAGCAATTCTATAGGAGTGCAGTGGAGGCTAATATTCCCAGTACTATCTCAAATTAATATGAACAATTCTTTAAGAGTGCTGCACAGGCCAATATTCACGGTACCATCTCAGTGTGGCACAGGCTCACATTCACAGTGATATCACAGTGTGGCACTCTCTAGATGTGATTCAGGTCAGCATGAACAGCTCTCTAAGGTGCGACACAAGCTAACATTCACAGTAATATCACAGTGTGGTGCAAGCCAACCTTCACAGTGCCATCACAGTGTGGCACTCTCTAGATGTGATTCAGGTCAGCATGAGCAGTTCTCCAAGGTGCGACACAAGCTAACATTCACAGTAATATCACAGTGTCACAGAGGCACACAGTGAAGTGGAAAAGGGTTGGGATAGGGTGGGAAGAGGGTGCTCAACAGGGCTGGGGGCTGGATTACAAGTGCAAAATGGGGTTGGACAAGGTCCAGGAGGCTCTACAGTCTGGTGCACTCATCTGCTTCGCCGAAAAAAAAAACAGGCAAGCTGGGAGTTGTGCCGGACTAAGGGCCAGGCAACACACGGATAAACCCACCAATCAGGGAAGTGGGCAGGCTGGGAGGCGGCAGCAGAGGCATACAGGGAACTGGAAGCCGGGATGGGATCGGGTGGGAAGAGGGTGCTCATCGGGGCCGGGGCTGAATTAGAGGTGCAAAATGGGGCCGGACAAGGCCCAGGAGTCTATACAGTCTGGTGCACTCACCTGGTTCACTGAAAAAAAATGCAAAATGCACAGTGATTGGCATAAAGTAATGTTATGAATCTGATGGAGTCATCACTGATTCCCTGGTGGTAACCTCCTCCCACCCTAGCAGTGGTCTTCATCAGCATACATGTTTATCATTGTGCACAGGTAGCATGTCCTCTTTTTGTGTGGTTTCTGTGCCAAGAGTGTATGGAAGGGGGTTGACTTGCATGTTTGCAAGGTAATCCAAAAAAGGTGCTGAGTAATAGTAGGTGAGTAGCTTCTTATGTCTAGCCAATAACTTGCACAATACATTTGTACCTTATGCAGACTGTTTTTTATCCTAAGGTATGTCTTTCATTTTAGAAAGAGGTTCTAATTACAGACCAGAAGGGAACAAGGAGTGGTTGCTGAAGCAGTTACAGGCAGTTTAGTTTAATTTTGGAATGGTTAACAGCAGCCACATGAACAGTGCCATGGATACTACAGGCAGTGCAGCACCCGTTGGATCAGGTAAGGAAAGCGCAAATGCCTAAAATTGCCTCCTTTTTAAGTTGCAGCTAGGCTCCAAAGTACTTGTAGTTGCGGGGAAACGTATATGCTTAGGTTCTTAAGTGGGGTTGTGAGTGTGTGATTGTACAAGTGGCTTGGCAATGTTGTCAATTTTGTTTTGTTAGTTTACAGATGCTACGATCATTACAACTGTTATATGTGCTGGTCTTTGATCCCTTCCCTTTTTTTTTATACTGAAAGTTTTTGGCTGGTCACATAACTGTTTTACGACGTTGGCCTTTATGAGGTATCCATCTCATGTGTAGTTTTTTCACCCCTTTCCATGGCAGCAGATTTTTCTGGCAAGTACCCACAAGAGCATCATTCTGAGGTTGAGGGAACATTTCCCATAGCGTTGGACCAACCGGTACCCAGAGAATCAGAGCAGGGAAGGAATTATCCCAGTCAGCTCAACACTGTCCCAGGTTCTCAGGGAGCTGCCCCAACACGTTTTGGCCCTAAATGCCCAAAGAAGGTCTGCCGACACATGTGCTCACAGCAATGAGTACATGGAGCACCCAAATTATGAACATTATGAGAAATATATTTCTGTTGGCAGTGATTCTAGCATGGACTATGTTGACTTCAATGCAAGTGTTGCACGATGAAAAGGATCATTATTAAGCAACCTTCTCAGGCACATTGAATGTGTGCACCCATCTACCAATATCCTTTTTCAGAAGGAGCATAAAGCTTACCAAGATGCTACGTTTAGAGCACAACATGCTCCTAGTGTACCACAGCCCAATCAAAGGTCTATGTTTGATTTCCTGAATGCAAAAAAAATGAAACCAAAAGAGAAAGAAGACTTTGAGCATGCTCTAGACTCCAAGCCTTTGTCTATTATAGAAAATGCAGGCTTTGAGTACTTTGTCAGGAAGCTAAATTGTAATTATGACCTTCCCTCCAGGAAGGTGTTGACTTATTCTATTCTGCCAAAAATACAAAAAGATTTAAAACCTAACATGGTATTGGAGTTGGGTAAGGCAGACCATGTGGCATTGACATTTGATATGTGGAAGTCGCATGCTGATAATGCTTATTTCCCTTTGACTGGGCATGTACTTCAATGGCCCACAGGTGGGAGGAAAAACTTCTGTTTAGGGGTAAGGTCTTTCCCTGAGCAACATACTGCAGAAGACATAGCAGAGCAGCTTTCAGTAATTCTTCAGGAGTGTAGAATTCCCCTGGAGTGGATCTGTTCCCTCGCAGCAGACAATGGCTCAAATGTTCTGAAAGCCATCAATCTTCTTGGCATCTCAGAGAGGCATATCCTTTGTATGGGGCACTGCTGCCACCCAATTGTAACCAAAGAAATTAAAGATGTACGGTCTGTAGATAGAATGTTTGATAAGTGCTGCTCTATTAGCACACTTGTTTAGGAAAAGTCCTGCATCTGCCACCTTGTTGGGGGAAATGCAAACAAGGCATAATCTGCCTGAAACCAACATGATAATTGATATGGTTACTAGGAGCAATAGCATCTACGACATGGGGAAGAGGGTGTTAGAGCAGGATCTTGTTAATGCTGCACTCACTGCTGCTGCATGCGCTGCTACAAGCTGCACACACAGCATTTCACAGGCTGTCACTGCACAGGAGGCAGATATCTTAAAAGTTAGTTTAGAGATTTGACAGCTTTTTTAACGGCCACTGAAAAGTAATGGGGCAGGCCTATGCCACATGCTCCATGCATATCTGATCATAGCAGAGGTGCAGGCAAAATTGACTGCTATAATTGAAGACCGCACAGCCAGACCAGGTGGCCCTGAAAATGACCATGAGGATGTGAGTATTTGTGAAGTTGATGTTTCATATTCTCCGCAAGGGGCTACTCAGAATAGCCATGATTCTGTAATATGATTGCTTTGCAGAACAGTAAAACACATTGCATCTGTGCGAATTGAAAGTATTGAACACCACAGTGTTTTGGGCAAGACAACAATTCTGGACCATAGGTCCAAATCTTATGGGTTTGAAGAAGCCCTTGTAGCTGACCTGCACATAAAGAATCTTGAGCTAGAAACGAATCAGCTTATGGGCAATACAGAATCTGGCAGAAGAGATTTAGAGTGCAGGCCTAAAAAAAGAAATAGACTCTGATTTCTGGATGCTGATTTCCAAACAGAAAGAGGATGCTGACAAAGCAAAAATAGAAACCATATAAGAATTCTATAAATACTTGTCTGAGGACATAGTAGTTCCATCCACAGATGTATTCTTATGGTGGGGGGTGAACATGCTGAAATATCCCTAACTATCTAAATTGGCATTTAAATACCTTTATGGAACTGCCACGTCTGCTCCCAGTGAACAGCTCTTTAGTAAAACTTGTGACATTGTCAGCAGTAGACGGGCATGTCTGAAGCCTGCACATGTTGAAATGTTGGCAATGGTTAAAGTGAACGATGCCCGATGTCTCTGAGAAATTGTCTACCAAGCGATTACAATGTGTATGGAAAAGTGTAAATGTTATACAAGGATGCACAAGGGTGCAGCAAAATTAAGTTTCCTTTGAAGAGCTCTTGCATATTCTTACTTTAAATCATTTTACTACAATTTAAATTACATCGGGTCAGTGGTTTTGAAGTATTCCGTCCCAGAAGGTATATGGCCGTGTTCCGGGGTCGTCCCATGATCAGCTCCTAGAGCCAGGCATGATCCCCCCAGGCTCGGCCCTACCCATGAATTCCCTAGCTCCCTCAGCTTGAATCCTGTCCCCTGTTCCACCGTTTTGGGCCCTAGGGAAGGTTAACTCCCTTTTGCACAGTTTTTCATTCATTCAGAACATATCGTTTTTGAATTCCTTTATGCAGTTCTTGTCTGTTTTTCTTCCATGCTAAGTACGCAGAGTTGCATCATTGCATTCTGCATTTCTCTGTCTTTCCTTTAAAGGGATTGATATTTATAGTGTATTTAAATAGTTATTTGTACAATTGATTAGTTTAGTAAAGTATTTTATTTTTATGGAACTATGACTGGCCAATATAATATTTTGGAGTTGTTATACTTTGCTGTTTGGCTCACATTCACACCCATTCTGAGAGTTTGTTTGTTTGTTTGTTTATTTTGCTTATATAGCGCACATAACCCTGGGGTATCTCGGTGCTTGAAATACAGACTATGGTTACATATGATTACAGGTAGGCAGCAAATACATAATACAGCAGACACATAAGACAGATGTGTACATAATACAGATGTGTACAGATATACAGCGAAGCAAGACACATGCGTATGTACAATATAAAAGTGATCAATGCAAAGTGTGAATGATCTGCTGGAGTCACAGAGTTGAACAGTTTTTAGGGTAGGTTTTTGTTCAGTAACCATGAGATGACATGACTTCTGAATTCTTTGAGTGATTGTGTGGATTTAATGTTGTGTGGAAGTGTGTTCCATAATTGGGCTGCAAGAACCGGGAAACTGGTTCCGCCCGCCTTTTTAAGGTTATATCTGGGCACCACAAGGCAGGAGGTGTTGGTAGATCTGGTGGTTCTGACTGACAATTTATGGGTAAATTTGTCAGTAATATAAGGTGGGGCTCGATGGTTCAGAGCTTTGTGGGTAAGCCAGATGGTTTTTAAGTCAATTTCTTTCTTGTATGGACAGCCACTTACAGTGTTTTCTAGTAGCAGGGATGTGCTCTCTTTTGGGTATGTTTAATGCTGCTCTGAGCACGTTATTTTGTAGAATCTGCAGCTTGTTGGTTATATATTTGTTGGCCCCTAGATATAAGCCGTTGCAGTAGTCCAGCTTAGATTGTATAAGTGCTCTGGCCAGTGTGAGGCAGCTGCCGGAGGATAGTAAAGGTCTGCGAGCCCTGATCAGCTTACCTGTCTAGGCAGTGGCTGAGCCAGTCATATTTACTTGTTTAGTAAGGTTACAATTGGCATCAAGGTAAAACCCTAAGGTTTTTACATCTTTGGCTATGGGTATGTTATTCCCATCTATATGGATACTAGTGTAGTTGGGACTGAGTTTTAGTATGTTATTGGGTGAGCCGACTATGAGCAGCTCAGTCTTATCATCATTCAGGCAGAGGCCGGGAGTGGCCATGCATGCCTGAATGATGGTGTAGACTTCATTGATCCGGAAGACGTCTGTGTCATAGGTACCAGATAGTGGTAGGAGTATCTGGGTGTCATCTGCGTAATTAGTGTAGGTGACAGATGGTCCAGTTTGTCGAATAATGGCTTTGTAAAGATATTGTACAAAGTGGGCGATACACAGGAACCTTGTGGTACTCCACAGGTGATAGGGATTAGGTCTGCCGCTGCTGTAGGTGAGAAGACGTGCATGGTCCTGTTGTCAAGGAAGGACCGTATCCACATGACAGGTAATGAGACCTTGTCCCAAGCATGACTTGTGATCTAAGGATTGTCTGCACTAACAAGCTTCATCCACAAACACACATTGAGGACAATGTAATGCAAATGTTGAGTGTGGACACTGGCAGAACTACATTGTGAAGGTATATGTGCTAAGGCTTACTGCTAAATCCAGGAATACACTTAGCCCTTGTAACTTGTTGGAAACGAAAACCTATGTATCCATGTGCATATTATTGTATGAGTTATATGTGAACTCGGCAGGAGGAACGATAGGTGGATCAGGAATTCCTACGGGAGGAAGAACGACAGCAGGAAGAGGTAAAGCAGCAGGAATAGGTACATACGGAGGTGGCTCAGTGGCACCAGGCCTTCATTCAATCACAATTTAGGGGACAGTATGCTCCACAAAGTAATGTGCCGTTGGGTCCTGTACACGCAAACCAATGTGCTTTTTGCAGGCAAGAGGGTCATTGGCAAGTACAATGCCCGATCCTCCAGCAGAGGTCGAATAACACATTTGGTATCATGGGTAGACGATCCAGAAGCCGCCCTGGGGCAGGGGGTCCTCGTAGAAGTCAGTTTTCTCAGAATTCACAACCTTTTTCACAGGATAATCAGTCTCCGAGTGTGGATAATAGAAACATTTTTGATCATCCTTCTACTGCATATCTCTCTGAAGACCTTCCTTTTGATGACATTTTGTTTCTCTAGGATTGCCCGAAGCAGGGTTTGGAACTGATGCCTATTCCCATTAATCAGAAAGGTCCCTACGTTGAAATGATAGTGGGAAATAGGAAACATCTATTCTTGATAGATACAGGAGCGTAGAAGTGTTCCATTGACCATTCACGGGTTCCAAACATTCCACTGTCTGGGCAAACCAATGTTTCTGTAGGGTTTTCTGGTACACCAGTAGTTTGTCCGGTTTCTTCGCCGGTACCGATTATATTAGGTCCATTTACGGATCACTGTCCATTTCTTTTGACAACGATCTGGGGAGAGAATTTGTTGGGGTTGAATCTGTTGAAAGAACTAAATGCGGTAATTCATTGTTCTTCGGATGCAGTGCGTTTGACGATTTCACCACAGAAACTTTCTGTCTCTCAGTTCCTGACTAGACCTTTGCCACCGGAATTTAGTGATGTTCGGAGTGTTTATGAGCGATTGATGACAATGAGGTTGTGTTCTACAAATTGAGCCCGTTAAAATCATTTTGAAACACAGAGTAAAGTTGTCACGTATTCCTCAGTATAAGATTTCAGTTGATGGCGAGCAAGCTTTGAAGTGTATAGTTTCTAATTTTGTACACCGTGGGGTAATTGAGGAAATTGCAGGTAGTTTGTGTAATAGTCCGATTTTGCCTGTGTATAAGAAAGGCGATAATGCAATTCCTTTTCATTTTATCATTGACTTACGTGCTATCAATGAGATTGTTGCTCCACAATTTCCTATTGTGCCTGATGTGACGACGATACTAACCATGATCCCGGCTTCTGCTACTCACTTTAGTAGACCTTAAGAATGCTTTCTTTAGCATTCCTATACACAAGGTTAGCAGATACCTGTTCTCGTTCCCCCTAGTGGGACGCTCGTTTACATTCACCCGTGCGCCACAGGGGTACACGGAAAGTCCGAGCATTTATAGTAGGGCATTGAAAGAGCAGCTTGATACACACGAGTTGCCTACCACATGTACATTGCTTCAATATGTAGATGATCTTCTTTTAGCTGCTGACTCAGAAAGTGCCTGTAAGGAGGGCAGCGTGTTGTTGCTTATTCACCTAGCAAAACATGGACACAAAGCTTCACTCAAAAAGTTTCAATATTGTCGAGAGGAGGTCGCCTATTTAGGATATCTCCTGTCAAAGGAGGGAAGAAGGTTGACACCTGAACGGATAAAAATCATTTCTAGCATGTCTGTCCCAAATACACAGAAGGAGGTCAGAGCCTTGATAGGAATGGCTTCTTACTGTAGGCAGTGGATCCCCAATTTTTTGCTAGTGATTAAACCAATGTTGGCTTTGACAAAAAAGGGCATTTCTTTGCCATTACCGTGGAACCTGGAACACCATAAAGCATTTGATCTGCTCAAGACTGCACTGTGTTCAGCACCAGTTTTGGGCACACCAAATTATGAAAAGGCCTTCGAGTTGTATGTGCATGAACGTGATGGATGTGCTTTGGCTGTATTAACGCAGGAACATGGAGGGAAGAATAGGCCGTGCGGCTACTTTTCTTCCGCCCTTGATCCTGTTGCATGCGCATTGCCAAGATGTTTGAGAGCTGTCGCTGCTGTTGCTGCGTCTGTAAAACAGAGCAAGGGTATGGTCCTAGGCCATGATTTAACCTTGTTGGTACCTCACTCTGTAGATGTTCTACTAAATAGAACACAAACACAACACCCTACGTCCGCACGATTAACGAGATATGAATTGATCTTGTGTGCACCACATGTCAAAATTAAAAGGTGTTGTGTATTGAATCCGGCTGAACTATTACCTTTCCCGCAAGATACTGCTTGCAGTGACGAAGTGTCATATGACTGCCTCTACACCACAGAGCAAGAGACTAAAGGCAGGATCGACCTGAAAGACATTCCTTTGAATGACCCACAAGGGGAGCTGTTTTGCGATGGCTCCTGTTTCAAAGTTCCGGATGGTACATCCACGGCTGCTTATGCCATCCTCACATTAAGCACGATTGTGAAAACCAAGGGAATCACGCATAACTCCACGCAGGTTGCAGAGATTATTGCATTGACTCGAGCTTGTGAACTTTCCAAAGGGCTTAGAATAAATATATATACCGATAGTCAGTATGCTTTTGGGGTAGTTCACAACTTCGGTAGACTTTGGGCAGAACAAGGTTTCTTGACCTCACATGGAACAAAGATCCAATATGGCTCCTTGATGCGGTTACTTTCAGCGCTTGCACTCCCCACTCAGTTAGCGATCATGAAATGCGCAGCGCATCAGAAAATCATAAATGATGTAGGAAAAGAGAATGCTTTCACTGACCAGATAGCCAAACTGCCACTGATCTCTATTCAGAAATGTACACTGCAAGGGAAGCCACAAATGTTTGTACCATAGACGAGGGTATTGAATCTGTAAAGAATATCCAAGCCGATGCCACGTTAGAAGAAACTAAGCAATGGGCTGAGGGTTTGGCAAGGTTGGATGATGACGGGTGTTGGGTGGACAAGTTAGAGGGGAAATGGAGGCTGCCAGACGCGTACATTACCATGATGGTCACAATGGCTCATGGGCCCACCCACATCTGTGCAAGGAAGGTTTTCCAAATGTTATAAAAAGTCTGGGTGAACAATAAAATCTCGACAACAGCTGAACGTTTTGTCCAAGCTTGTATGATCTGCCTACAGCATAATATGGGAAAGGGTACATTGACACCAAGGGGTCGTTTTGGTCCACCTTCTGTCCCCTTTGAAGTCATCCACTTTGATTTCATTGAAATGGAGCGTTGTAATAATCTTAAATTCGTATTGGTTGTTATTTGCGCCTTTAGTAAATGGGTTGAAGCCTTTCCTGTGAAAGACGCTACAGCATTGACAACGGCGAAGACCATGCTTAAAGAATATTTTCCTAGGTTTGGTTTGCCAAGGGTCATCTGGTCGGACAATGGTCCACATTTTATTGCTGCTGTAATGCTGCAGATATGCGCTGGATTACAGATCGATAAACGGTTCCATTCGGTTAGACATGCTCAAAGTGCTGGATTGGTAGAGAGACACAATGGAATTTTGAAGAACAAGCTTGCTAAGACGTGTGCCGGCACCAAATTGAAATGGCCGGACGCCTTACCGATAGTTTTACTATCTATGCGCACCACTCCACAGACTAAGACTGGGCTCTCCACATACGAGGTGGTTATGGGTAGGCCAGCTAACATTTGGAATATTCCAATGCCCCGGGCCCTGAGGGATATTGAACAAGTACTTCTTTCTGACCACTGTGACCGGTTAACTAAAAATCTGTATTTGATTTACCAACAGGTGCGAGAAGCCTTTCCAGTAAAGTATGAGGGGCCAGGTCACAGCATCCGACCTGGGCAGTGGGTGCTTGTGAAAGCGTTTGAACGAGCATCCTGTCTTATACCCCGCTGGAGAGGCCCCCACAAAGTCCTCCTGGCCACACAGACTGCGGTTCGGGTGGAAGGAAAAAGGCACTGGATACATGCGTCGCACATCAAGAGGATTCCTTTCCCTTTGCCACACGATCCGAAAATCTTACCTGCTCTGCTCACAGCGATCATTCAGCATTGAGCAGTACTGAGAGTGCTTCGGAGACACTCCCTGAGCCCATGGGGACTGGGGAAACAGCCGCTTTATCTCCACACTCACCTACAGATCCCTTTTCACCATTGTTAGGTTCTGTTGCGAATTCACCACTTCCATCAGGAAGCGACAACATGTTGTTCGCAGATCACACCGTACCAGGAGTCACAAGGTACAATCTGCATCCAGGGAGCTAGACTTACTGCACGGTTCGGCTCTGCCAACAGGAAAATCATCGTAGGGCTTGTCTTTTGCCCTGTCTTTTGCATACAAAGGAAAGTTGTTGGCTAGGGATAGGGAAGGACTAAGAAAATGCGTGATCGGGAGATCGCCAGCAAAGGAACTCCAGAGCTTTTAGTTTTGAAGAAACAATACCTGCTACCGCCTCCACCCGTAGGAAACAAACAAGTGACAGTGTAGCCAGTATAGATAATGGATGATCGAATACATGGTCTCTTAAAACGTATTGTTTTCTTGTAATCATGTTAACCGGTTTCACAATAGTAATTGCTTTAGGATTTTGGTACATGGAAGAAGTACATCCTCTTGAAACTCTTCTGCCCACTGAAAATGTACACACTGTATCTACACCTTTCATGCATCTGTACACTCTATCTCCTAGAGACTCTCAACACAGACAGGGTTACCACAATAACACACTACTACTCATAATGAATGCAACACATGCCATATTGAACAGGTCTAATTGCTGGGTCTGCTCTCATTTACCGCAACATAGAGACAAGGGGTTGGGCTGGTATATTCATCCTTTGCCTCTGACTACTGCATGTTATGCTTCTTTAAGGGCACTATTCTTTGGCCGATGGAATGATAGCATCTCGGGGAACTTTGATGGAACAAATTTGAGTGAATTTGAAAAACGAGTTCTAACGCCCCTGGGATGCTTACTTTTTGCGAATAGGAGCAAGCTTAATGTTGCTTCCATTAGGCCTTCTGATAGACTGTCTCGACATTTTCAATCTTTGATCTCTTTCAAGATGGCTCCTATAGGCAATTGGGATGCCACGCCACCTTCCTACACTGTTAACCATAGCCCGATTCAGTTTCTTTCTGCATACAGAGGAATGGTACTCAGTCAATGGTTGATTTGAAGGGTTACACCAACGTTGTGAACTTGACCAGTGAGGACAGACCTTTGTATGTAGGCGAACCTGTCTACTTCGTTTACTTTCCCATGGCTACCTAGGGATTGGCAGGGAACCTGTTATTTAGGAATTCTGTTACCAGGGGTATTCATATCAAGCACCATAGCAATCTCTAAGGGTCGTCCAAGGCGGGATGAGAATGGCGATACTTCATCACAAGTTCTGGGTGACGTAGCTAAATCCTTTGTACCATTTTGGGGACAAATACTAAACTCTAAGGATATCAGAAGACTAGCAAGAGTACTGGAGAGAACTATCAACTGGACCACTGACATACTCTACAACATGACTCTAGAACAGAAAGCGATAAGGTTAGTGGCACTACAGAACTGGATGGCATTAGACGTCATCCTGGCTGAGTGTGGTGGAGTATGTAAATTAGTGGGGTCCGCTTGTTGCGTTTTCGTACCGGATTCCTCCCCAACCATCTTTAAGGCTATACAAAATCTGCACGTCCTTAGTTCATAAGTGCACGTTCCCGAGGGAAATTGGGATCTTAGCGCTTGATTCTGGGACTTCTTACGATCTTGGGGATGGAAGCTACTTTCAGTCTTATCGATTATTCTGGGTATTCTGTTGTTCTGCTGTTGCTGTATACAATGTCTTCCTGTCATATGTTCAGTGTTAGGAGGATGTTGTGCACAAACTATGGGAACATTAGGACAAAAGGTATGCGCACCAGAAAGAATGACCAATGAATTTGTGTTGAAGGAAATTTCTGTCACAGACCTTATGGCGATTGATATCTCTGATGATTGTGATTCAGGTTGTATGGACATTGAGACGTGGAGTTACTCGTAAAGTGACTAATAGTAGTTTAGCGCTTGGCTTAGGCCAAAAGGAGGGTTTGTTAAATGGGAAATCATATTGTGCCTCCTTCTGATATATATCGGCCTAAGCCTAGTCGCTCTGTGAAGAAAATCGTGTTGCAAAGTTCCGATTTTAGATTGACTTTGCCGCCATTTTAGGATTTCTGTTCATATGTGAGTCTGCGTTTTAAAATGGTGGACTGTGTTTCCAACTTGTAACTGAGCCTTCCCGACCTTTGAGTCTAGTTAATGGTTAGACTGTCCGCGGGCCGAATGTTTAGACTAGGCAATGAGACCTTGTCCCAAGCATGACTTGTGGTCTAAGGATTGTCTGCACTAACAAGCCTCATCCACGAACACACATTGAGGACAATGTAATGCAAATATTGAGCGTGGACACTGGCAGAACTACATTGTGAAGGGATATGTGCTGAGGCTTACTGCTAAATCCAGGAATACAATTTGCCATTGTAACTTTTTGGAAACGCAAACCTATGTAATCCATGTGCATATTATTGTATGAGTTATATGTGAACTCGGCACGAACTCTAGACCACAGATTATTAACCTTTAGATGGGCTGGACAATATTACTGAATTGTATAAAAAGCTGAATGTCCAGATGTCCATCACTCTCACTCCTCACTCTGAAGAGCTGGTACTCATTGTGATGTAATGAGAGCCAGATAGCTATCTGTATTTCTGTTTCTTTGTAACTGTATAGTTGATTAAAGATCTGTGAATCTTTATAGCCTGGGTTTGGTGTATTTCCTTATGTGGTCCTCAGCCTTGATATTTCCTTGCTTTTACAGATCTATAAAAAGCCTTTCAGAAAGTAAATTCAAAGGAAGCTGTGTGCGAACAAAAAAAACACATTTTGTGAAATGAACATGAGAGAAAAAGAACATGGGTAAATCTGCTCCTGCAAAGCAGAAAAAGACAATGGGAAACCTAAATGTGAAATAATACTGTAGTTTGCACAGAAACACAATTGTATATGTGGGGAAAGGGGCTGCAAAGATATGTATATTGGGCTCTGTTTTCCCCCCAAACGACAAATCATCCTGGCTGAGGCCCGGAAATTTCTGTCAAACCAGTTTGGCAGCAAGGCTAATTTCCCACCTACCAGTGACTAAGGCTGCAAGGGCAGGGGCCCTGTTCTAATGGCCTGACAGTGAGATAATTACAGGTTCTCCCAGACTGCCAGGCAGAACTGCTCCCAAGGACAAAGGATAGGGGTGAAGCCCCGTGTTTTGTCTCAGAGGTGTGAGTTCCTCTACATTCAAACTCGAGGACTTCAAAGGGGAGTCATGGAAACCCTTGTGTAAGCTGACCCAGGGGAGACAATTTGGATTGTGGGGGTGGCAGCACCAACCACATCTTTGGCAAATCCACCTCATTGACAATGCAGGACATTTATACTTTAAGGCATTTTTCACCGCAAGCTGAATAAGCAGTAATGTGATATTATGACAGTTTTAATGTGATTTTTGGACAAGCTCAATAAGACTATGTGCATCTCTCTGGCATGTGGTGAACTAAAATGGCAGAAACAAATGCATTTCGGGGGAAGCATAAATGGCACAGATATTAAACTTAGGGAAACTATACCAAATACTATTATGCTTATGTGTAGCCATTTACAGAATTTTAGATGATATGTTTCTCTGGAAAATGGCAAAATTGTGCCTGAGGACAAGGCAACATCGCACAGAATTGGTGTTTGAACTGGCATATTCCTTGTAAAATATGGGATCTGCCTATCTGATTTTTATGATGGTGACTATAGTAAATATGATGTTTTCTTCCATAACCCACTTTTGTGAAAAATAGGCTTGTGAGACAAAGGGAGTCATAAAAGTACACATACATAAGGCGAGGACACTTCCCTGGAACCAATCAAACCACAGGGAGGAGGGGACACCCGTAACCTGGGCTATCCCATTCAAGGGGTAAGTCCAGGGTATTTCTGCCAGATTGTAAAATTCTATGATGTCACTCTGCCTATATAGGGGGTAGACAGGGAGACACAGAGAGATTCAACATTTAAAATTCACCCTTCAAGATCCCTAGACTCTAGAACATGGTCCAATTGGCAGCTGATCCCATCCAGGCAGAACCACCTATGCAGATCCACCTATGCAAAACCACCTATTCAGAACCATATTCATCCCATGAATCCAGGGAGAAAGGAGGAAAGGCAGCTGATCCCTTTAGGAGAATCCAGTGACCAGACTCTGCCCAGTTGACCCATCCCTCTGTCCACAGTGACCTGACTTTCCCCAGCTGTTCCCAACCAGGAGAGCCCAGCTGACCCAGTAACCAGATCTCTTGACCCTGCTGCCCGTGACCAGATCCGTGGCCCAGCCACCTAGAGACCCTGCTGGCTGTCCAAATTATCAAACCCAAGCTTGCATTGTAAGTATCCCATCACACAGTACACAAAAAACTGCAAATCCCACTATTTTACCTTGCGTCCTGTTCAAACCCTATTCAAATCCCATTAAAGAAAAACTAGTCATTTACCAAATTGCCAGTATCCTCTGTTCACCCTTTCCCTAGAAGAATCTGTTTAGTCTATATCTGTTGGCATATTTCTTTTCAATTTCCTTCAGTTACCTGTGTAAATCCGTAGTATCATTTGGAATAACTCAATTAATTTCCCTATAAAAGGATTCACAGTGAGTTGGTTGTAATTCGAAGTCAACCTTCTCATGACAAGTGCCTTTCTTTCACAATTATAGTCTTTAAAATATAGTTTCAGTAGAACTAATCATTGTGCTAACAAAACCTATTTTCCCCGTGTAGTTTGCTTTCTTTAAAATCCGATTTATATTTCCCATTAAAAAAAACATAACATCATCCTATAAGAGTCATCCCTTCCCCTCAGCATCCTATCTGTTCTGTGTCTTTGTTTCCAATCCCAAAAAACGATTTCCGATTTTGACTGCTAATCCATTTTCTTAGCTGTTTGCCAGTTTAAAGCCTGTGTGAAATAAAAAATTGCAATTCTGCAGTGTGTGATTTTTGTTGCATTGTTTTCCTCCCAAAATCGATCTTCTCACCTGTGTTCGCGTTGCTTTAGTGCCCTGGTTAGTAGCCTGTAAGCTTCCTTGTCTCTTTAGTGCAGCCACATGAATTTCTGTCCTATCTATCCTACCGCAAGTGTAAACTGATCTACAAGTAACAAGTGCAATCCGAGTATGCTATTTTGCTCATTTTGAAGGTTTTCATTTGTCATCCACACAGAATTTAGTTAGCAGTTGTTTGGGAAGTGCTGCAGGAGGAGTGCATAACCTATGTGTCATTGTGTCATCTATGCTTGTGAAGAAAAGTGATTTAATTTACATTTCTATTTAAGGTATATGTAGATGATGTCAGAAAGTTGAATTCTTTGTATTATAAGATTTTGCATTTGTATTGCCACACCGTGGTGGTTGCTGCCCTAAATTTTGTTTTGCTCTGATTTTTCATTTGAATCATAAAAATCAATAAATATTTCATTGTTACACACCGGCCTGGTTCATGGTCCATTGCGACACGGCGTATTTGTTAAGGTGGGTCTGAGATGGGTTGGGTGCCTCTTGAAGAAAGAATCCAGGGTTTAAATAATACAAAATAAAAAGGCGTGTTTAACTGTGTGTCACCTTCAATGTCAGTGGAAGAAGTCTCTGGCTGGAGTGGCTGTTTCATAAAATCTGTTACACGTGGTGGTTGGAGGTCGTAGTGTAGTGTACATTGGATGTGTAGTGCTATGGAGTGAGTTTGTATACCTTTTTATAGTTTGGTGGGTGAAGCTGTAGTGTGGTAGACGGTGAGTGTTTGTACCTTCATTTTGCTATTCCCACTCTTGGTACACATTACTTTTTGTTAAATGAACCTTACATTTATATTTAAACTTTTTTTTATGTCTAATACAGATATAATAACCGAAAAAAATCCATATGCACTCAAAACATATACTAATGCTTTTCTGCTTTGCAACTTTTCCCAAATTCATGAAGTTTGTGAAGTTTTACAGTAAAGTTTGGGAAGCATGTCAAGGCGAAGTTCTGCAACTTCGAACAACCCTAATTAAAATGTCTTGGCATTCACATGTGTTGGAGATACATTTGGCTGCCGACACAAATACTCTTTTCCAGCTGTCTTCATAAAACCGCAATTTAATATTTCAAGAAGGTGAAACTTGTGGATGCCCATAATAAATACACATAGAAAGATAGTTCAAACACAAGAATTTAAAAAAAAAGATTGTTCAAGTATTACTTTAGTGCTTGATTTTAGCACATGGACTAAGCAATATCTTTTGGGTGATATGTATTCATAAGCATATCATTGACACTATCAAATGTAAACAATATATGATAGAGTTGAAACACATTAAAAGTCTTGCTTGCGAGCTATGGGCCTCACTAAGCACCAGAAAAGCACTGGTGACTGGTGTTGAAGGTTTGTGAAATTAGTCCTCCATGTTTTTCTCATTAAAAGGCTGCCCTTTAAAAAAAAGTTTGCCCTCATGTGCAAACTGTAATTCTAAAGGTTATTTTATGCTACTATGCTTTTGTGCTGTATGGAATCACCAAATTAGTGGTTTCCAAGCACCAAATTCTTATCCGAGACGTGTTATGTCGCCTTCCGGGGGCAGGCAGCCCTTTTTCTACTGGGAAGAGTAGCATGAGCAAGGGTGTAGTAAGAGGGAGAGAAAGCAGGAAAGGAGTTTGCAGATGCAGAGTGGAGCTGTGTGGGGCTAAATGCCTGTGTTCGTAAGGATGCATGGTCATCCATTATATATGGGCGATCTTCTAGAGAGAAGCCACATAGAAGAGTATACGTTTAGCTAATATATTTACTGGGATGCCAGGGCAGTTGTGGATGTTTAGATAATATATGTACTGGGATGCCAGGGCAGTTGTGGATGTTTAGCTAATATATGCACTGGGTTGCCAGGGCAGTTGTGGATGTTTAGCTAATATATGCACTGGGATGCCAGGGCAGTTGTGGATTTTTAGCTAATATATGCACTGGGATGCGTGGCTTTTTAGCTAAAATATCTGCTATACATATGGACGTAATATAATATATATTACATATATTATAAATATAACATTATATAATATATATTAGCTAATACATATGGAAGATCAAGAGAGAAGCCACATAGAAGAGAATATTTGTAGCTAATATATTTAATGGCATGCAGGGCAGTTGTGGAATTTTAGCTAATATATGCACTGGGATGCCAGGGCAGTTGTGGATTTCTAGCTAATATATGCACAGGGATGCGTGGCTTTTTAGCTAATATATGCTAGGATGCCAGGTCAGTTATGGATTTGTAGATAATATATGTGCTGGGATGCCGGGTTATTGGGGATATTTACCTAATATATGCACTGGGATGCCAGAGCATTGTGGATTTTTTGCTAATATATGCGCTGGGATGACAGGCCATTTGGGATATTTAGCTGATATATGCACTGGGATGCCAGGGCAATGTGGATTTTAAGCTAATATATGCACTGGGATGCCAGGCCAGTTGTGCAGTATTGAAACATGCAGGCCGAGAAGTGTGGTGTGTGCGATGGGATTGAGAGCGTCCTCATATATAGGTTCAAAATAGGTACTGTATTTATGGTACCACAGATCGTGAGAGGTGAATGTTGGTGGCCACAGGTTATGTCTGGCCACAAACGATGTGCGTGATCTGTTCACAGGTTCATGCCATGGCAAAACTCCCTCATCGCACTGGGGAGCGGAATCGTTCAAACACTGCAGATATCAAAATGAGTATCACTCAATGTACCCTTGCACGGTGTAGATCCTACCAGCTGAACCCAGAAAGGAATGGCCCGGGTCCGGCAGACTGCCAGTGAAATGCCCTTCTCCCTGGGGCGGGTCTCCTTTGCACCCCTCGCAAACCTTTGCCGCACTTTCTCCGCTCGCTCGCTCGCGTGATTGATCTTTTGTGTTCCGCCGGGGAGCAGGCCCTAATCCCAGAAGAATGCCCTCATTTAACTCTCCAAAGGAAATCATTAACAGCACACTGTATGCACACTCCGGCCACGATTAAATAACAAATTACTGTAGCCGCACTCCTAATTTGCTAATTTGCTGTCTTTGTGACTCTTTGGGCCTGCACCCCCTGCTGCTCCTCACGCTTGAAAGCAGATATTCCTCATGCCAGCGACAAAACAGAGGGGGCACCCTGTCGAAGTGAGGGATTTGGAGTACGGCTCAAAATCTTCCCTGCATTATACGAACACAAGTACAGTAGCACAATAGGGGTATGGTGCCTGCATGCGGGCTTTCTCATTGGCCGCTGTAACGCGCCGAGCAGCCTGTCCGGAGACGTCGGTATATCGCAAACATGTATATACTTTCTCAAGTATGCCAGGTTGTTTATTGTCACGCTAGGGGAGTGGGCGCCCTGCGGCGTATTGGACATGCGCCGATGACCCCTCCCCATCGCCCCTTCTTAAAATTTCAAGGACCGCAGCCCGAATTTGTGCCCTTGATAGATGTTGGCAAGAGACAAAGCCTATCTCCTCCCCTTTGTCTGCAAAGCATTTTGTCCCCAGTGCAGGCGGATGGGCCTCGCCGCTCTTTCATTAAACGCCCTTTAAGGGCCGAGTTGGAGGAATTTTGCCTCTGGAAATAGATTTTGAAGCGAGGAGAATTTAGGGAACGCCTTCGGCCTCTTCTCTATTTTAAAGAGATTTTCCACACTCGGGGGTGAAAGGGTCCCCCCTGGGAAGCTGGCCGCTCGCTGACAGCAACATTTCTCACCCGGGTTAGCAGTCATTCGGGGTCTAGGTGTGGAATGTCGCCTCGCACTTTACCCTGGAAGCCAGTGGCCTGGGAAGGAATCGGACTGATGTCTTTTTATAATTCCCCTCTCGTGCTCGGTGTTGGTTTCTCAGAGGCCCCGCCCGATCACCAATAACACATCCACACCTGTTATCTACTGTCAAATACACTGGTTTAGGTGGCACGCTCCTTTCTTTTCCTTGACCTAGCATATCACTCCTGTAAACAGAGGCGGATATGCAAGTATCCTCTTAATCCAATAGGGTGCGTTACCTGTAAATCGCGTAGGGCGCAATATGAATATATTCATGGGATGGCTGCAGCGGTACTGTGTTGGCCATGGAAGCATAACGATGTATTATTGGACGAGATGCACGTCACTTGTTTGAAAGCATATGATATCATTGCATTCATAGAATGGATGGCCCGCTTGCGCTGCCTTTTGGTACACAGGTGTGAGATCACTGAATTCAGCAATCTGTTTACAG